>NC_065585.1:78834000-79440750 GCF_024542745.1 Macaca thibetana thibetana | reverse complement strand
CCAGAACATCTTTTTAGCTCAGTAGAATTTTTAATAAAATTAATTTAAAAATCCACCATATATGCAAGTGTATTCATATTTGGTGTTTATTTAAAACTTATTCTCCGTGTTTCTGAAGTGTGTCTAGATTTCTGATCCTTATTGTCATTCTTTCTGTTGAAGGATAGTGTATGAATTCTGCATCTGTGGTCTCTGTCCTTAAGATACTTCCTAATTCCATACTCTTTAAGTATTTCTGATCAAAAATATTAGTCTTTTCTTTAAGACACAATTATTATATTACTGAAGCAATTAAGAGCTTGGTGGGGGTCTGAATTTTCTCTTTGAGAATTATCCAGAAATAATTTTAGTCCTGTTTGTTGAAAATCCAGCAAAAGTTAGGCATTCAATGAATAGTTCTGTAGGAAGAAATAGAATAACCAACTCTTTCATTCAACAAGTAATTCAACCCCTGAAATGTGCCAGACTGTGAGCCTGCTTAGCAAGGTGAGCCTGATGTGGATCTGGGCCTCAAGGAAACTCACTGGAGCTCAGTAGAAGAGCTGACATGTCAATTACAGTCTCCCCAGTTTGACAAGAACACTTCTTAGTAAGGACTGAATTACACATACCAAATTTCTCCTATTAATTTTAGTTAAGTACAAAGTTCAATTAAGTGGAAATCAACTCACTCTTAGTGCTTAATTCTTTCAGTTAATGTCCAGCTAGCTCAACATCTGGAGCTCAGTTCAACTCAACAAACGTTATTGAGTGATTCCCATAGGGTGCAGCATGCAAGGTGCTTCGTACAAAGAAGACACTGGTAGGAGAGAGGATGACTGGTTAATGACAATCTGCTAACCTGGACAGAAGAGTGGGCTAGTACATGGTACTTTTCATTCAGAGCAATAAGAGTAACAACAGCAGAATACAGGATATGGGCACTGATTATAGAGGTTCAAGGAAAAAGCAGGGCAACAAAGAATTAATTGAGCAGCCTCCTTCCCGTCTGCAGATGCACAATCAGGAGGCCTGATCCAGGACACCTTCTAGAAGTTATTTCAAAAGTGACCAGCATCAGTCAGTTCCCTTTCGATTCACGCCTCTCATAAAGAGTCAGTAGAGGCCGGGCGCGGTGGCTCAAGCCTGTAATCCCAGCACTTTGGGAGGCCGAGACGGGCGGATCACGAGGTCAGGAGATCGAGACCATCCTGGCTAACACAGTGAAACTCCATCTCTACTAAAAATACAAAAACTTAGCCGGGCGAGGTGGCAGGCGCCTGTAGTCCCAGCTACTCGGGAGGCTGAGGCAGGAGAATGGCGTGAACCCGGGAGGCGGAGCTTGCAGTGAGCTGAGATCCGGCCACTGCACTCCAGCCTGGGTGACAGAGCGAGACTCCGTCTCAAAAAAAAAAAAAAAAAAAAAGAGTCAGTAGAGAGAAAATCTGATAAGTTAAAGCTCTGAGTAGTTTAATTCTGTTTCATAAGAGTTGTCCTGAATACATAATCTTAGATTTCTTTAGACTTACAAGATATTTTTTATGTAAATTATTGTTTGAATGTGAAACTTAAAAAATGTGTGTACATATAAGCATAATAATATATGCTTTATATTTATATAATATATATCTTATATGTATATAATGTATAATATATACATTTGTATGTACATACAGAACACAAATAATAAGTATAGACAGAAGGTTCTTGAATATTAACATTTTGCTCAAAATCATTTTGTTATAACATTGATGAGAAAAAAAATTGAATCCCACCCAGGGCCACTGTCTGTGTGGAGTTTGCATGTTCTCCCCAAGTCTATGTGGGTTTTCTCCCACATTCAAAAGATGTGCACATTAGGTTCACTGGCATGTCTGAGTGGTCCCAGTCAGAGTAACTGGGGGTGTGTGTGAGTGCACCCAGTGATGGGAATGTGGCCTGTCCATGGGAGGGCGTCCTGTCCATGGCAGGTTCTTGCCTTGGGCCCTGAGCTGCGAGAATAGGCTCTAGCCACCCACAACCCTGAACTGGAATAATTTGGTAAGCAATGATCTTACTTGTTTTTATTCATCTTTCTTAAATGTGCATATACCTCACATTTATTTCAATGTTTAATATTAAAGTGTTCTGATCTTTATTTACTTAGAAGTTTGTTGATGTTTTTTGTGACCAGAATATATCATAGGAACTTAACTCTTATTTATATCAATTAGCCTATGGTAAAATTGGTTCCACATTATACATCATTTTCCTTAAAGATACAGTTTCCAAGAAACTGCCAACAATGTTGAGGACTTACTGTATATTTATATTAAGGATATATAAATATACATTACATATACATACATAGATAGGAATATTCCTGACTATATATTTTAAATAACTATTAATGTCAAA
The DNA here is from genome assembly GCF_024542745.1 of Macaca thibetana thibetana. Classification (NCBI taxonomy): domain Eukaryota; kingdom Metazoa; phylum Chordata; class Mammalia; order Primates; family Cercopithecidae; genus Macaca; species Macaca thibetana. The sequence continues at coordinate 79,438,374 of NC_065585.1, read as the reverse complement.
TATTAAATAACTATTAATACAAAAATTTTAAGTAACTATTAATACCAACTATTAAGGAGAACACTTTCACTTTTAAGTTAGCATTTACACAGAAAGTTTGAAAAATGACATATGGAAACACATGTGCTTTGAGTAATTTGTGGTCAACCAACGAATACAATAATACAATATGCTTCAAAGCACAGCCACTATTTAAAAAAAAAAAAAAAAAAAAACACTTGATTTTAGCAAATTTTTCGTTCACATTTCTCAAAAAAAAAAAAGAATAGCAGACTTTTCTTTCCAGCTCAGCTTGAGAAAATGTCTTGTGGTACTTTATGATACATGAACAGACACGTCTTAGGGAAATGAAACTGCAGTTACCACCATTTATGAATTTAAGAAAGCCATTTAAGATAAAGGGAACCAAATTTCTCATCAAAAAGGAACACATATTTCATGACAGTAAAAACTTTGAGATATTGCATGAAGTAGTTTTGCAAAGACTCAGCATGGGAACTGTAAAAGATTTCCAAAAGAATTCTGAACACCAGGATGGAAAGTAATCCAGAAACCATGATGCTATTTAGTTGCTACTTCTTAGCAGCCTGGGTAATCTCTGGCACAGTCACCTAGTCAGGAAGTGGCAAATGTCTAAGATGTACCTATCAATTGACTAATAATAAACTCTTTGACAAAGTTCACCAGTAGCTGTGTACCCCAGTAAAACAATAAAATACAAACACAAACTTCTCCTTTAGAAATAGCACTTTGTGTATTTTTGTGAAGTAAATCTTTTTAAAAATACGCACTCATTAAAAAAAAAAAAAGAATTAGCAGGAGACATACAGTATTTCAGAATGCAAGTAATTCTACTAAACAGATTCTCCTCCAATACTTAATCTATTAATCCTGAGGACATGAAGAAAGTAATTATCAAATCCTCTTAAAGTTATCAATTCTCCCCAGTAGTTCTTCTGTTTAGGAGTGAATAGTTTTTCTCAAAGGAGACAGAAAAGACAATGGATTTCCAGTGAAAAGTCCTTAGGACTCCAAGTGGATCAGGTGGAATTACAGGGTAGTGTCAGCTGGTTTGGGTTCCTGAATTGCTGATTCACAGCTGATGGTCATGATAAAGCTCGTCCATCAGAGAAGGAAGTAAGTGTGACCACATTTTAGAATTTACTTCCATGGCCCCATCATTTTGATATAACAGATACTTTCTGGGATTCACATATGTTTTCTGGTCTACGTCCTGTCTGTTCAGGGAGATATAGGCTCCCTGAGGGCAGACTCATCTTCTGAGGAGCTCTGCATCTTTATCTCCAGCACTATGCATATCCCAGGTTTCGAAGGAATGAAGGAAATTCAGAGCTGAAAAGCAGCCAAGAGGTTAGTCCAAATGCTTCCTTTATAAGTAGGAAACCCTTTCTAAATACTAATATGGGACAGACTCAGTGGGGGCCAGGAGGGCCCAGCAGTCCTGTGGATGCTCATGGAAAGCAGCATCCTAGCCTGACTGCTCCGTGCCACTCCCACCACCCCACACAGTGCCGAGCAAGAGAAGATTCTCAATAAATCTCTGTTGGCTACAATTTCTGGATTATTTTGCAAAATTACTTAAAAGAAACCTTGTGATCCGTCTTTGTTAAAAGCTGAATATTATGCAGTTAGAAAATAAGGCACAAACAATTTGGAAAATGAGAAATTTCTTCCCTCTCTGCAGTCTGTCATTCTTCCCCACTTGCCTTTCCTTTTGTTCGGATTGATTATAAAACCTGCTCCTATCTTATAGGGGCATAAATTAACAGAATTACTGTGCTAAACATTACTCCTGGTAAATGATCCTTGTATCTGTAGGTTTTTTCTCCTTATCTGTTCTCATGAATGATTTCAATGATTTTCAGATTTTCCACAATTAATTAATTAATTAGCCCATCAAAGACATTATTGCGGCTAACACTGAACACCTCCTACGGTGTATCACTGCCAGGGTTTCAAACAGTTGCCGAGTGATGACCTGATTGTTAGAGACATCTAATTTATTTATCAGCACTGAGCTGAAAAAAATAAGTTAGCGCTGTCAAATTATGCAAGTAAACTTTCAAGTGATAGAAGCAAACTTCGCAATTTCTGCCTTTAGCAAGGGCTTAAGCCCCCTCCTCACCCCTTACAGATGACAATTACTGTCTGTGTTTTACAACCCCAAAGCCTATTTTTGGGTATTGGATCAGAACAATGTATTCAGGGAGCCATATACAGCTGCCAACAGGATGGCATCTGTCTCTTAGTGGTGCATGAATCTTCAAGGTCTTCACTGAGTGCTGCTTTATCATTTATCCGAAACAGTGGATGTGGAGGTATAAATTGGAGCATGTGTGTTGTTCTTCGAATGACTATATTGCAGAGATACTTGAAGATTGAAACAGCTATCTAAAGGGTGGAATACATGCCTAACCACAACAGATAATCTGAGGAGTTTTGCAACGGGAACTCTCTTATGATCTTGAGAAATGTCTTTTGCTAGAAAACTAGATTTCATTCTGCAAACTCAGTGAGCATCTTCTCCAACAGTGTGGTCTTCTGGAGTATACAGAAGATTGTGAACGTTGCAAAAGAATATTATTGACTGAAAGGGTCAAAATTCTCTATTTTATAGAATAAGAAGTATTTTATACACTCTGGAGCAAATTTTATGCATTCTGGAGCAAATAAACCACAAATTTACATATCCACATGGATAGCTTATGAGCATACCTGTTTTAATATCTATGAGATCACATACCAACATTAACACAGATCAGTTTCAGAACATGCTGGCTCTGTTTGGCCTATTTCCTTGTATTGACTCATCACTTTCATGTGCCATTACCCATTAATAACCTCTTCTTTGGTTCATCTTACATTTCTCATCTCTACTGGAAACTCAGTGATAATTTCATGTTCAAGAGAACCGGGAAGCCTAACCATTATGAAAAATTTCAAAAACATTTTTCACAAGACAGGGAAATGATGCATATGAAGGATCCTAAGGCACCATTCGTCTTGGTAGATGCAATGGGCTCATGATTTCTATAGCCCAAGTAACCAATAAATAAGTAAGTAGATAGATAGATAAATAATTCCAAAGAAGAGAAATGTTTTAAAGTGGACTTACCATCTCTAGCCATATTTATTCTAGTAAGAAACAAAAGATGGACATAACTTATCTTCCTCTCCCTGATAAAATCCTGCCTTAGGAAAGTTAATTACAAGATCCCACTGAGTCTGACATGTAGTGAGGTAATGAAAACACTTTGGTTCTAGAGAATTACAGTATAGTACACAGTGCTCACAAACAGAATGAATAATTGAAATCCAGAGCTTTTATGCTTCAATGGAAAAAAAACAATATTTCATGGCACATAAATTTATTCAGCTTATTTGCATTAAGGCTGAATGATCAAGGCACTGTCCACAGAAAAATAGTGATGGTACCTTAATTTAAGAGTGATGAGCGTTCATAAATATTCTTAGGAAGCAAGATGTACCTACATTTAATCAGCACTTATTAAAATTTTATTCACTATAGTTATTCAACAGGATCTGTGGTATAAAAACATAATTACAAAAATCAGATTTGAGCTCATTTGACAACAGAAGGGTTTTATGGTGACCTATCTCCAAATGTTCCTATTTGTAATTAAATGCAGCGATCAGCAGTAAGGATTTTGAAGCTGTTTTAGTAGTTCCGCTATTCTGCTTAACATGTGGCACCCGTAATAATTAAAATGATACTAACACATGCACAATTTTATGGCCCTTATGGTGCAACCCATTATGCCAAATAAGGGCCTCTGTTTTCACAGCATACTGCACATGGTCTCATTACACCCACTTTTCTTTTCCTGTCTTCACACTAACAACTGTTAAAGTGAATCAACACACGAAACGTACTATAACAGCTTAGTGTTTATGATATGTGTGCTGTTAGTCAGTGAACAGGAAAATCTAAACATTTACTGTTTATGTAAAGAATAGCGTTAGTGTTAGCGAATTGCTCGGGTCTGCTTACTTTATTATCTAGATCACAAACGTAATGATGGGTTTCAATGGCATCTATATTTTCACTTTGTTTTGTTTTTCAATGCAGATGTCTATAAAAACCAGAAGAATTTAGCATTTACATGTCTTGGAATATTTCTGCTGAACCATAAAATAATTCAGAGATCACTTAAAAAAGATAGATAGATCAGTAGTAGAAGTATTCTCTTACAAAAAAAGAAGAAGATGATGACGAAGAAGGAGGAGAAGAGAAACAGAGAAAGATTTAAACATATTTAGAGATGATTTCCCTCACAACATGCCTAGGCTGAATCTGGTTTATCTGAGGTGTTAAAAAGCGGTAAGCCGTTTTTCTGTGTATCATACTAAAATTTACAAGAAACTGGGAATTTGAGATTAGTGCCATTTTATCATGAATAATTTTGTAATTAAGAAGCTCCTCAAAGACCTCCTACACTCATTTTACAGTCATCAGTTCCGAATGGCATTCAGTCTTTTTGTTCTGGGACACGGTCCAAAGTAGGTCCCATCGGTAGAACACCAACGGATCAGGCAAGATCTCATGTCTGATTTTTACATTCTCATTTTTCTGAACATGAGTTGAAACTTCAGATTAAGAGTAACAACTTTTCTTCATTTTCTTCTTCTGGAGTCAAACTCAAACCTGTCCATTTAGGGATGTTGCTGTATTGGCGCTAACCGGGAAGAAGCTGAGCTGAGTAGGCCTTGAATGTTAATGGCTTAATAGCTCAATTGATTGCAAAGATACAGAAGAAAAATGCTCACAGATTGCAGCCTTCACATGGTTTGGCTCCGAGATCTCATAAACAGTGTGACGTCAACCAGTAGAGAACCATGTGGATGCTGTATGAGGACCATGCGCTCATTACAGAACTGTGAAAATTTGTGGGACGGCAAAATAAAAATTATCAGCCAGGAAAAAAAAAGGCAAGATGAGAAATGGTAGGGGGAAAGCAGCTTAAGAAAGACCTAACACATTCTTCTATACAGGCCTCTTAGTCAAAAGACTAGGAACACTTAATATTATGTAAATACCACCGCAGGTCCAACAAACTACAAGAACCTGAGAAGCTACAAAGAGATACTCCCAGACTGTACTCCGGAAAGATTGCATCCCTGTTAGGGCACATTCTCCAACTCCACTGCTTACAAAAACAAAAACAAAAAACCCACCCTCTTCAACAATTGAAGAAGGAATAAGGCTTTTATCTGAACGTGTAGAAGGTTGCATTTTGCAATCTCTTTTCTTTGATTTTAAAAACGTGTTTGTGATCAGCATTAGTATTTACTACCCTATGATCAAAAACAAATAACCCACTTTGTTTGTTTCTTACTGCAAATGAATTAAATTAGACGCCATTAGGAGGACTTGCTGTTTATATCCTTGTTTCAGCAGTGGTAGTATTTGAAGTTTCCTGCGGTAAGTTCATTACTCGTATTTTGTCCAGAATTAGTGAAGCGTGCTGAAAATTGCTAATGACAGATGTTTCTCCACTCTGTCACACTTCTTGTATCATTTGATTTGGAAAGCAACATACGGTGTTCTGCTCTATCAGTATGTCACAGACTGTCTGTAAACAGCTGGTCATAACTCAGTTCAGTGAAAACCATTACTTTCCAATGAAGGGCTGGACACCCTCCAAATTGCATTTTGGCATGGCCTCGGCTGCATAATGCACAAAGTTCCTCTGTTCTGAGGTTACCTAAGGAAGATTTCTCACTTTCTCCACTTGTTTTTTATGTTTCAGAAAATAAGAGTGTTTTCTCAGCAGTAAATAGGAGATCAAGAGAATATGAAAAATATATATTTTAATGATTATATTAAGTATTCAGAAAATCTGTGAATGGCACATTGCAAAAGACAACAACAGAACCCATCCAAAATGTGTATCATGCCATTTCTAGTTATGTCTTTGGTTGAAGGGAGCATGCTTTATTAGGGGTCAGGACCCACAAGATAACATATTTAAATGCCTCCTATAAAATACCCGTGGCATATGAGCATGACCAAATGGCTATTCCATGATATCTAGTCACAGTGAGAAATACTAAAATCATTCCCCTGTCATTTACATGATGGTGAAGTCATGTAAAAGCAAATGGTCTTACTGTTTTTATCTGAAACTCAGAAACTCATCAAGCCAAAATCCAAACATAAAAATCATGTAAGTTCAAAGCCATACACTCTATTTAACATGACATTTCAAAACATGCTAATTATTACATTAAAAATGCAAAGTTATATGACTAGTCACCATATATTGCATATCAAAAAAAATCATTCCCAACACCTTTCAGAAGGTTTGGAATATTCCCTCTCTACGGAAATAAAATCTCTCACAGAAAACATCAGGATAGAATAGAGAGAAAAATAGATATTAAATATCTTTAAAGCCATTTGACACTTCCAGATTCCTAGATGTTTTCCAATATTTATGAAGAACCTAAATAGAAGGAAGTCAGCCCATGTAAGGGACTGAATGATAGAGGAACATGTCCATCTCCGCTTAGCATCCTTCAATCAAATATTCATCAACAAATACCAAGTACTTACAGGTGCCAGATAATTGCTAGAGATATTTTTATGGGATCCTTTTCTATACAAGAGGACAAAGGCTTATAAACACTCAACTCAAAGAGTAGGCTCTTTTTCAACACTTCCTTCCAGGCCTACACATTGCTTCTGAAGACTTCCCTGACTCCTCCAGGCAAAACTGGCTCACATCTGGGCTTTCCCTCACACATTTCTAGTAAAGTCTACTATTGCAGATCAATGCAGCTGGAGCCCAGGAGAGAGCATTCTGTGAGAGAGTCAGGGGAGGCTACAGAGGAGGTGATATGTCAACTGGGCCTTCAAGAGTGACTGGCATGTGCAAAATAGACAACATTTTGAAACATCTCAATTAAGATATATGTCCTCAACTGGTGAAAAAAAAAATGCAACACTCCTTGCAAAATAAATGATATAAGAGTACAAGCCAAATATATGAGAAAATACCATGAAATATCAACTATATACATGATAAAGCATATTTTTAAAACAATATATTTTACCTGGATTGAATTTTTTCTCATCTTCTCGTAGGCCGGGGGTTTAAAAACAAATAGGTATTCTTTCCTGGAAGAGATAAAATCAATAGATTCTGTGTATGAAAGGAGACCACAAAAGAGGAAGGATTCACTGATTGGATGAAGAAAAATATTATAAGTAAAAACAGAATATTTTTTAAGTCATGTCACTCATTACACTATTTAGTACAATTGGTTTCCCAAAACATTAATATTTTAAGGGAATACTTCAGTAAGAGGTATTTTTGTGTTTCTTAATATGAGACCATTCCTGAAAATTATCTTATATTGCTCTTGTTTTCATTTAAAAAATAAACCAGGCTTACTATGGATGTGTCCATTCTTTTAAATAATAAGCTCTTTGTAGTTGGTATGTTGTAAGTTTCTTGGCTTAGTGCTCACTTGCTCAATTAAACTAGGCTGAGCCATTAAAGAGGTCTATCATCTGTAAATGTGACAGCAGACAAGGTTTAAAAGGACAGTCTTCTCTGTCAGTTTCAGAGGGCTTCATCTTTTTAAGGAATGTAACCAGCTGAGAAAACATGTGTTGATTTTCTTAAATGTTTAAGGCTAATGGAAGAAAATTTAAGACAGAGAAAAATGTTTTTAGTACTGTTCTTTTTTTCCCCACCCGTCTATGCTCTTTTCTTTTTTGAGTATTTACCTCTACTTATTGTGAATATTCTTTTTCAGCCCAACCCTCCTTCCTTTGGCTCTGTTAAAGTGCTTAGTAAAGGGCTGTTGCTTTTCCGTCACAGAGAAATCATCTCACATATCATTAAAAGTAAAGGCCTCTCAGTTTTACAAAAGGTAGCACAGGAACTTCTGTAGGTTGATTATTCCAGGTGGCAATAATATTAAATTAGGATTTTTGCATGACTGTACAAAGTAATATATCCTTGTTGTTATATTTGCTGTTATTTCAATAATGGTCTTTTCTTCTTTCTTTTTTTTTTTTTTTTTTTTTTTTTGGTTAATTTCTGCTGATGGTCTTTTTTTTTTTTTTTTTTTTTTTTTTTTCTCCCCGTAAGTAGTGCTACTTCTAAATATGAGCTATGGCTCCTAGAGCAGATGGGTGAGAAAAGAAATAATTTCCACCCTATAACTTGTTAGAAGAGCTCAGTGTCTTGCCAGTTGGCCAGGAGTTTCAGCACTCAAATACAAAATACACAGATTCTCAAAGATTAGTCCTCTGTGTGGTTCTTATTTGAGTCTCTTGAAATCTCAATAGGGCCAAAAAATTATTCATTGAATTTTTGACTAATGAAAATTGCAAGTTATGGCCAACATCCTATTGGTGGTCCCCTGTTGTCCTTCTGGTCAAAATCCTGGTGAATAAATCGAAAAAAAAAAAAAGATACCCTTTCTGTTCAATATATACAACAAATCAAGGCTGTTTATGAACATTTTCTTCAATGAATAGATTTCTTTTAACCATTTCAAGGAAGAAATGTTTTGCAATAATACACAACTGGAGCCTTTAAGGAAACAGCAAAGCAAGGACAAGGAAGCATAAAAATTAATTTAGCCTGCCACATTCATAAAATGCGTAATGGCATACTGGTGCTCCCAGTTTGTGGACTGGAAGGTAGACTAACAGATTATCATTAATGAGAAAGCTTAACAATTTGATTTCATTTTATTCTGTTCCATTCAACAAATAGTCATTCTATTCTACTAAGTGCAAAAGCCTTTTCGAGGCACTGAGAGAAAATAAAGGTGTACATTCCCAACTATGGAATAGTGTTTCTCAAGAAGTCAACAGAAACAGCTGTACAAATAATTCAAATGCAAGGCAGTACCGTAAAAGTGCCTTACATATATGTGTGTGTATAATCTCTAAAAAAGTGTTTATATATTTTACAATTCCCAACTTGAGTAACAAGATCCCCATCTTGCACCACAGCAATATTTTACAACCTAAGTCCCTTCAATTAGATAGCAAATAGCTTTTATTTAGGATCTGATTAATAGAGTGCCTATACAATTTATCATCCAAACAAGGACACTTTGAGAGTGAGAAGTTGTGCTATTAATAATTATGCCAGGTCAATAGGAATAAATTGGGACTGTCCCAGACATACGGTGACTCTTAATAATTTTAGTATTATCAAAACAATGTGATTCCCCTTTTTCTTCTTCTTCTTGCTACCTGCTTTGAGTAGAGCATTTTATCTCTTATTAGATAGTATTCCACAACAGACTAGCCAGTAATAAAATGACACTGCATCCTTCAGATCCATCAGTTTTACAACAAAATAAAGACTGGATGGGGGATCATTTAATTTACACTTATAGGTCAGATACTGAGCCAGGTGCTAGTGATACAAAGATACAAACAAGTAAGTTTCTGTCAATATTTTCCTCCAACAAAACTGGAAAGCATATCTATATTCAAAAAATCTTTTAATATTTTAATTTTATTTTAAAGTACTTTTTAAATTATTATAAAATATTTTCATAATTTTTTCTTAAATTGAAGTGCATATGTTAAGATAAGGAGAGAAGGGAGTGGTGAAATGGTTCTTCTGCAAAAGTCTTTAATCCAATTTTCCCATTGCTGAGTCGACAAATTCCTCCAGGATGTTTCTACCTACTTCCTGCCTCCTTTCCCCCTTCTCCTGTTACTTTTCCTCCCCAGGTTCACCACAGAGGACTATGAAGGGATCAAAAACAGTAAGTCATGCAGTTAAATTTGTGGAAACAGTTCAGTTTCTTCTTGCCCCATCTCAAATCCAGGTTAAAATGGCATATATATATATACATATATATATATACATACATATATATATACACACATATATATATATATGTTTTCATATATATATATGAAAACAGACACACAAACCAATTATTTACAAAACTCTTAAGGAGATTTTTAAAATTATATCTGTAATGAAATAATACTTAAGGAAGGAAAATATTTCATCCAAAATAGAAAACACAGAAAGGCAGAGCTCTAGGGAAGCAACAAGTCTTTTGGGGCAAATAAAGCATGGATAACACATTCAAAAACCTACAGGGCTAGGCAGGTGATGTGAATGAGTGAAGTGACCCAGGCACAAGATGATCAGAGACACATTAAGGAATGGTGTGGACTGTGGCAAATCACAGAGTTATGCTGTAGATAAAAGTGCAGCAGCTACTCAGCAACAGCCAATTACTATATGAAACTGTAAATCCAGTATAAGTTCAGCCGACTTTCAAGAGAAACTAGAAAACCAAGGTTTTCAAAAAATCCCCTTATTGTTTAATGCTGGCAATGAAATCAAATGAAATACTCTGCAAAGCAAACCTGGTCTTTGGGCCTGTCAGTCTAAGAATTCTGAAAGAAAATCCTTTACCGGCACATGGCGGCAGAAGAATATAGGGCTCTTCCTCCCATACCCAGGCATATTTGCTTCTGCCTTGCATCTGATCCTTTCAAAAAGGAAACCTTTTAAGAGGAGTGTTTGTGTGCATGTGATATGCAGGCTTTAAAATATTTTAAGTATACAAAAGACATGTGTGCCATGTATTTTTAAAATGTATACTATGATTTAAATGTGGAAATTTTCTATATTCACAATTGTAATTAAGCCGAATCATACATAAAGGTGAAGTTCATTTTCAAAGATTCAACAATTCTATCAGTCTTCCTCCACTCTCCCCTGTTAACAAAATGCATTTCCTATTCATTCATTTCTTTAGTCAACAAATATTTATAGGGCACCCTATGTGGCAGGGCAGGCTCTGTTCTAGATGTTAGGGATATAAAGAGACAAAGAAAATGACCTGCCTTCATGGAACTTACATTGGATAGGAAAGAGAAACAAAAAAATGAACTTAAAAAGCAAAGCATACCAAAACATTAGGATGCAGATAGGATTCAGGTCCAGAAGTTTCAGTCCAAACGTGGAAAATGTCTAAAACTAAGATATTATCTGACTAGTGTTTTGAGACATCTTTGAATATCAAATGCTGAAAATAAATCATATGAGTATCAATCACCAGCTCTGCTTAGGAAGTGACATAAAATGTTGAGATCGCTGGGAAATAAATAAGAAGTGAATTATTATTGAGTGTGTGATATAGGAATAAGAGTGCAAGGACTTACTATGTTCATTATATTATTATTGTTCTATTGTACTACTTATTTACTAGAGGAGTGAAAAAGTAATTGCAGTTTTTGCATTGTTGGAATTTGCCGTTTGATATTGGAATACACTCTTAAACAAATGTGGTTATGTTATACATCATTTTAATCGGCATTTCTTGATCTATTATTATTATTACTATTATTATTTTGCTAGTGACTTATTACTTGCTCTTATGTTTATTTTAGATTATGGAAATGATGTTAGACTAAAAGCAAATTCAAGCAATTTTCTTGTTTGAGTTCAAAATTGGTTGTAAAGCAAAAGAGACAACTAGGAACATCAATGATGCCTTTGGTCCAGGAACTGCCAAGGAACGTACGTGGTGGTTCAAGAACTTTTGCAAAGGGGACGAGAGGAGTGTAGTGGCAGGCCATTGCAAGCTGACTACAACCGATTGAGAGCAATAATCAAAGCTGATCCTACTACAACTACACGAGAAGTTGCCAAAGAACTCAGTGTCGAGTATTCTATGGTCGTTGGGCATTTGAACCAAATTGGAAAGGTGAAGAGGCTCAGAAAGTGGGTACCTCATGAGCTGACCGAAAATCAAAATATCGTCATTTTGAAGTGTCATCTTCTCTTATTCTATGCAACAACAACAAACCATTTCTGGATCGGATTGTGACATGCAGTGAAAAGTGGATTTTGCCGGGCGCGGTGGCTCACGCCTGTAATCCCAGCACTTTGGGAGGCCGAGGCGGGCGGATCACAAGGTCAGGAGATCGAGACCATGGTGAAACCCCGTCTCTACTAAAAATAGAAAAAATTAGCCGGGCGCGGTGGCGGGCGCCTGTAGTCCCAGCTACTCGGGAGGCTGAGGCAGGAGAGTGGCGTGAACCCGGGAGGCGGAGCTTGCAGTGAGCCGAGATTGCGCCACTGCACTCCAGCCTGGGCGACAGAGCGAGACTCCGTCTCAAAAAAAAAAAAAAAAAGAAAAGAAAAGTGGATTTTATATGACAACCAGCGATGACTATCTCAATGGATAGACTGAAAAGAAGCTCCAACGCACTTCACAAAGCCAAACTTGCACCAAAAAGGGTAATGGTCACTTTTCGGTGGTCTGCTGCCAGTCTGATCCACTGCTATTCAGCTGTCTGTGTCCTGACGAAACCCTTTCATCTGATAAGTATGCTCAGCAGATCTTTTTGCAGGGAAAATCCTTCCACAAGCAGCAGGATGCGGAAAATGCTTTCCAAGAGTTTGTTGATTCCCGAAGTATGGATTTTTATGCTACAGGAATAAACAAACGTATTTCTCACTGGCAAAAATGTGTTGATTGTAATGGTTCCTACTTTGATTAATAAAGATGTGTTTGAGCCTAATTATAATGATTTAACATTCATGGTCCCAAACTGCAATTACTTTTGCACCAACCTGATAATTGATTTGTAACATCGATAAAATATTATTTTTTAAAATTCAAGCAGTACAGAAATGTATAAAGAAAAAAATCTCATCCAGAAATGGCTAATTGGATGAATTTCATTTCTGCATATGTAAGGTGGAAGGACAGATGAATGGAAAAATTAACTTTTAATAATTGAGATCAAACTATATGTTCATAGCATTATAGAATATGTCTGGGCTTAAAGTCTTGTCTCTGCCACTTTCTAGTGAATAGACATATGACCTAACTACATGTGCCTCATTCTTCATTCAATGATGAAGATACTACTTACAGTATTTTTGTAGGGATTAATGGAAGTAATCCACATACAGAACTTAGAAAAGTACATGGAACATAATAAATAATAAATATTAGCTCTTATTATTATCTGATTATTAGCACCTTAATGACATTGATTCAATCCTAAATTATTTTTCTTATCTCTGCTATCTCCCTTTCCTTCTCATTCTGTTGTTTTATTATTTTTGAGCGATTTATTTTCTCATTAGGGTGTTCTAAAGTGAGAAACACTCATGATGTGTTGTTTTTAGTTCCTTGACAGAATGCATTTAATAATCATCTCTTCGCCTCCCCTGCCCTGGGACCCTTGCCTGTTTGCCTTCCTATTCCTTTTCACTTTGCTCATGCTTAATTGCTCTTTTCTCTTTTCTGCTTTCTCTGATATGGCATGGATGACTTCCCTTTCACATGTCTTCTGCACATAGCGGCATTCCATTCCTTTTCCTCACACCAGTGTTTTAATGCTGAGTACTTACTGTTGTGTGCACCCTTTCATGGCCTGAGGGAGGGCACCTGTGAGAGGAGAGGGACAGCTCAGCCGAGCCTCTGAGCCTCTGTGCAGTCCTGACTGGAGTAGTTGCTCTCTGCTCTCCCATCCTAGGCTTAGGGAAATGATCTGCAGTACTTGTGTTCACTCTACTTAGTGGGCGAAAGGGATTATCATTCCTGCTGGAATGCTCCTTTGCTTTAGATCACTTCTCTGTTCAGCGTGGTGCCTGGAGTTCTTCATCACCATCTGACTGCGTTCCCATTTTCCACTCCCTTGTTCTTTATTTCTCTTAATGCCTCCCCACCAGTCAGAAGCGAGAAAAAGAAGAAATGAGGACTCCTTTTCCTCCCTTCAGATTTTCAGCTATTAGTGAAAAATCTCAGGCCCTGGTCAACTCATCAGTCTAATTTTGTATGATGTGGGGGCTGGGGGGAGGCGCTTAGATATTGCATAATACCAGAATCTTCCTTTCCTTGGCTTGTTCTCTCCTTTTTAAAATCAATAGCACTTAGTTATGATCTTTTCTTTGTTCAGTTACTTTTTTATTCTGCCTTATTTGGGGGACAGTTTTGTTCGGCTTTGGAGGAGGGAGAGTCTATGGTCTGGTTTTATTCTTCCATCTTTCCCTGGAACTCTCTACTAATGATATTTTTATTAACATGCTAGCACTTAGCAGAATTAGTTCCTACAAAGAAGACACAAGGTTTGTGTCTTAACCAAATTTTGCCTTGTGTGATACACACTAGCAACTGAACGAGTGAATGAATGATTCAACTACCAAAACTCCTCTATTTTAACTCCTTGTCTTCATAACACTTGAGCCCAAACCAAATATTCAGGTAGGTCTAGAATAAACATTTACCCAGATTATTTTTTATTCAAAATCATCAACATGGACTAGATAACCATAAAGGCAGAAGAGCTCAGCTCAGTTACCACTATTTCTACAAGATTCTAAATTTTACTTTAACTGGTCAAAGTGAACTTCATTTGCTTTTCCAGCACACAGTGCTATCTTCTGCAAAAAACAGGAAAAAGGAAAATTTGCATTACTTGTCACTGGGTGGAAAACAAATTTAGAAAGAAATCAAATGCCAATTCAGGTATTAGGAAGTAGTTAACAAAGAAGGGAACATCCTCTCAATAGCATACATGGAACTATTAAGAATTATATTTATAGCATAATAATATGGCGTCAACTATGCAAAGTTATGTATATACATCTACTCATAGTATAGAAAAATAAAGCAAAATATTTTAATATTATCTTTATATTAAATAATTATGGGGATTATGGGGATTTTTGTTTTCTAAGTTTGCTGCAGTTTTCAAAATTTCCAGATTATATAACTTATTTAATCAGTAAACAGAATCCATAAAATATTATTTAAACAAAAAGTAATTGTGTCCAGTGCAGCATTTTCAAATGCAAAATGAGACAGAAAGATATAATTTAAAAAGAACAATCCTCTCAACATCCTAAGACTAAATCTTATTTATTTTTCTTCTGACATATAGATTCAGGCATTTATTCCCTACTAAAATAGGCATTATAATGCACCAAATATGAGTAAGAAAAACCTTTTGTGTGACAAAGTCAATTCTGTGAAACTGATGATGACTTTGGTGAGAACTAACAGGTCTGCCAATATACCCTCCTCTCCATTTGTCATTCAGCTAGATACTTAGGTTCTTTCAGAGGGCTGTTTTTACCCTAAGGGCCAATTTCATTTAAAAAAAAAAAAAGGAAGAAGGGCCGGGCGCGGTGGCTCAAGCCTGTAATCCCAGCACTTTGGGAGGCCGAGACGGGCGGATCACGAGGTCAGGAGATCGAGACCATCCTGGCTAACACGGTGAAACCCCGTCTCTACTAAAAGATACAAAAACTTAGCCGGGCGAGGTGGTGGGCGCCTGTCGTCCCAGCTACTGGGGGGCTGAGGCAGGAGAATGGCGTGAACCCGGAGGCGGAGCTTGCAGTGAGCTGAGATCCGGCCACTGCACTCCAGCCCGGGTGACAGAGCGAGACTCCGTCTCAAAAAAAAAAAAAAAAAAAAGAAAAAAGAAAGGAAGAAAATAGGAGATGAATTTTATGATTTTCCTGTCTTCTTCCACTTCTTAGAAATCAAGCCAAGCAATGCCAATGTTCTACCTTTTGGGGGTTCGTGTAGATTGCCCCCACACAAATGAAAATCTTGGACTCTGCCTGGTCTTGAAGAAAGCTCCTACTTGTCCAAAGAAAGGCATGAAATCAGAAGTTGACAGAGATTCTCATTCAGGAAAGAATTGTCACCATTTTTGCTGTGCTCCGGCCAGAACAACATATGGCAGCCCAGCTGACAAATATAATCTTTTCCTCTTTTTTCCCATTTCACATGCACATTTCATCCGTGGAATATTAAAACTTCACACAAAGTGCCTGTTAACCCCTTGGCACCATAGTGTCCCTTGTCTGGGATGTGCTATTTACCAGAACCCGGGCATCCAGCTGTGAGAGGGTTAAGGCCAACAGAAAGAGACCCTGGTGGTCAGAGGCCGTCTGACTCTTCCCTGCCTCCATTAGGAAGGGCCGAGTCTCAGCATGTTGGGACAGAGTTGTCTTCGTGTTAGAAAATTCATAGCCTCCTGGCTTCAGTGTAAACCGCCTTGGTACCCTGCATCCCAGAGCCTTTCGGTTTCCCAATCAGAGGTGTTTTCAGAAGCAGCTGTCCTTACATTCTGTTGTCCATGGGGACCCCAAGTCCAGCCTGCTCTCCACCGGAGAAGTACACTGCCCGCCCCAGTCTTGATGGAAGAAAGCTTGCACACGTGATTTAAATAGAAAAGGCAACTTTGTTAAAGTTCTCAACCTCCCTCCCTAGACATAAGCATTGGGTTGAGGTTTAGGTGTCTTTGTTGACAGATACAAAGTAGGAGTCCTGCACAAACCCTGCTATATTATACTGCTGAACCCCCTTGTAAACCCAAGCATCCCAAACCACTCCTGATGAGCTGTTTCTAAGCATGTGTCAACGTATGATTTTCTGACTTCTACCTGTTGTCTCCTTTATATTTGGAGTTTTTAATTTAGGAAAATTGCCTGTCATAAAATAAGGCACTAATATATTTTAGTTGAATATATTCCAAATGTACAAAACCTGCAGAAAATAATATATGACACAATCCATGGATTCACCACTGAGATTAAGTAGCTGGTACCATTTTGCCATATATGCATCAAATGACTCTCTCTTTTAAAAAAAAATAAGATAATTATAGTTTCAGGAATGTCTGCCCACACTCCACACTCCTCCTCCACCAAGTAACTACTATTCTGAAATGTGCATGCATCATTGCCTTGCAAGTGTTCATAACACATATGAAGGTATTCATAAGAAATGTACACACTAGTGTTTTGTCTCTTTAAAATTTTCCGTGGGTAGTATCATGCTATATATTACAAAATATTTACATATTTTTGTACTTAACAGTGTTTCTTTTTACAATTTATTCAGTTGATAGATATCTACAAGTGTAGTTCACAAATTTTAATTGCTATATACTTTCTCATCATTTCAATAAACAAAACTTTACACATTCCCTTATTAAGGGACGGTTGGGTAATTTCATATTTGTGCTATTACAAACAAACCCTTCTTTGAACATCCTCGATCATGCATCCTATGTATCTATGCCAGATAGATGCCTTATGTATCTATGTCAGATATCCTCCAGGGTGGACACTAGGAACTAAAACCGCTTGGTCCTAAACCCTGAGGATTTCAGCTTTAATAGATTGACAAATCGGTTATTCCAATCCTTGTTTTCATTATCAATTATAAAAATGTCTGTTTCCACATTCTCACCAACATTCGCAAAGAAACATTAATTTTTGCGAAATTGGTATGTAGCTGGTAGTGTATTGCTGGTTTAGCTTTCAGCTCCCTAATTATTAGTAGGATAGAGCAGCTCTTCTTATGGTTATTAGACATTTGTTTCATCTTCTCTGTAAATTGCCTTTGCCATTTTTATTTTGAATTGTTTGCCTTTTTCTTATCAATTTGTAGAAGTTCTTTATAAATGAAAGTATTATAATTGTCTTTTCCAAATCAGTCAATAGTTTATCTTTTTACTTTGTTTTAGCTATCCATAGATAGACAGATAGATAGATAGATAGATAGATAGATAGATAGATAGATAGATAGATGATAGATAGATATTCAAATAAGGCTATATATACACACATATATATAGATACCCAAATATATATTCAGATAATATATATGGATATATGTTATTATTATTATTTAATGTCATCAAATTTATGCCTGTTTCATGGTTTGTACTTCTTGAATCTAATTTAGGTAGTTTTTTCCCATACCTCAATGATAAACAGTATACACGCCTATGTTTTTTATACAGTCAGTTCTGCTGTTGTACTTGTTTTGAAAACGTAAATTTGTTCCAAAACTATTGATATAATAAAAAATATGAGCATAACACAAATTTCCAATTTGGTTCTGTGCTATTTTGTTAGTGAGAAGCACTTAGGGAATGCAAAGAACTACACACAGCTTAACCAAGCCATATTGGAATTCACAAAATGCACACACACATGTGTCTCCATATCTACCAGTTACTTCAGTAGGTTATAACACCAAATATGGATAGATGTGTTATAAGCCACATCCAGCCATATCTGGTATGTTATGAGCCACATCTAGCCATATCTGGTGTTATAACCTTTCATCAGACTTCATATAATCCTCCCTTTACTGCTTCACAATAACTCACCAGCTGAAACTTTTTGATGTGCGGTCTCACAACCAACTTTTTAGCTTGTTTCAAGGAGAAGTGCCATGTCTATTGTAGTATTTATGTAATGTTATCATCATTTAAAATGTGAAAAACTGTGCTTTTAGTTATCTTTTTCTATCTTTCTTTTTTTATGTAACTGCTGACGTTTTTGAGTGTTGAGAAGTTTTAAGTTTGAGTATTATCCCACTGACCTCATTTCTCCCCTAAGCCCTGTACTTTTACTGTGAGATTTTGCATGGTGGAGTAATTTTTAGGAATGCATATGTGGTGGGCTAGCAAACAGACCATATGAAGCTTGTAGTCTTGCACTTTATGTTTAGATCTTTAATCCATCTGCAATTTACTTTTATGAGTATTTTATGATTGACATTATTTTTTTCCAGGAATAAAAAGCTACTTAGCCTCCATTTTAATTATTAAATGTTTCTTTTACTTTTCTTGCCTTATTTCACCAGCTAGGACCTCTGGTAGAAAGTTACATTAAAGCAGAAATCAATGGTATCATTTACTCTTTCATTAACTTGAATGCTTCTCAAGTTGTATGATTTAAAATGTTGTTTATCCTAGGTTTTTCTTAAATGTATTTTCTGAGGATAAGGAAACTCTTTTTTATGCATAGTTTACTAAATAAGATTATCATAAATCATCGTTGAATTTTGTTGGTTACTTTTTCTGTATCTATTGAGATGCTAATATTCTTTAATCTCTCAATGCAACAATTTATAATATTGAATTTGTTTAGTGTTAAATTATCCTTGTTTTCTTGGGATAAATCAAAATGAACTATAAAATAGATATATGTGATGTGTGTGTGTGATATTATGTGTATGGTATATTTTTCTACAGTTTTATTTTGGTATACTTTTGATAAAATAAAATTCATCCTTTTTAACTATACAGTTTGATGATTTGGGAAGCTATAAGCTATATTTAGTCATGTGACCACCACCATAATAAAAAAATTTCATAACCCCACCAAATTTTTGTCTTCCTGCAGTTTTTGTCTTCCTGCAGGTGTCTGCAGGTGTCTTGCTATGGTTTTCTTACAGTTTATCATACGTGGAGTTCATTGAGCTTCTGGGAGCTGTAAGTTAATGTTCTTAACCAAATTTGGGATATTTTCATCCTTTATATCATTCTGCATAATTCTCTCTTCCCATTCTTAACTCCAATAACATGTATGTTAGAATTATTGATATTGCCTCAAAAATCTCTAAAACTTTATTTTTCTTTAATTTTTTTTCTTTTTGTTTTTTGGATTATGCAATTTTTATTAAACTATCTTCAGGTTCACTTATTATTTTCAGTGATAATCAAATACATTTTTTAATTTATCCTGTGAATTTTTTATTTTAGTTATGGTTTTCAGCTCTAATATCCATTTGGTTCTTTTCATAGTGTCCATTTTGCTGTTGTGATTCCCTATTGATTCTATTATTTTTACTATATTTTGCTTTAATTATTTGAGCATATTTTAATATACTTCTTTAAATATATTTATAAATCAGCTTTAACATTTTTGTCTGCTAAATCCAATATCTGGGCACACTCAGAGTAAGTTTCTATAGATTATGTGTTTTTTTCCCCTGAGTGAACGTCACAATTTTCTATTTCTTTGAATGTCTAGTAAGTTTAGTCAGAACTTGAAGTTGCAAATAATAAATTGGAGAGACTACAGATTCTGATTTGTTCTTCTGACAATTGGCAATTCACTTCCTAGATTCTAACTGAAGTATCTGTTCCTCCCATGGTATGCAGTCACTGAGGTCTCTGCTCAGATTTTTTCTTCCAGCTTTGATTTTTAGCCTGGTCCCTTAGTGATCTTTCCTATTCCTCAGTGACTTAATGATCAGCCACAGATTTGGGAAGAGATATACTCAGTCTGAGCTTCGTGCTGGTTAAGGAATGCAATCTTTCAGTGTCTCAGCAAACTCCCACTCTCATCTGGAGCACTCTTGCCTTTCAAGGATACACCTCTATGTTTACTTGCTTTTTGTCTGGGCTCCGGGGGAATCTCTCATCTACATGAATATCTTAGCAGACAACTAGAGATTCAGGCAGAATTTTCTCTTAGGTTGTCAATCTCAGTTTCACTAAAATACCTTTATGCCTACAATCTTGACTTATAATTTAGATATGTGTTAAATTCTAAGTTGACAGATATTTTCTCCAGCATTTTGAAGATGATGTTCCATTGTTGTCTACATTCTACTGTTACTAATTAGAAATCTGTCATCAGTTTAACTTTTTTTCATTTTCTGAAAATCTGTCTACTCCTTCTGGCTACTTTTATGATCTTCTCTTTGTCTTTGGAGTTCTGTAGATTTAGTATGATATATTCATGTGGATTTCTTTTATTTATCTTGCTTGGAATATGTTGTGCTTCTTGAATTGGTGGGCTCATATATGTGTTTCAGTCGTGGAAAATTCTCATTGCCTTTTTAAAATATTGCCTCTTCTTTTTTTAACCTCCTTTTCTGGAATTCCTGTTAAATATATATTAATCTTTCTAAATCTGTTCTCATTTTCAAAACATAATTTTATGTGTGTATCTATTTTACACTATCTATATACACTATCTAATATTTTAGATAATTGAACTATTTTTCTTCTATTTCAGACATGTCTTTTAGTTTGCTAATTGTTTCTTCAACTTCATTTATTCACATAACTTATGAAGGGATTAATTGAATTCTTTTGTTTTCTGATCATTTGAATCATACAAAATCTCCCTCCAAAGATGACAGGTCCCATGATATAGGATCTCACGATTATGTCTCCACTACACAGCACAGACTTACTCATTTATAGATGCAAATCAACAGATTTGCCAACACCTAAGTTTTTAATTTAACAGACTGATTTTATTTCTTCTAATTTCTTCTTATCTGTTTATTTCTCATGGGTTTTTTTTTTTTTTCTGGATCTTCTTTACATCTTTAATACCAATAAATATGTAGTCTCCATCAGATTGCTCAACTAAGGAGCTAATCTTCCTGTTTATGTGTGAGTGGGTGTGTGCACGTGTGTTGGATGACTCTTCTTCATTATGGATTATTTTCTTACATGTTTTATAATTTTGGATTATGAGCTCATCTATACTGAGGTTTTCTTCATGGAAACTCCGTGTGATATGAGTTGAGAAAATTTTCCCCAGAGTTTAATATTTGTTGCATTCTGGTACCAAATTTCATGTTGATTTATTGGCTTAAGAGTTCATAAATAATGCCAAGAGTATAACTGTGAATTCCAACCCTTCATGAAGTTTAGTTTTGGGGTTTTAAATTCTTATAGATAAATTATTATTATTCCAAACACAGCCCAAGCATGTTCAATCAACTTCTTATTCTTTTTTTCTTTTTTGTCTCTTGGTAATAATAGGTAGATTTTTTTCTAGTTATCACTTTCATTGATGATATAGTCTGAACTTTATGTAGATACCTTAGTTCCAACTCCTCACCTAACACAGTCTTAAGTTCCCATCTTCTGTTTCTACATGGTTATTAAAACTGGCCCCTAGATGACTGAGTTGGATAGCCCCTCCAAAGCTAGCCACATCATTTGTTCACACACTTACTGCTTTATTTTAATTCTCAAAAGAATTTCCAGCACTTGAGAATACTAGTTTTATTTACTGAAAGCTCAGTTATGCATATAAATATGTGTTGTTGTAGTTTATCCAGCATATACAAATGTTTTTAGCAGATAAATTTTTTGATCATTTGTCTTATTAGAACCAGAATTCTCATTCACTTTTCTACTCACTCCAATTTGTTTTTCAACCATATCATACCATTGAAACTGTTCTTGTTGAGGGTTGCTAATTATATTCATGTTGCTAAATCCAGTGGATGGTTTTTTCCCTTACTAATTTTTTTATTATTACTTAAACTTAACACTTCTTCATTTTAAATGCTCTTGTCTTGGTTCCCAAGACAACAAACTCCTCTGGTTTTGTCATTTTTATTAGCTGTCCTCCTCTGCCTTTTCCCATCCTCTTTCTCTCCCTGGCTCAATCCTAGGTGCTCTTCTCTTATATTTACCTATTTTTTTCGAGGTGATATCATCCATTCCCATGGCTTCAAACACAGTGTTTATGTCAACGGTGCCCAAATATTAACCTCTAGCTTAAACCTCTTCTTTGAACTCCATACCCATATGGATACAATCCTCTTTTTTCAGGAGTAAACTTAGATGTCTCACAAGCATCTCAAATATGTTCATAATTGAAATCTTGGTCCTCATACTAACCAAATCAATTTTTCTCCTAAACTTTTGCTTTTTAGTAAATTCTCCTTCTCTCCACCTTATCAAAGAGAGATAGATCCTTCATTCCTAATTCTCCCTTGCCATCTGCTTACATAAATATATCATCAACTCCTGGCAATTTATAATTCCATACACCTCTTTTTCTCCAGTCCCACAGCCATTTATTCTCTGAATTCCTGTAATAACCTTCAAATGTGTCTTCTGCTTCCACTCTTTACCCTCCTAGTTAATTCTTTGCTCAACAACAACAGTACTCATTAAAAATTTAAATTATGGGGGCCGGGTTGTGGTAGTTCACGCCCGTAATCCCAGCACTTTGGGAGGCCAAGGCGGCAGATCACAAGATCAGGAGATCAAGACCATCCTGGCTAACCCGGTGAAACCCTGTCTCTACTAAAAAATACAAAAAAAAAAAAAAAAGTTAGCTGAGCATGGTGGAGGGCACCTGTAGTCCCAGCTACTTGGGAGGCTGAGGCAGGAGAATGGCGTGAACCTGGGAGGCAGAGCTTGCAGTGAGCTGAGATCATGCCACTGCTCTCCAGCCTGGGCAACAGAGCAAGACTCCATCTCAAAAATAAATAAATAAATAAAAATAAATTTAAATTATGTTACTCTGCTGGTGAAAACCCTATAGTGACTTTCCAATGCATTTTAGATAACAAATACATGCCTTTCACAGCACCTACCCTGTGCAACCTGCTCCCTGATGCACCTAGGGGTGCCTTTCATGTCATTCTCTGCCTTGCTTCCTCACTATGCTACAGGACACCAGCCAGTTTGGAGCTCCTTGAATCGCCACGTTATTTTCCAAATATAAACATAGTGTTGCTATATTCAAAATGCTTTTATTCCCCCTCTACTCATGAATCTCTCCTTTTCATTGTTTAAATCTCAAACAAAATATCACTTCTTCCACAGTTGAAATGTGATCCTCAAGGAGAGGTTTCCTCTGTCATCCTATGTAACGTAACATAAAACCGAGGGTTTTCTTTATTATTACCTATTATTGTACCTTGTTCTCTTTCTTTATAGTAATTTCCACACTTTTTAAATTACATGTATTTTTGTTTCTTCATTCCATTTTTGCTTCCCCACTTAATTCTTACTGCCATGAAGATAGGGGCCACACTATTTTGTTCACTCAATAACCGATTGACATTTAATCATCCTTGATAAATATTTGTGGAATAATAAAGACATTAAAGAAGAAAGCATTGTAGTAATGGTATGTTCTCAAAGCCAGAGAACTGAAAAACTCCCTGAGATCATGAGTTCTCAATGTTTGTTTGCAAAAGGACTTGATGAATGAGGGAAAACAGCACTTTTTCCAGAGTGTCCGTAATGTACCAGGTTCTTTTGCACTTTCTATCACATTTAATCTTCACACAGTTGTTTGAGGTGGATGTTATTTTACTTAATTCACAGAAGTCAGTAATTTGAACAAGAAGCATGAAGATTAAAAGGGGAAGATCCAGACTTGGAACAAACTCTCTTGAGTCTCCTTATTACAAGTAGGGAACTCTTTCCAACAAAGCAATGCTCCCTTCTAAAAAATGGTTAAATTGGAAGAAATGCTTTATGGCATCTAGATATTGGAAACACATGATACCTTTTTTCTGATCTCCTTCATGGGCACCCACAGTTTCTAATAAAATTCATCAGCATAACATGTTAGCCTGTGCCTAGACATGAGATGCAGCACTGAAACATACTTGTGAAAGATGCATTTTCTAATACCTCAATATTTCTTGGCTAACCCTAATTCATAATTAACTTGCTAGTGTTTTCTATGTTCTTAATATTGTTCATCTTATAGATGCTTAGACTGCTGAAATAAAGTAATTTACAAGATTTTGGATAAGGGAGCTCAGAGAATTTTGACACCATGTGAAGCAAAGCCTTTGAGGTAGAGTGAAGAGACATAAAACAATAAAGCATATGATGTCTTGTTCAAGTCCAGCCATATCCTGATAGAAAACTAATATAAAGAATGCAAGCTGAGATTGAGTTTAGAACTAAGTCTGTTTTCAGCAATTGGAAACTTTATATATTTGAACATATTTGACCCTTATTGCTTATTTTTTTTGTATGGAAGGAAAAAAAAAACATTCATTTAAAACTAATGGTTATGATGACCACATATCTGTTCAAACACCTTATAACCAAGTCACTATCTCCCTTAGGTAAATTGATTCTTGGGATTCTGAATTAACAAAATAACCTTTGTGGTCTTTTTTCTCATTAAACAGGTTGGAACTGTTTGAATTCTGACGTGTTTTGGACCCACTGCCCCTGGGGAGGCTGTGAAGGAGCTAATCCTGCGTTGCCCTCAACACAAACCTCTCACCACTCAGGGAAGTTGCAGGTTTGCACGCACAAGGTCACTATACGTCTTTGTCTGCCTCCAACAGCCTTGGTTTAGGCCTTTTTCCTAGCATAATTATTAAGTGGTGTTCCCTATATTCAAAATTATCCCAGTTTGGACAACAATTTTTATAGAAATCCACCTATACCATCTTAAAAACCATGTTCTGACATAACACCTGGAGAGAAAAACTAAACGTTTTCTGAGAAAGAAGCTGTCAATCAAATCTAGGCCTTCATGGAAGCAGAAAGTCAGCTTGGCGCTGATGATCCTTTTCATCTTATCTACATAGACGAACGGCCTCTCTCTGCCGAACACATATGGAGTGTAAAGCCACCCATATCCCTGGAGGAAAGGTACAATGGGACTCTTCATAGCTTGTCAAAGACTGCCCCTCACGCTCCTTACTAGACAAACTGACTCCTAAGAAAGTAGACAAATTTATATAAAGGTCAAGGGGCCTTCTAAGGGGGACGAGATTAAAATTCTTTCCTCTTCGTTTTTAGGGGTTCACACTATACTTCTCTGATGGGTTAAAGTGCTTCTAGGTGAAGTTTGCTGGCAGGAAAAAAAAACCCTAAGGGACTTAAAGATAAATGTTTCATAAAGGGACAAGGAGTATAAATTGGGGATCTAAAATCAAAGTCAAGGCCTAGAAGTTCATGAGTGAGGAGGAAGCTGTCAAACAGTAGCATGATGCTTGTACCTCAGAAATGGCAGCACATGTAAAATATACATTAAGGCCTTTAGCCTTATAGGGTGAAAACCTTATTGGGCAGTGGATGAGGACAGAGTAAACAAGACAGCATCAGCTTTCAGCAGCCTGAAATTAGGATATCCAGAACTGGGATCTCTTGGGAGACAGATGAGAAATTCGAGTTCTCTCCTTGCCTAGAACAGTCATGCGTCACCTAACCACAGGGATACATTCTGAGAAAAGTGTTGTTAGGTGATTTCATTATTGGGCAAACATCACAGAGGGTGTTTATACAAACCTAGATGGCATAGCCTACTACACTTGTAGGTTGTTTGGTATAGCCTACTTCTGCTAGGCTATAAACCTGTATAGCATGTTACTGTACTGAATACAGTAGGCAATTGTAACACTATGATAAGTATTTGTCAACTAAACACAGAAAATGTGTAGTCAAAATATGATTTTAATCTTATAAATCATCATTTACGCCGTCCATTGTTGACCAAATGTTACTATGTGGTTTGTGACTATATTTGGAAGCACAAGTCATCTTTGGAGACTGAGTAATGCCTGGGGTTCTTAGATAATTCAGGTACTAAACAAAAAAAATCACTAGAGGCAAAAATGTGCTTTCTGATAAAATGAGTAGAGAAAGGAGATTTCATGATTAATTGGGAAAAGTAAATGGGATATGACTACACTGTTCCCCAGAGGAAAGGATACAACTCCAAACCATCATTACTTATATGTGAGACAGTCAGGGCATTTTCAAATGTTTAAAGAATAACCAATTGTTTATGAGGAATGGAAGAAGCCTTTCATACATGGTATCTGAAGCAGAAAGGCCATTGCTCTAACCAGCCTCCTTCACAGTCAAATCTCCCCCATTGAAGTCCTATGGACTTCAATTTCTGACATAGAGGCAGCCATATGGAGAGAGAAAACCAGTTATAGAGACATTTTCAACTCTGACAAGAAATCTGCTTCATGGAAGAAGATAAGCAGGGAAGGCCTAATTAGTAAGTGTAACACTGGCTCCTTAATTAAAATCTCCCTTTAGATTCAATCTATTCCATGGAACGATATTTAATAATATTGAGTTACAGTTATGAATGACTTTGTCCAAATGTTTTCATCTTTGATTAAGATAAGCATTGCCCATAGAGAAACAATCTTCCCCAGTTAAGTCATCTATGAATGGAGCCTTAGCAAACTGTTTTATTTGGGAGCGCCTGTGAGTATTGCCTACCAGAGGATATCTTGAGTGCACACTTTTCAAAAAGCCACTAAGTGAGACCAGGTGTTCAGCACTATTGCCACTCACACCCACTTCAACAAAAGGAACATATATTCACAGGTATACCTGCATATATAGAATAAAAGATATCCCTCCTTTTATTTATTTTTGAGCTTGTATTTTTTTGTGTGAGTACATAGTAGGTATATATATTTACAGGGTACATGAGATGCTTTGATACAAGCATGCAAGGTGAAATAAGAACATCATGAAGAATGGGGTATCTATCCCCACAAGCATTTATCCTTTGAGTTACAAACAATCCAATTATACTCTCTAAGTTATTTTAAAATGCACAATTATTGTTGACTATAGTCACCCTATATGTATGTATGCTATCAAACAGTAGGTCTTATCCATTCTTTCTATTTTTTTGTATCCATTAACAATCCTTACCTCCCCCACAACTCCCCACTACCCTTCTCATCCTCTGGCAACCATCCTTCTAATCTCTATGTCCATGAGTTCAATTGTTTTGATTTTTAGATCTCAGAAATAAATGAGAACATACTATGTTTGTTTTTCTGTGCCTGGCTCATTTCACTTAACATAATGATCTCCAGTTCCATCCGTGTTGTTGAGAATGACTGGCTCTCATTCATTTTTATGGCTCAATTGTACTCCATTGTGTATATGTACCACATTTTCTTTATCCATTCATCTGTTGATGGACACTTAGGTTGCTTCCAAGTCTTAGCTATTATAAACAGCGCTGCAACAAGCATAGGCATGCAGACATCTCTTCGTCATGCTGATTTCCTTTCTTTTGGATATATACCCAGCAGTGGGATTGCTGGATCATATGGTAGCTCAATTTTTAGTTTTTTGTGGAACCTCCAAACTGTTCTCCATAGTAGCTGTACTAACTTACGTTCCCACCAACAGTGTATGAGCGTTCGACATCCTCACCAGCATTTGTTATTACTTGTCTTTTGGATAAAAGTCACTTTAACTTGGGTGAGATGGTACCTCATTGTAGTTTTGATTTGCATTTCTCTGATGATCAGTGATGTTGAGAATCTTTTCATATGCCTGTTTGCCATGTGTATGTCTTCTTTTGAGAAATGTCTGTTCAAATATTTTACCCATTTTTGATTAGATTATTAGGTTTTTTTTCCTATACAGTTGTTTGAACTCTATATTCCTCCTTTTAGAGAACTACAAGAGAATGAGAAACAATAAGACCTTATTGTACCCTGGCATTTAATAAGATAAGTAACAGTAACATACAATAACACTGCCACTTCCCTGTGACATCCTCTGAAACCATGAGGACCACATTGCCCTTGCATCTGCTGAAGACATTTTGTTGATGGTGGGCAAAATATAAAAGGGGGAAAGAAGTGGTAACAAAGCTTTTTATCAATAATCAGTTGCCTTTGACAAATAATATTAAGGCCCAGATCTTTGTAGCTATACCTCTATTCCGCTTCACTTCCACTGTTACTTATGGTGGGCCACCGGCCAGAGGAACTGCAGAACCTCTGGGACAACAGGGACAACTGCTATGTCTTATTTGCAGCATAGGATCCAATGGTATTCTGTCAGAAACATCAGAATGTTGTCCGATTATCTGACACATTCAAGTCTGGTCAGGCTTTGTTCATTTGGGCTAAAATCTGGCATCAAGGATGATTTTCTTTTGATGGGATTATAGTTAGTTGTGAATGTGTCTTGTTAATGAGATGTTTAGGATCAGGAACCATGTTTGATTAATTATTATATTCCAAAATAAACATCTGTGGAACCAAAACTGGACTATTGCAATGATCTTCTAAGTAGTCTTCAGTTATTAATGACAGAAAACTAACCTAGAAATTTTAGGTTCATAAAATTAGTAAGTCCAATAGTAGGATTGGCTTCAGGCATGGCTGAATACAGGAGCTCAAAGGCTGTCATCAGAACTTGATCTCTTGGTTTAGTTCACTTTTCCTCTGTGTGTTGGGCATGATTCTCACCAAGTTCTATCTTTTTGACCACAAAATGACTCTACTTTTAGTGTCCTGCCCTCCCATATTCACATACAGCCTGTTTTCTAGTGTCCCATGAAAATCCCTGAGACTTACTCTAGCTGTATAAGTAGATGACTAATTTTCATCTCTGAATTACTCACTGTAGCCAGAGGGAGCATGTTCACCATTGGAGCCATGGCAATGCCCTACCCAGAGGTGTTCGATTATCCGTCAGCAATTTAGCAACATTTTCCTTCTTTTATGCTCTCTCCTTATGGAACGTTTGGAAGCCTGGGAGCTACATTGCCTTCAAGGTTCCAGGTTAGATTCTGCCAATGAGAAAACTAACCTGCGATTTGAAAGTCAGAGGAAATACTGAAGCTATTGTTGCTCCTGGGACAGTAGAAGGCAGGTGGATAAACTTTGGCAGAGGGCAGATGTAAGATTTTGATGGCAGCTTACAGGCATCCTCCTGCCAATCATTAAATGTGGGGGCTGCAAGCAGCCAAGATCATTGCCAGATGTTCTGTGACTGCAGCACTTCTTGATTTCCTAACTACTAGAGACAGTTTTCTTGACACCCACTGACCCTAGCCCTCCAATGGTTTCATAAACCTCCAATGCCTGTCTTTTATTTGTTATTATTTTTTTCAGTAGTTTTTGGGGAATGGGTGGTGTTTCGTTACATGGAAAAATTCTTTAGGGGTGACTTCTAAGGTTTTGGTGTACCTGTCACCCAAGCAGTGTATGCTGTACCCCATATTATGTAGTCTTTTATCACTCAACACCATTCCCACCCTTCCCCCCAAGTTCCCAAAGTGCATTGTATCATTCTTATGCCTTTGCATCCTCATAGCTTAGCTCCCATTTATAAGCGAGAACATGTGATGTTTGGTTTTCCATTCCTGAGTTACTTCACTTAGAATAATGGTCTCCAACTCCATCTAGGTTGCTTCAAATGCTGTGTTTTCATTCCTTTTTATGGCTGAGTGGTATTCCTTGGTGTGCATGTATGTATGTATATACACATATTTTTGCAGTTGCAAATTGTGCTGCTGTAAACATGTGTGTGCAAATGTCTTTTTCATATAATGACTCTTTTCTTCTGGGTAGACACCTAGTAGTGGGATTGCTGGATCAAATGATAGATCAACTATTATTTCTTTGAGGAATCTCTGTACACTATTTCATAGTGGTTGTACTAGTTTACATTCCCATCAGCACTGTGAAAGTATTCTCTCTCACCACATTCATGCCAAAATGTAGTTGGCTAGATCACCAGATGTCTCTCACTGTCATAATTTTCTCACTGTTATGACTTTTGCAAATGTGATTTCACCTGCATTTCCAAGACATCTGTTTTCTTACACTTTGTCTCTTCTTCCATTTGATAATGCTTTCTTTAAATAAAAAATTTTCTGGAAAATTTATGGAAAAGCAATTTGTTACTGTTTAACAGACAGCATATCTGAACTAAACATGGCCAGGTAAATTTACTGTTTTGATGCTTAACCAAAAACTTACATTCAATATAATCATGTCAGGTGCTTGGCAGAGTCTTATTTGGATTTAAAAATCCAATATGAGTGTTAAGGATGGGTTAGCACTACATGATTAAGGCTTTCACTATCACTATTGTGTTGTTATTAGTGAAGGCATACCTCAGAGACATTGCAAGTTCTGTTCTAAACCACTGTAGTAAAGTGAATCACACAAAATTTTTGGTTTCCCAGTGTATATAGAAGCTTTACTTACACTATACTGTAGTCTATTAAGTGTGCAACAGCATTATGTTTAAATAATTATACATACCTTAGTTAGAAAACACTTGGGCTAAAAAATGCTAATGATCATCTGAGCCTTCAGTGAGTCATAATTTTTTGCCTTGCTTGCTTCAAAGTGTTAGGCTTTTAGAGAAGGCAACACCAGTAAGACCAGGGTGGCTGAAGGTTGGGTTACCCATGGCACTGTCTTAAGACAACAATGAAATTTGCCTCATAGATTGACTTGTTCTTTCATGAAAGATTGTGTGTAGCATGTGATGGCTGTTTGATAGCATTTTACTAACAGAACTTCTTTCAAAATTGAGTTAATCCTCTCACAGCCTGCCACTTCTTTGATGTAATACTCTAAATCCTTCGTTGTCGTTTCAGCAACATTTACAGCATCTTCACCAGGAGTATATTTCATCTCAAGAAACCACTTTCTTTGCTCATCCATAAGAAGCAATTCTTCATCCATTCAAGTTTTTGAGATTGCAGCAAATCAGTCACATCTTCAGGCTCCACTTCTATTTCTGCTTCTCTTGCTATTTCCATCACATCTGCAATTACTTCCTTTACTGAAGTCTCAAACTCCTCAAAGTCATTCAAAAGTATTGGAATCAACTTCTTCCAAACTCCTGTTAATGTTGATATTTTGACCTCCTCTAAGTCACATATGTTCTTAATGCCATCTAGAATGTTGAATCCTTTCCATAAGGTTTTCAATGTACTTTGTCCAGATGCATCTGAGGCATTATTATATATAGCACCTATAGGTTTATGAAACATATTTCTTAAATAATAAGATTTGAAAGTGGAAATTGCTCCTTGATCCATGGGCTGCAGAATAGTTATTGTTTCAGCTGGCATGAAAATAGCACTCACCTCCTTCTACACCTGCATCAGAGTTCTTGGGTGGCCAGGTCCATTGTCCATGAACAGTATTCTTTTGAAAGAAATCTTTTTTTCTGAGCAGTAGATCTCAGTAGTAGAACTAAAATATTCAGTAAACCATACTGTAAACAAATGTGCTGTCATCCAGGCTTTGTTGTTCTATTTATAGTGAAAGGCATAGTAGATTTAATACATAATTCTTAAGGGCCCTAGGACTTTCAGAATGGTAAATGAGCATTGGCTTCAACTGAAAGTCACCAGCTACATTAGCCTCTAACCAGAGAGTCAGCCTGTCATTTGAAGCTTTGAAGCCAGGCATTGACTTCTCCTCTCTAGCTATGAAAAGCCTAGATGGCATCTTCTCCCAATAGAGGGCAGTTTTATCTACATAGAAAATCTGTTGTTTATTGTAGCCACCTTCGTCAATTATCTTAGCTAGATCTTCTGGATAACTTTCTGAAGCTTCTTCATCAGCACTTCCTGCTTCACCTCGCACTTTTATGTTATGGAGATGGTTTATTTCCTTAAGCCTCACGAACCAACCTCTGCTAGCTTCCAACTTTTCTTCTGCAGTTTCCTCATCTCTCTCAGCCTTCATAGAATTGAAGAGTTAGGGCCTTGCCCTGGATTAATTTTTGGCTTAAGGGAATGTGGCTGGTTGGATCTCCTATTCAAGCCACTAAACTCTTCACCATATCAGCACTAAGGCTGTTTTGCTTTCTTAATCTTCATGTGTTTAGTGAAGTAACATTAATTTCCTTCAAGAACTTTTTCTTTGCATTCACAATTTGGCTAACTGTTTGGCACAAGAGGCCTAGCTTTCAGCCTGTCTTGGTTTTCAACATGCCATCCTCTATAAGCTTAATTATTTCTAACTTTTGATTTAAACTGAGAGACATGCAACTTTTCCTTTCATTTGAACACTTAGAGGTATTATCATAGGGTCATTAATTGGCCTAATTTCAGTTATGTTGTCTCAGGGAATAACAAGCCCCAAACACAGGAAGACAGACAGGTAATGGCTGGTCAGTGGAGCAGTCAGAACACATGCAATATTTATCAATTAAGTTTGCTTTTTTTTTTTTTTTTTTTTGATGATGTCTCACTCTGTCACTCAGACTGAAGTGCAGTGGTGCAATCACAGCTCACTGCAGCCTCAACCCCCCAGGCTCCAGCAATCCTCCCACCTCAGCCTCCTGAGTAACTGAAACTATAGGCATGCACCACCAGACTCGGCTAATTTTTGTATTTCTAATTTTTTTGTAGAGACAGGGCTTCAACTGTGTTACCCAGGCTGGTCTCAAACTCCTAGACTCAAGCTATCTGCCCACCTCAACCTCCCAAAATGCTGGAATTACAGGTGTGAGCCACCACACCCAACCTGCTATCTTATATTGGCACAATTGATGATGTCACAAACCAGTTACAATAGTAACATCAGAGATCACTGATCACAGATCACCATAACAGGTGTAATAATAATAATAATAATAATAATAAACATTTGAAATATTGTGACAATTACCAAAATGTGACCCAGAAACATAAAGTGAGCACATGCTATTGAAAAAAAAGGTACTGGTAGCCTTGCTCAAAGCAGGGTTGCCACAAATCTCAGGTTGTAAAAAACTCAGTGAAGCTCAACAAAGCAAAGCACAATAGAATGAGTATACCTGTATTGCTGTTTTTATCACTACCTCATGGCTTTAAAAAGAATAACCTTGTTAGGTAAAACTAATTTATACTGTGTTATTCCTAGACAGTTATGTGACTACCAAAGTCCATTTGACACCTATGCTTGGACACATGACTTCTCCATGAAAATTACATTTCCTAGCCAGCTCATTGATAGATTAGAATGTGAGTGGCAGTAATGCGTTCAACATCCATATCACTATATTAAAAAGGGATTCTTTGTCCTGGATTTATTTTCTTGGTCCTTCCTGTAAGCTGGAACACAGAAGGGCCTGCAATCCAGGGATTGCGGCACTGCTATTTGCCAATCAGGACAGCTCACTTTAGGCATTTATATAATTTTTACAAGAAAGGGAGGAAAGCCCTGCCTCTTTTTAATCTACTTTAATTTGGATTCTTTTTTGTTACAAGAGATTAGGCATCATGTTAACTAATAATACACACTGACTTCAAACAATAAAGCAATGAATTGTGTTCCCGTAAACTAAAATCCAGTATAATCTCATATTTACAAAAGTTGATCCTCACTGTTCATTTTCCATATGTGATTTTACCTATTTGCTAAAATGTATTTGTAACCCCAAAATCAATACTCATGGCTCCTTCATAGTCATTCCCGGATACGTACAGAGGCAGAGGAACAATCTGAGGTGCCAGACATGCATGTTCCTAGCTGAGGTCAAACAAGACAACGCTGTGCCTTCTTGTTTCAGCTCTCATGCTGTAAGCAAGTGCTCTTTTCATGCTGTATTTAGTGCCACACTTCACATTTTTGTGCTTTTTTTTAAATTGGTAAGTCACTTGATTGTAGAACATTCTATAGTTTTTTTTCTTTTGTTTTGTTTTGTTTTTACTTCTGAAGTACAGTTATTTAGCAGGTGGATTTTTCTCAAATGACTTTCTGTCAGGATGTCTAAGGTTACAAATGCCATTGAGAGAAATAAAAATTCATTCCTGAAGATCAAACTGCAGTCTCCCAACAGCATTACCTGTTATGAATGGGTGGCTGGGAAAGTCTTAGAAGGTAAGTTCTTGGAGGACAAGAACCTACAAGACAAGTATCAATCACACACAATTAACAGAGTGTGAGGATTTTTAAAAAATATTAGCTTATACTGTGACTTCAGCTTGCTGCAACAATGTCTGCACAATGCCAAAAACATCCAGATGGAAGTGGAGAACTCAGCCGCTACCACATGCTTCATCTGCACCGATGTCTTATGGAGACAGCCAGCACGGATCTCTGGGGCCTGGAAGAGTTACCAGGCAAGAAGCCAGAGGGGAAAAATATCGCCAATATATGTTTAAATTAAATTAATTAACATTTATATAACTCTCTACACAGTATAAGTAACTTCTATCAAATATAGTGTCTCATTTAATCAGAACTACCACCCTATAAATTAGGTATTATTATTTGCCCAATTTTACAGGTAAAATTTAAGGCTCCAAAAAATTTAGATCACACAACTCATAAAGAATGGAGCCAAGACTTGAACCCTGGTCTTCTTATGTAATCAACAACAATGATTGAGAGCTTACCTGTGCCAAGAACTTCTGACTCCAGTGAAACCATACCCTTCTACTGTAATTGATGTCCTCTATGTAGATGTGATGTGTTATCATACAGAGGAAAGGCAAACATAAATGGTTCACATTTCAGTATATATACTGATTTTCATATATGTATATATATGAATATATATGTTCACTTTTCTATCTCCCTATGAAGAACATGAAAAAGAAAAAAAAAGCAAAAAAAAAAAAAAATACCCAATAAAAATACCTGATACACGTGGAGGGGTAAACTGGATCTATTTAATATTCCTGCATTTTGTTCTGTATGGCCTTAATACTGCAAACATGAGCCCAGACAGGTTTTGCACACCTTCTTGGACTATCCACACCTAATAAGGCATATGCTTCAGTGAAGACAGACAATAATAATCCAATATGTTTCTAAGATTCACAGGTTGACAACATGGGGCAAGTTGCCAATTTTGCATTCCTGAAAATTATTCTAACTAATGGGCCTACTTTGATGGTATTATGCTCCAGAATGACAATTCTGGGTTTATTCTTGTTTCTAGAACCATCCAGATCAACATAATTCTGTCTGCACGTTTTTCATCAGTACATTTTTATTCACCTTGGGGTTCTTCACTTTGGCCATAAGTAACCACTAAAGTATCTTGGTTTAAGGGGCATAAAGACATGCCTAGAAGCACAACACTGACCTGGGGATTGTCAGTTTCTACAGACCGAAAAGAGAGGAACCAAAGTCACCTTCAGAAAACAAAGAAAAGTGGCATCAAATGAAAGACATCACAGCCACGTGCAGCAAGTTTCTGAAGTTTTATGGTAACCAGGAGACAAAAATCAGTGGATGTATAAAGGACAGAGTCACTTACTCACGTGCTGGGGGAAATAGAACTTCCTGAAGCCTCATGCATGGTTCAAAACCAAATGTCATATCCGGGGCAGGTTGATTTTTCTAGAATGTTAGTCACCTCTCCCCAACCACTTATACTTTCACTTGCTATAAAATAATTTTTTATATCAACAGATATTCACATATGCCTACACTCAACCCCTGCCTGAACTTCCAAATTCCACCTACTCAACAAGTTTAGAAAAAACAACATTGTCAGTTGTTTCCAATCAGTCAGATATGGGTGCCTAAACTGCGCGCTATATAACCCGATAAGAACATATAATTCATGCCACACTTACAGAGGCATTATATTTTTGAGTACCCAATGTAACTTGAATTATACATATTAGAATTTCTAATCATGCATAATTTCATGTCATGAAATAGACACCCTGTAACCTCAGAATAACATTTATCTACCAAAGATTTCCATGGTAAAAACTATCACCATCTATACATATTTTAGAGACACAATATTTTAAATCAGGAGTCACCAGTATATTACTAATGGGCCGAATACAACCCACAGCCTGTTTTTTATATGGCCAACGAGTTAAGAATAACTTTTATAATTTTAAGTAATTGTTTTTTAAACAAAGAAACAAACAAAAACAAGAAGACTATGCATGAGAGAGCATATGTGGTCTGCAAAGCCTAAAATACATACTATCTGGCCCTTTAGATAAAAAGTTTGAAGACCTGTTTTAAACGATGAGTTGCAAATTTTTTTTTTTCATTTGTGGTATGTAATGACAGTGTAACATTATGATATCACACACCTGAGTTCAGTGATAGAGGCTTCTATTGCTTGCCATTGACAGTAGCTGCCTGAAGCACCATGGAGAGACCTGAGGCCACACTCAAGTGTGCAAGAAAGCATGCTAGTATCAAACAGTCGGGATCCATGGATGTGGGAGAGTGAAATGGGGTTACAAGCCCTATGCATTACCCTCCTTGCCTTAGCTCCTACGGGGAGATTTTTTTAAGTGTAGCTATAATTACATATGCAATTAAATATGCAAGCATAAGAAACAAACATGTTAACAATGCAAGACTACATGAAAAAAAAAAAAAGCCAGACCTAGCCTGGAATATATCATGCCACATGTTCACTGGGTGACTAAAATTAGCTTGTAGAGTTGCATAAATAAAATACTTATACACTCAGAAAATTCAGGTTTTTCAATTGAACAATTTCCCCAAGTGTGAGGGTTGAGCTTAGGTGCTCTGGAACCCCAGAAACCTTGCACTTGAGTGCTCCAATCAAGCATGTAGATCATTTTAGCAAATATTCATAAATAATAAAGGCATGTTATCATACCCAGGGATGGCCTAGCTGGCAGCTTCCTTATAGCAGATTACACATTTCATGTGCCAATTCTCTTCCCCTACCCATGAAGGAAGAGAAACAAATCTCCAAAAAGGAAGGTTCTTTCTTGGGTCTGCAGTTACCAGGATGAGACCAGTAACTCCATTCCTTCTAACTCTGACAAGGACATAAACCAGACACACAAAGTCTCGTTGTACTCTAGTCTCAAAAGCACAGCACGGTATATTTCTGTGGCATTGCTTCAAAATGTATTACCTCATCAATTCATTTCTGAAAAAGTCAAAATAGTGGAGGCAGTCTATTTTGCCAACATTTTGAATCAAAGCTGTTTTGAGTTCTTCACGCACCAGAAAGCAGCGTTACTTAATGAGCTGCATCCTCTCCCAGTATTGGTGCAGCTTTTGGGTTCAGAACTGAACACAATATATTCATTCACTTGTTCACTTATTCAATAAATACTAATCAAGGGTGGACTGGCTGTCAGATGCTTTAGTTAGATACTCTTGAGGCACAGGAGGGATCAAAACACAGTCCCTGGCTGGGCTTAGTGGCTCATGCTTTAATTCCAGCATTTGGGGAGGCTAAGGAGGGAGGATCGTTTTAGCCCAGGAGCTCAAGACCAACCTGGGCAACACAGTGAGACCCTGTCTCTAAAAACAATGTAAAATTAGCAGTTGGACGCTGCAGTGAGCCCTAATTGCACCACTGCACTCCAGCCTGGGCAACAGATCAAGAATCTGTCTCTAGAGAAAGAAAAAATGGAAAAAGTAACGAATAAACAAAACAGAGTCCCTGGACTCAAAATCTAGGAGAGCAGATATAGATGCAAACAAACTAGGGGCCAGGTGCTAGGTGCAGTGACAGGAAAAGCTAGAGGCGTGGCAAGAGTAACTGGAAGGGGCACTTTGCCAAAACATATGGGGACAGAATCAGGACAGGCTTTCTGGACAGGTCAAAGCCCATGATGACCCAAAATATGAGAAGTTGGACACTATGGCTTGACTTGCACCTGCACCTGTGTACCCAGGACAAAAAGAAGGATAGGTCACTCTGGATCTCCAGAGGTCAGCAGAGACCTCAAGGGGGGCCCACTGCACACAAGGTGGGTCCAGGTAGGACCGCATGCAGCTGTGGGACCACAGCTGTGAGACTGCAAGGACTGAGCCACACCCCATGGCTCACTTGTGTATTCTTTACTCAAGAGACCTATTTTTTTTTTAAGTCCAAGACATAAAAATTATAGCATAACAAAAAGACTTATAACAATACTATCCCAGGTTCTGGGGAGGAGGGGTCTCTTTTTCAGTGGATTCCACGGGTTCCCTCCTAGCAGGCAGAGTGAGGGAGTCTTCCTGCTTCTCTCCACAAAACAGCGGCAGCAATGACAACCTAATGATGAGTCCAGCCCTCAGAGTTGGGCTCTCATAGTGCCAAGTGACAGGGACAAGGAAACCATGGGAAACAGCTGGGGATCCTGATTGAAATCTCCCCATTTCAGCTTCGATCCCTAAATAATTGATTTTCCAACCTTGTCATTTTACCCATCCTAGTCATTGGCCACAAGAGAAAGAATGAGGCTCCCAGGAGGTGAGTAGGTTCCTGATGCACCCCTGCACCCCAGAATATCCATTAGACCTTCTTAACCTGCAAAGCTGGCTCGTTGCTGTTGTCAGGTCAGGAGGGGCAAAGCAGGACACAGGAAGCAGAACCTGCAGGCTACAGTGAAGATGAAAAAGGAGGACGGGGGAGGAGAGGAGGAGAGGAGGTCACCTACAGTGTCCTGTTTGAGAGACTGGAGCCCACGGCTGAGTGTTATTTTAGAATTTGGTATGTAATGCCAGCGCAGCATTGCCTGCTTGCCGTCACCCCCTACCAGGGGGGAATTAGGCTAATTATGTCTCCAGGCAGGTATTCCCCTAGTTAAGGGAACACAGAAATAAGTAGGAAAGTTGGTGTAGACGGGAAACTGTGAGCCAAAACAGGACAGCACCTCGAAGGCCTGTGCTCCCCAGAGACTTTGTGTCCACATTTCAGAATGAACCATGAGAAGCAGGACAGAGAGGACTCTAAATGGGGTCAGTGAGGAGGCTCACACGGTACAGGTGTCAGAGCTGGGAAGAACCTTGGTCAGCTCATCTAGTCCTAATCTCCTTTATTTACACATGAGGAAATTGAGGACTCAAGACACGACAAGGCTGGCCTTACATCTCCCAGTGGGAGAAGAATGATATATACCCTACTGCCAAACTCTCTGCTCAAAGCTCTTTTTACAACACCATCGTGCTCAAAATGCTCGCCACCCTGAATTTAATTGCTAGGGCTGCCATAATGAAGTGCCTCATACTGGGTGGCTTAAACAACAGGAATTTATTTCCTCACAGTTCTGGAGGCTGGAAGTCCATGATGGAGGTGCCAGCAGGGTTGGTTTCTCCTGAGGCCTCTCTCCTTGGCTTGCAGACGGCCACCTTCCCCCTGTCTTTACACACTCTTTCCTCTGTGCGTGCCTAGGACTACATTTCCCATTGTTTTTAAAGTCACCCATCATATTGGATTAGGGTCTGCCTACTAAATTCATTTTAACTGAATCACCTCTTTTAAGGCCCTATCTCCAAACCTGGGCCCATTCTGAGGTACTGGGGGTTAGGACTTCACCGTATGAAGGAGGGGGAAATTCAGCCCCTATCACCCCTACAGCCTTTCCTCAGTTCCTTCCCCATAACTTACTTTACTGGTACCACACAACCCTGTCACTCTGATGAAAGCCAATTGGACAGGGACCACTGAGCATCCGGAGTTTGATCTCCTGCAAGCCCAGATGCCCACAAAGCTGTTGGTTGTGATGTCCCTACCCAGTAGGGGCAATAAGCTGGACCAATCCAGGCTCTTTCTTGGGCAGTTTGAATCGAGACATGCAGAGAACTCTAAGTAGGATCTCGATGAAGCAGAAGCAAAAGGAGAGCCAAGTCCACAGAACAGCAAGCACAGGAGCCGACCCACAGCCCTGCTGCTGCTGAAGACAGAGAAAGCTTGGACACCAGACCTGGCTGGACTCCAGATGAGAGTCCAGCGACCAAACTGCTCAGCCTTGGTAAGGCCTGCATACAGCAGGGCCTGGCTTCTGAGGCTGCCAGTGTAAGATCTTCCTTATCTCCAGTAGCATCCTGATGTTAAAAACCCAACTGACAAATCAATGAAACCAGTACTTGGAGGAACCATGGTAAACAAAAGATTCTGACTCTAGGTCACCCTTTAATTTTCTCTGTCTGGGAAACACATGTTTCCTGGGACAAAGAAAAAACTCAAGCATAGGCTTTCTCTTTTCTCTGAGACTGAAAGTTCCAAGGGATTGACACAGAGCTGAAATCACCCTGCTTCTCCCTAAAACAAGGATAAATAAGAAGCAAGAGACCAGAGAAGCGAAGTCTAAAATGCCCACACCATCGTGGGCTGCTTTCTTTCTAGTTGAATCCTGAGTTGTATACAAAATAAGCCTGAGTTTAAATGCATTGGAAAGAAGGAAGAATGGTGATTCCTTCAGCAAACGTTCTGTGAATGCCCTCCCTGCCTGTACTCCTCACTTACCTTTTGAGAACATTTCACAACAGAGGAGTTTCAAGAGTCCCACGTCATTTATATATTAAGGTATCAACCAATTGGATGCTGCTCACCTGCCAGGCACAGGGCAGATCTTCCTTACTCAGTTCACTGATTCGAATGCTGATCTCTTCCAGAAACACCCTCACAGGCACACCCAGAAATGGTGTAGCAGTTATCTGGGCATCTCTTAGCCCAGTCAATTAAACACATAAAAATAGCCATCACACCCTTTATATGACAATTAATTACCTATATATATCCTTTACATAAATTGTACATTTAGCTTTTTAAGCAGTTAAAGCTCATCATTTGCCATTTCATTCAAAGGAGTACTCTTTTTAAAAATTTCTTTATAATTTCCCCATTTAGATTAAACCCTCTGTTTCTTTGCCCATTTCAGTCATTCTACTCTAGACTTACATCAATTTGTTTTTCTCTTTCTAATAGCCATGACCCCCAAATGCACAACAAGGTTTCAGACTCATTCGGTGCAAGGCCCTGCAGTAGAAATCAGGTCCCTGGTTTTTGTTCTATGACCCCCAACACCGAGTGCAGTGCCCCTCACATGGGAGGCAGGCACAAATGTCTTCTGACTCATTTCTTTATTCAAGCTATTTGTGGCAGAAGGGCCATTTCTCCCCCAGAGCAATGAGACTCTTCGCCTATCTCACGTGGAAACACTAAGATTCTGGACTTCTCTTACCTTTTAAACAATGGTTAGTTACATTACTGCCCCTTGCAATAGTGTCTCTTGCTGACCTGAAGCCACATGGAGTCTATCAATTCACATCTCATCCCTGAGTCTTTTCATCAGCTCTGGACAAAAAACCAAACATGTAACATAAATTCCTCTCTGACCCAAAACTCAGCTGCCAATGAAGGAAATGGAAGTTCATCAGAAAAACATTTTAACCTTGGCTCTTCTTCCTCTAGCAACTTAGATAACCCTAGATTAAGCCTTCCTTTTTAGAATTAACAATTTCTTGCCAAGAAATGCCCCAAGAAGCTTCAGAGGCAAAACCGGACAATAGCTGATGAGGCTGCTGCAGGGTTAACTGAGCAAATACATACTGCATCTCCTATGGGAGAGGGTTAGGGGAACAGGAAGAAGCCTGTGTGGATGAAAAAAGAAAAAAGGTGACTTTTTCTAATCACGTCTAAGTATGCCTTTTTTGTAAAACAGTTGAGCTGTTAACTTCTATGCTAAGGCACGTATGCACTTTGGAAAGGTAATTTGAGAGCGAGTTGAGCCATGACAAATAGGGACAGCTGGCCTAATTGAATCATTTGATCTAAGACAGCTCAACTTGGTTATCCTCACTGCAGCCCACACTGATATTAGGGAGTGAATCATTAGCCATGAAATCATGTCGACTTTCCCGACTGCAGCGTTCTTGACATGACAGCAATCGCAACCTGCCTTTCATTAGAGCCCCAATAAGTGCTTTAGTCTGTCAGGAAAACAACAGAGCAGCTTGGGAAACTTTTAGGCTCAGCCTCAGAAAGTCATTTGCCATGGAGAGCATTTCCCCATGCCACAGAGAGCATTTCAAAGCAAGGCAGGGGATGAGTTGGCTGCAGGAGCAAGCAATCTCACCCAGGCAAAGTGCATGCAAGCTTCTTCAATGCCCGCACCTGCTGTTCCAATGTAACAACAGCCTGATTTTTGTAAGCAACAATTTGTAATCCCTTGGGAAAGCGGGAAAGTGGGGTAATGATAAAATACTTTAACACTTGACCCACAGACATCCCTAATAAGAATCTTCGTGTATGTCAGACTTTCCTGTCATCTTTAATTTACTTTTCGCAAAAGGAAGGGGCAAATTCCTCTTTTCACTGGGTTTGTCAAAGGCAGTGAGGCATTTAAGAGAGCTCAAGGGGAGAGGCTCATCCACTGAAATGCAGAATAAGCCCTTGGGTGCACACAGCACTGAAAGTTTAGGGAAACGTGCTGTATCCTTA
This sequence comes from Macaca thibetana thibetana, assembly GCF_024542745.1. Taxonomy (NCBI): domain Eukaryota; kingdom Metazoa; phylum Chordata; class Mammalia; order Primates; family Cercopithecidae; genus Macaca; species Macaca thibetana. The sequence goes on along the minus strand of NC_065585.1, from coordinate 79,395,896 downwards.
ATATACTCTCCTACAAGTAGAGGTCTTCTTTAGGTCCCCCTCTCAAAACTGCACCTGAGAGACATTAGCCTCAATACCTTTGCAAGCAAAGCATGAGTCAAAGATTGTGAGGACCAAGAGAAGTGAGGCAGGGAAGCAGAGAAAGCCAATGCAGGGTACATCAACCTCTGCCTTGAGCAACTCTCCTGGATCTTGCTGGAGCCTTCGAAGAGCCCATGAAAGGCAGATGGAACTGTTGGCTGAAGAAGAAAGGAGGAAGCACTTATTCGCTTGCGCCTACTCTCCACTGGTTAAAGATGGCCCCACAGAGGCTGACTCCTTGCGCTTCTAGGTTACATGTGTGAGTGATGAGTCACTTCCCTCGGCCTCCGCAACACCCAGGATCCTGTAGTCCCAAGCTAGGCACTGTCCCGTTGTTGTGCCCAAGGCTGGCCAAAGCCTCCCTAGAACTGGCCTGAAGGTAAAAGAGGTGGACCAATAAGATTTTGAAGAAATTATAATGATAAGAGTTATTAAAAACAGGAAAAGTGTAGTTTGGATGGAGTTAGTGGCAGGTAAAATGTAGACAAATTAGTACATTAAAATATTTGAAAAAAGTCATAATAATGACATTTGCAGATAACGTTTGTGCTGAAAATACCAACAAATTTAGGGTGGAATATAGCCAAGACTGAGAAACAAGAATTGATAAGGCTCACATTCACAGCCGTCTAAACAGTAGGTGAATCTGAAAGCAATGACAGAAACTCCTTAAAACGAATGTTGAGTTGGTAAGTATGCCAGTGCTGTGTGTGTGGGTGTGTGTGGGCGTGTGCACGCATGTATGTGTGGGTACAACAGTCTGAACTGTAAAATTTCGGAGCTGGAAAACAGCGTCGAGTCATCTTCTCCAAATTCTCTGTCATTACATATAGGAAAATCAAGCAACTTCAAATTCTACTGCTTGGTGGTGGCAGAGTTGATTCCTAAAACTAGACCACGCTGTGCTTTCAAGCCAACTTGACCCACACAACCAGTTTCACTGTTTCACGAGAGCAGTGGCAAACAGAGTGATGTGATGTTGAGAGCTGGTCATTTTGTAACACCCCATGCCTCCACACAACAAAAATATTTCATAGTAATCATGACAGGAAACAAGGATAACAGCCAGAAAAGAATTGCTGACAATGAAAAACTTTTAATGTACTCCATATGTAGCTGTGCCAATAAAAAATCAAAACTTAAAAATTTAAATAAATATTACAGTACACAAAGGAAAAATGCAGAACTATGTATTCAATTGTTTTTTAATAGAACTAATCACTTGAATTTGATCCACTGGTCACAGTTTGATGTAATAATATTTTATGTAAATCATTGTCCGTAGCTAATTTGTAAATTTTAATAAAACCAAAATGTCTGAAATAGGTGAAATTTGGGAATTTATTAAACAGTGTCACTTATGCAGCTTTTTATTTTCCTGATTTTTTAATAATTTTAAAGCAATTAACTATTTTAAAAGAATACATTTTAATTTTAAATGTATCTTCAAATTCAGTAAAACATTTCATGCAGAACTAAATTTTCCCTTACCAACAAAAATCTTACACTTGTTATTGGCACTCAGTTTTATTGTCCTAAAATGTAAATACAAATAAAAACTCCAAGAAATCACATGGATTGTTAGAGTTAAACTCAAGCTCTCTTCCTTCATCTTGGCAATCACAATGCTCTCACTGCTTATTACTAATCTATGATTGATTAACCCTTTCCCAGGGACGGGCACACAAACTCTACTCACGGCAAGCCAGAACACTCAAGTCATTTCTCCTGAAATGAGCACGTTGCAGAGTCTACATGTGTTGGCCTTACTGTATAACCGGGAATTCTTTAACTTCTGTGTAGAATACCATGTTAATAAGAATAAGAACAATATGCCAATTTAGCTGTGCTTTGACATTGGGTTAGGCAGTTTTACTTAGATATGACAACGAAAACATATATGACAAAAGATAAGATACACTCCATTTCATCAAAATGGAAATATTTTGTGCCTCACATGATAACACCAAGAAAGTGAAAAGACAACCCACCAGATGGGAGAAGATAACTGCAAATCATACATACGACAAGGAGCTAATTTCCAGAATATATCAGGAAGACTTACAACTCAATCACAAAAGGACCAATAACCCAATTTAAAAATGGACAAATGATTTGAATAGATATTTCTCCCAAAAAGATACGCAAATATCCAACAGGCCTATGAAAAGAAGCTAAATGTTATCTGTCAGGGAAATGTCGATCAGAACCCCAATGAGATACCACCTCACACACAGCAGGATGGCAAAAACATAGCAGATAGAAAATAACTCTGGGTGAGGACGGAGAGAAACTGGAACCTCCAAACATTGTTGATGGGACTGCACCCACTTTGGATCACAAACTGGCAATTTTTTAAAATGTTAAACATAGAGTTGTCATACGACCCCACAATTCCACTCCTAGGCATAAACAGAGAATACTATAGGCATATATAGAGAAATGAAAACTTTAGCTATTATTTAAACTCAACAGAGACTCTAACAATTGTTTAGAACTTAGCTCACAAAAGACTTTTTCAGAGAGTATTTTGTCACTAACATGATTTAGAATTGCTGGTCCGTGGTGATAATAAAAAGCAGACCGGGCCAGGCATTGTGGCTCATGCCAGCAATCCCAGCACTTTGGGAGGCCAAGGCAGGTGGATCACCTGAGGTCAGGAGTTCAAGACCAGCCTGACCAATATGGTGAAACCCTGTCTCTACTAAAAATACAAAAATTAGCTGGGCATGATTGCACACACCTGTAATCTCAGCTACCAGGGAGGCTAAGGAAGGAGAATCACTTGAATCCGTGAGGCAGAGGTTGCGGTGAGCCGAGATCATGCCATTACACTCCAGCCTGTGCAACAAGAACAAAACTCCATCTCAAAAAAGAAAAAAGAAAAGAAAAGAAAAGAAAAAAAGCAGACCAGACTATGGTCCATTTTCTAATTGTTTTTGAATTTTCTACAGACAATTCACCCCTTCTTGCATACACCTAGGTGGAACACTCTGAATTGTGAGTGTCATTCTTACATACTGTCACTGAGTGGCTCTGGTTTAAGGGTATAGGGTCCAGCCTAGCGTATGTCAGGAGTTTGTTGTCAAGACAGACCTTTCCCTGCCATGCAGTCTCCCCTCTCTTTGTCATGTTCTGAGATAATGGAAGGGATTTATTTCTATGCCACCTACTTCCAAGCCTTGGTTTCAGCCATTTTTTTTCTATCAATAAATTTCTTTTATAAAGTGTTTTGATCCTTACACTTCTGAACAGCACAGAGATGAAGAAGCCAAGCAGGACTTGGAACTCCAGCATTTAAACTATGACTTTTATTTAATCCCGTGCATGCACACATGTAGAAACTATTTTCAATGCTCCATTATCCTGCTCATGTTCAGAAACCTAATTCGTTGAATAAGGTCAACTCAACCATCTTCACTAAGTATGGAATAGGTGAGGCATGGCAAAACAACACTTTCTGAATGATTAAAGCACCTTCATGTCATGAAAAATCCAAGAAACACAGAGGTTAAAAGACTTTCCTATGACCACACAGGACTTAGTTGTAGACCCAGTTTCCTTGTCCTCTCCTTAGATAGCTTTTCACTTAAAAGCTTACACATAACACTTAGTATCTGGAGTGGGAAAATATCACTGAAGTACATGAAACTACTCAGACTTAACAGTGCATAGTCAAATGCTATAAGAACCCTGGAGATGTAGGGAGGTAAAAGGTGGATGGAGATGTCAAGAAAGGGCTGATAGGTAAGATGAGGGTTGAGGCTGTTCAAAATTAAAGAAAAAGGAGGAGGAATCAATTCCCCCAGTGAGACCATCAGAGAGGACAGGGAAGCCCTGGCAATTCAGTGAACTATGGCAGGCAGGTCACTTTGCCTCTCTGGGACCACTTTATTCTCTCCTAAATGGGGGAGGGGCAAAGCTGTAATGGCAGGAGGAAATTTTATCTACCAGAATCCTCCAAAAGAACGCTGTGTATATTAGAAAGAAATACCTTGAAAATCAAGAGCGTACTCAAGCACCAAAGGTATATTAGTCTCTAGAGGGTTCTCTACAGGGACAGGACTAATAGGATAGATGTATACATGAAGGGGAGTTTATTAAGGAGTATTGACTTACACGATCACAAGGTAAAGTCCCACAATAGGCTATCTGCAAGCTGAGGAGCCAGGAAGCCAGTTTGAGTTGCAAAACCTCAAAAATAGGAAAGGCCGACAGTGAAGCCTTCAGTCTGGACCGAAGGTCTGAGAGCTCCTGGTAAACCACTGATGTAAGTCCAAGTGTCCAAAAGCTGAAGAATTTGGAGTCTGAGGTTCGAGGGCAGGAAGCATCCAGCATGGGAGAAAGATGAAGGCTAGAAGACTCAGCCAGTCTAGTCCTTCCATGTTCCTCTGCCTGCTTTTATCCTAGCCTCACTGGCAGCTGATTAGATGGGGCCCATCCAGATTAAGGGTGGGTCTGCCTCTCCCAGTCTCCTGACTCAACTATTAATCTCCTTTGGCAGTACCCTCACAGACACACCCAGGAACAATACTTTGCGTTGTTCAATCCAATCAAGTTGACACTCAATATTAACCATCACCAAAGGGATTATATTACTGCATAAAAGAAGAATTTGGCTGGGTGCAGTGGCTCATGCCTGTAATCCTAGCACTTTGGGAGGCTGAGGCAGGCGGATCACCTGAGGTCAGGAGTTCAAGACCAGCCTTGCCAACATGGAGAAATCCCATCTCTACTAAAAGAACAAAATTAGCTGGGCATGGTGGTGCATGCCTGTAATCCCAGGTACTTGGGAGGCTGAAGCAGGAGAATCACTTGAACCTGGGAGGTGGAGGTTGTGGTAAGCCAAGATCGTGCCATTGCATACTAGCCTGGGCAACAAGAAGAGAACTCCATCTCAAGAAAAAAAAAAAAGAAAGAAAAGAAAAGAAAGAAAAAAAAAAGAATGTACTTCTTTTCTGAGACTAGGTGGGTAGGAGAGTGAGAGGAGGGAAGATGGAGGGAGAGAGAGTCAAAGGAAATGACAGAATGTGGTGTGGGATACCATGTGACCCCCTTTGATGCCCTCCCCAATGTTCACGAAAGCAGTGTGCTCAGTGTGGTGAGACTGCTTATGGGAAATGGCAGGGGACGAAGTTCTGCATCCCAGGTGGTCCTCCTGGGTAGGATCAGGTGTGGCGCCAAGGATGCAGGAACCAACTGACTTCTGCGTTACACTGTGTGAGGGCCCTGGATTAGTCTCTTATGGCTACCATAACAAACTCAGTGGCCTAAGGCAATAGAAATTTATTATTAAAGTCCTAGGGTCCAGGAATCCAAAATCAAGGTGTCAACAGGGTCATGCTCCATCTGAAATTTCTAGGGAAGAACCTCTCCTTGCCTCCTCCAGCTTCTGGAGGTGGCCAGCAATTCTGGGCATTCTTTACCTTGTAGCAGCATCGCTCCAATCTCTGCCTCCGTGATCACATAGCCTGCTTCCCTGTGTGTCTCTACTTCCTTATGTATACAGTCCTATACAGTCATCAGATTTAGGGCCCACTCTAATCCAGTATGACCTCATCTTTACTTGATGATATCTGCAAAGACATATCTTTTTGGTTGTTAGCGGGGGCAGGGGTTGCATTTTTTTAAATTTTATAATTTCAACTTTTATTTTAGATCCAGGGGTACATGTGCAGGTTTGTTACATGGCTATATTATGTGACACTGAGATTTTGGGATATAAATGATCCTATCACCCAGGTGGTGAGCATAGCACCCAATTGGTAGTTTTTCAGCCCTTGGCCCCTCCCTGTCTCCCTCTTCTAGTAGTTACCATTGTCTGTTGTTCCCATCTTAAAATACACCTTTTTGAAAGACACAATTCAACTCACGGAGGGCCCTGACTTGTCCTTGAATACTTTGTAAGTGCTTTACTATGAGAAGCCCAAAGTAGCTATATAATAATTGGGTCATTAATTGATATGATCAACAAAGGGCAATCCACTTTAACCTATTTCCATCTGCAAGCCTTTGGCTACCCTTTGCTTCCTGGAGGAATGGTTTTATCAGGGTGGAAGGGCAGGGTTAAGGAATCCTTACAACTTCCCCGTTTTTACAGCCTTTCAGAGAAACACTGGGTTCAGGTGACATTTTTCAGGAAAGAGTCACCTTGTTAATAAGCACACAATAAATAGGTCAATAGAGCCTGCTTGGCCTCAAGACTTCCCAGATATCTCTCTGGGCATGTAGTGTACACAAAGGCCTTCTCCCTTCAATTCACTACTTGATCATTCTCTCTCCCATGCCAACATGGTTTGGGTATGTGGACCTCAAGTACAGTTGATAATTTCTTCTTATACTAAAAAAAATCACTCACCCCAGTATTAGACAATCCTAGTGTTCACCAAAGTTGATTGTGCTTTTACTTCTCAATTATAATTGTTATAAATCCTAATCAAACATTTTCATAAAACCCCAAATGTAATATATTGTCTGATGGCTTTAGATCACATGCCTTTCTCCTTGATCTTCAAAACTCATCCAATTTCTCTCTTCTGGCATTGGGAGAGTCTGATGAGTTTTAAGTGGTCTTAGCCAGAGTGTCCCTTTTCTCACACCCCCTTTCACCTCTGTCACTAATACTTTTTGCAGCTCCACTTCTCTTGCCCTTTCTATTTAAGCCATCCTGGAGCATTCTCAATACTCCCCTTATTGAGTATTTGCATTGTACACCTCTAATTTGCTGCTTCAGCCTATGCTATTACTCTTCTGTCTGTCCGTCTGTCTGTCTCTCTCTCTCTCTCATGCACGCACACACACACACACACACACACACAGAGAGAGAGAGAGAGAGAGAGAGAGAGAGAGAGAGAGAGATGGTTTGGCTCTGTGTTCCCACCCAAATCTCATCAGGAATTATAATCCCCACGTGTCGAGGGAGGGACCTGGTGGAAGGTGATTGGATCATGGGGGGTGGTTTCCCACATGCTGTTCTGGTGATACTGAGTGAGTTCTCATGAGATCTGACGGTTCAAAACTGTGTGTCAGTTGCCCCCAACCCCTACTCTCCTGTCTCCATGGTAGGACTAGTTTGCTTCCCCTTCACCTTTCACCATAATTGTAAGTTTTCTCAGACCTCCCAGTCATGCTTGCAGTGAAGCCTGTGGAACTGTGAGTCAATTAAACCCTTTTTCTTATAAATTACCCAGTCTCAGGTAGTTCTTTATAGCAGTTTGAAAACACACTAATACATGCGCATGCGCGTGCACACACACGTAGCATTATCTCAACTGGACCGTCAAATCCTGGAGGGCAGGAACCATGCCTTGTTTCTCCCTGTATGTCTTATAACATCTTTGCACCGTGTCTTACATGTGCTAGGTGTTCAAAAGATTACAAGTATTATTAACATGAACTAGAGAGACTTATCTTCCACCTTTTCAGGTCCTGGGATCCCATGAATCACAAAATTGTAAAGGCAACGAAGCTCACTAAGAGACTTCCATGTATTTCTTGCTTATTCAGATACGCAAGTATATCATGCTATTCATCTCTGAAGAAGAGAGTATGTTGATTGGGATTGTGTAATTCTTTCAGGAATGGGCCAAAATTGTGCTAAAGATCTGGTGGTAAGAGAGACACAACACTGCATGTCTCTGCCAAGAGGAAACCAGGCCTAACAGAGGAACCCATTTCAAGGCCCATCTTAAAATGCAGCAACAGAGACCCAGCTCCACCTATAGGGAGACCCAAAGATGTTGCTGTTGAAAAAAAAGTTGAAAAAGTCTTACCCAGGCTGCCTTCCTCTTTTATATTTGAAAGAAGATTAGTATGCTCACACTGACCCTTCTAGGCCCTCTAGTTGGCTTCCTGTTACCTTGTAACAGGTCAGTCTGAAAAAGCAAACTTTTGAATCAAGGAGAAGTGAATGAGTCCTCCAGACAAGCCCCTTTAAATGCCATGTCACTTGACCAAAAGTTAGGAATAATAGAAACTCTGGCAATGAGATCATCTGTTTCCATTTTTCACAATGCAAAATCCCCTCTGATTTTTCAGGGTTAATTAAACAATTTGGAAGAGAATATGCCCACCTTTTCAATGTTTTCCCCAAATATCTCCATTTCTTATTTTTCCCTGATTTGCACATCATTTTCTCCTGAACAGACAGCATCTTGCATGCCAGCTGGATACAGACTAACACAGGTTTGTTTCCAAAGTAGGTTCATGTCCAGAGCATTGATAAAAAGACCAAGGAAAATTGACCAAAAGAAGGTGTTCTAGAGATATTCAGAGTAAAACAATCCATATCTAAATTGTTATTGCCATATAGTGAGTTGGAAAAAATTTTAAAGCAAAGTATCAAGTTCAAATGTCCTCTGTCTAGAGAATTTTATTTTCCAGTCTAGTATTCCAACACCTCCATACCTCCATTAGGAGATGGAAATATGGCAATATTAGACTATCCCCTACCAAAATGAAGAAAAAAAGGAAGGAAAGGGAAAAGAAGGGGAGGGAAGGGCAGGGAAGGGGAGGTAGAGCAGGGGAGAAGAGGAAAAGGGGAGGAAGGGAGAGGGGAAGGAGGGGAGGAAGGGAGAGGGGAAGGAGGGGAGGAAGGGAGAGGGGAAGGAGGGGAGGGGGAGAAGAAGGGAGGGGAGTGACAGAGGGAGGAAGGAAGGAAGGAGGGAAGAAAGGAGGGAAGGAAGGAAAGAAGAAAGAGAGGGAGGGAGGGAGGGAGGGAGGGAGATGAGTTAATTGGCAGTAATTTAGTAAGACCAAGTAGTTGTAGTTAGATCCCCCAATCTTTCACAGCATGTTGTAAACATCACTAACTGCTTTATGATTAATAATGTAAGAATTTACCCTCAATCAACAACACAAAATACTCCAAACATTGTCAATGAGCCACTTTTATGTTATCTGCTACCCGGATCTTATAAAAAATCCTGCTGTTTAAAGTTATGTAAGCAAGCAAACAAAAAGACCATCTGAAGCTTCTGCAGCAGCTGTCATTCTGGTCTACTCTTCTGCCCCTGTGCATTCTGTTACTGAAGTCCCCCTTGGACTTGCTCTCCTGAGCTGCAGTTTCACAATAAGGCAAACTCAGCATCACTGCATCTGTTATTAAAATCAAGGTGAGATGAAGAACATTGTCCATTGTGATATGCGAGCTCCCTGCCTAGTCTTATGTAAGCAATTTGTTTTGGAATTCAAGGCAGAGAAAAGGTTTGCTGCATGTGGGGCAGTAGATCGGCCACTGTAGCAAGGCATCTGACTTCATTGTTTATCTTTGGCTTCTGACAGCTTTTAAGCCACCCCTCCCTCTTTCCCTCTTCCCTTTGTGCATTCGAACATGCTGATTAAAAAAGGACCCTCCTTCGGCACCTGCAGGATGTTGAAACCACACAAGCCCCTTCCAGGCTCAGGAAGCTTCACCTGGCCCCACCCCCAACCACGATGGACCCCAGGCCAGTCTACTTTACTGACTCTCTTGCAAGTCACTTCAAGCCTGCTTGAGAGCCTTGCCTTGCTCTCTCCCAAGCCCTTCATTGTGTAAGGAAGGTATTTTCACTCCCTCTTTCTTGGTGTGTGTATGTGTGGCATCATCTGTCTTGACATCCTTACAAAATTGGGGTAGTGCCAAAGGGGAAGTCCCTCCTTCCCTCCTGTTTTGGCATAGTGACCATAACAGCTACCTTCATTCTGAAGTCAGATAAAGTCCATCTTCTTGTTGATCTTGACCAATCTAAGCACCAAGTAATTATGCAGGGCTACATGGTTTGTATATTTGTGGGAACCTCCGAGTCAAGCAGATGGGCCCTCATGGTTACAGAAATTAACTCCCAGATCCAGCTGGGGGCCTCTCCTCTGCACACTCCTAGCGCCCTGTACTCTCTAGTCACAGGGGCAGTGACCAGTCTGATGCTCCAGGAGGGCAAGTATCTGGCTGTCTTGTTCACCATAGCATCCCAGCTCCCCGCACAGTGTGGGAACTTAGCAAATGCTTGATCCATGAAGGATTGAAAGCATGAAATTTAGGTAGAGAGGTGATTTACATAAAAGCAGAGCAAAGATTAATAAATGTCACCGGAAAAAAAAGATTTCTGCTGTAGCTTAGAAAGTGAGAAATATCAAAAAGAAATCCTAACCAAGGGCATTCTAATGCAGTGAAGCTGCCAGTGAGGTGTCTAATTGCCCAGACCCTACACTACTGCAGCCACCTACGTTGAAATACTGGAGCAAATCACAATTTACTTCCCAAAAGTTAAACTTCATTAAATATTAGTTTAATTTAATGTTTTCCAAATTAATTTAAGATTAATTTATATCCAGGCATTTGCACAGCCCAAGCAGTATCTCTCCTTTCTGTCATTTCTATCATCCCACAGACAGCAGAAAAAGGGAAAATGTATGGTTAAGAAGCACCATGATAGAGTAAGTAGGGGGAGATTTAATTAAACTATTACATATCTTTTCCTTGGGTGTGAAAAAAAACCCATAAATTTGCCAGCAAGTAGAGTTGTATGCATATCAGGAAGCTTGATAAACAAAAACTTTGCAGCTATAAAAAGTGATGCTTATAAAACGCCTTGAAATAAAAATCTGATATTGTACTTAACCCTACATTTTCTTCCTAAATCTCATGTGTACTTGTAACAAAGGAATCTTTTATCCCTTAATTTGTTTTCAAAGACAATAAAAAGAGATTGTTTATTAGTATTCAATACAACTTTTGGCTCATGGCTGTTCTTTTCAGAATTATAGGACTTTAGAACTCAAAAGCACTCTGGAGAATGTATACTCCCATGGAATTCACACCCTTTTAACACAGTGCCCTTCACTCAAATGAGATCTTATATGGAAATCAATGCTTAAAACAGGTCAAAGCACAACTGCTTTGGTGGGATTGGGAGTGGAAAATCTGAGCTTCTGCCTTCAGACCCCCTCATTTTCAGGAGCTGCCTCCCCAGGTATTTCACCATCAGTCTCAGAGCTCTGCAAACAGTTTGAAATTCACCAATTTAATCCAACCTCTCTATTTTACAGATGAAAGAATTGAGGCAGCAGAGCCAAAAGACTAGTAAGTTGCACTGTTCAACATTTTTTTTTTGAGACAGTTTTGCTCTTGTTGCCCAGGCTGGATGGAGTGCCAAGGCCCCGTCTAGGCTCACTGCAACCTCTGCCTCCCGGGTTCAAGCAATTCTCCTGCCTCAGCCTCCCAAGTAGCTGGGATTACAAGCCACACCTAATAATTTTTGTATTTTTGTATTTTTAGTAGAGACAAGGTTTCACCATGTCGGTCAGGCTAGTCTCAAACTCCTGACCTCAGGTACTCCGCTCGCCTTGGCCTCCCAAAGTGCTGGGATTATAGGTATGAGCCGCCATGCCTGACCTGTTAAACTATTAACAACCAACCGAATGAGTTAGATCCCCAGTTCTTCCCTCCTGACTCACTGCTCTTCCAACTACCATGCACTTCCACAGGGGAAGTAAGCAAAGCACGCCAAGTTCCTAGTCCACAAGGACATGAGGCCAACCTGATCGTTCAGGCCTGGGAGAGGCTCTAACCAGGGCACATGGCCACAAAACATGACTGTGAGCAGAGGGGCTGAATCTTTGTGTAAGGAGACTGCCTCCTGGTGATTTTTTTTTTTTTTGAATCATTAATATCTGCAAATGGTTAAAAAAAAAAACTATTACCCAACTCTGAAAAGAAAAGGAAAAGTTCTCCCCATCTCACAAATTCTACATCTCTGAGATAACCACTTTTATCTTCACTAAACACATGTAAAATCCTATTTTTAAATTTGTCAATATTAGACTGAAAGATGAGGAATTTAAAACTTGAACTACATTCCACTTCTTTTCCCTTAAAAGGTAAAGTTTCATGTTATCAAGGTTTTCAATATTCATTTCTGTAATTGTGCTTACATCTTTTGTGCTCTGTTGATTCTCATGCATTTTCAGGGAACATGCTTTTGTTTGTCTGGTTGGTTGGTTGGTTGGTTGGTTGGTTGGTTGGTTGGTTAATTGGATGGTTGGCTGGTTGGTTGGTTGGTTGGTTGGTTGGATGGTTGGTTGCTTGGTTGCTTGGTTGGTTGGTTGTTTGGTTGTTTGGTTGGTTGGTTGGTTGGTTGGTTGGATGGTTGGTTGGTTGGTTGGTTGGTTGGTTGGTTGGTTGGTTGGTTGGTTAGATGGTTGGTTGGTTGGTTGGTTGGTTGGTTGGTTGGATGGTTGGTTGGTTGGTTGGTTGGATGGTTGGTTGGTTGGTTGCTTGGTTGGTTTCATTTGTTTTTTCTCCCTTCTTTCTGGAAACAGTCAGGATGTTTTCTATCCCTTTAGTGTTCTCAATTTTCACAAGTTATATTTAGTGATAGGACTTTTATTTATTTATTTTCATTTATCCTGCTCAGAACTCAGTGTCACTTTTTATCAGCATACTTATGTTTTTCTTTGGTTTAGTGAAATTGACTTCAAGATCTCTATTATTGTTATCATTATTATCCCATCGCCAATAGAAATTCTAGAAGGAGGGATGCTGAACCTCTTAAGTCTTTTACATCTCATGCCTTTTTTCATATACTTTTTTAACAGCCCTTTTTCTCTACATCCTGGGAGAGTTCCTTGATTTTGTCAAGGTCGTCAACTTGACTTTTACTCTAATTTTTCTAACATTTAGTCATTTATTCAATCATTTATTGAAATTAACTGAATATTAATTTATTCAGTCATTTATTGAAATTGTTATTTCCACAACTATTTTTTTCCTAAATAATCATTTATTGTAATAGATTGTTCTCATTTATATATGTGCAACTAATATGGTTTGGCTCTGTATCCCCACCCAAATTTCATATGGAATTGTAATCCCCATGTGTTGGGGGTAGCCTGCTGGAAGGTAATTGAATCATGGGGCTGGACTTCCCCCTTGCTGTTCTCCTGATAGAATTCTCATGTGATCTTGTTGTTTAATCAGTGTGTGGCTCTTCCCATTTGCTTTTGCTCTCTCTCGTCACCATGTAAGACATGCCTTGTTTCTCCTTGGCCTTCCACCATGATTGTAAGTCTCCTGAGGCCTCCTCAGTCAGGTGGAACTGTGAGTCAATTAAACCTCTTTTCTTCATAAATGACCCAGTCTCAGGTAGTTCTTTATAGCAGTGTGAAAACAGACTAATACAACATCTTCTTGAATGTCTAAGAATCTTCAGTTTTTAAAATTCTTTTCTCTACTTTGAGTTATCTCTTTTTCCAGGATCATGATTTTTCTATTTATGCATCATGATCTTCTTTGATGATTGTAACTTTCTATTTATGCATCATGATCTTCTTTGATAATTGTAATTAAAAGCATAGTGATCCTCGATTGCCAGTTTACATCTGTGGTGTCATAATCTAGATGGACAAATGAAGGGGGTTGTCAATACTTCTGACAGGCCCCTTTTCTGAAGGCAGGGTGACCATAGACACTGCAAGTGGGTGTCTGTGTCCACATGAAAGCTTCTCCAAGGAGTGCCCTACAGGAAACCAAATAAGGAAGGTTTGACTCATGGCTGGAGAGCATAGTGTATTTCATTTTTAGGTAGAGTTGCCCTTTCGTTTTAACTTTTCTATTGTCTGGCATGGCTGCCCTGACTTGTCTCAACTTTACCTCCTTCTCAAGCCCCATACCCGCTCCTACATCCTTCTCAGGCAGATCACCCAGTCTATATATGGTATGTTAGTCTGGTGCTAAAGGCACCACCCAATATGCTAGGTAAGTTCACAGACTTAGAGGACTGGCCCTGCAGGCTCAGCTGTTTGGACTGCAATGCTTTTCTACACTTTATATTGTTTCTTTTTCCTTTTTTTTTTTTCAGTGAATCAATACAGCAAAATACTTCCTCCCTCTTTACCCTCACCAATAAGTTACTGTCTTTTTATTCACCCCTTTTGCCATGTAACTGCCTCTCCACATAACATTCAAACATGTACAGTTCAAGCTATCAGTTTTACTTTTTGCAATTAGAAGGACTAACACTATCACTAGCTATAATTCAAGTAAGCTCTACAAATATTGTGCACCTAAGAAACAGAAAGCATTGTACAACAGGAAATACTAGAATGAGTAGAGACAATCAAGAGAACTGAGGGAGAGATAAAGAAGATTAGCTAAATGCAGCCAGTTATTCCAGTCATTTAGAGGACCAGGGAAGAAGTATGGCAGATGACCAGTGTCCACGAGCACCTGGGTCTGCTCCCACTTCAGGCATTTCTCAGCCCCCTTGCAGTTAGGTAGATGCAGGTGAGTAGTTCCCGCCAATGGACTATGAATACAAATGGCACGTGTCACCTTCAGGCTAAGGAGAAGAACAGCCCAAATGATTCTCCAGATATTCTTTCCTGCTGTGACCATGTGTTTCACTCATTCAGCTACAAGATAAGGGAGTTTCTCTGAGCTTGGGACCCCAGTGACTGTGTGTCACACAGCCTCCTGTCAACCCACATGGCACTGGCAGTGTGAGCTGGAAACAAATATCTATTCTGTTAAGCCACTGACATTTTTGTTACCAGGGCATAACCTAGTCTATCCCAACTAAAAAGAGGAGCCACTTAAAGAAACTGAGGAGGAGTCATAGAGAAATGAGAAGATAGAGAGGAAAAGGGCATCGTGATTCCAGATAATCATTTCATCAACAACTTGTCCTTCATACAGCTTCACTCTACTTCAACTATTTCCTTGAATCCAGAAAGTATGTACAAAAGCACTACATCACAGAAGTATAAACCTGAAATGTGAAAACCAAATGCGTATTACAATCAGACCAAAATATTTACATGATGTAAAACATTAAATAAATAAACCATTAGAATAGTCCTATTGAATTGAGCAAATGAAATCCAATAGAACAGCTGTTAATATTGCCTTCCCTCATAAAGAGAAACCTTGATGACTCATTTAGAGCTTCATAAATTGTAGCTTTTTCTCTGCTTGTTATAAATAGAGTTTTTCCATCCAGTCTGTTGTTTCGTATATATTGCTAGACTTCATATACATACTGTTAACAGCGTAAGATCCTACTTGCCCATTCTGTCTCCTAGATCTGGAAATCTGCTGTCCCCCGAAGTATCATACATCTCATCCAAGCAAATCCACTAAAATCTGACTGAAAAACTCAGGCATATTAAGTGGCAACCAATCTAATTCCTCCTATTTATTTCTTCATAGGCCTCAATCCAGGATAGTACGCTTTTTAAGAATACGTGTATTTATCGTGCATTACAAAAGAATCATAAGAAGTTTATTTTTAAGAAATAAAATGTTACCAAGACAGTTGAAAGCTTTTGTGTATTCCTCTGCAATTGCATCCCTCTTTCTTCCTTTGCCTGACATAATCGCATTTTTATATTGACCCTATCTGCCTAACCTCTTTGTCTTTGTGACAATTCAGAAGAAACACCTCTGGCCTTGTTCTCCAGCACCCTGAAGGGTTCACTGGACTGCATCCTCCCTTGGTTTGAGCTTCCCAAGGAGTCTTACACGAGAGAGCTTTTGTTCTAGTGCCAGCCCTCTGATACCTCTGTCAACCAAGTAAGCACCTTGTCAAGGAGGGGAGGATTTGTACACAGTCCTACTCTTTACAATATAGGTAATATGACAAAGGGTGAAGACTAGTAATATATCACCTATATTTCCTATATTGGAAATGGTGACCACTAATATTTCTGAGTGCTTTAGTCTGAAATTAGGCAGAAAGAAAAGAGAAAAGAAAAACATTTGTCGCAGGTTTACCATATCCTCTTCAATAAAAGCACTAATAATGCTCAATTTTCAAAGGGCATATTATTCAGTGTAGAGCTTGAGGATGGACTCCATGAAGATGTACAGTGTTTTCAGGAATTCAGAGTGGAGAAATCCAAGCCACTGCCACAAGGTTGCCAGAAGCAACCTTTGCTTTTTACTAGTTTTCTATAAAAATGAATTTTCACCCATGAACAGAGGAGCTGAAGACCAGAATAATACACAGAAAGTAAGATGTTAAAGATCTCAAGCAAAAGCTTCTGTATTCTAGATCTTTAAATGTTTGAGTTTTTCCCTCTGACCATGTACAGTGAAGGCAGGAACAGGATTCTTTGAGAAAACATTGACAAGATGAATGCAAACAGAACCATGCCTCCTTCAGTCTCCCATGTTTTCTTGAAAATGTGTGTAGTAGTAATCTAGTTAGAATCCATAAAATCAACAATATTTCTTATATTTTTATAACTGATACAACCACATTGAAGGAATATTGGCATCATGTAGTGATTTGAACTTGCCTATATTACATAGTAATTCTACACCTAGGTTATATACCCTGGTATGTATTCTAAGTATATACACATAACTTTTCCACAACTAAGATACATATATATATATATATATATATATGAGAATATTCATGGCAGCATTGTTTGTGAGAGAAAAAACTTAAAACTACCAAAGTCCATAAATAGAAAACTGGATAAATTTTGGAATATTCATGCCTGGATTATAATACACATAAAAACGAATAAACCATAGTTATACATTTCAACATGGATGAATCTCATAAGCCTAAAAAAAGATACGTAACAAAATAGTATTCAGAGTGTAATTTCACTTATTTAAAGGTCAAACTCAGGCTAAACCAAGCAATACATTGTTTAAGGTTAACATACAATCATATAGGGGAAAAGAGGAAAGAAAAGCAGAATAAATCACACAAAATTTATTATAGTAGCTCCTTAAGGAATGAGGAAAGAGGAGGATGGAATTTCTGGAGGGACATACAGAAGGCCTCAAAGGAACTGGCAATTTTCTATTTCTGGGTAGCAGGCATATGGTTTATTAGTCCTTAAACATACATATGTTACATATTCCTTTATAAGTACAATGAATTTCATATAAAATTGTTAAATTTAATGTGAATAAGAATTTTTTTGTGTATATTCATAAGCCCAACTGTCAGGGAATCTGTTTCAGTAGGTCTTGAGGGCAAGGGCGCACCTCAGGTTCAGCTTTTTAAAATGAACATCCAGGCGAACCTGCAAGTGTCCCACACAAATACATGGGCCATCCTGTGAGAAATACTGAGTGGTTCTTCCTGAGTTATAAAGCTTTATATCAGAGGTTTACAGATTTTCTTTTTCAAATAAAATCCTACATGATACCCCATTATATAAAAAGGATTAAAACAGGAGTTTTGGTTAAAGATGGGGAGAAGGCCCCAAGACTTGCTTATTGGGCCTTCCTCTCTCTCCGCAATAGCAGGTTTCGAAGCAACTCTAGAAGTCACAACTTTATGACCAATGGCAGCAAAACCCCCAGTGTCAATCCCATTCAATACATTTCAAAACAAAAAGAAACATCTTTGTAGGATTGACTATAAGGCAAAGGCAAGCCGGGAAATAAACCTTGGATACATTTTAACTACAGTTTATAAATGTGTGTGCTAGAGTGACTTGATTATGCACACAAAATTTGCATATATGAAAATAAAATGTCTAGCACATAGTAGGTATGTGATATAGTTTAAGTGAATCAGTACCTGATTCATTCAGAGCTCTGCATAAAGTTTGGATAAAATAGGATTTAAGGCCAGGCACTTGCTACTCCATGATTCTAAGTTTTGGGTGCAATTCACAACATAGTAATAGCCATAGTCACAATTTCTTCTACTGGAATGCTTCCAGGCAACAAAAGTAATGGATTTGTTAAGTTACCCGTGGCAAACCACAGCACCCTGAACACCTGCTGAAAGAAAAAATTTTCTAGTTGCAAATGTAGTTTGAACATGCTGTCTAGAGCAGATCTACTCTGCATGAAGCATGTAGCCAAAGTGAGAAAGGAATGGAATGGAATATTCAAATAGGAAAAAATAGGTGGGTGGCTACATATTGGTGTAAATGGAACATTATGTAGAGAAATGTGTTCTTTCTTCTTGAATTTACATTTTATACACAAATCCTATAATTAATACTTGGCCATAAGCAGAATTTCACAAAATGACTTTGGGGACAATTTGCTAAATGGTTGCCACATACAGACCCCCTCCCCACAAAATACTGGCCAAGACTTATAGTATCTACATAGCAAAAAGAACACAAAAGTTGGTATTCTGGGTGAAAACTCTTACCTCATATGCCCATTGGTTTCTGTTGATTCTCTTGGCCTTCATTCAAGAGAAGCTGGCATGGGCCGTTGCCTAGCAACAGCATGCAGTGCACTTTTCTACTAGCCCATAGAAACACTGTCTCTCTGGACCTCATGCCATTCAGCATCATGGTTTTGAAAAGGATGACAATCTCTTAAGAACTTTCCTTCCTTACTCCAAATAAGTGCTGCTGAAGGAAGAAGCTATTTCAATATTCAGCCCTTCATCACAAACACTGTACTTGGCTTAACAAAGACCAGAAAAATAAGAAAGGAGAGCCATCATCAACCCCCGACTTATCTGACCACTAGCAGAATAAACAATATAACCATACAGCCTATGCAATATATTTTCATTGAATGAACTGTGGCTGTTTAATGCCATCTATATATTCAACAGATATTTAATGAATGTCTTCTAATATGCTGACATAATACTAAGTATTTAGGATATGGTAACTTAACAAGACAGACACTGTTCCTATCCTCATGGAACTTACTTGTTTGTTCTTTAATCTCCCTAGAGACTAAATGTTCACCCATAAAAACACATTCTAAGCCCTAGTGTATTTCAGGTGAAAACTAGGTGCTATATTTTTAAGTATTTTCAAGCATAATAGAAATAACTAAAGCAATCTAGTTGGTCAGGGTCAGTGGAATCCAAGTTAAGAAGTCCAGAAAATCTAAGTTAGGAAGTCAGATGACCAGCAGTCCTATCTGTGTAAGATATTATGTCCCACAGAAATGGTAACAGGATCTTTGAGACTCATCATCATGTCACAGGATTAAGACTTTCAATCCAAAATGATGGATGAATGTTTTCAAAGAAGGTATCTCTAAAAGGCCAGAAACTAACTTGCCCACAGGTAGAAGAGAGTTAAAGACCTGTGCCCATTTGAGGATGCAGTTTCAAGGATACATGGAGAATGCAAGAGGAGCTTCATTCAAATATCCTTTAACCCATCTAGTGAGAAATACGTTCTCAAATCCTTGACAGAGGTAGGACTAAGAGATCATGACAAAGGTTTAAAAACCCAAAAGAACTCTAGCTACTTAAGTCTTCCCAAAGAGCCACATCACATAGGAGAAAATTCCTGCAACTTGAGGAAAAACAAAACAAAGCAACTTGCATGCATCTGGGATTATAAAACAATGACAATGTTAAAGAACCACAATTAATGAATAAAAGCGTGAGTTACTAAAACCCATTGAAAAGGGACCAGGGTCACTGGGTCAGGGAGAAGAGAATTAGAGCCAGACACCTAGTGGTTTCTTCAACTTATATGATACGAGTTTCACTGGAAATTTATAGATCTTGAGAAAGTAGTATAGCCCCCAATTTCTAAATACAAACAGCCACTCTTCAGATTTTTCACAAAGTAAACCTAGATCCAAAGAACCTATCTGCTCATGAAAGTCTGAAAAGCATCTTGAGAGCCCTTTGACTGGATCTGACTAGAAACAGATCAGATGGATGAGATAACTTCTAAATGTTTCAGGGGAAAGAGAAAGAGAGAGAGAGAAGACAAAATTTTTCCAGAAGATTGCATTATGAAGTGATTTCTTTGGATACATTCTAGCCTGGTTATTTATTATTATTATTATTATTATTTTATTTATTTTTTTTTTTTGAGACGTTGTCTTGCTCTGTAGCCCAGGCTGGAGTGCGGTGGCAGGATCTCGGCTCACTGCAAGCTCCGCCTCCCGGGTTCACGCCATTCTCCTGCCTCAGCCTCCGGAGTAGCTGGGACTACAGGCGCCCGCCACCTTGCCCGGCTAATTTTTTGTATTGTGAGTAGAGATGGGGTTTCACCGTGTTAGCCAGGATGGTCTCGATCTCCTGACCTCCTGATCCACCCGCCTCAGCCTCCCAAAGTGCTGGGATTACAGGCGTGAGCCACCGCGCCCGGCCTCTAGCCTGGTTTTTATCTTGTTTAGCCCAAGCTGGGTGCTTTCTCCCTGAGAGAAAGCTGCATCCCCACCCAAATCTCATCTTGAGGTGTAGCCCCATAATCCCCACGGTTGTGGGAGGGACCCAATGGGAGGGAATTGAATCATAGAGGCGGGTCTTTCCCGTGTTGTTCTCATGATAGTAAATACGCCTCTCAAGATCTGATGGTTTTATAAAGGGCAGCCCCCCTGCATGTGCTCTGTCTTGCCTGCTGCCATGTAAGACAAGTCTTGCTTCCCCTTCACCTTCCACCATGATTGTGAGGCCTCTCCAGCCATGGGGAATTGTGAGTCCATTAAATCTCTTTCCTTTATAAATTACCCAGTCTTGGGTATGTCTTTATTAGCAGTGTGAGAACAGACTAATACACTCCCCAAAATTGTTTAACTAAAAAATAA
This sequence comes from Macaca thibetana thibetana, assembly GCF_024542745.1. Lineage (NCBI taxonomy): Eukaryota > Metazoa > Chordata > Mammalia > Primates > Cercopithecidae > Macaca > Macaca thibetana. The sequence continues at coordinate 79,375,336 of NC_065585.1, read as the reverse complement.
GAGGCAATACAAAGTCCTGTGAAACTTTTTTCCCCTTCAGGAAAGAAACATAGTAACAAAGGAACAGCAATCTCCTCCTTTTGCTTACATGATAAACAATTTCTAAAAAAGAGGGAAAGATATTGAAAGAAAGAGAAAGATGCAAAGGAGAACACTTGTTTCCATGGCCTGCATGTATCCAGCTTTATTCTCTCTCATGGCTTTCTTTGCTTAAGGAATTTCAGGTTGAAAGTAAAACCAAGACAACACAAATATTTATTATCTTTTGTGGTGACTTACTTCAAATAAACCCTGAAGATTATCACATGTCCCTATGCCAGACTGGTGAATCACTTCAAATAGAACTTGCTAAATTCAATGGGCCACCATTAGACTGAGTACTCTGAATTTTTCTCTAAATCCTATATTAAAATCACACCCTTAGAAAAACTTCCACATTAACCTTACCATAGAAGTACATGGTCCAGGACACAGGGCAGATGTCAGTGCAGTCATGATCAGAGCCTCTAGCCAAGGCATTACAATCCCTCACCCAGTCTTCTCCCAGACAACCTTGCACTAATTACTTTTCCTTGGATTGCAAGCAACAGAAATCAATTTGGGCTAAAATATGCTCTAATAAAAAAGGAAATGGAATGTACTAGAAGGATATTGGGATATCTCACAGAATTGAAGGAAGAGTTAAACAATCAAGTCACAGGAAAGGAGGGATCCATGTTAGCCCCCAGGCTCTGGGTTGTAGAAGTTTGGGATGCTTGTCTCTAAAGAGCTGCCAGAATGAGACGACACTTTCCAAGCTTCATTTCTGTCCCTGCAGCCAGCCATGGGTGAGTTGCCCATTGTTTATATCCCTGGCTACCACCACAAACATTTCAGAATCCTCATCCCCAACACACCCCACATCTCTTGTCATTTTCAGATTGCAAAACAAGTCATCAGAGATTTTATTATTTTTAAGACCCCTGTACAATTTTATCTCCTTCCACTGAACTGATAGAGCAGTCATCTGTATGCTGGAGTGCCTGAAACCACATCGCTTCTGGAGGTGAGGCAGTCGAATAGGTTTTATTGGCAGAGAGTAAAAAGTCTCTCCCAGTGGTTGCGGGGGCAGCGGGGGGAGGTGCCAGGGGGCAACTGAGTGACCCTCCTAAGTCACATGAGCTCTGAGCACTCCTGCCGGGCTATGCCTCATCATGTAGCCGAACTTGCAGGCGCTCTTTATTCACTATGGAATTATGTGGGCTCGATAACATACCCATAATAACGTATTGTATTGTATTGTATTGTATTGTATTGTATTGTATTGTATTGTATATTGTACTGTATTGTACTGTATTGTATTGTACTGTATTGTATTGTATTTGTTTTTGAGACAGGGTCTCACTCTGTTACACAGGCTGGAGTGCAGTCATATGATCAGAGCTCACTACAGACTTGAACTCCCGGGCTTAAGTGATCCTCCCACCTCAGCCTCCTGGGTAGCTAGGAGTACAGGGGCACACCACCATATCCAAATAATTCATTTTTTGTAGAGATGGGGTCTTGCTATGTTGCATCAGGCTGGTCTTGATCTCCCAGGCTCAAGTGATCTTCCCACCTTGGCCTCCCAATGCACTAGGATTATAGCTATGTGCCACTGGTGCCCAACCACTATTGTATTTTTGAGAAATATTTCCCCACTGATGTGACCTTATTGGCGAGGCCTTTTTTTTCTTCCACATCCCAGCCCTCCATGAGGCTGGGGTTGAGAAGATGGCTATGGCTCAAAGGACTCAACTCCAGAGAGAAGAACAGGTGAAAAGAAACTCCACTTTTTCCAGCCCAGGAGGGTGTTGGTGGGAGAGACAGGGAAAGGAGCCTAGAGGAGCAGCAATTCAAACATGACCTGCCTCACCCCCGGTGGCACCCTGGTTAGTAAAGGCAAACAGCAGAAGCAGAGAAGATTTCCTGTTTGTTTCCTGTTTAAGACTTTGAGAGGAGGCGCCTCATGGGGTAAGAACATGGGGAAAGGCCTGCTTTAGTTCTCATGGCTGCCCTCAGCTGCTATGCCCTGTGGAGGCAGCCAGAAGTTAGCAGATGGTGCTGTCTGATAAGCTTTTGGAGATGAGTGCTAGGAAGATGAGCAGGCCAGGGACTGAAGGGGAGGGAAGGCAAACCTCAGGAGAAGAGCGAGTGGGGCAGTGGGGCTGCATCAGCAGCAGGGAGCCCCAGGCCCTGACCAGCCAGGGGAACAGACTGCGAGTTCAGCTGCCGGTGCCAGAGGGCACCATTGCTACAGAGGCGGGCACAGGGGTGCATGCTTGGGCACACACACACACACACACACACACACACGTTCTTCTGATCGGATCATGACTAACTTTACAGCCTGATCCCCAGCCCACTGACCACCAGAGGCTCCTGGTACAATATGCTCCGGCCACAACAGAACTCTTGGTCACTTGAAGTTTCCCAAGCGTGACAATCTGGTCTGTACTCCCATGTCCCTGCACTGCAGTGGTGCCTTGTGGATCCTTTATTCTCTTGTCCTCATGATAAACTCAATTTAACAAGACCTAACCTACTATCAACCGAATATACGTGAGGAGACAAGAAGACAGCCATCTGAAAGCCAGGAAGTGGGCCCCCAGCAGACAATGGATCTGTCAGCACCCTGATCCTGGACTTTCCAGCATCCAGGACTGTGAGAAATAAATGTTTACTGGTTAAGCCACCCAGTCTATGGTAATTTGGTATAGCAGCTCGAATGAATCACAACCTAACCTTAGCCTGTACATCTGTGAAGACTCTTGGTCCTGCAGGCACTGAGGTATTGATTTCTCACATCTCTATATTTTCACTGTAGCTTGTATGTCTTTACAGTAGAACTCATCGGTTTGGATTTAGGTCTTTACTCCCCACCAGGTTGAAAACCTCGTATTACTCATCTCTGCATTTCCAGCTCTGAGCACAGCACCTAGAAAAAAGTAGGCAGGCACTCATTAGGTGTTTATTAGGTCGATTTATAAAATTTGACACAATAGAATCAGTTTAACTTCAGTTAAAAAAAAAAAAAAAAAGTCCCAAAACTGCTTTTGTTAAGATTCACTTTATGCCAGGCACTAAACGATCTCATTTCATCCTCACCCAACCCTGCAGAGTAAATGTTATCATTGTCTGTGTACAAATGTGTAATGCAAGGTTCAAGAAAGATGAGGAACTCACTCAAGATCAAATAACTAGAAAGTGAGGGGCCAAACTGAGAATCCATGTCTTCCAACTCTGACAGGACTCTTTTCACAATGCCAGAGTTTCTAAGGAGCTTTCTACAATGTATTCTATTCCTTGAGAGGTTCATATGCAGTAAAAAATGGCATCGTATAAACCATGGTTTATGCCTTATCATTAACATCTCTTCCTATGTTGTAATTTAACAGTGTCAATTCACATTAATCACTTAAATCTTCTACCTGATGGGGTAAAGGCGAGACTGGAAGACATGGTGCTAATATCCCCACTTTATCACAGGCAACTGATATAACAGTTGTTGTGTCAACATGTGACTATGTTCAAAAGAGCTAACAGGGAGGCAGCAGTTACATGGAATAAGGATGGGACTTTAGCAAAACCAAGTAAAGTGTTTTAAATGATGGATACATTTTTAAATGAGATGAGCTTCTTCGAGGCCCTACTGGGTGTTTCTTGGAACTATCATGGTGAGTTGCAGGTTTGACAGAGCTTTTCCCCACAACTTTGAGGCTTTAGGAGGTTGTCAGAAAATTCACCCTTGCAGTGAAGATCTGTTTTTGAAGTTGTACAGGATTCCCAATTAATGAGTTTTCACATTATTCTTTTATAGCTGGATGCATCTGGATGAGGCTCAAGCACAAAGGGACCCTGGCTTGCATATCATTAATTCTGACTTCCAGAGACATTTCTGGTCTCACAGTCACCTACTCCTTTTGCCTTTGTATTCTGGAGACCTCATAAATTAAATTAATAAGCTGATTAGAAAAATCGTTAATTCTTCTCAAGTAGCTTTCTTCATTACTGCAGATGCATCAAATTCTCTAAGCAGAAATATAAAGCATTTGGGCTGTCTGTCTATAATAAGCTCTGCTGGGCAAATGCCCATGTGCCAAGCCGTGGGCAGACATGGAATTGTAGAATAGATCATAAGTTCTGAAAATAATTTTCTTGGTAGTAAAAAACCCTCAAAAGAGAAAGACAATTGGTTAATATATAATACTCAAAGAATCAGCTTAGTGTATGGCACATAGTGGATGCTTTAAAAATATTCTTCAGATAAATAGTGCTGTTAATACACTCTCTACCACGACATCAATTGCAGTATTCTATTTGCTTTCAAGTCTCTACAGGAGGTAGATAATAGAGAATAGATTTACTTTTGCTCAGAATAATGTTTAAAATTGCCTAAAAGTACCAAACATAATATAACAAATACTTATATTCCAACTACTCACAGTTAATCAATGTTAATAGTTTGTCACATTTAATATTTTTAATAAAAGAAATAATGATAACTAACACTGAGGATTAACCATGTACTGGCAATATTCCAATTGCTTTACATACATTAATTTGATTAAATCTTACAAAACCCTATGAGACAGGTTGTTATTATCTCAATTTTACAGAGAGGAATCTGAGGTATAGAATCTTAAGCATGTGCCAAGTCACACAGTTTTACGAGGCTGTATTAGTCAGCTAGGGCTGCCATAACAAAATACCACAGATTTTGTTGCACAACAGAATTTATTTTCTCACAATCTGGAAGCTAAAAGTTTGAGATCAAGGTGTCAGCTGGGTTGGCTAGTTCCAAGGCCTCTCTCTTTGGTGAATAGATGGCCATCTTCTCCCCATGACTTCATATCTTCCTACCTCTGTGTGTCTCCACTTCCCAACCTCCTCTTCTTATAAGGACTCCAGCCATATTGAAGTAAGGCCAAACTTAATGACCTCATTCTAACTTAAGTAGAGCTTATTTGCAAAAGCCAAGATATGGAAACAATCTGAATATCCATTGACAGATGAGAAAGAAACTATGAGATATATATGTAATGGAATATTATTCCACCTTGTAAAAAAAAGAGATTCCACCATTTGCCAGAACATGGATGAACCTGGAAGCATTATGCTTAGTGAAACAAGCCAAACAGAAAGAAAAATAATGACTTTGCTTCTATGTGGAATCTGAAAAAGTCAAATACATAGAAACAGAGAATAGAACAATGATACCAGGTGGAGAAGGTAGGGAAGTGAGGAGTTGTTGATCAAAGGGTAGAAAGCTGCATTTATATAGGATGATTAAGGCTTGACATCTAATGTACAGCACGAGGACTACTGTTGGCAATACCATATTGTATACTTGAAATTTGCTGAGAAGGTGTGTTTCACGTGATCTCACCACCCCCATCCCCACTCCATGCACACACAGACAGGCAGTAACTATGTGAGGAGATGGATATGTTAGTTTGCTTGCCTGTAGTAATCACTTCACTATGAATATGTATATCAAAACACCATATTGTAAACCTTAGATTTATACAATTTTTTAAAGGTTTTTGAAAATGTACCTCCATACACAGTCATATTCTGAGGTACTGGGGACTTCAACATATGAATTGTGAAGGACACGATTCAACCCATAACAAGAGTAGAGCTGGCATTCAGGCCAGGAAGCTGAGACCCTAAGTCATGCCCCGTCCATAACACGTGCCTCTGATAACAATGACCCCCTCACAGCCCACTTTCTCAAATACAGTTTCCCTACCCGCTCTTCACAGAGGCAATCTCTTCCTAAGGAGGCAACATCATCACAAAGTCGGTGTTTCTTTTTAAAGTTACCCTACATAAACCCACCTAACATGCATGTTTAATGTTATTTTTTCAACAAACTATTAAGTTTAAAACATCTCCACCCTGCACTCAAACAGGACATGCATCTTAAAATGTCTCTACTTCTGTCCAAATAGCATTACATGCTCAAACCTTTCATGTTACTGATATCTAATATCTTAACCATCATTTTAACATTTTAACACCCCCCTCCAAACTAGCGAATAGTGCCACCATTTATTAGTCAATATACATTTAGGATTGCCAGTATGTTTGATTTGTTTCTTTGATTACAATCTCTGATTGCATTTGGGTTCATTTTCTCTATTTCTGAAGTATCTAACCGCAGAACCAGTTCAAGTCTGATTCAACTTTGTCAGTAACATGATGTGACAAAAGGATGAGTTGTTTCTCAGTGCAAAGGACCCTCAGGTTGCAGGTCATGAAAACTGTGCACGCCCAGATGAACCAAGCATGCCCCATTTGTGTGACCCAGGAACCAGCCAGAACGAAAAAGTCAATCACATGCAGAACCTAAGTGCTCAGATCACCGCAGAGGGGTGGAATTAAGGAGCAAGGAGTGCCCTATTTTGTTGCAGAGCAGAACTAAAAACCAAAGACTCATCATCACCTCTTTGCATGACCCAATCAGATCATGACTCATTGCATTTTTCTGTCTCCCTCATTGTCACCCTCTGCCTATGAAATCTCCTAGGCTCCAGGGCAGGCAGACAGATTTGAACATCACCTCCTGTCTCCCTGCCAGCCAGCTCTCAATAAAGCCTTCTTTTCTCAAAAGCCAGTGCTATAATGTTGGCTTCTATGTGCACCAGACATAGAGCCCATTGCTCAGTAACCTCTGCCTGAGCATTTTATTCAGTGGTGGAAATGGGAATGTGCTTTGTCTATGTATATCCGGAAATGTCTTTGTCACTCTTACATGATATAATTTTAGTTTCAAGTTATTTTGCCTCATTGCTTTGGGGTAGGATTTCATTATTTGCTAGTATCTATTGTTCCTGGCAATTAATTCCTGTATTTTGAATTGTTATTTGTTTCAAGATCAACTTGCCTTTCTCTCTGGCACATTGAAATTTTTTTCCTTTTTTTTTTTTAAGAGTTCTATAATTTCACTATGATGTGCCTAGATGTGGATTTGTTTATATCTACCTTGCTTGACATACACTTTTTTCCATTTTAGAAAACTCTGTCATTACCTCCTAAAATATTGCCTTTCTCTTTTCTTTTTTATTTTACATTCTAAATGTCCTAATATAAAATATTGCAGTTTTCTATTCTATCTTCTATAACTTCTATGTCTCTTAACATCTTCATTTTATATAACTCCTTATCTCTCAGCAGAGATTTCCTCAATTTTGTCATCTACCTTACTTCACCAGTCCTTTCCCTTCCTATATCTAGACTATTGTTCAACTTATGCAGTGATGGTATATTCTTTTGTTGCTATTGTTTTGATAGATTTTCTCATTTATAGAACTTCCACTTTTTTCATGTCTGTTTTTTGTTTGTAATTTCAGTTCTTATGAATTCTATTACTTCCCATATCTTTTTGAAAATTTTAAATATATTCTCTTTCATGTTGTCTTGTCATTTGTATTTCCTTGAATGTGACCATCAATTGCATCTTTAGACTATCTCTCATGATATTAGCTTCCCTTGTGTGCTAAGATTTGTTTCTTTCTGTGAATTCATCACATTCAGTGGCACTTATCTTCTGCAAGATTAAGCACTTGTTCTGGATTGTAGAGATTGTTTCACAATTACCTCTGCTATGACTTGTGTTCTGGAGAAGATTTTGCTTGTATTTCTGGATCAAGCCATGGATGAACTCTGGCCCACATCCTAATGCTACAGGGGTCTCAGTGTTCCAGGGCTGACTCAATTCTACCCAGTCTGAGTTGAGCAGGCAGCTTCTGGTGTATACTGGGAGCTGTGTTCAGGCTCTAATGCTGTATGCAGGATTCATAGCCTGATTTCTCAGCCCTACATCAACTTTCCAAGTACATAACCAATTTGACTTTCCTGGTAAGCCATGCAGCCTCAATTGCTTCTGAATGTTATTGATTCCCTCATCATTTCTGCCACCTGGAAACTTGTTTTGAGTTCTGCATTATTATTATTATATTATTATATCTAGAATGAAAGGAGGACTTCTTATGTCAGTTCAGATCACTGCCTAGTTACTAAAGTCATCCAAATTATATTATTAGAGAACACACAAGTAGAGAGCCATCATGTAACAGTCATACAAAGTAGAAACTGAAAAGGAAAGGAGGAACTTTCAAGAACATCTAAACACAGGGCCGGGCACGGTGGTTCACGTCTGTAATCCCAGCACTTTGGGAGGCCAATGCGGGCGGATCACGAGGTCAGGAGATCGAGACCATCCTGGCTAACATGGTGAAACTCCATCTCTACTAAAAACACAAAAAATTAGCCGGGCATGGTGGCAGGCGCCTGTCATCCCAGCTTCTCGGGAGCCTCAGGCAGGAGAATGGTGTGAACCTGGGAGGCAGAGTTTGCAATGAGTCAAGATCGCCTCACTGCACTCCAGCCTGAATGACAGAGCGAGACTCTGTCTCAAAAATAATAATAATAAAATAAAATAAAAAAGGACATCTAAAAACAATGAATGTCTAAAGGACATACCACATGAGACTTCCATTTTACTAACAAAGCTCTGTGATCACATTTCCCAAACACCAAGGGGAAAGAAACTGGATAAAAACATTAGTTTAGGCACGAAGCTATACATTTACTGAAAAAGAGATCAATAAAAACAGGTTTCAACTACTAGAAATTCAGGAAGTCAGTCAAGTTGATCTGGTAACCATATTTAAGCACAGTATAAAATTTTAGAAAGACAGCTACTCGGGAGGCTGAGGCAGGAGAATCGCTTGAACTCGGGAGACAGAAGTGCAGTGAGCCAAGATCGCGCCATTGCACTCCAGCCGGGATAAGAGGCAAGACTCTGTCTCCAAAAAAAAAAAAAAAAAAATTCACAAAAAAAAATTTTAGAAAGAATATAAATTTGTGATATTAGAATAAAAAAGACTTAGAAATGAATTTTGCTTCAAAACTAGGATAAAATGTCATATTCTATAACATGGTTATAAATACTAAAGGAGTTATAAATCATTTTGCTGTGTGTGTGTATGTGTGTCTGTGTGTGTTTAGAAGTAACATTATAGCATATTCAGAACACTCTCTAAGAAACAATTTGTTCTTTCAGCAAATATTTATTGAACTCCTCTGAGGTGCTCAGCATTGCACACACCCTGGAGGCCCAGAGCACAACACAGAATCTCTGTCCTGACAAAGCATACAATCTAACAATACAAGATCACCTTTGATTAAACCCCGATGTCTGTCCTACTGCCAAATTTGTGCCATGAGACTCTCCAGGAAGGAAGCTCAATAGCTATTTCCTTAAAAGACCAAGACTTTGGAAGAACCTCTGTGTACCAGAAAATTCCTAAACCCCCATTTTCAGAGAATAAAATAAGCATTTTCTTCCAAGGCACAAATTCTTTCAAAAATCTTCACTGCCCAGCAGTCTGTGATGGGCCAGCATCCATTTCAAAGAGTTTTCTTAATAAAGCTCATAACACTGTAGTAAAATGCTTTCCCAGATGCAACAAGAACAACAAAGTCCAAAACCTTATTCAAGTAGTCATTTTTAAAGTAGCAGATAGATTATCTGCTGTATGCCTTGTGTTCACTGAGAAGCTGTACTAAGAACACAAGGTACAGTAAAGCAATGCATATCCCCAAAATGGTAATGAAGTGCAGCCAAAATAGAGATAATTATTTTAATTAATGGTAATGATTTTAACGGTTGAACATTTTAACTAATTAATTATGATTGATTGCTTGTTACTAATCAAGGAATACGATTCAAAGTTGTAATTGAAAAACCAGGAGCAATAGGTTCTGCAGAGAGCATATCACAACCCTACTGAGATCAGGGACATTATTTTTGCCTTGAACATTTCATTCTGGATTATTCCAGTCCTTTTTCTTTAATATATCCTTTTGATAAACTAGTAGGACATTGTGTTTTATTTGGTATTTAGAATCTTTTACCAGAAACAGGAACAAAACATGAAATGTGAATATAGTTGGAGAAATATATACATTATTTTTAGAGCTACAGCTTTTGTTTGAGACATGGGGTCTTGCTCTGTTGCCCAGGCTGGGAGTTCAGTGACGCAATCATGGCTTGCTGCAGCCTCAAACTCCTAGGCTCAAGTGATCCTCTAATCTTAGCATCCTGAGTAGTTGGGACTACAGGCACACACCACTATTCCATGACAGCTTTTTTTTTTTTTTTTTAAATAGAGGCAGAGTCTCATTAGGCTGCCCGTGTTGGTCTCAACCTCCTGGCCTCAAGCAATCCTTCCACCTCTGCCTCCTGAGATGCTGAAATTACAGGTATGAGCCACCGCACCCAGCCCAGGTATGAATTTTAATGCCACATTATTCATTTAAATTGTATTCTTGTTCTTCTTCAAGTCTAAGCTTTCTTTCTGCAAATAAAGACTTTAGATATAAGAAACTACTCAATTAGACTGTTTGAACAACATGAAACTTTTTACTTTTGTAAGCATATTGACTGAGAATTCGTTTTTCACAAAGTGTATATTTGGTATTTTGGACACTGGTTTGTTAAGCCTTTTAAAAATATCATGTAGAGAACACTCAAGACCAGCAATAAGCTGCTTCTCACTCTTTATCTATTCTTCTAATGGCTTCATCGAATAGAGGCTGTATTAGTCTGTTTTTACGCTGCTATAAAGAACTACCTGAGACTGGGTAATTTATAAAGAAAAGAAGTTAACTGATAGTTCCACAAGCTGTACAGGAAGCATGACTGGGAGGCCTCAGGAAACTTACAGTCATGGTAGAATGCAAAGGGGAAGCAAGTACATCTTCACATGGTGACAGGAGAGAGGGAAAGTGAAGGGGGAAGTGCCACACACTTTTAAACCACCAGATCTCAGGAGAACTCACTCACTATGATGAGAACAGCAAGAGGGAAGCCTGCCCCCATGATCCAATCACCTCTCACCCAGCCCCCCCCCCCCCCCCAACATTGGGGATTACAGTTCAACATGAGATTTGTGTGGGGACACGGATCCACACTATATCAGGAGCACATCAGTATCTCAGTATAACCTGCGATTTGTCTTGTGATGTATTAGTAATTTATTATGCATCAATGTTACCTTACTATAGTAAGGTGGTTCTTTTCATCCTAGATAATTCTTTTACCATAAGGAAAAAGCCATGTTGTCCCACTTCTATTTGGTAAATAGAGAGTGCAGGGAGAGGGAAACAGAAAGAATATCAGAGTAATAATAGGCCAAAGTCAGTTTGGAAAATTGGAGAATGTCAGTGTAGCTGTGGTGCAGAGTGGGAAGATACAAGAACAGCAAGAAATGAGGCTGGAGGGGTAAGTGGAAGCCAAACTGTAAAGTCTCTTGTTTGTCACACTGAATACTGGAGATCACTAAGGAGGGAACGACATAATCAAATGTGTTTTAAAGAAGAGCACCTACTGGAAGATTGTTGAGAATGAAGGAAAAACAAAAAAACAAAAACATGAAAGAGGCTGGTCCTACAGTCCAGCTGATAATGAAAGCTTGGGTTAAGGCAATGACCAGGGCCATTCCTAGAATAAGATTGCCTGGAGTTGACTAACAATTAACTATACGTATTTATGCAATTAACAATTAAATGTATGGTGAGTATGGAGCAGGTTCAAATTGGATGGAGGAGATAGAACTCATACTTTTGGGCATGTTAAAATCAAGTTTCTGAGGATATTTTGGTGACCTTGTATTGTATTTTCTTTCCACCTACTCCACCAAAAAACTGCAACCTGTTTTCAGCCATAGTCTCCAGATCATCTGTCTACCTTTCAGACCAGGCTCCACTCAAAGATACACCCAGGTTCTAACTCTAGGGAAAACAAGTCTGGGAACAGAATCTGTGCCACGGATTGGTATGGGAGCAAATGCCCAGAAGGGGCTGATATTGGACTACTTTTTCTATATCTCATGGTCTAATCACTGATTTTTAATCACTTAATTTACACCGCTTTCTCTGAGATTTTTTTAATAACCATTTTTTAAAACACTGGCTGTGAATCACTTTTGCAGAATGTGTTCAGAAAGAATGGCTGATCTTCCTTCTTTTCTCCTAATTTCAGTGCCTAATTTCCTACAGTTGAGTCTGCCCAGCCCAGCCTCATGAATGAGTCTAATTCCAGATTACTGAACTCCTCCCCATTTTCTCCACCCTGCCATGTGGTCCAGATATGACAAATGCCAGCATGCTGAGGCCCAGCAGACTAGGCTCTAAGTCCCTGTAATTTTTTCTGTCTATAGTCAAGATTGGATCCAGGGCTTCCAAGATCACAGAGCCTGCAGTTAGGAGTCAAGTGACTTAAATGGCAAGAGAAGAGAGCTATAGAATGGGAAAGCCAGGCAATTTCCCCAGAATGTTGTGATGCTAGTCCCATTTGCAAATATTTCTTCTTTCTATAATCTTGTGCTGAAACTCTGGAGGCATAGGGAAATGTCTTTATTCTCTCACATATTATCAAGGTTAAAGTGCACCAAGAAGGTTTTTTTTTTTTTTAATTTTGTTTTGTTTTGTTTTTTTCCAAAATCAAGGGAAAGGTGGACACAGGGTTGAAGGAATAATGATATTCAGATCATCAGCTCTTTTTTAAATCTTATTGCAGATTGTCCACTCAGGAATTTACCCTTGGACATTTTTATCTCAGGTCAGACTTCCTTCTGCCATTTGGCATTCTCCCAGGCAACCATCTCTTTCCATCAGTCAGTGGAAACATTCGCCAAGCATAATTAGGAAGGCAAATCTGCTGTAGAAATTGTCATGGTTTCATTTAGATGTAGCCAGTGTGAAACAATGGATCATCAGTTAATTTTCCTTTCCTGGAAATTTAAAAACAAATAACAAACTAATAATTTAGACACATCTAAGCTGTGTCTAAGTCGAACCACTGAAGCTTGTTTTTCTGATAATGGTACAGTTACATTCTCATTTCAGTGCTAAGAAATTAACTTGGAGATAGGAAGAAAGAAGGGGCACAGATATTGAAGGCAAAAGTAGAAAAGGACAGCAGCAGAGGCCATTTTGTATCACAAAACTCTCACATAATTTAGAAATTCAGCTGCAAAACAAAACTCACTAGTTATATTGGTTTGCAGGATTGTCAGTTTGTTTTGCCAGAATGATCAACATTAGCAAGCAGCATCCTACTGTTCAGCTGTGGATTTAGGCTGGAGTCATAGAAGAGGATAATATGCTTACGAATAGCACCTCTCAGAGTGTGAAGTGTACCTCCTGGCTGGCAATCTAACCCTGCTTCTGGCAGGGCCCCATGAAAGGTGAAAGAAAGGGAGGGAGAAATTAATGAATATTATTTCCTTTGACTTAGGATTTGCCAAAACTAGGACCTGGCATTGAATATTAAGAGCTGAAATAGTATACCCATAGTTCCTTTCATGTGCTGGATTAAAATTGATATGGCTTAGCGAAGTAGAAAAATGAGCACTGGATGCCCTTTCCATATGGTAAAAGTAAAAGCTTGACAACATCTCCTTCTCTTCTGGATCACAGTCTTTTCAGTGTTCCTAATGACTTCTCTCTTCAGAAGAGATTTGGATCTGAAAGCCTAATCAATGAAGTTTTTAAAGTTCTTATGACAATGTCTTCAAGATCCCTTTGAAGGCTGAAGATCCTCAGATAGAGCAAAAATAGATGTACATATACACATATCTAGCTAGCCATACTCACAAGCCACAATGAGTTAAGTATTTCACAGCAAATAATCCTGACAAAATAAAAGCCTTAATTTTCTCAGCCCCAAATGAAATGTAAAAATAATCCATTCACCAATTACAAATGTGCCAAGAGAAAGCTATTATAGTGCAGCAAATGTATACCTTATATCTAAAGATGATGTTATTGTTATATTCTGTGACAAAATTTTCTCTTTAGATCATCTCTCCAGCAGTGGTAATGAGTTCACACACAGCTGTTCACGTACTTTCTTTTTTTGTCATTGATGACCAAAATCCCCATTTGTTAGACAGTTGTCCAGAATTGGTGCCATCACAGCAAACTAGATCAAAGCTTGTGGCTAATAACTACTATCAATGCTAATTTTTTTACTACTACCAAAATTTGCAGTCTATAGAGTGAGGTTTTTGAAAAATGTTGTATGTGAAGTGCTAGTCTTTTGTGAATCAAGTAAAACACATTATTTATATTATATCACATATGTATATTAAACTGGTTACTATTCTTGTAAATAATTCCTTATATCAGGGGGATAATTATATTGAGTTATAAAAAGAACCAATCGACTCTTTCTCTAAAGGTTTATTAATATCAAAAAGTCCTAAATTTACTGCTTCAGAGTAAAAACTAATACAAAACTTAGAAAAAAAAGGTAGGTACCCATTGATATGCAAATAAATTATAAAAAGTATATACAACAAAATAAAGTTAGAGTGAACTATCAGCATCCATTCTGCAAACAATTAACTATGAAACTATATCAGCATCTTTTTTGAACTCTAGATTTCAAATAAATTTAGCCTAGGCTTTTTAAGAAGCCAATGAAAATAGTGTCTCTAAATTTTGAATGTTGTAAAACTGTCAGATAGACCTTACCATTCCTATTTTTTTCAAGAGTAAATGCCAGTTAAAAATCTATTCAGCATCTGTTCCATGGTTTTAGATAAACAGTCAAATTAAAGATGACAAAGAAGTTTCCCTATCTTGCAAGTTCCAGATACAGGTTCACTAGCTTAAGAAGAAATCTTTTACTAAAGCAATATACTACTATATAAGGGCGTGGATTAGGTGATCCTCCTTAGGATATTCTCTTCTCTTCCAGTTCTGAGACTATATATTTAAATAATAGTCATTAGAAGAAAATTTAATATCTTTTTAATTTGATATTATTATTCTCCTCCTTGTCCACTGACTGGACATGTGCTTTGAAGCAGCATCATGTAATGGATGAAAACAAGAAGTTCGTCATCAGAAAACACAGACACTTTGCTCTGCCATTACAGGCTTAGTTTCCTTATAATCATAAAGAAAATAATAGTGATACGTTCCTTACACATCTCACATGATGAGTTTCAAATGACACAGAAATAGGAAAGCAATTTGTAAAACTTAAAGTCCCATATGAAGGGGTTAAAGTTGCACATTTATTTGGTTGTTTATTTTAATTGTCATAATGATAAGTAGACATTAAATTAGGCCTTATTAATATTGATAAAATGCATTTCCTTAATGGCTAACCATGATTTAGGAATGTAATCTGTGAAAAAAAAAATAAGGAATTATTTAAAGCTAAGGGACCAAAACAGGATATCTAAAATTAAAAACTTGCTGGATGAGTTTGTCAGCAGACTGGACCCATCAGAAGACAGGATTGGAATGTTCAAAGAAAAATAAAAAATATTCACACTAAATCACTAGTAGGAAAAAATAATAAAGTAAAAAAGCAAAATATATATGTAAGACATGATCAATAGTTATAACATGCATGCAATTGGAGTCCCAAAATAAGAGAAAGGAGAGAATGGAGCAGAAGCAATATTTGGAAAAACAATTGCTGAGAATATTCCAAAAATATCAAAAACCTCAGGGAACCTCAAGCAGAATAAATACAAAAGAAACCACACAGGGCCATAATCTAGTCAAATGCTGAAAATCAAAGACAAAGAGAAAACCCTTAAAAGCAGTCAGAGATAATTTTTCAAAGGACCCTGCAAAGGAGCATTAGTAAGACTGATGACTGACTGTCAAGAACTGTGAAAGCCAAATGACAATAAAATGACTTATTTAAAATACAGAAAAAAAATCCCATCAAGCTAGAATTTTATGCCACGCCAAAAAATACTTCAAAAAATGAAGGTAAAATAAATATTTTAATGCAAAATTGAAGACACACAATTAATTACCAGCAGATTACATGACAAAATGTTACTAAAAAACGTTATTTAAGCTAAAGGAAAATAATACTAGATAGAAATACAGAATGAAAATAGGATTTCAAAACCCTAGAAAGGATTTTTCTTGTGTGAATTTAGGATGCTTGGAACTTCTGCAGCCATTTGGCAACCGTTAGAGAGATATTTACTCCCAATAAATAGAGGTCAGTCAAACCAAAAGGTAGGAAAAGTCCTTAAGGCATCATAGAACTAGTGAAGCATATCTGGAATGCCTATGTAGACTTCTTAAGTTAGATAATAAATATTTTTATTGTTCAAAACAATTTTTTAATTTAAAAAACTAGCAACTTTTGCTTCTAGCATTATGGCAGGCTAGATAATCTGAGGGATAATGTTGTAGCAGAAAGGATGTATTTTGAATGAGACAAACTCCATTCCATTGCTTTTCTTGAAGGATACATGTGAGGTCTCCAAGGACCACTCTTCCTGCTCCCAAAATAAACAACTGTCAGCAGGTGGCTTTGGATTACCCTATGGGTGGATGTTAATAACACCACTGTTATTTGGATATTGAGATGCGATTCAATGATAAGAAGGAAAAACTGAGCCTCACCTCTGTGCCAACCAAAACCAAGGAGAAAAGCTGAAGGAAGAAGTCCTCTGTGGAGGAAAACTACTCTACTCTAATGTAGATCCACATGACTATCATGTGATAATCAATCAATGAGTTTACAATGGAAAAACAGTCAGCAAGCATTTAAGAATACAAATCACTAGAAGTAAAAGCGACAAAAAGTAACAAACAACAGAATTGGCTGCACAAATTACTACAGATATAGAAAATGGAACATGAGAACAAGTATACATTTTTCTAATGTTTATAGAAATATTATGCACAACAACTAAGATGAACACATAACAGGAAGGTATCCAAATGAACAGGCAGATTTGAAAAAAAAAGACACTTTAGGGGGGAAATGTGTAGAACTTCTTAATTTAAAAGAAAAACTCAACAAACACGGTAAAGAGCAAATCAGGCACTGTTGCCCATTGAACATGAGCACTCTGATGGGAATATCCTTAAAGTAGCTTAGCAAGGTAAGAAAATATACTAAGAAGCTAAGAGATATGATGGGTAAAATGAAGCTATAACTACCCAGAGACACAAAAGGAAATAACAGAGGGAGGTGGGGAAGAAAAGGCAATATTTGAAAAGATAATGGCTGAAAATTTTGCAAAACTAATAAGAATATGAATTCATTGATCTAGGAAACATACTGTATTCCAAGGGAGATAAATAAAAATTGATCTACATCTAGCACTTAGAAAAGGCAGAGTACTAAAGAAGATCTTTTTTTTTTTTTTGAGACAGAGTCTCGCCCTCTCTCTCAGGCTAGAGTACAATGGCGCGATCTCAGCTTACTGCAACCTCCGCCTCCCAGGTGTCCCAGTTTCCATATATCACACACATAAATCTCAATTTCATAGCAACCTATGTCACAAGATTGTGCATAGAAATTTTTTAAGCACCATGCAACCATGAAGTTAGTTCATAATGGAAAATAATCATAATTTGAACTATAGAATCTTATCTGTGGAAGGGCCAATAACAAATAATATTTCATAACTAAGAAAAATCAGGCCATCAATATAGCCATTTTCTCTGATTTCATACTTCCAGACATCTCTTCTAGTCTCATGCCCCCACGACCCACTGCTGCCCCTTCCTTCAGCACACAGACCAACAACATGCTTTTCCCATGTGGGTTGTAATGGGCTGTGCAGGGCCATGTGTCTACGACTTTGCACACATTCTCTTTGCATGGAATACCTTTTCCCGTTCCCCAACTGGCAAACTTCAACTCATCCTTCAACATGCTGCTCATTTTCTGTTCCTGTCCCTAAGCAAAGCAGATGGATCACTGCCTCCTCTAAAGCCCCATGGTAACTGGTGCCCACTTCCGTAGCTGTACATATCACAATGTTGTAAATGTTTCTTTACTTATCTCTCCCGCTCACTAAACTGTGTGCTCCTTGAAGAAAGGGAAACTGCATCTAATTCATCTTTGTAACCCACATGACCAGTACAACATTGGCTTATTGTCAGAGTTCAGGGAATGTATATATATATATTCATTGTATAACATATAATGTATATACAATGAATAAAATGAATGGATGCTTCCCTGAGTTTACATGGTCTTAGTCAGGGCTGAAACTGGAACCTGGATTTTCTGATTCCCATCCATGCCAGTGTTCTTTTTATCACATCCTAGAGCATGTTATACATGTTCTAACACAGACCATGGTCTTGGGATGTTTGGAGCAACAACCATAAAAAGGACAATGCTGTCTTCTCAAGTGACACAGGCTATAAGGGAAACAGAGCAGTGCCATTTCAAAATTCATCTAGTTCATCGGAGGCTCCCTGAGAGATTGTGTGACACTTGTACACCTGGTGAAATTGAGCAATGAAAATCCAAAAACAGGATCAGGAAAAGAACAGAAGCAGACAGTTTGTACTTACTTACACCCATCTAGACCTGTTGGGCTTGGGAAAAATGGCAGACAGTTCCAGACAGTTCCAGACAGTTCCAGGAAGTGTTTGCAATGAATAAAGTGAGGATTTCAACTCCTGTTCAGAGTTCTAAAAATGCATTTCAGTGATTCCACTGCTTGAGGGTTCTCGGGGTAAACTGCCCAATTGTGATTGAGATGAGCAGCAGGTCAGTGAGAGTAGGATGAGGAAGAAAAAGAAACACACAAAGACAGAGGAAATGTATGTAGGAGAGAAGGAGAAGACAGGAGAAAGGGGGAAGGAGTTTGGATGAATTCACCAACTAAAGATGTTTTAATTAAATTAATGGCAGAACTCAGTTAAGATAAGTATATTAGCCAGGCATGGTGGCACACTCCTGCAGTCCCAACTAATTGGGAGGCTGATGAGAAAGGATCACTTGGGCCCAGGAGTTCAAATTCAGCCTGGGCACCATAATGAGACCCCATCTCTAAAACAAACAAACAAAAAAAGATATGCATATATTAACAAAGCATAGCTATATAAAAGAAAGGGAAGCCCCTTTCTTTTATCCACTATAAGATATCCTCCTCCTTCTCTTCTTGTCTCCTTTCACTTGGGAAAGTACTTTACTTGTAAAGAATAGATAAACAAAATAGGTAACCAAGGAGTTAGATATCACACACTCTAAAATATTTCTAAGCTCGGTATTAGTTTTCTCGTGCTGCTGTAACAAATGACCACAAACTTCATTGCTTAGAACAACACAAATTTATTAGGATACGGTTCTGTAGATGAGAAGCCCAACATACGTCTCACTGCGCTAAAATCAAGGTACAGCCATGCTGTGCTCCCCTCTGGAAGCTTTAAGGAAGAATCCATTTCTGTTCATGCAGATTGGTAGCTGAATTCAGTTCCTTGAAGTTGTGGGACTCAGGCCCCTGTTTTCTTGCTGGCTGTCAGTTGAGATCTATTCCCAGGTTCCAAAGGTCACCCATATTCCTTGGCTCGTGGTCCCTTCCCTTGGTCTTCAAAACCAAACCCTCTCTCACTTAACTCTCTCCTGCCTGTTCTTCTGTTGTATCTGTCTTCCTTCTGTCATTCTCTTCCACGGTTAAGGATGCCTGTAATTACATTGGACCCTCCCAGATAATCCAGAATAATCTCCTTATTTTAAGGTCCATAACCTTAAACCCATCTCCTGAGTTCCTATGGACATGTAAGGTAACATCTTCACAGGACCCAGAGACTGGGGGCCATTATTTTACTGATCACACCCTTCTTTCACTGGACAAAGGAATCCAAGAGGTCACTAGATTCTGTCTGCAAAGATATGAGCCACGAAACAAAGCTTACACAAGACTAGGAGTAGATATAACAATAACTATGCACATGCCATCCATTCACTCTCATATTCATTAACAAAGGTTTATCAAATACCTACTGTGGTCCAAAACTATGGTGGGTACTGAAATAAAACAAGGCCATGTTCTGTTCCCCACCCAGAAGTACACCATGAGGTGAAAGGCAGGACAGCCAATCAACTTCAATGCCACTGGCAAGTGCAGTGTATGTGGTGAAGGTACACATGCAGGCAGGGAGGAGAGAGGGCCCAGACAGAGAAACGCAATCAGAGAGGCTTCTAGAAGGAAGCACAGCCTTAATAATGGAGGATAATACACACAAAGCTGTGAGTGGTCTGCTGTGATGAAGTCTGGGACATGTTTGGGAAATGAGAAGGAAAGGAAGGCAGGAGACAGGTCAGCAGTACCACATATGTGCCCCATAGTAAGGAGTTTGGACGGTACCCCAAGGGCAATGAGAATTCACTAGATGATTTTAAGCAGATATATAATCAGATTGTTTTTCTAAGATCACTTATGAAGCAGATAGGAAAGAACTATAGCAGGAAGCTTGAAAATAATTTCCAACCCATTTACTCAGGAGTGAAAGAAATATATACAGTTAAGTATAAAATTAAGCCATAGGAGCTCGTATTAAAGTCTATAAATACAACTCCCTCCTTCTGTCCCCATTTGTGATTTCTTTGTGGCAATTGTACAGGGACAATATTAAGGTATTTTTTTTCTCAAGTAAACTGTTATGGGAATGTTCCAGGGAGATTTGAAAATTGACATGCAGGTTTCAAACTACTCCACTACCCTAGAACACACGATCTCCTTTTCCCCTATAATAGTTCTTGCTTTCTTCCATCCACTACCTTCCCCTCCCTCAGGCCCACTCACCTTCCTTTGTAGACAGATTCATGGGAAATTACATCACATTTTAAATCCAGCAAAAGAGATTTATATTTAAAGAAATTCTATATTTTCATAACATGTTTTCTGAATATAAAAGTAATACATTTCCTAGTCAAAATTTTGGAAAACTATAAAGAAGTTCTAATGGAAATTCTTTAATCTTGTTTTTAAGAGAAGGAACACTTTTAAAAGTGTGAATACAGTACAATTTTTATTTCTCAATTATATTCTAATAAAGAACATATATAACTGTATTCTGTATTAGTCTGCTCTTGCATTTCTTTAAAGAAATACCTGAAAGTGGGTAGGTTTTATGGAAAATAGGTTTAATTGGCTTATGATTCTGCAGGCTATACAGGAAGCATAGTGCTGGCATCTGCTCAGCATCTAGCGAGGCCTTAGGAAGCTTACAATAATGACGGAAGGGGAAGCAGGTACAGGCAGGGCACACAGCTAAAGCAGGAACAACAGAGAGAGTGGGAGGGGAGGTGCCACACACTTTTAAATGATCAGATCTTGCAAGATCTCATTATTATGAAGGTAGCACCAGGCCATGAGGGATCTGCCCCCATGATCCAAACACCTCCTACCAGGCCCCACCTCCAGCACTGAGGATTACAATTCAACATGAGATTTGGACAGGGACAAATATTCAAACTATATCATACTCCAATGGCATATTTTATTATATAGGGTGGTTGTTTCACTTAACATATAAGGAGAATTATTTTGTCCTTAAATATTAAAATACTATCTTAATGACTAGACAGATATTTTCATGACTACATACATATTATAATGACTATCATAATTTGCTTAACTATAATTTATCAATCTCCTATTATTGATTTTTTCTTTTGTTTCTTAGTACTCTAATTAATACTATAGTCAATTTTTTTTTTTTTTTTTTTTTTTTTTTTTTGAGACGAAGTCTCGTTCTTGTCCCTCAGGCTGGAGTGCAATGGCGTGATCTCGGCTCACTGCAACTTCCGCCTTCCCGGGTTCAAGCGATTCTCCTGCCTCAGCCTCCCAAGTCGCTGGGATTACAGGTGCCTGCCACCATGCCCAGCTAATTTTTGTATTTTTAGTAGAGACAGGGTTTCACCATGTTGGTGAGGCTGGTCTCGAACTCCTGACCTCAGGTGATCCACTTGCCTTGGCCTCCCAAAGTGCTGGGATTACAGGCATGAGGCACTGCGCCCGGCCTATAGTCAATATTTTTTAAGCATCTTTGATTTTCTGGAATGTATAGACACCTTCTGGATTATTATTATTATTATTATTATTATTGCTTTTGCATAAATCTAGAATTTAATCGAAAACTAAGAAAGCTTAGTAAAGTATACCTTTGGCAAACTGATACTCTCCTCTCAAGAAAAACAAAGGAAAAATAACGTGGAAATATTGCCATGATTCTTTTTAGTGAAAGGAAAGTTAGGACACAGGCAATGACAGAGATCTGCAAGGAGAGAATGTTTTAGACCAGGAACTCGAAACACAGTATAAAAGAAAGTAAAATTTCCAGACCCTCTAAATTTATTATGTCAAGGGGAAAGTTAAGCCTTGGGGATGGAGTCATGCAGCATGTTTGCAATGTCTGCTTCTTAGATTATAGCTTAACTCTCTTCCTTATTTTTCTTCTGTAAGCTTAACTCTCTTCCTTATAGATTATAGATCCCTTCTTCATAGCTTAACTCCCTTCCTTATTTTGCTCTGTAAATGACTGGGAGAAACCAGACACCAGACCTCCCACTTCCAATCACCGATCTTTGTTATAGATTAACTGCCTCCTTTATTGGCCTGTCCCTAACTCAGACCAGATGGTGCCCACGACTCCATGACCATTACAACTTCAGTGTGGAATGTCACATATACTTTTCCAGAAAGAAAAAGACCACCTCAAGTAATCAGTGATTGTAACTGTGCATTAAGCTTTACATAGAAAGACGTTGAAATTCTGTTAAGCTTTCCTAAACGTTATCTATGTAAATGATCCCAAACTTCTACGTGTCGGAGCACTGACATTCATTCTTTGGACTATGTGCTTCTCCGGTGGCCTGTCCTCAAACTTTGCGCTTGAATAAATTCTCTTCAAACTAAATTCTGGCTCTTTTGGTTATTTTAGGTTGACAACAAACAGGCATACAAGTATACTGAGCTCCGGGGATACAGCTGTAGCAAGCTACACAGCCTCACCCTTCCAGAGTTCAGCGTCTAACCAGGTAGACATACTTACAGAGAGGATGCAGAAGAATGATGCTAGGACTGATGCAAAAATTGTACCTATAAATAATTTTAGGGGGACACGTGATTATTAAGCCTCCTTGTCTACTATTAATTCCTCACCCTTCACAAATATTAATCAAAGATACTCCCATATTTATACTAGTTTCTTTCATTAGGTCCTAGACCCTTATGCATCAGAGAACATTTTGCCTTCATTAACACTGTAATATCTTGTCTTGAATTTTGAAAAATGGCTCTTTTCTGTGATAGAAGGTCATTCAGCGTCTATTAGCCATACCCTGGTGGCATTTTTAGATCTCTATTTGCAGGATCAGTGTTCAAGGTGTCCGCCCCCGTTCAGCATCTTCCAGGCAACCATGATGTTATTTGTCTTTTTAAAGGTTTGTAAATTCATATATCTTAATATACAACATACCACTAATTAACTGGATGATCTGCTTACCTGTTAACATTTAAATGCAATTCTTTCCTTCCCTATTGGCACAAACCTAGGCTCTTTTTAATTTAAAAGCCTCCATCTGAAAAGAATATTTGCAAATCGACAAGTGAAGGACAAATGGTGAAGAGGGGAGGGAGTGCATAAACTTTTTCTGAAGAATGTGCTAAACTCTTCACTATTTAATAGATAAGAATGAATACTGCTGTTTAACTAGATCCAGTCTCTGAAATATCTAATTAAAACTGATGTGCTTATTTAGTTTCCAATTCATCACAGGTGGGCCCACATTAATGTGAAAATGAGAGTAAATTACCAGCATTTGGCAATCTCACTGAATGTCATTCACATTATTAACTCAAACCTCAAAATGCATTTTAAAATGTGGTTCATAGGTAGGGCACCATCTCTCCACACAAACAAAAATCTTCCCCCACTAAGCTTATGGAATTTTACTTTTATATAGAAGGTTCCCAGTGACACAAGTCCACCTACTCAAAACTCCTCACCTGTGATCCAATAGTGGTATCACAGGGAAGACAGTGGGAGCAACGCCCCTCCCTTCCCAGGCGTTAGTGTCTCCTGGGAATGACTGTTTAGTTTGGCCCAACTCTCTTCTAGCTTGTCAAGTGGAACTTTATTAAAAATTCAGTTCATTTAACTTTACGGAGAGATTCTTTACTAGTAGTCCTCACACAGGACCAGAAAGCGTTAGCAGTTTCAACTCCACCCCAGCAGACAGCCTCCCGCAGCACATGAGCTCTGAACCCTTCATCCTTTCTCTTCTCACATGTACAAAATGGAAAGTCATCTTCCATGTAATTTGTCTTTGAAAGACTCTTTCCAGTAGTGTGCTGAAACGTATTTGGAAATGCGTAGATGAGAAGAATCTTCCACATTGACTTTGCTCAGTCCACACAACATACACTGACTGGTCAGCATCTCAAATGGTTTTTTTCCCCTACTTTTTCTAAAGCTTTCAAATCCACATGGAAGATAATTTATTTCACTTTTAAAGCACCCACTGTTAGAGCCTAATTTATAAACTGAATAAATTATTCCAGGGGCACGGAAAGAAAGCCAAAAAAACTTCCGCTTTAAATGCACTCACACATTCATCTCTCCTCCACCTGCTTTCAATGATCAAAATCTTACATGGAAACTTATTCTCTCAATTTAAGGTTGTGAACCCTTCAGATTGAAACATCAGATTTTTTGGCAAAGAGTATAAATGATCAATGAACAGATGATATGGTACTTAATTTCACAAGGAGTCTAGGAAATCAGATTAAAGCAATATCAAGGTACCCATATTAGCCCACCGACTTGAGGAAAGTTTACAAAACAGGAACATGCTGTGCTGGTGAGGAAGCGGATGGTCTCCTCCTCGTGCAGTGGTGGCAGGAGTGTGAATTGCTATGAACTTTTCACAAAAACAAGCACATTTTGTCATGTATACTTTACCACATTTAAAATTTTAAAAGTGTAATAATCTAGAAGTAGGTATTATAATTAAATATATCCAAACCCTTTGGCCCATCCTCACCTTTGAATCTATCCAGTAGAAATCAATATACTAGTACCTAAGGATATACGTAAAACAATAATTGCAGCATTGTTTATGACAGGGTGGGAGGGGAGATAGCTGCATACATTAGGTTCATCTATACTATGGAATATTATGCAGGGTGTCTTTTTTTTACTGTATTGTCTATTTTTTACTAACCTGGAGAAATGTCTATGTTGCACAGTTAAGTGAGAAAAGCACACTGTAGAGTATTACAAATAAGAGGCAGTAGTATACAGTGGTTCAGAGCATGAGTAGATTGGTAACCTATGTTTTCAGCAGTTTGACCTTAGATAAGATACTTCATCTCTCCAACACTCAGTCTTCTCATCTATAAGATGGGAGTTAAAATGGAAATGATACCATCTCACACGGTCTGAGTAAATATTAACTAAAAAAGGATGTAAAAGGTACACTGGATGAACAAAATAGGCATTTAATTAGTGCTAATTCCCTTCTCCCTCTCCCCCAAAAGTGAATCAGTTTTAGAGCCCTTTTTGCAAGGAGAAAACTAGGGAATCATCAATAGCTGGCTTAGTAGAAACGAGTGCTGTCTTGAGGTTAGAAGGATGTGAGTTCATGTTGGGAGCAGTGGCTCACACCTGTAATCCCAGCACTTCGGGAGGCCAAGGCAGGTGGATCACTTGAAGCCAGGAGTTCAAGACCACCCTGGCCAACATGGCGAAACCCTGTCTCTACAAAAAGTACAAAAATTAGCCCAGCGTGGTGGCACGTGCCTGTAATCCCAGCTACTTGGTAGGCTGAGGCACAAGAATCACTTGAACCCAGGATGTGAAGGTTGCAGTGAGCCGAGATCGCGCCACTATAGTCCAACCTGGGCAACAGAGCAAGACTGCCTGAAAAAAGAAAAAAAACAGAAGGATGTGCGTTCAGAACCCTGCTGGGCTACTTGATGATCCTGGTTGAACATGTAACTGTTTAGAGCCCCTCTCCCTTACCTCATAGGGGTTTTTATAAAGAGTAAATCAGATGCATGCATGTGCACGAAGTTGTGTGTGTCTGTGTGGCTATGTGTGCATTGCCAGAGGTAATGTTTAAAATGTTAACATCTGGTATTGCATGGATATCAAACAACTGGAATGAACCCCGGCTCCTGGCACATAATAGGTGTTCAAAAAGTGTTTCAATTTCTTTCCTTCTTTCATCCAATAAACAACTATTTTTGGAGTATTTGATATGAGCTTGGAACTATGTTTTCCTTGATGAAAAAGGATAATTCTGATACTCAGATTGGTAAAAGGCAAATATACATATATTTACAATTTATATATATTTATATATATAGTTGGTTCTACTATCTTTGCATATATATACATGCATAGAACCAATTTTCCAATTATATATGTGTATATATATTTAATATATATTTGTGTGTATATATGTATGTATGTATGTGTATATATATACACGTATATGTGTGTGTGTGTATATATATATTCAAAAGTAGTAGAACCAATTTTCACTGCCTTGCAATCATTTCTAAGGTCAGCCCTGCACACGCAACAGTAAAATGAAAAATCAAAACAAAACAGAAACCTCAAGCTCTAAATACCAGTGTTGTTTTAGCTGTGCAGTTCCTGTGATAAGGTGCCAAAGCAAACCAAACAAGGGAAATCCAGACACAGTGAGAAAGTATACTTTGAAGTTCACAATCAAAGGCTGGGCAGGGTCACACCAGGCTAAACCCAGCTGTCTGCAGCAGGGTGGCACAGCAGGCTGCAGGCCAGGAGAGGCACATCACGCATCAGAGTGAGCACACTGCAAGGCCAGGTCCCTGTATCTCTTCTCTTCTCTGTGCCTCTCTGTTCTCATCAGTAAGTGAGGACACTGAGGGCTACAACCTTGGTAACGGTCTTTCTCCACACACAGAGCTTCTGTGAGCTCCACTCAAATCTGTCTCAGGGTGCTTTTGGGAGTACATTTTAAACGGGTGAGGACTAGAAGCAAAGAATTTAGCTTTAGGTTGCAATGAGAGAGAGTTTGGAGTCAGACAAACCAGGTAGGAACCATTTTCACAATGTTAAAAACATTTCCCTCTGAAAAACTGAATGTGCTTCAGCCAGGAAAAAGCGTCTTCACTCCACAGGCATAATAGGGCTCCTCAACCAAGTCAACAGTAAGGGAATTTGTGGAAGCTTGATACATCCGGAATTAAATTCAATCACTAGAAAAGAGGAACGCTCTGTCCCAAAATACATATATACGCATATTGCTTCACTAAACTGGTAGTTATTTTCTTCATGTACTGAGAAATCTAAGGCAGGTATAATTAAACCAAGTTCTTCGTATCCTTTACTTAGCCACCCTTGGCATGAGTGTCACCTCATGGTCACAAGATAGCTGCTAGAACTCCAGCCATCACACCTATATTCTGCTGGAAGAAAGGGAAGCAAAGTGACCAACTTATTCAGTTTGCCTGGGACTGTCTGGATTTTAGGACTGAAAGTCCCATATCTTTAAAACTACAGGCAAACCGGGACAGTTCATTACCCCAAAGGGAAGGCAAAAGCCAAAAAAGAAATTGCTAATTGGGGTTTTCCCACTGTTTCAAGGATCTTATGTAGAAGTCCTATCCAAACAACTTCTGCTCATATCTCATTTGTCAGAACTTATTTACATGGTGCCCATTTGCAAAGGAGGCACACGACCACTGAGGCAAACTGTGTATCCACTAGGAAAAGAAGAGAATGGATAGTAAACAGGCAGTCTCTTTCACACTCAGTAAGAGTGGAACCACACAGTCCATAGAACCCCACATTCCTTAACCCTGAAAACTCTACTCTGAGCCTCTGCCCAAGAGCATTCTTATTGTGTTGTGAGTTCCAGCCACTCACAGAGGTAATAATGACTCGAGAATTTAGAAAATCAGAGCACTAAGTAGTTTACAAGATCTGGGATGGGCTGTTGCAGGCTGTGACTGGCTGGAGGCTCCCTGTCCATTCTGTTCGCCAGTCCTAAGTAAAATGGCCCAGTGAGGGGGGGGTAGGGACAAGTTTCCAATTACACCCCTCCAGTGAGTGCACATCTCTGCCTCGTATCTAAGCTCCAGCAAGCAGAAGAAGGAAGAAAGATGCACACTACTACCAGCACTGACAGGGTCCTGATTAGGGATTAAGCTTTCTCCAATCCCATCTCCACCCAACCACAGAGTGTCGTTTTGAAGAATCATTTGCAGTAAATGAAGGGAGAGGAGCTATAAGGGCAAGAAATTGGTAGAAAATAATAGGAAAGAAGTGCTAACGTTTGATGAGGGTAATAACCTTTCTAAACTAGTGTCCTACTGCATTAGATTTTCCATGAAATTATTTAAAACAGCAAGGAATCAAACATCCCCACATTATTAACCTCCAGTGTGTGCTTACTGAAGAAAATCCAAAAGATATTTATGCGTCTCCTGCAGAGGTTGAACCTTAATGTCCCAGACTGAGGCAATGAAGCTATGGAATTCTGCCTGTATTGTCTTCTGTTGATAACAAGAAGCACAGCTGTATTTCTTGCCTGGTGAACTTGCAAAATCACTCTTCATCCTATTGTGATAAGCACGATGTCAATCATCACAATCTAGCTTTTGGCAGCTCTTTACTTAAAAGGTCAGGGCTTGTTTGCAGCTCACTTTTCAGGTAGTCTTGGTTATGAGAAACACACAAAAAAGTTGATATACCCAGTAGTGTATTTTTTTTGAGATTCTTTCCTAGGAGAAAACACACAGTGTAAAATCTTCACCACCACAGACTGATACTGTTATAATAAACATTATATCGCATACACTCATGAGAACATCCAGCCATAGCTCATCACATTACCTAGGTGTAAATCTGTCACAACCTGAGTCACTGTGGAAGCACTCCGGTCAAACATGTTGAATTACAGCTAGATTTTAGCATTAATTATAATAATTATATCATAACCATCATTTCATCATAAAAATTAGTTTCACTATGACATTTTGTTCTTTGTTCCAGGACTTGCAAAATGCCCAAATTGCAATAGGTGTTTAAAAATAATGTTTGATCAAGGTTAAAATATGTAAGTTTTTACAAATTTATGAGTTTTTCAAACAGCATTCAAATAAATGGTAATTAATATACAGAAAAGCTTGCTAAAACTGATTGCATTCCATACTCCTTATAAGTTAGAAGGATTTACTTTTTACATTTTTTGAAGAGCTATGCATGTGAATTGCAAAGCTAGAAATATACTGGAGGACCCTGGTGGTATCATACTGAACAGCTGTTTGCAGAGAACATGCCTCCTCAGTACCCTGAGGAAGGCACAGAATATTGAAATGTTGACTGAATGTTCAAATCGTTTCAAGAATGGATACCCATGAAAACAAAAGGGAACTATGAATGATGGCCCTGAGTTTGTGGCTTGGCCTGAGTAAGCTCTGTCAAAAGCCATTTCCAGCCTCCCCTGCCCTTTCCCTCCTCTTCTCGTTTCTCCCCTTCTTTGGTTCAAAAGCTGTTAGATAGAGCTGAGCAAGGTAGGCACCAGCAGTGGGTGAAGTAGGAAACAAGCCACAGGGGCCAAGCACCAGGTGCTAGAGCCCAGCAAGGTGAGGAGGGTATCCATGGAGAGCAGGGCATCAGGGCCCAAGTGGGACGAACAGAAGGTAGAGTAGTGCGGAACAGTGTGTGAGTCAGCATGGAGAGTGGAAGGCGTCCTGCGGGTGCTCGAGCTCCAGTGAGGTGGGGGTGCACCCCACAGGCAAGGGGCAGCGGCAGCAGCCAGTGCGGTGTCTGGGCCCAGGAGGGTGAGAAGGCATCTGTGTTAGAGGTCCACAGTGCAGCACGTGACGCTGGGTGAGGAAAGCACCCTCACAGGTGACACCCAGGAAAAGTGAAGGCAGAAGGGTGTCTGTGTGAGGGTGGCTCAGGGCAAGGAGCAAAAGAGCAAATATCCCATCATGAACAAAGCGGAAAGAGACTACCTCAGGCCCTCCCCGTTAAATGTGTAAATCTCAAATGGCCCCATTCCAAATGGATTAGTGAATGAATAAGTCTCCGGAAAAGACAGCAGTATTCATTAGGATTTACCATAGGGCCATTACAAATAAATATGCTTAACTAATCTAACTAATCTCATTTCCTTTTTTTTTTTTAAGTGAACCAGACAGACACAACAGGAGATATCTGAAGAGGATAATATATCCTTGTTTTTAGCGGGATCTATTTCACAAACTCTTTATAATATCAGAGTTATGAAGATAACAGCCAGCCAGGCGCGGTAAATTCCAGCACTCTGGGAGGCCGAGGCGGGTGAATCACCTGAGGTCAGGAGTTCAAGACCAGCTTTGTCAACATGGTGAAACCTCGTCTCTACTAAAAATACAAAAAAAATTAGCCGGGCATGGTGGCGCACGCCTGTAATCCCAGCTAATTGGGAGCTTGTGGCAGGAGAATCGCTGGAACCCAGGAGATGGAGTTACAGAGAGCCAAGATCGCGCCATTGCACTCCAGTCTGCAAAACAAAAACATGAAACTCCGTCTCAAAAAAAAAAAAAAAAAAAAAAAAAAAACCATAGCAGCCAACATAATGAAGTTGCCATTTATTGAGTTATTATGTGACAATTGTGGAAACGGAAGGCTAACCTGATTAAGCCCACCAAAATTAACCTACCTCGCTTTCTTTTAATTGCTGACTTCTAGTTGCTCTTAAAACCTATATAGCTAAAAGTCACATAGCCAAACAATATATAACTAAACCCCCCTAGCTTCCTCATAGACAACATCTCTAACATATATGTCACTCTGGTCATGGTTGGTTGAAGTTGTTTTTCAGGAACTGGGGGACAGCTTGTGTCCAGTTTGAATCAGTTGAGGCCACCAACCTGCCTGAGAGGTGACCCTTTGCCATCAGAAGGCTAAAAGCTCCTCCCTCAGATTATGCTAATGCTGCCATTTTCTGAACGTGCGTCCCATGAAGAGCCGTGAAGCCTGACTGCGCATGCACAAATCACTGATGATCTCACTTTTCCTTCCCCCGAACCCCGTTCCCCACACCGAAGGCTGCCTGCTTCTTTATCCCACAAATATCCCTAAATGCCACCTTTGAAGAGCCAGATTTGAGAGCTATTCTCCTGTCTCCTCACTGGGCTTCCCTGTGAATAAATCTTTTCTCTTTTGCAAAACCCAGCATCATAGTTATTAGCTTACTGTGCACAGGCAAAACAAACCTTGTTTGGTATCATTGTGATGCCAAGTGTTTAATCCTCATAACAACTCTAGGAAGCGAATATTATCATTCCTTATAGTCTCTTTTCAGATGAAGAAAATGGAACTTAATGAAGTTCAGGGACATGCCCAAGAGCACACAGCTACTAACTGGAAGACTGGAGATTCAAACTCAGCACCATTGCACCCAAACTGCATCCTCTCAACTCCTATGATGAACACTACAGTTAAACATAGTCATAGCTCGTTGAATAATTATCCTCAAACAGCCCATATTAATTAGTCAATGTGAGCTTGAAAAAAGGTCTCAAATAATGAGCAAATTAAACTTGGTGAAAATTTGAAAACATTGGTTAAATTTTTAAATTTTTTGTTGTCTGCCCATACTGAGCAAGGTGAATGGAGTTAAGAGTCTAGGTGAGCAATAATGCAGACCTGTATAAGAGTAGGGACTACAAGACAGACCTGGAAGTGCATCATGCCTTCCAGAAGCTCACAAACGGCAATTATAAAAATGCCAAATGTATGTGCCAAGACAAGAAAGAGTGGAAGTTCTAAAGAGGGAGACTAGTTAAAGACATCAGGCAAGCATCATTGGAAAAGATGACTTCACAGGTCGGCAACCAGAGATGAGTGGAATTTTAAAGCTGCTCGGGAAAGAGAAACTGGAGTAATGGAAGAGCTTGACCAAGGCAAAAAATGAGGAATAAGTGCAGCTTCTTTAGAGAAAAGCAAGGAATCCTAGTTCACAGCAGAATAGAATCCCCAGAGTAGCACTGTAACAGAAGTAGAAAGGTAGAAATTAGATGATACTGTAAATTTCCATCTCAGATGTGTATAATTTTGTTCAGGGACTACTAACAAAGTTAAATTTTAAGATAAAGTGTTCCATAAGTGTCCACTGAATTAATAATTGGCAATAATTTTGAGAAGAGATTAGGAAGGGGAGAGAATAAAATCTGAGGAAAGGCAATCTGAGGTACAGTATAGTGTCTATTATTCATAGTCATTGACCTTTGGACTCGAATCTGAATTATGGAAGAGAGTTTCTATTAAAAGCCAGGGCAAACCACATGAACGCTTACTGAAATATCTATGAAATATTCAGAGCCCAAAGCAAGTTGATTTTTAAACTATATAATGATGCATATTGTAAGTGGAGGTGAAGGGTACCTGCCGGATGCTGTTGGAATGTGTAGGAGGACAGAATAGGTGCAGTGGCTGGAGCAAGAGAGCCAACCAGTCTATATCTGGGTTAAAGAGGAGTTCAAAGAAATCACCATTTCTAGTCCTGTGAGGCAGCCTGATAGATGGCTGGACAACAGATCGCAGTGATAACAGCACACACGGGAAGAAAGAAAACCAGAGTAAGCCAGGGCAGTCCAGAGAAAAAGGCAGATGCCTTCCTAGAGACAAGATGCGTAGTTGATGAACCCACTGAGACACTCTCTGGGAACCTTCTGAGCGGAGAGAAACTTGATTTAACTATATCTGAGAAGTCATCACAGCTTTGGTATTCTGTTCATTTATTTGTTCTGGCTTCATCCATTACTTTTATACCCAGCTATTGATAACTTTTTGAAGTTGTTAACGTAATAGAATTGGTGCAACCACCATCACAGTCAAAATTTGGAACCACTTCATCACCACAAAGCTCTCCTTCATGCTACCCCTTTATGGTCACACTCCCCTCCCCCATGCCAAACTATCCTTAACCCCCAGCAGTCACTAATCTGTTCCCCTATTTAGACTTTTGTCATTTTGGAAATGAATAAGAAGTTTCTTTCTCTAATGAAGAAAAATAACTATAAAGAGCACTATCGAGACAACTGACAAAATTTGGATATGGACTGTGGATTGGGTATTAGTATTGCATCAATGAGAAGTCTCCTGTTTTTGATAATTTAATTGTTATTATGTCAGAAGAATGTTCTTGCTTTCAGAAAATACACACTGAAATATTTGGGAATAAGGAGGCACTTTACCTCTTAGTTTCAAATAATTCTGAAGACAGAGAAAGAAAGAGGGAGAGACAGAGACAGAGAGAGACAGCACAAGTGCACAAGAAAATGAGGTGAAATGTAAACAATTCACGAATCTGGGTAAAAGTATACAACAGTTTTGAGATTTACCCTTAAAACTTCTCTGTAAGTTTGAATTTTTTAAAATAAGGTTTCAAGGCAAAGTATGATCAGAATGACCATCTGCTTTGCATATTTTATTTAAAGATTCATGAAAGGTTGAAAAGAATACTAGATATGTATGCAGTATAGAGAACCTTCATCTATCCTGGATCTAAACAAGAAAAATGATTTCTCTTTCTTCCTTTCCACTCTTTTGACACAAAACTATCAAAAAAAAAAGTTCTAGCAAAGGGATTTTTAAAGTGATGTTAAGGATACAAGTTGGTATAGACTCAGCCAACTCTATCTTCAATAACATTCTAACAGGACCAAGTGGAAAAGAGGCTTGGGAGTATGGCCTCTGGAGGCATGAGGCCTGACTTTGAATCCTGGTTCCGCCACTTACTAGCTGTGTGACCTTAGGCAAGTTGATTCACCTCTCTGTGCATCTATAAATACAGATGGAAATAAAATAGTACCTACTTCTAGGGATTTCTTGTGTTTTAAAAGTGTTTGTCTAACATGCTTAGAAGAGTGCCTGGCATATATTGAGTGTTATATAGGAGTTTGCTGCTATTGAATGGGGGAATTAAAAGCAAGTCCCTGGACAGATACAAACACTGCATGCTGCCTTTTTGTAGACATTTATTTCTTCATTCTCTCCTTCACATTTGTATCAAATTTCATCTTCTTTCAGAGTATTTTTATTTTCCTGCTCTTTGACAAAATGTTTCTTAATCTTCAGCAGTAATATATCAATATGGAGTGACAGTTTGACAATATGGTTCTCACTTTTCTTAGTATAAATTCAAAGACAAATTGTGAACAAGTCAAGTGAAACTTGTAATTCACAGCTGTGAGGTCACACTAGTGAATTATAAGCTTTTCATTATGTCAGAACTGTGAATTACAAAGGCTTTTTTTTCTGTACTTCCTGTCAAATAATTTATTATCTATCCCTCTATCACAGGATTTTGCAGCATGACAGAACCAGAAAATACAGGGACTGCACTGTGGCATTGCCAGATAGAACAATAAGAATTCAGACATATAAGAATAATGTTCAAAAGAAAGCGTGATGAGTTTAAATTGTACTCTTGCCAAGTTTAGAGTCATTCCTAATGAGCAGTTCATTTTCTCTCAATTGGAGCCATTGCCACTAAATCTTGAGGGAGGTCATCTTTTTGTTATCTCCTTCTCATTGTTATCATCAACTATCATTTCTTACAAGTCACTAAGTGCGTAATTCTATAATATTAAAAAAATTAAAAGATATTCTTGTTAATATTAACATCAGTAGCTAGAAGATAATACTTTAAATGTTCCTAGCATAAAGAAAACATAAATATTTAAGGTGACAGATATCCCAATTACCTTAATTTGATTATGTAAATGTATCAAATTATCACAAATAGCCCAAAAATATGTACATATATTATATATCAATTTTTAAAATATTAACATAACTTACTATTATTGCTGTTGTGAAACTCTGGAAAAATTCTTATAATTTTCACAGCACTTTCATGTCTTATTATTAATGTTGACCCAATGGAGTATGTAGGTTAGGTACTATATCCACATTCATTTATAAGGACATTGAGGTGATAGGGAGTCAGAGAAATCAGAGGGGCTAATCAAAAATTATGCCACTATTGAGTGTCAAAAGCAAGAATCATATATTCTCATTCCAAATCCAGAGATTTTCCACATTGCACTCTTTCCCATTCATAAGCATGCATATGCAGCACACCCACCTAATAAACCCTGATGTTTCATAGAGCCCAGTCTCTGTTCAGTTTCACTTTTGATGAAGGGTCTAATTTTAGGAAAATTCTACAGTAATTTTTAAGACAATTCCAAAATTTGTAATTACAAATCTTAAAGAAAATTTACTCAATTTCAATTTATACCCCACAACGACATCAAGTCCTATTTTCTCTTTTATTCTCAAAACAGGGCTTTCACCATTTGCTCTTTTTCCTCTACCCTTTGGTCTCTCCAGTCCTGTTCCCTGATTCTACATGGTAAGAACCCAGGAACTAAGCACACACAACCAAATTCTCCTTGAAATTCAGGGAGGTGGATGAACAAAGGAGACAAGAATAAAATATTTCATAAATGGTGTCGGGATAGTGAAAGCTGGTAACATTCACTCATCAATAAACCTTATTCCCATTCCTGTAGTCGTTGATCTTCCTAGCTTGAAGGTCATACTGATGACAATATTGTTATGTATGTATTTCAGTGTGATAGGAAAGACCAAAACTTGGCCAGCATCTCTTTCTACACTTCATATATTTCAACACTTGTGAAGTTCTCTAGAGGTATCATGTTCTTTCTAGCTTCTAGACCAGTGCTTTTGTATCGCTTTCACATCCTGACACATTGGGATAAACAGCAGAAGTTGCTACAAGGAAGGAAGTATCCGTGTCTTTGCACACCGATCACTTATTGGAGGTACTTTAGTGGGTCAAAACTCCTTGATTGGGATACTCAGCTGTCTTTGAACACGCTACTTCTACTTCAAACATTCTTCATCTTCCCTCCCTCTCATTTCTTTGTCTAGTCAGCACCCCCTCATCCTTCAGGAAACCACTTAAGTAGTCCGTCTCCCAGAATGTCTCCTGCTGATCTCCCAAGGCCAGGCACAGTGATACTCCCATAGCACTGCTGGGCTTAACCTCAGCTTAGCTCCCCACATTGTAACTTCTTATTTAGCTGTATCTCCAATGAGACTTTAAACATCTTTAGAAAAGGAACAGTATCCTGTTTTCTTTTAATTTTTAGCACTTATGCCTATTAAATGATTAGCACTCAGGGACTACTAATTAATTGATTAATGAACTCATGGACTCCTCCTGGATATATGGCTCTAGTCATCACTGATACACTCCTAAGAAAGCACTTGCCTCTGATAATTCTAGCAGAGAATAGTCTGATACAGTTTCTAGGCCCTTGCCCACAGAAATGAGCCAAGCCTGGTCAGGCCGTCGTGTGCTATATTGTTCTTTCTCATAGTACCCAATTTTTTGCCTATATTATAATTTGTAATAATTGGTGTATTTACTTCTGTAATGTCCACCTTTCCCGTGAGACTGTAATCTCAGTTATAGTAGAGACTATTTAGATTTATTCATAGAGCATATCTAGCTCTTGGAATAAGACCTGACTTGGTGGAAATAAATGAATAAATGAAGGAAGAAACTAAGTCACTCTTTCCTTCACAATTCAGATTGTTTGCTATCACCTTTTTTGATGGCAGTTTCTAAACTCTGAGTTCTCCCAGGATGTGGGGACTATGCATATTCTAGGAAATTAAATGCATATTTTCTATTGTCTTGGAATGTCCATTAAGCACTAAAACTGAGAACAACAGAAGACAAGCAATGCTGAGTACTAAAGAGAGGTGCCAAATACATCCACATAGGGAGGGCTTACTAAATGGCAGCAAGACTGGTCCAGAGACAATATCCTAATTCACATATATAAGCAAAACACAAGGGTTCTTTGGAGGAAACATATGGCATCATTGTGTTGTGAGCTTAGAGGAAAATGTGAGGACATTTCTTCTCCCTTTCCCATGGGAGGAAGGATAAGGGTGTTTCCCCCTTTCTTTTGCTGAATCCAGTGGGAAGACGTTCCTAGAGAACCAGTCATACAGATAAAAGGGTGATCTCACAAAGTGGACAAAAGCATCTTGCTCCCCAGCTGGGTTATTCGCAAAGTGTGGAATCAAGGGTCCCGGTGATACTAAGAGACCCAAATGAAGCAGGCTAAGAGAAGTCTTGGATAAAATTGATATTTGACTCCCGGAACTGAAAAGGCATATGTGAACACAGAGACTGACACCTGCTTCCTCCTGTCAAACTCTGTGAGAGGATAGTTCTGAATGCAGGTAATTGCAGGGACAGCTCAAGGCAATAGAGCAAAGAAAGAGGAACTGTGGGACAAGCCTATAATGCTTGTTTGTTTATTTACTTATTTACGTATTTATTGTCATGACAAGGATGAATGAGTTTCCCAAGGACCAAGTGCATACCAAGGAAGATGGGCTTCTGTTTTCTTGCTGGGACCCTCACAGCCAGTAAGAAGCTAGTTAGGGTGAGGCGATGCTTTTATTAAATGGCTGAAGGGGTAGATCACCAGGGATAAGAGCTGAAGTGACTTATAAAACTTTTATAAGAAATTACAGAGTTCCCCCAATAGAGTGCATTATTCACATCAGGGAGCCTCTTTGAATCATTTGAAAAGACCACAAATGTCCCAAAGAACAAGAATTTTGAGCTCCAAATATCACTATGTAAGAATATTTCTAACCCTTTTCTTCTGTGCAATCTCTATCTCCCACTGCATTCCAAGAAAAAAGAAGGCAGAAAAGGAGAGTAGAAGTACCTAAAGTATGAAAAGGCATAGAATATTTCCTTTTCCTGAGCTCCTGGTCATATTGTTGGCAGAAAAGAATCTTTGAATTAGATGTTTGATTGAGTGTTAGACTGAACTAAATTGAATATCTGAAAGTGACCAGAAAGCTATGGGAATTTGCTTGAAATGTGAAGATGTTCACAAAAGCAGGAAAAAGAAGAGTCAAGAGAAACATTTAGAGACAATGATTGGAGAAAAATCAAACCATTTCTGATTGTAGCATCACTGAGTTTAACTCAGCCAGTAAACTAATCATGAGTGTTATGGCCTCATCTTTCTAGCCAAGTCAGAATCTTAACATGTGTTTGTAAATGACTGGCATACTACTGAAAAAAATTGTAAAATAAATATTTAATTCATGGTAGGAATGGACACATATTTATGCCCAATTTGCCACACAGCCCCCACTCCATGCCTCCTCCTCTTCCATCCCACACTCTGTGTTGCCACCACAATCCTTTGTATCTTCTACATGGAATCCAAACAGTGAAACCAGGCAGGTTGCCGGGGAAATTACCTGCAGTTGCTTTAAAAGCAACGGGCTAAAGCAATGATGATGTTACTCAGATCATACTTACAATCTTCTTCTTCATGAATTCTAATTCTCACGTAATTTTAAAAGTGAGGTATTTTTGTAAAACAAAGCTGAAATTGTCACTCGCCCACTTGAAACTTTTAATTAATAATCTGTTGCTTGCCACAGTACTACGAGTACTGAGTCTTAGCTAGATATTCAATTCCCTCAGTAATTTGATCCCAAACTGTCTTCCTAACATAAGCACCTATGTGCTTTACATTTTAGGTAAATAGAACAATTTACTTTACTTTCATTCATTCAACAATCTCTGTTATGAATGAGTGAAGACAAAGCATTCATTCAGCAAATATTTACTGTGAACCTGCTATGTGCTTAGTATAGAATGCAAACAAAACCAACCCAGGTCCTTCCCTCACAAAGCTCAGTGGATCTGGAAAAAAAAAAAATTGCAGACGTTTAAGAAGTAAACAAATAATTATTGCTATGGAGATATGTACTGCAAGTGCTATGAGGACAGACCATGATCAATCTAACTGGGTTTTGACATTGATTGGCATCCTATCTCCTTATCTCTTTTGTCAGTCAGTTACTTCCAAAGGGCATCCTTGGGACAACCATGAGCAAGAGCTGAGGGGAAAGAGTGTCTTGTCTCCCTTCGAGAAACTCATCTATCCCGGTCTCCATCTACATATGGGAAAAGGTTCTGGTCCAAAAGGATCCAGTCAAGACCTCAAGTCATTCATGTGCTTTCCCTTGTGCTTTCCTCACTCTCATTAATTATGCACCTATTTCACTTTTCAAAACACCCTTGCATTCACTCAGCAAACATTTAAACAGCATACCACCTGTCTTTGCATGTACCGGAAAGACATCCTCTGATGCCTGTGTGCCTAAATCCCCTAACTCAATGCCATCTCGTGCAGCAACTCTCTCTGATTTTCCCTAAGCCAGATGTGCCTTCTCATCATCCAGAGGACCTAACCGTGCCTCTCAGGCAGCCTACCATTTTCTACTTTGTATTATCTTTATATAGATCTCAACTTTTGAGAAAGAGAGGAGGAGAGAAAACGGGGGGAGGAAGAGGGTATTGAGGCTTGATGACATAAAGGACAGTGAGTCAAACCCCTCACGCTTAGTAACATCCCCTGTGCATTCAATATTATCATAAGCAGGATGGGGGTGCAGGGACATTAAGCTGCAGTGACTGTCTGCAGGAGGCCTCTTGAGAGAAAGGGGGAAAATAGTATTGTAATCTTGTTAGACATGATTTATAAAGAATGTAAGAATACCAAGTTAATTGAGCCACCTCTAAAATTCATAGAAGATTTGAAGTGGTTAAATATATATTATGGTATATGATCCAACTTCATATTTTTAAATTGGACAGTATTGACTTTAAAGTGTTTTTCTCCAAGTTTTCAAAATAGTCAATGCTGAAATAGCACCCGTCAAAATGTATCCCGTGACTGTTATAACAAGCTTGTCCTAGATACAAGAAAACTAATTGTGGAGTCTGTTTTTCTCTCTTTTCTATAAATACATTTTAAACAAAGGATTATGAATTCAATTAAATAAATATTAACACATTACTCGAAAAAATAAATGTCTTTCATAAGATTTCAGTCTCTTGGCACCACCTCTTCAATAGCCAGAGCAATAAAGGATTTAATCTCATTCAAAACATGAATTTTTAGTGGAACCGGGGTTTCTGGAAAGCAGTT
Organism: Macaca thibetana thibetana; assembly: GCF_024542745.1. Classification (NCBI taxonomy): domain Eukaryota; kingdom Metazoa; phylum Chordata; class Mammalia; order Primates; family Cercopithecidae; genus Macaca; species Macaca thibetana. The sequence goes on along the minus strand of NC_065585.1, from coordinate 79,335,437 downwards.
ACTGCACACCAGCTTGTTGAAGGAATATCTTTTGCTTAAGAACTTGACTGAGTCTTCTATTGAAAAAGTTTTACACACTTATGTTTGTGTATTTAGTGGTAAACTGATCTTTTGAACGGTTAAATTACAGTCATTTCTTTTCTAAGTCCTGAGGTTAACCAACCTACAAGAAAATTGCAAGCGTTGAATTAGAATCACAGAAACAATCCCATTACAAAGTGAATAATTTTGGATCGGCTAAAAGAACACTTAGAGTCCTAAATTCAAATATTTTCTTTATCACTAGATCTGCTTGTTACTTTAGAGCTGAAATTAGATAAAAGAAACCATTTTACAATCTCTTTCTTATGGACCCTCGCCATATTTGGACAACTAGTAGAAGTGACATAAGGCAGTCTATGGTCTAGCAGTTAAGAGTGAGAATTCTGGAGTCACACCAACATGGATCCAAGTCCTGTCTCTGCCACTCAGTGATTGTGTGCCCTTAAGAGAGTTACTTAATCTGTCCAAGACTCAATTTTCTTAGCTATAAAGTAATGACAATAACTAAACTATATTATAATAATGTTGTTAAGATTAAATAAAGACATCTAGAGTATTTAGCATGGTGCCTGGCATATAGGAAGTGTTCAGTAAATGTTATTTATTATTTATCATATTATCATAATTTATTACAGTATAATGTTATTATTTCCATATCATCCATTGTTCATGAGCTCAGCCACCTTTCATTATCCATCTATCCACCTCCTCACATCTTGTGAGAGATTCACACCAACAGAAGCTCCATATGGATGAAGGTCAGTGAGGTGGCTTTGATAGGAAGTAATGTGAGACCCCGTCTCTACTAAAAATATAAAAAATTAGCCGGGTGTGGTGGCGCGCACCTGTAATCCCAGCTACCTGAGGCAGGAGAATGGCTTGAACCCGGGAAGCAGAGGTTGCAGTGAGCAGACATTGCGCCATTGCACTCCAACCTGGGCAACAAGAGCGAAACTCCATCTAAAAAAAAAAAAAAAAAGAGTAAGTCAAGAGATGACCTCAATGGAATCTTCTGAGAAAACGAAAATGTACATCATGTTTTCAACCCTTTTATGAACCCACAGAACTTCAGTGATATACACAAGTCCTCAAATGACTTTTGAACAATTTAAATTAGAGAATCAGTCATTCAAGAAACACGTATTAAGTGCCTACTATGTATTGTTATGAATAAGAATAATAGAGTCTCTCCCTCACGGAATTGATATTGTAGTAGGAGAAACAAACTTGGGACAACTATTTCCTTATAACTGTGATTAAATGTTTCAAAAAATGAGAAAGGTTAAGCTAAAAAGGTTAAGCTAAGAAGAATGTCTCCTTTCTGATCCCAGAATGTAGGGGTCAGAGAAGGCTTCTGTGAGGAAGCGGTGCTTAGACAGAGATCTCAGGGAGGAGCCATCAATAACTTGGCTGTGGAGAAGGCAGTCCTGGTGGGGCAAACATGTGATCAGTCCCTGAAGCTGGAAGGAGTGTGACACATTTGAAAACTGGACCAAGACCTGTGCAATGGAGCATGGGGGGTGAAGGTAGGAGTGATAGGAAATGAAGCCAGTGAGGTACAGGGACCACATCATGCAAGGGCTGTAGGTTGTCTGTCATTTGGACAATTAATGGAGAGCAAATACTGGCTTAATGCAGCTTCAAACTAAGGCAACCAGATATGAAGAATGCTTGCCAGTGGGATAATGGTGTTGGATATAAATGAGAAATTTGTTCATATAAAATAATAGAAAATGGAATATCCTAATTTCAAATATTTTAAGGGAGGTTCCGGTATTTTAAGACAGAGAAAGGAAATATTGTTTTATAAATGACTTTAAGGTAGAAAGGAGACAAAAATAGCAAGGATTGGTATTGAGACACAATCCTTCAAGGATTTCTCAGATTTCTGCACTTTTGCAAGTGAAGCTCTGATGCTCCATTTTCTTGATCATTGTTTCAAGGATGTTTGTATTTAAATAGCCAAAGAAGATAGAAGTAGAGTCTCCCTCCAGAGCAAGGGGTTACCATGCTTATTGCCTACTAGAAAAGATTAGAGCTCCCTAATCTCAGGGTTCCTCTCCTTTAATGCAACATACTGCATTCACAGGTGTCAGCTGGGTAGGAATTGGCGTTCAGGGTATGCATATTGAGAGAGAGAGAAAGCAATTAAGAGGGAAATCAACATCACATTGTAATTAAAAGTGTAGACTTTGGAATCAGACTATGTGGTTTGAATATTAGCTATGCCACTTATTAAAGGTTTACTATCTCCTTTCAGGGAATAGAATAAAAGGACACACTTCCCAACTTGTTTTATGAGAACAGAATAATCTTGACACAAAACCTGTCAAGGAGGCCTGGAGCAGTGTCTCCTGCCTGTAATCCTGGCCCTTTGGGAGGGTGAGGCAGATGAATCGCTTGAGCTCAGGAGTTCAAGACCAGCCTCAACAACATGGGGAAACCCCAGCTTTCTAAAAAATTTTCAAAAACAGCCAGGCATGCTGGTGCCTGCCTGTAGTCTCAGATACTTGGGTGGCTGAGGTGGGAGGATCACCTGGTAGGTCGAGGCTGCAGGCAGCTGTGATCGTGCCACTGCACTTCCAGCCTGGGTGACAGAGTGAGACTCTATTTAAAAAAAAATAAAAAACCACCTGCCAAGGATATTACAAGAAAGAAAAACTACAGATTAATAGATTAATATATTCTGTAAACATACATGCAAAAATCCTGATGAAAATACTACTAAATTGAATCTAGATATAAAAAAAGTAATTCATAATTATCAAGTTGGATTTATTCTAGGGGTACAAAGTTGGGTTTTTTGTTTGTTTGTTTGTTTAGATGGGGTCTCACTCTGTTGCCCAGGCTGGAATGCGATGGCACAATCTCAGCTCACCGCAACCCAAACCTCCCAGGTTCAAGCAATTCTCCTTCCTCAGCCTCCCAAGTAGCTGGGATTACAGGCACCTGCCATCATGCCCAGCTAATTTTTGTATTTTTGTAGAGACGGGGTTTGACCATATTGGCCAGGCTGATCTTTAACTCCTGACCTCAGGTGATCTGCCCCACCTCGTCCTCCCGAAGTGCTGGGATTACAGGCGTGAGCCACCATGTTCAGCCTGGGTTAACATTTTATAAAAAACAATTATTATAATTGAACTTATTAACAAAATAAAGGGAAAGAATCATATACTCACCTAAATAGGTACAGAAAAAACATTGATAAAATGCAATTTCTATTCATGATAAAAGCTTTCAGGAAACTAGGAATACAAAGAAAACTTGAGAACCTCCTTAAGGTGTTACAGGTACCTTCAAAAATTAACAACAAACATCATGGTTTATGGTACAATATTGAAAGCTTTCTCTTTGAGACTGGAAATGAAACAAGGATGTCTGCTATCACCACTAATCAAGATAGTGGTAGAGTTTCTAGCCAGTGCAACAAGGGCAAGAAAAATAATTCAAAGATATGATATTATATTATAAAGGAATATGCAAATGATATAAGCTATATAAGAAAATTCCAAAAGACTCTATAATAAACAATTACTAACTTTTTTGGCTAAATATACATATTTAACAGGTTATAGGAGGGGCTATTAATATTCATAAAGTTGGTACTGACACATGTATATTAAACAAATATGTATGTAACATATGACCCATGTTTATTTTGGGATGGAGACTTAACATATAAATGTATTATAATTAGACACTATATTTACACACAGATACTTGAGTGTAATTTCTGTAAACCAGCCAGCACTTGCCCATGGTTAGTGGCCTTTTTATGAGGAGAAATGTACTGAAATCAGTCTCTTGTCTAATTAAAACTGTAGTTACAGCTGGTGGAAGAGAGAGTAGGGGTCAGTTAGTCAACTTATCTTGACTCTAGCACCCATTTGGCCACTCATGAAAAAGAAAAGCCTTGTGGCAGCTAGAACAAAACTTAACTTTTTAAGTGTAGGAGTGTGCGACTTAACTGTTGTCTGGCATGTTCTCAGATCCTGTTTATAATTTGATATCTTATTGTTACTAAGAGTCTGTTTTGTCAGTTTTATGATCTGTTTTTTATTATACTTTAAGTTCTGAGATACATGTGCAGAATGTGCAGGTTTGTTACATAAGTATACACGTGCCATGGTGGTTTGCTGCAGCCATCAACCCGTCATCTACATTAGGTATTTCTCCTAATGCTACCCCTCCCCTAGCCCCCAACTCCCTAAGAGGCCTCAGTGTGTGATGTTCCCCTCCTTGTGTTCATGTGTTCTCATTGTTCAACTCCCCCTTATGAGTGAGAACATGTGGTGTTTGGTTTTCTGTTCCTGTGTTAGTTTGCTGAGAATGATGGTTTCCAGCTTCATCCATGTCCCTGCAAAGGATATGAACTCACACTTTTTAATGGCTGCATAGTATTCCATGGTGTATATGTGCCACATTTTCTTAATCCAGTCTATCATTCATGGGCATTTGGGTTGATTCCAAGTCTTTGCTATTGTGAATAGTGCAGCAATAAACATACATGGGCATCTGTCTTTATAGTAGAATGATTTATAATCCTTTGGGTATATACCAGTAATGGGATTGCTGGATCGAATGGTATTTCTGGTTCTAGATCCTTGAGGAATCGCCACACTGTCTTCCACAATGGTTGAACTAATTTACACTCCCACCAAGAGTGTAAAAGCATTCCTATTTCCCCACATCCTCTCCAGTATCTGTTGTTTTCTGACTTTTTAATGATTGTGGTTTTGATTTGCATTTCCCTAATGACCAGTGATGATGAGCTTTTTGTCATATGTTTGTTGGCTGCATAAATGTCTTTTTTTTTTTTTTTTTTTTGAGATGTCTCACTCTGTCTCCCAGGCTGTAGTGCAGTGGCACGATTTCAGCTCACTACAACTTCTGCCTCCCAGGTTCAAGTGATTCTCCTGCCTCATCCTCCTGAGTAGCTGGGACTACAGGTGTGCACCACCACACCTGGCTAGTTTTTTGTATTTTTAGTAGAGACAGGGTTTCACTATGTTAGCCAAGATAGTCTCAATCTCCTGACCTTGTGATCCACCTGCCTCGGCCTCCCAAAGTGCTGGGATCCGCACCCAGCCATAAATGTCTTCTTTTGAGAAGTGTCTGTTCACATCCTTTGCCCACTTTTTGATGGGGTTGTTTCTTTCCTGTAAATTTGTTTAAGTTCCTTGTAGATTCTAGATATTAACCCTTTGTCAGATGGATAGATTGCAAAAAATTTCTCCCATTCTGTAGGTTGCCTGTTCACTTTGATGACAGTTTCTTTTGCTGTGCAGAAGCTTTTTAGGTAAATTAGACCTCATTTGTCAATTTTGGCTTTTGTTGACATTGCCTTTGGTGTTTTAGTCATGAAGTCTGCCCATGCCTATGTCCTGAATGGTATTGCCTAGGTTTTCTTCTAGGGCTTTTATGGTTTTAGGCCTTAGGTTTAAGTCTTTAATCCATCTTGAGTTAATTTTTGTATAAGGTGTAAGAAAGTGGTCCTTTCAGTTTTCTGCATATGGCTAGTCAGTTTTCCCAACACCATTTACGAAATAGGGAATCCTTTCCCCATTGCTTGTTTTTGTCAGGTTTGTCAAAGATCAGATGGTTGTAGATGTGTGGCATTATTCCTGAGGCGTCTGTTCTGTTCCATTGGTCTATGTATCTATTTTGGTACCAGTACCATGCAGTTTTGGTTCCTGTAGCTTTGTAGTATAGTTTGAAGTCAGGTAATGTGATACCTCCAGCTTTGTTCTTTTTGCTTAGCATTAAATAGGAGAGAAGACAAACAAATGGAAAACCATCCCATGCTCATGGATAGCAAGAATCAATATCATGAAAATGGCCATACTGACCAAAGTAATTTATAAATTTAATGCTCTCCCCATCAAGCTACCATTACCTCTCTTCACAGAAGTAGAAAAAAATATTTTAAATTTCACATAGAACCAAACAATTACTTACTAATTTTAATAATTTATCATAGATTTTTTGTTATTTTTTGTTGCTGGATACAAGGTCAGTAAACAAATACATTTTATTTCCACATAGAAGAAACATAATCAGAAAATTTTTAATGTTTTAAAGGTCTCATATATAATATCAAAAATATCAAACACCTAGGAGAAAATCTAAGTAAAAATGTTTAAACTGCACAGATACTTTAGAACACCATAAGAAAAATTGAAGATCTAAATAAGTAGAATGATATGCCAAGTTCATGCTTCGAAAGACTCAATAATGTAAAGAAGTTAACTCACCCAAATTGATCTATAGATTTTAATGTAATTGATATTCCAATAAAAAGCCATTTATAGTTTTTGATGAATTTAGCCTAAAACTCAAATGAAAGAATTCTAGTTTTAGAAATATGGAGTAGCCATTATTTTTCCTATTTCTTCAATTAAGTGTAAGTAAAAACCCTAGACACTATGTACAAAGCAAACAAGATGACTGGAAGGTGGAGAAGAGAAGGCAGGGTGACTGGAGACCTCAGGACCCAATTAACTACAAACTGGTAAGATTCCTGGGTTTTCTTTTTCCTCATATATCCCAACTGAGAGCTAGAGAAGCCAGCAAGTCACGAAAGGTAATGAGTAGAGACAAAAATGAAACAAACAAGCAATAAACAAATAAATAAATAAATAAAGACTGATTTCTAGCCTGTGGACAAGAAAAGAGACAGCCAAGCAAGACAGAAAACTATTAGACGATAACTGCTCTCCTACAGTCAAATATCACAGAAGAAACCTATGGCCTCAATCATTTCTCCTCCAGCAAAAGTCAGATGAAGAGCCTAGACTTTCAAAATATCCAGGTTGTAACAAGACTCTCCAAACTCCCGTCTGCAATGGTGCCAAAGGAAAGTCAAGTGGGAAACGAGAACTTTCATCTCTGCTGGGTAGTAACAAGAACCTCCTCCCACCGACAGTTCAGTGGAGACCACATGCAAGTCCAAGCTTTTCACCCCCACTTGGCAATAATGAGGCAACCCCACCCCAACCCAAGAAGACATAGCATTCCTAAATACATATTACCACACCACAGAGGCGCAAAATATGTGAAGCAAACTGATAGAACTGAAAGGAGGACTAGACAAATCCACTATGAAGACTATTCAACACCCCTCTCTCAGCAATAGATAGAAGAGAAAAAATAATCAAGGTTATAGAACTCAACGCCATCAGCCAACAAAATCTAATTGACATTTATAGAATGCTCAACCCAACAACAATAGAATACATATTAATTTCAAGTTCTCACAGAACATATATTAGATAAATAATATGCTGCTTCACAAAACAAACCTCAACAAATTTAAAAGAATTTAAATCATACAGAGTATGTTCTTCCACCACAAAGGACTGAAACTAAAAATCAGTTAACAGAACGTGACAGGAAAATTTTCACATATTTGAAAACTAAACAATGAACTTGTACATAATCTGTGTGTCAAAAAAATCTCCACAGAAATTTTTTTTAATCCATTGAGTTGAAAGAAAATGAAAATACACAAATTTCTGGGATGCAGTTAAAGCAGTGATGATAGAGAAACTTACATTGCTAAATGCATATATTAGAAGATTGAGTCAATAATCTAAATTCCCACCTCGAGAACTTAGAAAAACAAGGGCAAAATAAACTCCAAGTAAGCAGGAGGAAGGAAATAAAAATAATAGCAGGTATCGATGAAACTGAAAAGCAAATTTCTTGAAGAGGAAAAACTACAACTCACTTAATATAAACCTATTTCAACAGCCTAATAACAATTTTAAAAGTTGAATTCTTGATTTAAAAACTCACAAATAAATGATCTCCAGGCCCAGATAGTTTCACCGGAGAATTCTACCAAACATTTAAATAATTAACACCGGGTCAGCCATAATGGCTCACATCTATAATCCCAACATTTTGGGAGGCCAAGGGTGAAGGGGTTTCTTGAGTTCAAGAGTTCAAGACCAGCCTGGGCAACACAGGGAGACCTTGTCTCTACAAAAAGTTAAAAATTATCTGGGCATGGTGGCATGTGCCTGTAGCCCCAGCTACTTGTGGGGCTGAGATGAGAGGACCACTTGAGCCTGGTTGGTGAGGCTGCAGTAAGCCATGTTCACACCACTGCACTCCAGCCCAAGCAACAGAACAAGACCCCATCTCAAAAATTAATTAATTAACACTAATTCCACAAAATCTATTCCAAAAAATAAAAGAGGGGTGAACACTTTTGTATCAGTCGAGGTTCTCCAGAAAAACAGAACCAACAGGGACTGTGTGTGGAGCTGGTTGACATGATTGGGAAGCTGGCAAGTCTGAAACCTATAAGGCATTAAGCTAGGAGAGAGTTGATGCTGCATTCTTGAGTCCTAGGCATTCTGGAGGCAGAATCCCTTCTTCTTCTAGGGACCTGTCTTTCCTCTTAAGGCCTTCAACTGATTGGATGAGACCCAGCCATGTTATGGAGGACAATCTACTTTACTCAAAGTCTGCTGATTTAAATGTTAATCACATCTTTAAAAATACCTTCACAGTAACATCTAAACTGATACTGTGTTCCACAGCCTAGTTAAGTGGACATATAAAATTAACCATCACAATTTCTCAATTCATTGTATGAAACTAGCATTACCTTGATATCTAAACCAGATGAAGCCAGTATAAACACATGTCTGGAGACAAATATGCTTCATGTACGGGCAAAAATCCTTAACAAATGTTAGCAAACAGAATTCAGCAATATAGAAAATATCATATGAGTTTATTCCAAGGACACAAAGTTGATTCAATATTTGAAAAGCAGTCAATGAAATCTACCATATAATAGGCCAAAGAAAAAATTATCATGATCGTATCAAATAATGAAGTAAAAGCACTTAACAACTTTCAACTTCCATTTATAATTGAAACCTTCTGGAAAAAAATAGAAATAGAGAACTTCTTCAAGCCGATAAAAAGCATCTATCAAACAACTATAATCAACAATATACTTAGTGGTAAATGACAGCATTTCTCCCAAAATTGGAAATAAGGCAGAGGTGTCTTCTTTCACCTCTCTTATTCAACACTGCTAGGATTTTTGCCAATGAAATGAAGCAAGAAAAAAGAGAAAAGCCCTACAGATTGAAAAAGAAGAAAAAAGTCATCCATGTTTGCACATGATGTGATTGTCTACATAGGAAAATCACAAGAAATCAACAAAAAGCACGTAGAACTAATAAGTTCAGCAAATTTATAAGATACATGATCAACATACAAAAATCAATTCTCTCTCTGCTTACTAGCAATAAACATAAAAAAATTAAAAATATACTACCATTTACAAAAAATTTTTAATGCTGAGGCATAAATCTAACAAAATATGCACACAACTTGTATGCTGAAAAGTACAAAACACTGATGGGGAAAATCAAAAAAGATCTAAATGAATGGAGAGACATACTGTGTTTATGGATCAGAGGACTCAACATAGTAAGGATATCAATTCTCCCCAAATTGTTATACAGGCTTAATATAATTCCTATAAAAATTTAACCAGGATATTTTATAGCAATAGACAAAATTATTCTAAAATATATACGTAAAAACAAAGGATCTAAAACAGCTAAGACAATTTTAATAAAGAAGAATAAACTGGAAAGATCCACTTTCCCTGTCTCAAGACGTATGACATAGTTACAGTAATCAAGACTATGTGGCACTCACAGGATATACACAGATCAAAGGAACAGAACAGAGAACCTACAAATAACCTCACATGAGTGCTGTCAACTGATTTTTGACAAAGATGCAAAAGCAACTCAATGGGGAAAGAATAATGTTTTCAACAAATGATCCTGGTGTAATCAGACATCCAGATGGGAAAAAAAAAGAATCTTGACCTAAACTTCACATATTATAGAAAAGTTAACTCATAACAAATCACAGATTTAAATGTAATGTATAATACTGTAAATTTTTTTGAAGAAAACATAGGATGCTTGCAACGTGGTGACTGCCGTTAATAACAACCTATTGTATTCTTGAAAAATGCCAACAAAAGAGTAGATTTTAAGTGTTCTGAACACAAATAAATGATGAGTATATGAGGTAATGCATATGTTCATCAGCTCAATTTAATCATTCCACAATGTGTAAAAATTTCAAAGCATGTTGTATACAATAAATATACACAATTTGTATTTGTCAATTAAAACTTAATTTTAAACCCTGGTAATGACTGAGGATTCTAGGGAGTACGAAAATCACTTTCCTAGGAAGTGAAGTAAGCACTCGACCAGTAGGGAGAGGGTCACAATTGTTACAATGAGTACTACTAGGGTTTGGAATCCTGTGCAGAGTCATTGGCTCCATAGAGAACAGATCTGCAGTTTCCAGAACTATTGGTATGTAGTTTTTGAATACTTGTATAACATTATGCATTGCTGTAACATCAATTTTTTATTTCTCGAGGAGCTGTTTCACTTGCCCAGTATTGATCCACATACAAGAAGTTGCCTGCAATGAACATACTCCTCCTTGGGCAGCTAATAAGTAGTCTAAGGCTAGGTGATTGTCTAATACCATTTGAGCTAGAAAGTCTTGTCTCTGAGTTAAGAGGCGTAGGGCTTGGAATGCTTTGTGCATGTACGAGGATGGGGCCAGGGCCATTTGCTGGCTGGTGGTAACGGTGCCCAGGGCTATGTGTGAGGTGCCCAGTATGGTGGTGGTCCCCATGAACAAGCAGATCAGGAAGAGAGCTTTATTCAGTGGAAGGTTGGATTTGAGGGTGGTTTATGGAAACTTAAAAGTAGGCCTGAAACACCTGGTGTGCACTTACAGGGAACGAAGTAATATAAGGGAGGAAGTAGAGTATATAGTATAGATGTTGCCCTTCTTTGGACCATAAGAGATCATTGTCATCGTATTAGAAGGCTAAAAACAGAGTTCCCTAGCCACAGATAATTTATGTGCTGATATGAAGTGGGCAAGAGCTAAATTACTCACTTGTAAGGGCAGAAAAGGAAGATGTAAACATCACTTCCCTGTCTTGTCTAAATACACGATGCACCTAGATCTTGGGTGCATAAAATTGGACTGTGCTGTGGCATCATGGAATAGGATGAGAGGCTTAGGATGGAACATGTATCCCCGTCTAACAAAGGACCAGGTGGCTTGCAGGCTATGCAATACCTTTGTGGTACAGGCCTGTGCGGCAGAGGTCTCTAGGAGAGGGCTTTTATGGCAGGTCTAGCAGTTCAGGGATTGCAGCATCTGGGCTGAAATTTCCATGAGATGATATGCACCCAATAGGTGGTAAAAACCTGGTGTATGTGTGGAAAAGGGGGGACTGTCTGTATGATGTTCTAGGAGGTTTCAGACATCCCCTTATAGTTTTAGGGTGCTAGGCAGATGTCACTGTGCTGAGGGAGACCTAAGGTTAGTGTTAGAATGGCATCGCTGGACCCAACCAATAGCAGTTCCCCCATATGTTTAGTAGGACGCAAAGGATTGGGATATCCTGAATGTGGCCCTTTAGGCAGAGAACAGGGCCTGAGGGGAAGGAGCAAGAGTTAGTTAGCAAGCAGTGTTTGTTGACCCAGTATGCCTCTAGATGGCTCAGGGTGGTGTTATACTCATGTGGTTTTTGACCCACTATTTGGCAGAAGACCTGTATGTGAGGCTCAGCTGCATTTGAGGTTAGACATACTACATACTCCAGGAGAAAGAAAAAATCCAAGATATCAAACTCCTAGAATCATCCACTGATAGAGTCCAGGGCAGTGGTTGCTATGGCACGCAGACTGGCTGGGGCAGCGGGAGCAGGAGGCAGGCTGAAGAAGCCAGCCACGACCCACAGGGTGAGGATCATGCGATTTGTCCAGCACTGTCAGTGAAGTACACCACTCCCTTTCTGTCTCAGACAGTTGGAACCAAGGGTCTTCCCACCTAGCAAGTGGTGACAGCAGCGGAGTTACCACTGGTGTTGTCCCATCATTCATGAACAAGAGGTTGAATACAGGGGAGGCCACTTCCTCCTGCAGCTTAGAAGGATCTCCTACATCAATTTAGCCCTGACCTGAAAATACCATTTTCATTTCAGCAGACTCCTCCGATGGCAGGGAAGGGTTTTATTTTTTTCAGTGGCCATGCCATGCCATGGGTGGAGGGGGCTTCCTTAACCCAGGGCATCATGGGCACTTGGGTTCTGAGCCCCAGAGGCTTAGAACTTGCAATGGTACCAGACTCTAATAATGCCCAATAGGCCACCAGAAGTTGATGATCCAAAGGCATACAGCAGGAGGCCATGAGAGACAGGCATCTGGGTGAGAACCCCATGGGCAGCCAGTGAGCATCATGCTTCATCCATAAGCTCCAGGAGCCGTATTTCTCAGTGGCCAGGGCATACCCTCAGAAGTCAGTACTGGATGGCACTTGAGGAAGAGTTGTATGGCCAGTTGCACCAGCTCTGAGGCATGTTGCTGTGGGAACCTCATGTGAAGGTGATGGATTTACAGGTGATCTCATAAATTGGCCAGAAGAACAGCAAGAAATGTGATAAATGCTAGTACCAGGGCCCAAAGAAACTCAGTAAGTATGGGGTCATGTTGAGTGTTGAGGGAGTTTTTAAGAGATGCTATTGTTTGACTACATGAGGAATCTGACTAGTATCACAGGACCAGACAATGCCCAGGAACTTAATTTGAGTGGCAGGGCTCTGAAACTTATTGGGACACAATGGCTCAACTTCTACTTCAAAGACCAGCAATTAATGTGATCAAGTCTTGCAGGAGTGAATCTTGGAGCCAGATCCAGGATATCCACACTATCATCACAGAGATGAAACACAGTCACCTTCTTTGGAGGACTTGGCAGATTTATATAGTGACAGCTGCAAGCATGAAATCTGGCTTTGAGCAATCCCAGTTATTTATTTGGATATTGGAAAGACCAAGGGCAGTACTTTATAAGGAACTTCTCTACTAAGACACTCAAATGTAGGTGCCATGATGGCAGGGAGGGGTTTTATTTCCACTTTTAATTTTTTTTTTTTTAAACTTTTATTTTAGGTTCAGGGGTACATGTGCAGGAATGTTATATAGGAAAACTTGTGTCACAGGGATTTGTTGTACAGATCATTTCATCACCCAGGTACTAAGCCCAGTACCCAATAGTTATTTTTTCTGATCCTCTCCCTCTGCCCATTCTCTGCCCTCAAGTAAGTTGGCCCCAGTATCTGTTGTTCCCCTCTTTGTGTTCACGTGTTCTCATGATTTAGCTCCCACTTGAAGTGAAAACATGCAGTCTTTGGTTTTCTGTTCCTGCATTAATTTGCTAAGGATAATGGCCTCCAGCTTCATCCAAGTTCCTGCAAAACACATGATCTTTTTCTTTTTTATGGCTGCATAGTATTCCGTGGTGTATAGGTACCACATTTTCTTCATCTAATCTGTCATTGATGGGCATTCAAGTTGATTCTGTCTTTGCTATTGTGAATAGTGCTGCAATAAACATTCATGTGCATGTGTCTTTATGGTAAAATGATTTATATTCCTTTGGGTATATACCAATAATGGGATTGCTGGGTTGAATTGTACTTCTATTTTTAGTTCTTGGAGGAATTGCCACACTGCTTTCCACAATGGTTGAACTAATTCACACTCCTACCAACAGTGTATAAGTATTCTCTTTTCTTCACAACCTTGCTAGAATCTGTTATTTTTAGACTTTTTAATAGTAGCCATTCTAACTTGGGTGAGATGGTATCTCATTGTGGTTTTGATTTGCATTTCTCTAATGATCAGTGATGTCGAGCTTTTTTCATATGCTTGTTGGCCACATGTATATCTTCTTTTGAGAAGTGTCCGTTCACTTTTTAATGGGACCATTTGTTTTTTCTTGTAAATTTGCTGAAGTTCCTGTAGATGCTGGATATTAGACTTTTGTCAGATTCATAGTTTGTGAATACTGTCTTCTATTCTGTAGGTTGTCTATTTACCCTGTTTATAGTTTCTTCTGCTGTGCAGAAGCTCTTAAGTGTAATTAAATCTCATTTGTCAATTTTTGCTTTTGTTGCAATTGCTTTCAGTATCTTCATCATGAAATCTTTAAACATTCCTATTACAGAATGGTATTGCCTAGGTTGTCTTCCAGGGTTTTTATAATTTGGGGTTTTGCATTTAAGTCTTTAATTCATCTTGAATTGATTTTTGTATGTGCTGTAAGGAAAGCTCCAGTTTCAATCTGCATATGGCTAGCCAGCTATCCAACACCACTTATTGAATAGGGAGTTTGTTCTCCATTGTGTGTGTTTGTCAGCTTTGTCGAAGATCACATGAGTGTAGGTCTGTGGCCTTATTTTTGGACTCTATTCTGTTCCATTGGTCTATACGTCTGCTTTTGTATCAGTACCATGACATTTATACTGTGGCCCTATCATATAGTTTGAAGTCAGATAACATGATGCCTCCCGTTTTGTTCTTTTTGTTTATGATTGCCTTGGCTCTTTTTTTGGTTCTGTATGAATTTTTAAATGAATTTTTTATTTTTTTCTAGTTCTTTGAAGAATGTCATTGGTATTTTGATAGAAATAGCATTGAATTGGTAAATTGCTTTGGACAATATGACCACTTTAATGATGTTCATTATTCCTATCCATGAGCATGGAATGTTTTCCTATTTGTTTGTGTCATCTCTGATTTCTTAGTGCAGTGTTTTGTAATTCTCATTGTAAAGATCTTTCACCTCCCTGGTTACCTGTGTTCCTAGGTATTTTATTTTGTTTTATTTTATTTTATTTTATTTTGTTTTATTTTTTAGACAGAGTCTCACTCTATCACCCAGGCTGGAGGGCAGTGTCACGATCTTAGCTCACTGCAACCTCTACCTCCTGGGTTTAAGCAATTCTCCTGCCTCAGCCTCCCAAGTAGCTGGGATTACAGCCATATGCCACCACATCTGGCTAATTTTCATATTTTTAGTAGAGACAGAGTTTCACTATGTTGGCCAGGCTGGTCTCAAACTCCCAACCTCAGGTGATCTGCCAGCCTTGGCCACCCAAAGTGCTGGGATTATAGGCATGAGTCACCATGCCCAGTCTGGTATTTTATTCTTTTTATGGCAGTTGTGAATGGGATTGTGTTCCTGATTTGACTCTTGATTTGGCTGTTGTTGGTGTGTAGGAATGCTAGTGATTTTTGTGTGTTAATTTTGTATCCTGAAACCTTGAGGAAGTTGTTTATCAACTGAAGGACCTTTTGGGCTGAGACTATGTGATTTTCTACACATAGAATCATGTCATCTGCAAACAGTGATAATTGAGCTTCCTCTCTTTCTATTTGGATGCCCTTTCTTTCTTTCTCTTGCCTGATTGCTCTGGCCAAGACTTCTAATACTATGTTTAATAGGAGTGGTGAGAGAGGGTATCCTTGTCTTTTGTCAGTTTCCAAGGGGAATGCTTCCAGCTTTTGCTCATGCAGCATGATGTTGGCTGTGGGTTTGTCATAGATGGCTCTCATTGCTTGGAGGTATGTTCCTTCCATACCTAGTTTATTGAGAGTCTTTAATATAAAGGGCTGTTGAATCTTATTGGAAGCCTTTTCTGAATCTATTAAGATAATCCTGTGGTTTCTGTCTTTAGTTCTGTTTATGTGATGAATCACATTTGTTGATTTGTGCATGTTGAACCAACCTTGCATACCAGGGTTAAAGCCCACTTAATTATGGTGGATTTGCTTTTTGATGTGCTGCTTGATTCAGTTTGCAAGTATTTTGTTGAGGATTGTTGCATCGATGTTATCAAGAATATTAACCTGTAGTCTTCTCTGTTGTGTCTCTGCCAGGTTTTGGTATCAGGATTATGCTGACCTCATAGAATGAGTTAGGGAAAAGCTCCTCCTCCTCAATTTTTTTGGAATAGTTTCAGTGGGGATACTACCAGCTCGTCTTTGTATATCTGGCAGAATTCGGCTGTGAATCCATCTGGTCCTGGGCTTTTTTTGGTTGGTAGGCTATTTATTACTGATTCAATTTCGGAACTCATTACTGATCTGTTCAGGGAACCAATTTCTCCCTGGTTCAGTCTTGGGAGGGTGTGTGTGTCCAGGAATTTATCCATCTCTTCTAGGTTTTCTAGTTTGTGCACATGGAGGTGTTTGTAGTAGACTCTGATGGTTGTTTGTATTTCTGTGGGGTCAGTGGCAACATACACTTTTGTCATTCCTAATTGTGTTTATTTGTATGTTCTCTCTTTTATTCTTTACTTGTCTAGCTAGTGGCCTATCTTATTAATTTTTTCAAAAACCCAACATTTGGATTTGTTGATCTTTTGAATGGTTGTTCATGTCTCTGTCTCCTTTAGTTCAGCTCTGATTTTGCTTATTTCCTGTCTTCTGCTAGCTTTGAGGTTGGTTTGCTCTTGCCTCTCTAGTTCTTTTAGTTGTGATGTTAGGTTGCTAATTTGACATATTTCTAACTTTTTGATGTAAGTATTTAGTGCTATGAATTTCCCTCTTAACACTGCCTTAGCTGTGTCCCAGAGATTGTGATATGTTGTATCTTTATTCTTATTTGTTTCAAATAACTTCTTGATTTCTGCCTTAATTTCATTATTTATCTAAAAGTCATTCAGGAAAAGATAGTTTAATTCCCATGTAATTGCACAATTTTGAGTGTTTTTTTAGTCTTGAGTTCTATTTTTATTGCACTGTGGTCTGAGAGAGTATTTGGTATGACTTCAATTCTTTTGTATTTGCAGAGAATTGTTTTATGTCTAATTGTATGGTTCATTTTATAGTATGTGCCATGTGGCAATGAGAAGAATGCATATTCTGTTGTTATGGGGAGGAGAGTTCTGTAGGGCTCTATTAGATCCACTTAGCCCAATGTTGAGTTCATGTCCTAAATATCTTTGTTAATTTTCTGCCTCAGTGATCTGTCTAATACCATCAGTGGGGTGTTAAAGTCTCCCACTGTTATTGTGTGGGATCCTAAGTCTTTTTGTAGGACTCTAAGAACTTTCTTTACGAAACTGGGTGCTCTTGTGTTGGGTGCATATATATTTAGAATAGTTAGGTCTTCTTGTAGAATTGAACCCTGTACTACTGTGTAATGCCCTTCTTTGCCTTTTTAAAATCTTGGTTGGCTTAAAGTCTGTTTTATCTGAAATTAGGGTTGCAACCCCCGCTTTTTTCTCTGATTTCCATTTGCTTGATAGATTCTCCTCCAACTCTTTATTTTGAGCCTATGGGTGTCACTGCATGTGAGATGGGTCTCTTGAAGACAGCATACCATTGGGTCTTGCCTTTTTATCCAGCTTGCCTCTGTGTGCCTTTTAAATGGGGGCACTTAGCCCATTTATATTCAAGGTTAGTATTAATATGTGTGGATTTGATCTTGTCATTGTGGTGTTAGCTCATTATTATGCCAGCATGTTTTTGTGGTTGCTTTATAGTGTCAGTGGTCTGTGTACTTAGGTGTGTTTTTGTATTGGCTGGTAATGGTCTTTCCTTTTCATATTTAGTGCTCCTTTCAAGATCTCTTGTGATGTGAGTCTGGTGGTAACAAACTCAGTATTTGCTTCTCTGAAAAGTATCTTCTTTCTCCTTCAATGAGGAAGCTTAGTTTGGCTGGATATGAGATTCTTGGTTGAAGATTTTTTTTTTTTTTTAAAGAATGTTAAATATAGGTCCCAAATTTCTTCTGGCTTATAGGATTTCTGCTGAGAGATCTGCTATTAGCCTGATGGGATTTCTCTTGTGGCTGACCTGCCTTTTTTGCTATCTGCTTTTAACATTCTTTCATTTGACCTTAAAAAATCTGATGATTATGTGTCTCTGGGATAATCATTTGCAGAATCTTGCAAGAGTTACCTGTATTTCCTGAGTTTGACCATTGGCCTCTCTAGCAATGTTGAGGTTTTCAAGAACAATATCCTGAAATATGTTTTACAAGTTGTTTGCTTTCTCCCTATCCCCTTCAGGGATGCCAATGATTCATAGATTTCGCCTCTTTACATCATCGCATATTTCTTGGAGGTTTTGTTTGTTCATCTTCATTCTTTGTTTCATTTTTGTCTGACTGTCTTATATCAGAGAACCAGTTTTCAAGTTCTGAGATTTTTTCCTGTTTGGGCTATTCACCTGTTAATACTTGTGACTGCATTGTGAAATTCTTGTAGTGTGCTTTTCAGCTCTATCAGATTCGTTAGCTTCTTTTTTATACTGGCTCTTTTGTCCATCAGCTCCTATATTGTTTTATTGTGGTTCTTAGTTTCCTTGAATTGGAATTTGCTCTTCTCCTGAATCTTGATAATCATTCCTATCCATTTTCTGAATTCTATTTCTGTCATTTCAGCCAACTCAGCCTAGTTAAGAACCTTTGTTGAAGAACTAGTGTGATCATTTTAAGGACATAGGACACTTTACTCTGGCCATTTGAGTTGCCAGAATTCTTACGTTGGTTCTTTCTCATCTCTGCATATGGGTGTTCCTTTAACTGCTGAGCTGCTTCTTATTGAAGTGATGAGGTGGGGGCAGGGTAATTGTGTTGGAGTCTCAGGTCAGGCAGCCTTGCCCAGTGAGAAGTGAGGACCAGAACCTGTGTGGAGAACAGCCTGGCCACCTTTCCATGAGGTGAGTGCTCTGTGTTCATGATCCAGACCAGCCTCTGATCCCTGTAGACTCTCCAGAGCCTGGAGACAGCAAAGGCATGGGCTGCAAATGGCAACCCACTCCTCCTGCTGGGAGCTCTGTCCCAGGGAGTTGCAGTGCTGTTACTAGTTAGATATCCCTAGCTTGGGTAGGGGGTGGGTAGCTAGAGACCCTGACCAGGAGGACCCACCCAGTGAGGAGATGAGGGTTTGGGAATCTACATAAAAATAGTCTGGCCACTTTTCCATAGGGCTGCTGCAGTGTGTTGGGTGCCCACTCCAGTCCCTAGTCATCTTGGATTTTCCAGTACCTGAAGGGATCGACAATGAAGGCTGCAAAACAGCAAAAACTGCAGCTTGCCCCACCCTCTGTGAGTTTCAACCCAGGGAAGTATGAACTTGCTGCTGGCCGAAACATACTGCAGCGGTGGTTTCAGACCTCAATCTGGAGATTCCACCCAATGAAGAGAAAGGGGATCCAGGACCTGAGTGAAAAAACAGTCTGTCTATTTTTCTATAGAGCTTCTGTGCTGTGCTGGGGGACTGCCCCAGTCCTTAGTCACTTTGGACTCCCTAGAGCCTGAAGGCAACAATGGCTAAGGCTGTGAAACAGAAAAAATGGCAGCCCATCCCTCCCACTGGGAACTCCATCCCAGGGAGGCTGGGAACCATTGCCAGCTGGAAAACATCAGCAAGGTGGCTAGTGACCCCAATGAGGAGATTTCACTCAGTGAGGAGAAGGGGGGTCAGGGACCTGCATTTAAAAAACAGTTTGGCCACTTTTTTTGTAAGGCAACTGCACCAAAGGCAACAACTGCTAAAGCTGCAAAACAGCAAAGATGGTGGCCTCCCTCTCCCTCTGGAAGCTCCATCTCAGGGAGGTGTAATGCTCCTACTGGTGGCTGGCTGGAGTTCAAAGCCAGTGGGTTTTTTATCTAGTGAGGTACCATGGAAGTGGGGACTGCAAACTGTAGCTACTCAGCCTACTAGATTCCTAGGGGTATGTACAGGGATCTAACCTCCCACTTTGCAAGAGCTGCAGCTGCTTTTGCCAGGAAGCCTGATATCTAAAGTTCCCAGGGCTCTAGGTATACCTGGGCAGTTGCCCTGCTGAAACTCCATGTAGCTGTGCATGTCAGACTGCAAGCCCTGGTGTAGTGGGTTTATGAGGGGTCTCCTAACCCAAGGATTGCAAAGATCCATGGGAGAAGCATGGGTCCCCAAGGTTGTTCACTCATTCACCCACTGCTTCCCTGGGTTGGGGAGGCTCCGCTGTCTCCATGTCATGTTCAGGTGGACAGTCATCCTGCCTTGCTTTTCTCTGTTCTCCACGCGTTGAATTGTTTCCTTGATGAATCCCAATGCTTGTACCTGAATTCTTCAAGTTGCTTCAAGTTGAAGATGCTGTATTTACTCACCCCTTCTTTTCTCTCCATGAGAGTGGTGTACACTAGCTGCTTCTAGTCAGCTATCTCGGCCAGCCCCCTTTTCACCAGTCTCTTCTACTTTTTAAATTTTGTTCACTGTATTCTCTGTGCCTGGTACATAGCTGGTACTCAATAATTATTCATCAAATAAATGAACTCAAAGCTTCCAACTCATATGAATCACTGGCATTTAGTTATCTCAGATTAACTATCTCCCTAAAGGCTAGCATTACTAGACGTTTCCAATTTGCAGGTTCAGTTAACACCTGATGAAACATTGTTGCTTGACCTCCTGCTTTTGCATTTAGACAGGGCCATTCCAGTGTCACTGATGAAGGAACAAATTCTTCCAGGGACTGTGAAATCAAAAGACCTTGGTTGCACCCTCACTCTACCTAGAGGTGCAAGTGCAGACAGCACTGCTTTCTGTGAGCATAACCTTCTGAGCTGCAACTAAGCCTGCCTTTTCCCTCTTCCATGTCTCACTTTTTGTCTTCATCTGGGAGATAGGGAACAAAACTGTCACTATTGATCCTACCCCTTCTCCTTCTTTCTATCAAGTCTCAGCAGATTTTCTCCCTTATTCACTGATTGTCTTTCTTAGTTTGGTCTGGGTTTCATCTGGCTGTGCCCAGAAAGGCACTGCTTGCTCCCCTCTGTACTAGGAAGAGTACTTAGATCACCTGGGAGTCTAAGGTTGCTTGCAGTCTTCTGTGCCAGCTCAAAGCACAAGACCACCCTGCTGCCTTCTACTGTCATACCATACAATTACACACGCCTGACTCTAGAATACCGACATTTAGCCAGGAATTTAACTTCCCCTACTCTAATATAATAGATATGCCCTCACCTTAACACTGTCCAGTTAACATTGATGTAACTTGTAAAATATTAGCTGACATTCTTCAGCATTTTCTATCTTTCAAAATTACCTATTTCTCAGTCAAGATAATAAAGTGGTTCAAAAAAGAAAAAAATATCTGTGTGTTGCATGAAAACACACATGCAGCAGACTCACTCTATCTGACAGACCTTGACTGGGCCCACTAACCAGCTGACATTGATGCAGACCTAATTGGCATCATAATCTCCTAATGGGCTGCTCCTAACGGGCAGCTCATGTCTGCAGCAGAAGCCACTGGATACTAGAATCCCAAGGCAGTTCCCACATATGCAGCACACCACCTTCAGTCAGCCTGGGTCTTACCTCACCCACCAGGCCAGATAGCACCTGCCAATCAAAACACTCAGATAATTTGCCCTTCTACTATGGGATAAAGACTGTTCATAGCTGTTTTAAAGGACTTACCATGCTTCTCTTCCCTTGAACTTCATCACTCGGAGCCTAGAACAGGTTTTCTACTTTGCAGTAAAGCTTTTCCACGCTATGCTCAATCTCTGGTGCCTTAGTGTTTCTTTTCACTTTACTATATCTCCTTTAGCTCCAGTACTGAAAGGTCATTACCTAAACAAAATAATGTTTAGAACAAAGAAGTTAATCACTTAGTACTATGTTTGATGCTATAGTTGAATTACTTTAATACAATTTCAATTAAATGTACTTGGAAAACATGGATTCTCTTAGTCCAAATTTCCAAATGCTTCCTGATCAAGTCACATATGTACACTTGTTTCAAGCAGAAGTTTGAAAAAAATGCTTACTCTTTTACCAGTGAACAGTTCTTGTCACATTTAAGTAAATTCTGAAACCACTAAAACTAATTTTATTCCAATGGTTCTGGAGAGAAATTTAGCAAATATCTTAAAACACAGTTACTAATGTATAGAAACTTTACATTGGAACCAGTCTTCTCCTCTTTGGCCTTTTTTTCAAAGAAGGTAAGAAGAACCTATATTAACTGGGCATGAATTTATTTCTCTTTGTTTTACAGCTCCTCTTGTTTCTTAGCCAATTGTAGAGGTAGGGTTGGGAATGAGAAGTAATATATTTAAGAGCTCTGTCCTCTATCCTCCACGTGCTTTAAACCTTGATAATTTGTGCCTATATTCTTGTGACTTCCGGTTTTTAACAGGGGATAGAGGAAGTCTTCTGGGCCCACCTCATTCTTTTGAATTTTCAGTAGATTTTGGGTATCCTCAGTCATTCCTGTCACCTTGGCTATGTCATTAGGAGAAACCAGAAAACCAACTTGAGTCACCTTGCCCTTGATTGTGCCCTCTTTAGTATCTCCTTGAGCTCAACCAATCAGAGGTATGGAAACAGAAGACAAATTCCACTAATTTGATTCTCTCAGAGTATCCTTTCAAATACTCTACAGAATCATGCCTCACTTATTGGATGACCATCCAGCCATCTTCAGTTCACCAGTCCCACATTTGGTGTCTCAACACCCTTTCCAAAATCTAACTGTGGCTGCAGTGGTAACTTCATGCCAATCCCATTTCTGTTGCCAATATCAGGGTTAGTGGTTTTACTTCTGACACCTGTAGCGTTTCAGATGGTTTGCAAATAGTGAGGAAGATCCCACATGCTCTAAATATCCACATGCTTACTGGTTACATTAAGGTCCTGTTTCAATGAGCAAAGCCAAACAAAGCTTCTCAGAAGCACAAGATCACACAGGGCATACACAGAGACAACACATTTCAATGTAACTTCTCTTAGCCTCAAGGTTCCCTATCAGAAGCATAAAACTACTACAGCATTGTCCAGGTAGTGTAGAGTATCACCTAATGTGAAAAGCTCAATGATTGAGAGGCCTCTTGGTACTTGCATAAGCATTCCAAAAGAGCTAACACTAAAATCACTGTGTTTCCCTTTTGAGGGCATATTTACATAACTATATATATGCACACACACACACACACGCACACACACATGCACATATATAAGAGTTCCATATATACACATATATGTGTGTGTGCATATATATATATATGTTTTTCCTGATCTTGAGTTAAACTTAGCATCAAAAAAGGTATATACTCATTTGAAAACTAAATTAATATTAGCAATTATCACCTAATAATATCTTTGCTCCTACCTTTCCACTTTTCAAAAAGCCCATTTTCTGTACTATTTCTCACAATTCCCTAGCTCTCCATGACTAAATGTCCTTTAGTCCTCCAGGTCCTTCCCATATTTCTCCCATCATACCATGTAACCTGCTACATTATAATTTCCTTTATTTATGACCTCTACTAGACTGTGAGCTGTCTATGGACAGGGACTATATCTCCTTGCTGTTATACTTGCTAGTGCCTAACCACAGTCCTGGCACAAAGTAAGGGTATATTAGTCTGCTCAGGCTGCTATAACAAAATGCCATAGATTGGGTTGCTTAAACAACAGAAATGTATTTCTAACAGTTATGGAGGATTGGAAAGCTAAGATCAAAGTTTCAGCCAATTCAGTTTCTGGCCCTAAATGAGGGCCTCATTTAACTTTTATCACCTCCTCATAGGCCCTATCTCTACATAATGTCACATTGGGGGTCAGAGATTCAGCATATAAATGTTGGGAGGACATAAACATTCAGCTGACAACAAAAGATTTAATTTGTTGAATGAAAGAATGGATAAATATAAATAATAGTAAATGTATCTTGAATGTGATTCAAAATTTCAGAATTCTTCGAAGATACTCATTTGTTAAACATCTTTATCCAAAAGGTCCCAGGAAGGCTCACTCTTTTATTAATGGAAAAGAAAGGTATCTAATCAATTCAGTAATAGGCATAGTTCAATTTTATATACAACAAAATAGCATCTTAAGTACCTCTAAGGTCTCATAATTACATAGCATAACTTAGTAATTGTGTTAGGCAACCCTCAAAATGTCTTCCAATGATCCCCTCCCCACTTATTGGTATTTACTTCCTTATATAATCCCCTCTCCTTGAGTATGGACGGAACTTAGATACTTGCTTGTAGTGAACTAAATGTATCAAAGTTGTTTTATATTACTGATATAACAAATTGCTGATATATTTACTGATACTGATATATATAACAAATTACTGATATCCCGTTGCTGATATAACAAATTACCATGGTGTCTTAAAGCAATACAAATTTGTTATCTTACAATTCTGGAAGTCAGAAGTCCAAAATTGTTCTCACTAAGCTAAAGTCAAGGTGTTGGTGAAGCTGCATTCCTTTCCTGGGCTCTGGGGAACAGTCTGTGTCCTTGCCTCTTCCAGCTTCTGGAGGCTGCCTCCATTACTTGATTCATGGCCTCCTTCCATCTTCAAAGCCAGCAGTTTTGCCAGTCAAGTCTTCTTATATCTAATCAATCTGACACTGCCTCTTCTGCTTCCCTCTTTTGCATTTAATGGACCTTGTGATTACATTGGGCTGACCCAGATAATCCAGCATAATCTCTTTATTTTAAAGTCAGCTGATAAGCAACCTTAATTCTATTTGCAAACTTTAATTCCCCTTGCCATGTAACATAACACATTTACAGGTCCTTGGGATCAGGATGTGGACATCTTGAGTGGGAGAGGGGAGGGGGGTAGAATTATTCTGCCTATTGAAAATGGAATGTCACTTGCACAATTATATGACAAAAGACTTGTTGGTTTCTCTCTTGCTGAACTCTCTCTTGTCTTCTTTCTTGCTTACTCTGACGAAGCATGCTTCTATATTGTGAGATACTCTGTGGAGAGATCCATAGAGCAAGGAACCAAGCAAGTCTCTGACCAACAGCTCATAAGGAGTTGAAGCCTTAGTCCAGCAATACACAAGGGACTGAATCCCACTGATAACCACACAAGTGAAGCAGATCCTTCCCAGTTGAGCCTCGAGATTTGTGCTGCCTTATAAGAAACCAAACCCAGAGGACCATAGCTAAGCCACGCTCAGACTCCCAGCTTGCAGAAATTCCGAGCTAATAAGTGTTATTATTTTAAGCCACTAGGTTTTGTAATTTGATCAAAAAATTAACCAAAGATCCAAGAAGTTCAGTTAACCTCAAGCAAGATAAATACAAAGAAAACAAGTGCTAATCAAACTACTTAAAAACAAAGATAAAAAGAAAACTAACATATCACATATTAGGTGACAGCAATGATAATGTCTAACTTAACAAAAGCAACGGAGGCCAGCAGCAATGGAAGAATATCTTTAAAATCCTCAAATAAAGCAATGCTCAATTTAGAATTCTACGTCCAATGAAAATTCTTCAAAAATTATAATAAAATAAAGACATTTTCAGATAAACAAAAGCCAGGAAAATGTTTTAGCAGTAGACCTGCATTACAGGAAGCTCTAGAAAAGTAACCGAACAAACAAACATATAAAATTTTTTTAATCTTCAGGTTCAAGAAAAATGATACCAGATGGAAACTTAGATATATATGAATACATAAGATGTACTGCATATGTGGGAAAACATAAAGACCTACTTTTTTTCTTTATAAAATTTCCTTAAAGGATAACATACTGTATAAAACAAAATAATAACATAATGACATGGGGACTTAAAACATATGAATAGCAAAATATATAGCAGCAACAGCACAAAAGATGGAGGAGGCACAAGTGGATTTACAATGTTAAAGGTTCTCACGTTTTATATGAAGTGATTCACTACTAATTCTAAGTAAACTGTGGTAAGTGAAGTGTGCATACTGTGATTCCTAGAGCAGCTGCCAATCAATCAATCAATAAATTAGCTAAAAATAGTATAGCCATTATGGAAACAGCATGGAGGTTCCTCAAAAAATTAAAAATAAAACTACCATATGATCCGGAAATCTTGCTTCTGGGTGTATATCCAAAGTGAATGAAATCAATATGTTGAAGAGATAACTGCATTCCCATATTCATCATAGCATTATTCACAATAGCCAAGATATGGAATCAATTTTCCCTGACAGATGAATGAATAAAGAAAACATTTTATATATATAGACACACACACAATGGAATACTATTCACCCTTAGAAAAGAAGGAAATCCTGTCATTTGCTACAACATAGATAAACCTGGAGGACATTATGATGAGTGAAAGAAGACAGCCACAGAAAGACAAATATTGCATGATCTTATTTATACATAGAATCTTAAAAACTTGAACTCATAGAAGCAGAAAGTAGAATGGTAGTTCTCACGGTCTAAGACAGGGAGGGGCTCAGAATAGGGAGATATTGGTTAAAGGATATGAAGTTTCAATTAGATAGGATGAATTCGTTCTGGAGATATATTGTATAGCACAGTGACTATATTTAGTAATGATGTATTGGATTCTTGAAAATTGCTAAGAGATTAGTTCTTAAATGTTCTCACCACAAAAAGGTGAGGTGATATGAGGTGATAGACATGTTAATTAACTTGATATAATCATTTCATGAGGTATACATATATCAAAACATCACATTGTGCACCATAAATATATATAATTTTTATTTGTAAATTATACCTTAATACAGCTAAGAAAAATTTTTAATAAAATAATTTTAAAAATTTTAAAATAAAGAAAGAAATTAGCTAAAATGCCAATATAACAATATAAAAATAAAACTGAATGCTAAGAAACCCGTGATGACCCAAGAAAAGAGAGGAAAAAAGAAACGGAGGAACCAGAAAAAGATGGGACAAATAGAGAAAACACACAGCAAGATAACAGACATGAACTATATCAACATGTACATTCAGTGTAAATGGATTAAACTCTCCAATTAGGAGGAAAAGACTCAGAGTGGCTGAACAACAATACCTAACTATATACCATACACAAGGAACATACTTTGGTATAAAGTATACAAATAGGCAGAGAGTTCTAAAACACAGAAAGTGACAATGCAAGCAACAAGCTGAAGTGGTTAGATTAATGCCAAAGTAGACTTTGAAACAATAAGTACATTCACAGACAAGTCAGGGTATTTCGTAATTTTAAAAAAGGGTGAATTCTTCAAAGGACATTACAAACCTAAATGTATAGCAAATATTTACAAAACTAAAATATGTAGAGCAAATATTTACAAAACTAAAAGGAAAAAAGACAAATGTGCAACCATGATTAAATATTTTATCATTACTCTCTCAGTAATTGTTAGAATAACTAAACAAATAATAAGTTTACAGAAGATCTGAACACTACTGTCAATCAGTTTGACCTAATACCCAGCAATGTTCAGAATTCACATTCTTTCCAAATGCATATGGAATATTCATTAAATAGAATATATGCTGAGCCCTAAAATAAGTCTTAATAAATTTCAAAAAGTTGAAATACTACAGAATATGTTCTTGAAATAAACAAAATTAAATTTTAAAATTGTAACAATAGGAATCTAAAAAATCTTCCCCCAAAATGGAAACCAAACAATATACTTCAAAATAACCCAGGATCCAAAGAAAAATGACAAGAAGAATTAGAAAATATTTTCAATTGAATGATAATGAAAACACAACATATCAAAATTTGTAGGATACAACTAAAGCAATGCTTAGAGGGAATTTATTATTCTAAATGTTTTTATTAAGACAAAACCATCATTAAAAAATATGATAAAAATTAATTAAATTGAAAGATATAATAGTTCATGATTGGGATAGTGAATATTATTAAAATATAATTCCTCCCTAAACTGTTCTATAGATTCAACACAGTCCAAATAAAATCTGAGCAGGCTTTTTTTTTTAATTAGACAGCTGATTTTAAAAATTATATGGAAATGAAAATTACCAAGAGTAGCTGAAATAATTGTGAAAAATAAGAACAGTTTTAAAAAACTGAAACTACCATTTCAATGCTTGCTATAAATGTATACTAATCAAGACAATGTGGCATTGGTGTAAATATAGGTAAATTGATAACGAAACAATACAGGGTCTACCAGTAGATTCACACATATATGGCCAATTGATTTTTACAGACATTAATGTGATTCAATGGAAAAAAGATCAGGTGTTCTTTTCTAACACATGGTGTTAGAACCATGCATGTGAGAAATATTTCTTTTAAATTCATCTGAATTCTTATCTCACATGATCATATAAATTAATCCAAAATGAATCATAGACCTAAACATGCAAATAAAACTCTAAAACTTATTTTTTTTAAAAAAAGAATATCTTTTTGACCTGGGGTAAGCAAAGATTTCTTAGATGGGGTACAAAAAGTGGTAACCATAAAAGAAAAAAACAGTTAATTAGACTTCATCAAAAATTGAAAATACCAAGTGTTTACAAGATGTAGAATAATTGGAATTTTCATACATTTTAGTGGGAATGTCAAATGGGTACAACCATTTTATAAACCAGTTTGGCAATTTGTTATGACATTAAACATACATTTACCATATGTCCCAGCAAATCATTTATAATAAGCGTTCACTTAATATCAATGATAGATTCCTGGAAACTGTGACTTTAAACAAAACAATGTACAGCAGGTCAACATCATTTACTTGTAACATTAATGAGAAAATAATTTAGCTTTGTCATAGGTTGAACTTATCAACAATGTTAAGTGAGAACTAATTGTACTAGGTATTTATCCAAGAAAAATAAAAATATATATCCATAGAATTACTTAAAAATACTCATATAGTATATTGACTCATAAAAGCCAAATTTGGAAACCCAAATGTCCATCAACAGGTGAATAAAGGAACATATTTCAGTGTCTTTATACAAAGGAATACTACTCAGCAATAAAAAGTGAATCTGGTAATACACTCAACGTGAATGCATTTCACAGACCCAATATGGAGAGAAAGAAATTGACACAAAAGAGGGCATCTTGTATAATTCTGTGTGATGGTAGAAATCAGAAGAGTGTTTACCTAAGGTGGTACTAAGGGGGCAATGATGCAAAGAGAGCAGTGGACTCCTGCTATGTTGGAAATGTCCTAAGTGTTGATTAAGGTTGTAGCTACAAATGTGTATTCATTTGTTCAGTCTCATCAAGCTGTAACTTAAAATTTATATTTTATTATATGTAAATTCCATCTCAATAAAGTTGCTTTTTAAACGAATGAGACTATTGGCTTACTTAATTAGTGCTATTAGTGAAACCGTTAATAATATAACAAAATCATAGACTGAGAAGGAAACATATTTAGGCATTCCTTTAACAACACCTAGGTGTACCCCACAGCACAGACCAGTGATATTATCAGATTCGTGAGATTATCAGATTGTTCTTGTTTTTTTGTTTTGTTTTGTTGTTTGTTTGCTTTTTCAAGATGGTGGGTTAGAGGCTTTTAGCATGCTTTAGCCACTTGGAAATAGCAAGACAGTGCATAAAGATTAACTCTCTGAGCTTTAATTCAATAAGGAAAACAGGAATCCACCAGAAACAGGAATCCCAGATCCTGGTGAGGAAAACACAGGCAAGCAGCTCCTGTGATGGCATCCAGCTGATAAAAGTGAGGTAGTCCCTAGTATGCAAGAGAGGCAGAGAGCCTTTCTCTGTGATTCACCTTTCCACTGGGGATCCGAGCAACCCAGGCTAAAGGAGAGCCCTTTGTTTCTCTCAAGCCCTGGAGCTAACTTGGGGGGAGGCTTGGAGACACTAAGAGGGAAAGGACACCAGGAAAACCTGCAGGAATTTTCCAACACCCGGGACCAAAAGCAAGACATCATTTTTATTCCAGGTGCAGACAAAGTCGGCCATTCTTTGGCAACCCAGCAGCATACCTGGGCATGCATTTTTTTGTCTCAGGCCGGAGGTTACAGTGGTTGCTCTGGAGTGAGGTAGGGGCCTCCACAGCTGGAATTGTGGAAAGCACGTCAGTAGTAGGCACTGGAATTGTGCTGTCCCCATTGCAGGCCTGGGGCCGGCGGAGAGCTACTACAGCTGCAGTTTCTCCTCGGTGGTGAGACTTGCAGCCAGGCCCAGCTTGGTGACCTGGAACTGGTCTACATGTGCTATTGCTGGAGGCCCCAGCCTGCTCCCCTAATATTGTGGTGCAGCAGACCCTCTCTACTTCACCCCCAGTCAGAATTCCAGACATTCAAAACACCTGCTCACCTAGATTGGTAGCCTGAGCTGCCATACTCTTCCTGTGCAGAGATTCTGGAGCAGCAGGGCCTTCTCTGCTTCGCAGCCAGGCAGATCTTCAGACATTCAGAGCTCCTACTTGACTGGAACAGCAGCCTGAGCCACCCCACCCTTCCTGTGCAGAGATTCTGGCAAAGCAGGACTCTCTTTACTCCATGCACAGGAAGATAGCCAAGCATTCAAAGAACCTACTCACCTGAATCAGCAGCCTGAGCCAGCCCACCCTTCCCATGCAGGAATTTTGGTGAGTGGGACCCCCTCCACCTCTTACCCAAGCAGATCTCCAGGCAGTCAGAGCACCTATTCCTCTGGATTACCAATCACAGCTGCCTTACCATTCCTGTGCAGAGATTGTGGTGCAGTGAGGCCCTCTATACTTCATGCCCAGGCTGATCTACAGGCACCTAGAGCAGCCACTCTGCTGGATTAGGAGTTTAGGCTGCCACCCCTACCCATGCAGAGAACTTGGGGCCAAGGAGGTTTCCCAACTCCATGCAGTATGAGAGTATATAAAGCAACTAAACACATCTGGGAACTTGGTGACCACCCACTGGATTGTCCCTCAGCACTGGTGCTTGTGCCTACCATCAGGGAAACTATAGGTGGGCTTGCCTGGTCTGGCCATACCCATCTTGCCTACCACCTCCACTGAGCTTAGCAGGGAGCTCAGACTACCATGCACTCTACAGATCAGCACACTGTCTGAGGCAACAGAGAGCTTCTCCCCGTAAACAAGGGTCAAATACACACCTAGCTACGTTGGCCACAGATAAATCTTACCCATACATGCCATCTACTGGCTTGTAGGTTGAACCACAGAACCAATTTTTTTTTAAACCTGCCAAAAGAAGTACATAGGGCTATAGAAGCAAAGCCTGAAGACCCTATCCAACATTCTCTACAGTCACACCCCTTAGAGACTGAGGAAAGAAAAGGGGAAAGAAAAAAACAGTAATATTACAAGGAAAGAAAGAAAGAAAAAATTCTACCCACACAAAAATAATTACAAAAATCTACAAATGTCAGCATGTCGAGATGAGAAGAAACCAGTGCAAAAATGCTGGCACCATGAAAAATCTGAATGTAGTGACACCACCAAGAGATCACATTAGCTCTCCAGCAATAGTCCCTAACCAAAATGGAAATTCAGAAATGACAGATAAAGAATTTAAAGCATAGACTGCAAAGAAGCTCAATGAGATCCAAGACAAGATTGAAAATCAACAAAAAGATACTTCTAAAATAATTTAGGAAATGAAGGAAGATATAAACATCTTAAAAAGAAATCAATCGGACCTGGAATTTAAAAGCTCACTTAAAGAATTTCAAATACAATTGAAAGCTTTATGAATAGACTGGACTAAGCAGAAGAAAAAATTTCAGAGTGTGAAGACCATTATTTTAAATAAACTCAGTCAGACAAAAAAAAAAAAAAAAAAAAAAGAATTTTAAAAAATAAACAAAGTCTTTGTGAAGTATGAGATTACGTAAAGCAACTAAACCAATGAATTGTTGGCATTCCTGAGAGAGCAGAAGAAAAAGGCAACAACCTGGAAGACATACTTGAGGGAATAATTTTTTTAAAAAAATCCTTAATCTTGCAAGGAAGTAGATACCCATACATAAGAAATCCAGAGAACAGGGAGGGGGGATGGATAGCATTAGAAGAAATACCTAATGTAAATGAAGAGTTAATGGATGCAGTACACCAACATGGCACATGTGTACATGTGTAACAAACCTGCACGTTGCGCACATGTACCCTAGAACTTAAAGTGTAATAATAAATAAATAAATAAAATTTTAAAATCCAGAGAACATCTGTGAGATATTATAGAAAATGAATATCACCAAGGCATATATTCACTGGACTGTCCAAAGTCAATGCAAAAAAAAAAAAAAAGGTAGCTAGAGAAAAAGGTAAGATTGCAAATAACAGGAACTGCATCAGGCTGACAGTGGACTTCTCAGCAGAAACTTTACAAGCCAGGAGAGATTAGGGTCTTATTTTCAGCATTCTTAAAGAAAAGAAATTCCAACCAATGATTTCATATCCCACATTAAGTTTCCTAAGAGATAGAGAAATAAAATATTTTCCAAACAAACAAATGTTAAGAGAATTCATTACCACTATACCAGCCTTACAAGAGATATTTAAGGGAGTTCTAAACAAGGAAACAAAAGAATGATACCTGCTATCACAAAAACAACACACTCAAATGGATAGCCCACAGACCCCATAAGGTAAGCAGGCAACAGAAACTAGAAAACAACCATCTAACAACTTCATGATAGGATCAAAACTTACATATCAATATTAACCTTGAATGTAAACAGTCTAAATCCACCAAAAAATATGCATTTTTTGATTTTGATTAAAAAAAAAAAAGACCCTTCTATCTACTGTCTTCAAGAGAGTCGTCTCACATGTAATGACACTAATAGGCTGAAAGTAAAATTTGGAGAAAAAGCTATCACACAAATGGAAAACAAAAAACAGTAAGAGTCACTATTCTTATATCAAATAAATGATACTTAAACATAATTTAAACCAGTAAAAAGAAAATGGCAAAGAAGGGCATTACATAATGATAAAGAGTTCAATTCAACATGAAGACTTAATTTTCCTAAATATACACTCACCCAACATTGGAGCACCCAGATTCATAAAACAACTATGTCTACACCTACGAAAAGACTTAGACAACTACACAATAATAGCAGGGGTCTTCAATACCCCATTGACAGCATTAGACAGATCATTGAGGCAGAAAACTAACAAAGAAACTCTGGAGTTAAACTTGACACTTAACAATTGGACCTAATAGATATCTACAGAACACTCCACCCATCAACCACAGAATACACATTCTTCTCACTTGCCACCAGAACATACTCCAAGGTCAAACACATGTGTGGCCATAAAGCAGTTCTCAATAAATTCAAAAAAATGAAATCATGCCAACCATACTCTCAGACCACAGTGGAATAAAAACAGAAATCAATACCACAAAGATTTCCCAAAACCACACAATTACATGGAAATTAAACACTTTGCTCCTGAATGACTTTTGGGTAAATAACCAAATTGACCAAGCATAGTGGCTCATGCCTGTAATCGCAGCACTTTAGAAGGCCAAGGCAGATAGATTGCTTGAACCCAGGAGTTTGAGACCAGTCTGGGCAATATGGCAAAATCCTGTTTCTACAAAAAAATACAAAAATTAGCCAGGCATGATAGTGCATGCCTGTATTCCCAGCTCCATGGGGGGGCTAAGAGGTAGGAGACTTGCTTCAGCCTGAGAAATCAAGACTGCAGTGATCCACGATTGTGCCACTGCACTCCAGCCTGGGTGACAACGTGAGACCTTGTCTCAACAAAAACAAAAATGAAATTAACAAAGAAATCAAAAATTCTTTGAAATAAACAAAAACAGACAAAATACCAAAATCTCTGGGATGCAGCAAGAGCAGTGTTAAAAGGAAAGTTTATAGCACTAAACATCTAACTCAAAAAGTTAAACAGATCTTGAATTAACAATTTAACATCACAATCAGGAACTAGGAAAACAAGAACAAACTAACCCCAAAGCTAGCAAAAGCAAAGAAATAACTCAGAGCAGAACTAAGGGAAATCAAGATCCCAAAATCCACACTTAAGATAAATAAAACCGAAAGTTGATTCTTTAAAAGCATAAACTGGATTGATAGACCACTAGTTAGATTAACAAAGAAAAAAGCAGAAGCTCCGAATACACACAATCAGAATCAACAAAGGTGACATTATAAGCAATCCCACGGAAATACAGAAAACCCTCAGAGACTGTTATGAATTTCTTTACACCCACAAACTAGAAAATCTAGAGGAAATGAATAAATTCCTGGAATCACGCAATCTCTCAAGGTGGAATCAGGAAGAAATTGAAACCATGAACAATATCAAGTTCCAAAATTAAATCAATAATAAAAAAATTTATCAACCAAAACCAGCCCCTGATTGGACAATTTCTACCACATGTACAAAGAAGAGCTGATACCAATTCTACAGAAATTGTTCAAAAAAGTCAAGGAGGAGGTAAACTTTCCTAACTCATTCTACGAAGCCAGCACCACCCTGTACCAAAACCTGGCCAAGGCACAACAAACAAAGAAAACTGCAGGCTCATGTCCCTCATGAGCATAGATGCCAAAAATCCTCAATAAGATACGAGCAAACAGAATCCAGTGGCATATGAAAAAGTTAATTCACTACAATCAAGTAGGCTTCATTCCTAGGATGCAAGGTTGCATACACAAATCAATAAATGTGATTCACCACATAAAGAGAATTAAAAACAAAAACCATATGATCATCTTAATAGATCACCATAAAAAGCCTTTGATAAAATTCAACATCTCTTCATGATAAAACCCTCAACAAGGTAGGTATTGAAGGAACATACCTCAAAATAATAAGA
This sequence comes from Macaca thibetana thibetana, assembly GCF_024542745.1. NCBI lineage: Eukaryota > Metazoa > Chordata > Mammalia > Primates > Cercopithecidae > Macaca > Macaca thibetana. The sequence goes on along the minus strand of NC_065585.1, from coordinate 79,300,922 downwards.
GCCATCTATGACAAACCCGCAGCCAACATCATGCTGAATGAGCAAAAGCTGGAAGAATTTCCCCTTGAGAACTGGAACAAAACAAGGATGCCACTATCATTATTCCTATTCAACATTGTACTAGAAGTCCTTGCCAGAGGAATTAGGCAAGAGAAAGAAATAAAAGGCATGCAAATAGGAAAAGAAGTCAAACTATCTCTAGTTATGCACAATATGATTTAACACCTAGGAAACCCTAAAGACTCTGCCAAAAGGCTCCTGGAACTCACAAACGACTCAAATAAAGTTTTAGGATACAAAAGCAATATACAGAAATAAGTAGCATTTCTACATACGAATAACATTCAAGCCAAGAGGCAAATTAAGAATGCAATCCCATTTACAATAGCCACATAAAAAATAAAAATACCTAGAAACACATCTAACTAAGAAGGTGATAACCTCTACAAGGAGAACTACAAAACACTGATGAAAGAAATCAAAGATGACACAAATGGAAAAACATTCCATGCTCAAGGACTGAAAGAGTCAATATCATTAAAATGACCATATCACCAAAAGCAATCCACAAATTGAACGTTATTTCTATCAAACTGCCAGTATCATTTTTCACAGAACTAGAAAAAAAACTATTCTAAAGTTTATATGAAACAAACAAACAAACAAAAAGCCCAAATAGGCAAAGCAATACTAAGCAAAAAGAACAAAGCCAGAGGTGTAACATTACCTGACTTCAAACTATGCTATAAGGCTACAGTAAGCAAAACAGCAATGGTACTGGTACAAAAGCAGACACATACACCAGTGGAGCCAAATGGACAACTCAGAAATAAAACCGTATACCTACAGCCAACCAATCTTCAACAAAGTCGACAAAAATAAGCAATGGGGAAAGGACTCCTATTTAATAAATTGTTCTGGGATAGCTAGCTAGCCATATGTGGGAGAATGGAACTGGAACCGTACATTTTATCATATATAAAAATTAACTCAAGATGGATTACAGATTTAAATATAAGACCTCAAACTATAATAATTCTAGAAGAAAACCTAGAAAACACATCAGCCTTGGGAAAGAATTTATGACTAAGTCCTCGAAAGCAATTGCAGGCTAGGTATGGTGGCTCATGCCTATAATCCCAGCCCTTTGGGGGCCAAAGCAAGAGGATCACTTGAGTCCAAGAGTTTGACACCAGCCTGGGTGACATAGTGAGACCACATCTCTACAAAATATTTTAAAAATTAGCTGGTGTGGTGGTGTACAACTGTAGTCCCAGCTCCTTGGGAGGCTGAGGTGGGAGGATTGCCTGAGCCCAGGACGTCAATGCTGCAGTGAGCTATGATTACACCACTGCATTCCAGCCTGAGTGACAATGCAAGACCTTGTCTCAAAAAAAAAAAAATAAAATAAAAATTGACAAGTAGGACCCAATTAAGTGAAAGAGCTTCTGCACAGAAAAGTAAAACATCAACAGAGTAAACAGACAACCTACAGAATGGGAAAAAATATTTCCAACTATGCATCTGACAAAGATTTGATATTCAGCATCTATAAGAAACTTAAACAATTCAATAAGCAAAAACAACCCCATTAAAAAGTGGGCAAAAGTTATGAACAGACACTTCTCAAAAGAAGACAAACACACAGCCCACCAGCCCACAAACATACGGAAAAATGCTCATTATCACTAATCTTCAGAGAAATGCAAATCAAAACCACAAGGATATACCATCTATTGGGAACAATAGACATTGGAGACTACTGGGCAGGAAGGAGGGAGGGGGACATATTATATTCACTATGTGGGTGACAGGATCATTCATACTCCAAACCTCAATGTCACACATTACACCCACGTAACAAACCTGCACATGAATCTACAATAAAAGTTGAAATTATTAAAAAAAAAAAAAAAAAAAAAAAAGGAAAGATTGTTCTGGCAGCTATGTGGAAAATGGACAGGAAGGGGCCCAGAAAAGATGCAGACATGCCAAGTATTAGAGGAAGGCTGAAGTAGACATGGAAAGAGGTCCACTAGAAAGTTGGTAATATCTGGAACCAGGGTAAAGAGAATTGCACAAATATAAAAGAGAATTAGGGAATAAAATTGATCTTACCTGACAATGAATTGAAGTATGAAAGTAAAGAAGCAGTCGAGGATGACACCAGGTCTTTAACCAGGGCAAGATACGTGGTGACGCCATTTTTCAAGGGAGGAAACAATCGAAGAGGACCTGGTTTGGGGAAAAGAGAATATCATTACTTTTGGTTTGGATGTGTTGAGTTTGAATGTGCCATTGAGATATCTAGGTGGAGATATTGAGTAAAGAGTGATTGAAAATCCTTATGAAGCACTGGTGTATAGTTGGTATTTGGACTGACATTTGCATGTCAATCATTAGAAAAGGAAGTAGAATAAAAATAAATAAAAGAGCCTGAGTCTTGAGGAATTCCAACATTTAATGGCTAGTATTAGAAGTATTGACCTGCAAAAGAAAATTAAAAGGTATAGCCCAAGAAGTAGGGGAGAAAGCAGGAAAGCAGGGTGTCAAGAAGGAAAAAGAAGCAATAGTCTCTGGTTGCAAACAGCCAGATGAGATGAAGACTGAGATGTGTTCATTGCATTTAGTAACATGGAAGACATTGATTACTTTTGTAAGAGCTATCTTTTTCAGTTGAGTCATGGAGACACAGGTAAGATTGGAGTAGACTGAAGACTGCACCTTAAAACAACAGAGTATTCATCCCAAGTCAAAATAGTATTTTTTTGACTTGAAAACTGTTTCAAAACTGACAAACATCAGATGCAGTGGCTCACACCTGTAATCCTGTTACTCTGGGAGGCCAAGGTGGGAGGATTGCTTGAAGCCAACAGATTGAGCCCAGCCTGGGCAACAAAGCAAGACTCTGTGTGGATGATAATTAAAAAAAAAAAAAATAGCTGAATGTGGTGGCACATACCTATAGTCCCAGCTCCTCAGGAGACCCACTTGAGCCCAGGAGGTCAAGGTTGTAGTGAGCTATGATCACACCACTACACTCCAGCCTGGGCTATACAGCAAGACCTTGTCTCTTGGGAAAAAACAAAAAACGAAAAAACAAAAAAAAACCTGACAGAACAAGAAGTTGCCTCAAATGAAAATACAATTTATGATATTAACTTGTAAGTTAAAATGTATTATAAAACTCAGATCAGGCAGTTATATGAAGCTTGAGCATCAATATAAGTAATATTTTTAAACTATTATCATGAGATGAAACATGAAACAAATATCACTCTGTCATATTAACTCTGTTGCCTAAAGTGTATTTTGCTGTTGTTTTTTTACTAATTCAGAGAATAATTGTTTGTATGGTGCATTGCTTCCGAGGATTTTCACAGAACTTTTTCCATATGAATTTGACAACATATAACAGGGGGATAACCTGAAAAATCCTTGTATTGGACACCTCTCAGGCAGCACTTCAAACCCACCTGGCTGCATCTCTTCCTCCAGCCTCTGCCGGGGGAAGAGTTTTACCCAGCTTTGATCAGCTTCACTCAGATGTGATCTGACAGAACCTAGCCTCAGGCATCCAGCATGGAACTCTTCCTTCCTAAGTGGGACTTGCCTGATGCCACAGCATGACATGACCAAGAGAACCCATTTGGCATTCATGCATGTGCACCCAGAACTACTGGACTACTGGGCTCACTCTTGGCCAGGGGAACAAGGGCCGATGGAGGAATGCTCACTCCATTTTTCCCTAGGAAGGCATTTCTGAGACTCCTAGAATGTCCAAACCATCATCTGGGCAGTGACGTCTCCCTAGCACCTTCTCTTCTGCCTTTCCCTTTTTCCCTGTTCTTCATTTCTGCTCCGTGGAGTCACATTTCAAAACATTCACGCACAAGCCTTTTATCTCAGGCTCTGCTTTCAAGGGATCCTAGGCTAATATTCTAGTTCAGAAACTACAAATGAAGGCCCTTTGGCATGGCAGAAGGGGAAACCAACATTTTCTAAAAACTGAATTTGTGCTCCATATTTACTATTTCACATAACACTCATAAGAACTGCAGACTGGCTCAACTGGGAAACTGGAGTCCAAGTTATTCAAAGCTACACAGTTTCACTGACTTCAGTTTATACGTTCTTATCCCCCATACTGCTTCCAGTGATATCTTCCTTTGACTATGGTCATAGATATATTTTTGGAAGTGAATAATGAAGATAAATAGCAATAGCAACTATTATGCATTGAGAGTCTATTTGTGCCAGACACTTGGCTAGGCACTTAATATTTAATCTTCACTGTAACTCTACAAGCTACCACTATCTCCATTTTATTCCAATAAAAATGGAGGCCAACTGTTCCAACATTCTCTACTGATGAAATGACAGTTAATACTTGTGCTTACTCTGTACCTCTAATATCTATGATCACATTTAATCCTCACACCTACCCATGAAATAGGTTCCTGTTGATCATCACATTACAGATTCAGCAGCTCTAAAGCTTGTAGATGCCTTTTCCCCTACCAGACTGCCTCTCATTACAGGAAGAAGACAGGGAGAAAAACATGGCAAGAAAAAATGATCTACCATAACCACTTCCTATGTCAACACGCTTTGAACAGAGCAATAGTCACACCCATAGTGCCTGCTAAAAATATGACTATGGCTTATTTCAGGATCTCTGCACTTCAGCACTATGACATTTTGGCCTGGATAGTTATTTGTAGAGGGAAGTGTCCTGTGCATCGTTGGATGTATAGCAGCATCCCTGGCCTCTAACCTCTAGGTGCCAATAACACCTCCCCTCCATTGTGACAACCAAAAATGCCTTCAGACTTTGGCAAAATTGCTTCCAGTTGAGAACCACTGGTTTATGACATTTTAAAAAAACATTTTTAATTCTGAAGTTTGAATTATATCAGGGCAATGGTCCTCTGTTGTCTGGGAATTCAATTGTGGAGATATGAATGGGAATTCAATTCAGTAATCCCCTCTGCTCCTCCCCTACTCTTATTCCCTTCCTTCCCTTGTTTCTTTTGCAAGTCCAAGGATGCCTTCCACCCAACAAAAACAGACTCATGCACAGGAAGGGACTTGTCCCTGAGCCATGGCATCCCCTTCATTCTCATCAGATGTCTCTCCTTCAAGTCAAAATTTTGTCTAGCCCTGATTACCATACTATCTCCAGACTAAAAACAAAACCTATTTAATTATCTCTACTACTAAATAACAAGCACACCATATTACGAACATTGTTTCTATATTTACAAATCCAAAACATGATTGAAAATGTCAGTCTCGGCTTTGCAGCAGCTGCCGCCACCGCCAGGAGCCCCGAACAATCAGCCATGGTCAACCCCACCGTGTTCTTCCACATTGCCGTGAATGGCGAGCCCTTGGGACATGCCTCCTTGGAGCTGTTTGCAGACAAGTTTTCAAAGTCAGCCGAAAACTTCCGTGCTCTGAGAACTGAAGAGAAAGAATGTGGTTATAAGGGCTCCTGCTTTCACAGAATTATTCCAGGATGTATGTGTCAGGGTGGTGACTTCACATGCCATAATGGCACTGATGGCAAGTACATCAATGAGGAGAAATTTGATGATGAGAACTTCATCCTGAAGCATACAGGTCCTGGCATTTTGCCATGGCAAATGCTGGACCCAACGCAAACCATTCCCAGTTTTTCATCTACACTGCCAAGACTGAGTGGTTGGATGGCAAGCATGTGGTCTTTGGCAAAGTGAAAGAAAGCATGAGCATTGTGGAGGCCATGGAGTGCTTTGGGTCCAGGAATGGCAAGACCAACAAGAAGATCTCCACTGCTGACTGTTAACAGCTCTAATAAGTTTGACTTGGGTTTTATCTTAACCACCAGACCATTCCTTCTGTAACTCAGGAAATGCCCCCTCCACCCCATTTGCTCACAGTAGCCTATAATCTTTGTGCTCTCGCTGCAGTTCCCTTTGGGTTCCCTTTGGGAGAGAACTCCCTCCTCTAGCCAAGGGAAGGGGTTCCATGTTTTCCTTGTTCCCTTCCATGCCTAGGTGGATTGTAGAGTTAAGTTTATGATTATGAAATAAAAACTAAATAACAAAAAAAAAGAACTGTCACTCTCTCAGTGTAGAAACAATATTCCCATAATCAAACATCCAAAGAAAATTGTATGATTTTTTGTATTATCCAGGATTTCAAGACTCTGTTTCAGGGCAGAAAAGCCAAGTAGAAACAATGGTCAACTTTCAGCATACCTACTTTCAGCAGCCTACTTTCTGCTTCTTATGCAAACATAACTATTATTTGTATTATTTTGTCCAAAATGTTAATATGAATTTATGTAAACATTCTAAATATGTGGATCATAAATACATACTACTGAATCAAAACTATAAGAAAGCAATATGATTGGTCCTAGAAGACTTTTATATATTTTCATAAACTATTATTTCTTTTTAACATGTGTTATGCAAACAGGATAATGTAAATATTATATATAAGATGGCAAACACTATGAGTGCATACTCTTAGAAATTTGGTCAAATACGTCTGGGTGCGGTGGCTCAAGCATGTAATCCCAGCACTTTGGGAGGCCGAGGGGGGTGGATCAAGAGGTCAGGGGTTAAGACCAGCCTGACCAACATGATGAAACCCCATTTCTACTAAAAATACAAAACTTAGCTGGGCATGGTGGCAGGAGCCTGTAATCCCAGCTACTCAGGAGGCTGAGGCAGGAGAATTGCTTGAACCCGGGAGGCAGAGGTTGCTGTGAGCTGAGATCACGTCACTGCATTCCAGCCTAGGCGACAGAGCAAGACTCCGTCTCAAAAAAGAAAAAAAATAAAAGAAAGAAATTTGGTCAAATACAAAGTTCTTCTGAAAACTAGTCTCCCATAAATAACTTTCATAAAGTTCCATGATATGCCTACAACATCTTTTAAATAAATCTAGTGAGATGTTGCTAAAATGGCAAACTCAAAGATGACAGCAGAATTAGCCCAATAATGAAATCTATCCATTTTAGAAGCATTTTATATTGATACTTAAAGGTATAGTTTTCCACTTCTAGAGCCAATTTTTCCTAGGCTATTTATTCTAAAACATGTTTGGAAGATCGAGGGTCACACAGCAGACATCTGGACCCTCCCTAATAGAATAGGTTTTATTAGATCCTCAACCCAGTGAAAGTGAAGAAACAAAAATGGGCTTTTCAAAGATGGCCGAATAGGAATAGCTCCAGTCTGCAGCTCCCAGCGAGACCAACACAGAAAGCAGGTGATTTCTGCATTTACAACTGAGGTACCCAGCTCATCTCATGGGGACTGCTTGGACAGTGGGTGCAGCCCACAGAGAGCCAGCAGAAGCAGAGTGGGGCATCACCTCACCCAGGAAGCCCAAGGGGTCAGGAAACTCCCTCTCCCAGCCAAGGGAAGCCATGAGGGACTGTGCCTTGAGGAATGGTGCATTCCAGTCCAGATACTATACTTTTCCCATGTGCTTCACAACCTGCAGACCAGGAGATTCCCTCCGGTGCCTACACCACCAAGACCCTGGGTTGCAAGCACAAAATTGTGTGGCCGTTTGGGCAGACACCAAGCTCGCTGCAGGAGTTTCTTTTCATACCCCAGTGGCACCTGGAACACCAGCGACACAGAACTGCTCACTCCCCAGGATAGGGGGCTGAAGCCAGGGAGCCAAGTGGTCTAGCTCGGTGGATCCCACCCCCATGGAGCCAAGCAAGCTAAGATCCACTGGCTTGAAATTCTCACTGCCAGCACAGCAGTCTGAAGTCAACCTGGGACACTAGAGCTTTGGGCGGGTTGTGGGGAGCATCCACCATTACTGAGGCTTGAGTAGATGGTTTTCCCCTCACAGCATAAACAAAGCCACTGGGAAGTTCAAACTGGGCGGAGCCCACCTCAGCTTGGCAAAGCCATTGTAGCCAGACTGCCTCTCTAGATTCCTCCTCTCTGGGCAGGGCACCTCTGAAAGAAAGGCAGCAATCCCAGTCAGGGTCTTACAGATAAAACTCCCATCTCCCAGGGACAGAGCACCCGGGGGATGGGGCCGCTGTGGTTACAGCTTCAGCAGACTTAAACATTCCTACCAGCCAGCTCTGAAGAGAGCAGTGGATCTCCCAGCACAGCACTCAAGCTCTGCTAAGGGACAGACTGCCTCCTCAAGTGGGTCGCTGACCCCCATGCCTCCAGACTGGGAGATACCTCCTAGCAGGCCTCAACAGACACCTCATACAGGAGAGATCTGGCTGGCATCTGGCAGGTGCCCTTCTGGAAAGAAGCTTCCTGAGGAAGAAATAGGCAGCCATCTTTGCTGTTCTGCAGCCTCCACTGGTGATACCCAGGCAAACAGGGTCTGGAGTGGACCTCCAGCAAACTCCAGCAGACCTGCAGCAGAGGTGCCAGACTGTTAGAAGGAAAACTAACAAACAGAAAGGAAGAGTATCAACATCAACAAAAAGGATGTCCATATAAAAACCCCATCCAAAGGTCACCAACATCAAAGACCAAAGGTAGATAAATCCATGAAGATGGGGAGAAACTAGCACAAAAATGCTGAAAATTCCAAAAACCAGAACACCTCTTCTCTTCCAAAGGATCACAACTCCTTGCTAGCAAGGAAACAAAACTGAACAGAGAATGAGTTTGACGAATTGACAAAAGTAGGCTTCAGAAGGTGGGTAATAACAAACTCCTCCGAGCTAAAGGAGCATGTTCTAACCCAATGCAAGGAAGCTAAGAACCTTGAAAAAAGGTTAGATGAATTGCTAACTAGAAAAACCAGTTTAGAGAAGAATATAAATGACCTGATGGAGCTGAAAAGCACAGCATGAGAACTTTGTGAAGCATAAACAAGTATCAATAACTAAATCGATCAAGCAGAAGAAAGGTGAAGATCAACTTAATTAAATAAAGTGGGAAGACAAGATTAGAGAAAAAAAGAATGAAAAGGAATGAACAAAGCCTCCAAGAAATATGGGACTATGTGAAAAGATCAAATCTACGTTTGATTGGTGTACCAGAAAGTGATGGGGAGGATGGGACCAAGTTGGAAAACACTCTTCAGCATATTATCCAGGAAAACTTCCCCAATCTAGCAAGACAGGCCAACATTCAAACTCAGGAAATACAGAGAACACTGCAAAGATACTTCTCGAGGAGAGCAACCCCAAGACACATAATCGTCAGATTCACCAAGGTTGAAATGAAGGAAAAAATGTTAAGGGCAGCCAGAGAGAAAGGTCGGGTTACCACAAAGGGAAGTCCATCAGATAACAGTGGAACTCTTGGCAGAAACCCTACATGCCAGAAGAGAGTGGGGGCCAATATTCAGCATTCTTAAAGAGAAGAATTTTCAACCCAGAATTTCATATCCAGCCAAACTAAACTTCATAAGCAAAGGATAAATAAAATCCTTTACAGACAAGCAAATGCTGAGAGATTTTGTCACCACCAGGCCTGCCTTACAAGAGCTCCTGAAGGAAGCCCTAAACATGGAAAGGAACAACCAGTACCAGCAACTGCAAAAACATGCCAAATTGTAAAGACCATTGACACTATGAAGAAACTGCATCAACTAATGCGCAAAATAACCAGCTAACATCATAATGACAGGATCAAATTCACACATAACAATATTGACCTTAAATGTAAACGGGCTAAATGCCCCAATTAAAAGACACAGACTGGCAAATTGGATAGTCAAGACCCATCAGTGTGCTGTATTCAGGAGACCCATCTCACATGCAAAGACATACACAGGCTCAAAATAAAGGCATGGAGGAATATTTACCAAGCAAATGGAAAGCAAAAAAAAAAAAGCAGGGATTGCAATCCTAGTCTCTGAAAAAACAGACTTTAAACAAACAAAGATCAAAAGAGACAACGAAGGCCATTACATAACGGTAAAAGGATCAATGCAATAAGAAGAGCTAAATATTCTAAATATATACCCAATACAGGAGCACCCACATTCATAAAGCAAGTTCTTGGAGACCTACAAAGAGACTTAGACTCCCACACAATAATAGTGGGAGATTTTAACACCCCACTGTCAATATTAGATACACAAGACAGAAAATTAACATGGATATCCAGGACTTCAACTCAGCTCTGAACCAAGCAGATCTAATAGACATCTACAGAACTCTCCACTCCAAATCAACAGAATATACATTCTTCTCAGGACCACATCGCACTTATTCTAAAATTGACCACATAATTGGAAGTAAAACACTCCTCAGCAAATGCAAAAGAACGGAAATCATAACAAACAGTCTCTAAGACCACAGTGCAATCAAATTAGAACTTGGGATTAAGAAACTCACTCAAAACCTCACAACTACGTGGAAACTGAACAATGTGCTCCCGAATGACTACTGGGTAAATAACGAAATGAAGGCAGAAAAAAAGATGTTCACTGAAACCAATGAAAACAAAGACACAACATACCAGAATCTCTGGGACACATTTAAAGCAGTGTGTAGAGGGAAATTTATAGCACTAAATGCCCACAAGAGAAAGCAGGAAAGATCTAAAATCAACATCCTAACATCACAATTAAAAGAACTAGAGAAGCAAGAGCAAACAAATTCAAAAGCTAGCAGAAGACAAGAAATAACTAAGATCAGAGCAGAACTAAAGGCGATAGAGACAAGAAAAACCCTTCAAAAAATCAATGAATCCAAGAGGTGTTTTTTTAAAGATCAACAAAATCGACCAGTAGCCAGACTAATAGAGAAGAAAAGAAAGAAGAATCAAATAGATGCAATAAAAAAAGATAAAGGGGATATCACCATTGATCCCACAAAAATACAAACTACCATCAGAAAACACTATGCACCTCTACAAAAATAAACTAGAAAATCTAGAAGAAATGGATAAATTCCTGGCACATATGTCCTCCCAAGACTAAACCAGGAGGAAGTCAAATCCCTGAATAGACCAATAACAAATTCTGAAATTGAGGCAGCAATTAATAGCCTACCAACCAAAAAAAAAGTCCAGGACCAGAGGGATTCACAGCCAAATTCTACCAGAGGTACAAAGAGGAGCTGGTACCATTCCTTTTGAAACTATTACAAACAATAGAAAAAGAGGGAATTCTCCCTAACTCATTTTATGAGACCAGCATCATCCTGATACCAAAACCTGGCAGAGACACAACAAAATAAGAAAAGTTCAGGCCAATATCCCTGATGAACATAAATGCGAATATCCTCAATAAAATACTGGCAAACAAAATCCAGCAGCATATCAAAAAGTTTATCCACCACAATCACATCGGCTTCACCCTGGGATGCAAGGCTGTTTCAACATATGCAAATCAATAAACGTAATCCATCACATAAACAGAACCAATGACAAAAACCACATGATTTTCTCAATAGATGCAGATGTTGATCTTTCAACAAAATTCAACAGCCTTTCATGCTAAAATCTCTCAATAAACTAGGTATCAATCGAACGTATCTCAAAATAATAAGAGCTATTTATGACAAATCCACAGCCAATATCATACTGAACAGACAAAAACTAGAAGCATTCCCTTTGAAAACCAGCACAAGACAAGGATGCCCTCTCTCACCACTCCTATTCAACATAGTACTGGAAGTTCTGGCCAGGGCAATCAGGCAAAAGAAAGAAATAAAGGGTATTCAATTAGGAAAAGAGAAAGTCAGATTCTCCCTGTTTGCAAGTGACATGATTGTTTATTTAGAAAACCCCATTGTCTCAGCCCAAAATCTCCTTAAGTTGATAAGCAACTTCAGAAAAGTCTCAGGATATAAAATCAATGTGCAAAAAACTACAAGCATTCCTATACACCAATAACAGACAAACAGAGAGCCAAATCATGAGTGAACTCCCATTCACAATTGCTACAAAGAGAATAAAATACCTAGGAATACAAGGGATGTGAAGGACCTCTTCAAGGAGAACTAGAAACCACTGCTCAGGATAATAACAGAGGATGCAAACAAATGGAAAAACATTCCATGCTCATGGATTGAAAGAATCAATATCATGAAAATGGCCATACTGCCCAAAGTAATTTATAGATTCAATGCTATCCCCATCAAGCTACCACTGGCTTTCTTCACAGAATTAGAAAAAACTACTTTAAATTTAATATGGAACCAAAAAAGAGCCTGTATAGCCAAGACAATCCTAAGCAAAAAGAACAAAGCTAGAGGCATCACGCAACCTGACTTCAAACTATACTACAAGGCTATAGTAACCAAAACAGCATAGTACTGGTACCAAAACAGAGATATAGACCAATGGAACAGAAGAGAGGCCTCAGAAATAACACCACACATCTACAACCATCTGATCTTTGACAAATCTGACAAAAACAAGCAATGGAGAAAGTATTCCCTATTTCATAAATTGTGAAATAGGGTAGCCATATGCAGAAAACTGAAAAGACCACTTTCTTACACCTTACACAAAAATTAACTCAAGATAGACTAAAGACTTAAACCTAAGACCTGAAACCATAAAAATCCTAGAAGAAAACCTAGGCAATACCATTCAGGACAAAGGCATGGGCAAAGACTTCATGACTAAAACACTAAAAGCAATGGCAAAAAAGCCAAAATTGACAAATGGGATCTAATTAAACTAAAGAGAGTCTGCACAGCAAAAGAAACTATCATCAGAGTGAACAGGCAACTTACAGAATGGGAGAAAATTTTTGCAATGTATCCATCTGACAAAGGGTTAATATCCAGAATCTACAAAGAACTTAAACAAATTTACAAGAAGAGGGGAAAAAAAAAAAAAAAATCAAAAAGTGGGCAAAGGATATGAACAGACACTTCCCTAAAAAGACATTTATGCAGCCAGCAAACATGAATAAAAGCTCTTCATCACTGGTCATTGCAAAAATGCAAGTAAAAACCACAATGAGATACCATCTCATGCCAGTTAGAATGGCAATCATTAAAAAGTCAGGTAACAACAGATGTTGGAGAGGATGTGGACAAACAGGAATACTTTTACGTTTTTGGTGGGAGCGTAAAATTAGTTCGACCATTGTGGAAGACATTGTGGTGATTCCTCAAGGATCTAGAACCAGAAATACCATTTGAACCAGCAATCCCATTACTGGGTATATACCCAAATTATTATAAATCATTCTACTATAAAGACACATGCACACATATGTTTATGGTAGCACTGTTCACAATAGCAAAGACTTGGAAACAACCCAATTGCCCATCAATGATAGACTGGATAAAGAAAATGTGGCACATATACACCATGGAATACTATGCAGCCATATAAAAGGATGAGTTCATGTCCTTTGCAGGGGCATGAATGAAGCTGGAATCCTTCATTCTCAGCAAACTAACACAAGAATAGAAAACCAAACACCACATGTTCTCACTCATAAGTGGGAGGTGAACAATAAGAACACATGGACACAGGGTGGGGAATATCACACAATGGGGCCTGTTGAGGGGTGGAGGTCTGGGGGAGGGATAGCATTAGAAGAAATACCTAATGTAGATGACTGGTTGATGGGTGCAGTAAACCACCATGGCACGTGTGTACCTATGTAACAAACCTGCACGTTCTGCACATGTATCCCATAACTTAAAGTATAATTTTAAAAAATGTGCTTTTCAATTTACTAAATTCTTACATATGCATGATCCATTCTAAGCATTCAAAGGAAGTGGTAATTGCATAAGATAAAGAACAATGACTTAATAAAAGTTAAAAAGTAATTGGTAGTAAAGTTGGTTAAACTTTGGGTCTTCGTTGTTTTGTCTTAATCTCATTCTAAAACTTAGTGCTAAAATAAAAATGATTTCCATTAGCCAAATAATGGAGATTCCATTTAGGAAAGCAACAATGTGTATAGACTAATGTACACCAAATAAATAAATAAATACCTATATAAATTTTTCTTCTAAAAAAAATTTAAAGGAAACTTTGTTTTAAATGAAAATGTATTGCTTACAGAGTTATTGTGAGAAATAAATAAGATTATACAAGTAAAAGTATTTTGTAAACCTGAGTATGCTATATAAAATGTGGCATTTCTATTTGCTCAATTTTCCACAAATTTCTCCAAGTATTAGCTTACTGAAATATTCCCAGCGGCAATTGGGAGCAGTGACTCATGCCTGTAATCCCAGCACTTTGGGAGCCTGAGGCAGGAGGATCACTTGAGCCCAAAAGCTCAAGATCAACCTGGGAAACATAGTGAGATCCTGTCACTACAAAGAATTTAAAAATTAGCCAGATGTGGTGGTGTGTGTCTGTAGTCCCAGTTACTTGGGAGGCTAAAGTAGAAGGATTGTTTAAGCCCAGGAGGTCAAGGCTGCAGGGAGCTATGATCATGCCACTGCACTCCAGCCTAGGTGGGCAACAGAATGGGACTCCCTCCCCAACTTCCCTGGCAAAAAATTCTCGATGCCTTGTGCCATCTCCCTCCAGGCCCCTTCCTGCCTTGTCCCATGCCTCCCACTATTCACGAGAATATCTCACATCCAAGATAAGTACTTTATCACAGAGCTATAGTATATTAAGAAGTCAAAAATAAAAAAAATGCAGCTGCAAATCAATGAACAAATCATAAACAAACACTAATGCTCAATTGTATGTCTTCAGACTTTGTCAAAATCGTGCCCAATTGAGAACAGCCAGTTTATGGTATTTTAACCAAATACTTCTGATTCTGCAGTTGAACAAAGCATGTCAGGGTTTTCAGAAGGATATCCACTTTTTTTAGTATTCTATTGTAGATATATAAACAGGGTTTGAATCCAGCACCCAATTATAAAACCCCTTTAATTCATCTGCAGTGACATGTTTTTTCACTTTCTAAGTTGGAAGCTACGCTTTGAGGTCCCCTAGCACAGGCACTGAGCCCTCCAGCTTCCCCCGGATCCCCTTGCAACCACAAAGTTTTGAAAGCAGCAGGGGAACTTCCTCACCCTGACCCCCAGAGCCTGTCCTTGCCCAGTTCTCAGTACCCCCTAGCTATTTTACCTACGATGGCTAAACTTTCCACTTTCTGAGGAACTGCAAACTGTTATGGTCAGCGTGGCCCACTCTACACCTGAGACATGAATTCAGCACATCTAGAAACTTTCATCATGCTGTCAATGCCAAGGAGAAAGGAATTTTTTCTTACGATTTGCATTTGTACCTAAAAGGTTTTTTTTTCTCTATTGGATTTGCCAAAGGCATCTTTGCTCATGGCCCTCACACTCCTTATTGCCCTTTTCCATTTTGTGACTCAATATTCCAGTGTTTCTACAAATATTATTAATATTTGCCTCCTGTTTGAAGAGTTTGAAATATCAGGGAACAAGAAACAAATGTCAATACTTTGGCTGAGCCCAGTTATTTTCAGGTCAGCTTTGGATTTAAAGATTAGGGGCCAGACTTATATAAAAGCAAAAGTGCCTTCACTGTGAAGAAGACCCCAGGGGAAAAAATTAGACCAGTTAGTTGATAAAATAAATAATGATAATAATAATAACTAAAATTTCAGCACTTACTCTGCATTAAGCATATGCTAGCTGTTTTACATGTGCAATCCATCTGACGTTCACAACTCAGTGAAGCGGAGTATAAAACACCAGCCCAAGGTAAGAAAGCTGGTGAGTAATGAGCCAAGGATGGAAGGAAGGCTGTCTGGATTGCAAATCCATTCTGCCAGCAATAGGGCCTGACTATGAGGTGAGAGGAGGACAGAACTGGGAGAGAAAGGAGTGGAGGTTCCAAATGGTTCTTTGTCTTCTTAAGAAATACTGATTCTTGCACTTCAGAAGGCCGAAGCTGGCAGATCACTTGAGGTCAGGAGTTTGAGACCAGCCTGGCCAACACAGCAAAACCCCATCTCTACTAAAAATATAAAAATAGCCAGGTATGGTTGTGGGCATCTGTAATCCCAGCTACTCGGAAGGGTGAGGCAGGAAAATTGCTTGATCCCCAAAGGCGGAGTTTGCGGTGAGCAAAGATCACACCACTGTACTCCAGCCTAGGTGACAAACAAACAAAAAAACCTTACACTTTTAATGGACTGTCTTGGTTAAAAAATACTGTGAGCTTTGTTTATTTGTGTGTGGATTCATAAATCACAAGTGAGTTTAAGATAATTGCAGTTCCCCATTCATGGACTGGCACCTCGTAATACACACATCAAAGAGTCTGATGTCCAGTCAACGTTGAGAAAAACTGCTGTGGAAAGTTCACATGGATTCTGAAGACACCATCCATTCTGGATTTTGACACATGGTTTGACATAGTAATTCCTACTCCACAATAAACCAAATCCTATTCATTCCTCCCTGAAGTCATACACACTTGCTAGCCCATAGGTGGCCAGAAGGTACAAGGCCTCTCTATGGGAGGCAGAGGTTTCAGTGAGACAAGATTGTGCCACTACACTCCAGACTGTGTGACAGAGTGAGTAAGACTCTGTCTCAAAAAAAAAAAAAAAAAAAAAAAAGAGAGAGAAAGAGAGAGAAATATTGATTCTTGGAGCCCCAGTCTATTAAACCCAGAAGAAGGGGTTGCAACACAGAGGTAAGAAAGAAAGAGTGAAGGAAACTTGTACCTCCTCCAATTAAGCATGCCTCCTCCTATGTGTCTCTTCATTTGTGTCCTCTGCAGTGTGCTTTGTATTCAACCAGAAAATATCAGTGTTTCCCTGAGTTCTGTGAGCTGCTACAGCAAATT
This sequence comes from Macaca thibetana thibetana, assembly GCF_024542745.1. Classification (NCBI taxonomy): domain Eukaryota; kingdom Metazoa; phylum Chordata; class Mammalia; order Primates; family Cercopithecidae; genus Macaca; species Macaca thibetana. Next base: position 79,284,210 of record NC_065585.1, on the reverse strand, counting down.
AATCAAACTCAAAGAGCGGGGCACAGGATCCCCAACTTGAAGTCAGTCAATCAGAACTTCTGGAGGTCTGGACTTGGGAATGGTGTGTGGAGCAATCTTGGGGAATGAGCCTTCAATCTGTGGGATCTGGAACTGTCTCTGGGTAGACAGCATTGGAGCTGACTTAGAGGACTCCCAGCTGGTGTTCACTACTGGGTCTGGAAAAAAACCCACACATCTGATCCTACAAGTCTTCTGTGTTGATGATTGTTGTGGTGTGAAAGTAGAGGAAAAACGCTGTAGAGAGAGCTCTCTGTGCATGGAGAGGTAAAGGAAGTTCTTATCAGCAACAAGGGAGAGGCTGACAGAAACTGCTTAGAAACAGAGTTTCCTGGTTCCAGAGGTTCAAAGCCAGAGTTGTTGTCAGTCCATTGGAGGAGATGCCGTTGCTGAGCAAGTGGTCTCTTGAAAGCCTCTTACCTGAATTCCTGACGTCCTAAAGAATATCTAGTGATAAACCTTGTAAAGCAGGAGTGGAGTGAAGGACATGAAAGACTTTCTTGTGGGGTTTTTTAAAGTCCTTAGAAACAGTTCTTATCTGAGACTTGGAAGCATGAGCCTCCTCTCCTTCAGGCCTTCCTGGCCCTATGGAAGCATGAGCCTCCTCTCCTTCGGGCCTTCCTGGCCCTATGGGGTCTGAGTTTGACGAAAGTCATCTCATCCTTGCACCTGTGACTTTCCTATTGGGTGTCTGCAGTGAAGGGATTGGGTTACAAAGTTTAATCTGAGCATTTCAGGGGTTTGGTTCAGGGCAGGGCTTGTTTCTACATCATTAGCAAAAGGGTTAATTTTTCAGTATTTTCTAAAAACAACCTAAGGTGCTTTATCAGTACCTGGAGATGTTCAAGACCTCAGCTTGGGTTCGAGCCTGCAAATGAAAACATGCACCCGTCTTCTTCCCTGGAAATATCAATGTTTTTCACTAATAGTCTTCCCAACACCCTCAAGAGCAAGGGGAGTTATAGAAGGCGGGATGGGGGAGAAATAGGAAAAATATTATTTCTTCCCCAAATGGAGCAAAGTAGAATATATGAGTAGAGTGATAAATGAGGCATATGTACCTTGAATGAAAGCCATGATATAGAAATCAGATTTAGGCAATTACCTTAGTAAATATAATTTCTGAGGAAAAAAATACAGAAAGTATCAGCCAGCTCCAGAGGTTTTTGCTTTCCCCCCAAATTACAGAATCATTAAATCTCATTACAGAAGTCTCCAGCATACTGTTTTCTTCTGCATTATGTTGAGCTGTTAACTACATTGAAAATCCCCATAATACAAATAATTTATAAAGAAAAGAGGTCTAGTTGGCTGTACTGGAAGCATATATTGGCACCTACTCAGCTTCTGGGGAGGTTTCGGGAAACTTTCAATCATGTTGTAAGACAAAGGGAGAGCAAGCACCTCACATGGCCAGAGCAGGAGAAAGGAGAGGAGGGGGCAGGTGCTACATACTATTAAACAACCAGATCTCATGAGTACTCACTCACTATTGTGACACAGCGCCAAGGCGGAAAATCCACCCCCATGATCCAATCACATCCCACCAGGCCCCACCTTCAACACTGGGCATTACAATTCAACATGAGATTTGAGCAGGAACACAGATCTAAACCATGTCACTATGTCTGCTCATGTTTCTCCAAAACTCATTCATGTGTATATGTTTAATCTGTGCCCTATTAATGTCTGATGCTGATCTGGTGCTACATACGTGTGTCTCTCAGTCTGCAAATGTTCTCAATGTAAGATGGCAAAAGGAAAAGACTTCATCCCCCAGGTCACTTGTCATGAACACTTTTTGAATGATTACTTTGCATTTTTGTGCCACATAATATCCTAATGCCTTGTGTGTGTTAGTTTATTTGTTCCTCATGTCTCTGAATGAGGCCCTGTACTAGCTACAGTTCAAACCTTAGTAAGGCCGGGCATGGTGGCTCACCCCTATAAATCCAGCACTTTGGGAGGCTGAGGCGGGCAGATCATGAGGTCAAGAGATCAAGACCATCCTGGCCAACATGGTGAAACTCCGTCTCTACTAAAAATGGAAAAATTAGCTGGGTGTGGTGGTGGGCGCCTGTATTCCCAGCTACTTGGGAGGCTGAGGCAGGAGAATGCTTGAACCTGGGAGGTGGAGGTTGTGGTGAGCCAAGATCGCATCACTGCACTCCAGTTTGGCAACAGAGCGAGATTCGAGATTCCATCTCAAAAAAAAAAAAACCTTAGTAAGTAGAAGAGACATCCAAATATCTCTCAAACCCATCCATAGTTTATGGTCTTTCTGCCACCTTTACAGTGCCTAACACTGTGCCAAGTGGGAAGACGAAAAGTATTATTTTGACTTAATTAAGCCAACATTTATTGACAGTCTAAATTAAAAGAATTGTGATAGACACTGTGGAGTAGTGGGTCTCAAGGAGTGGTGACTTTTCTTTCAGGGGACATTTGACAATGTCTGAAAACATTTTTGTTTTCACAGTTGGGAAGAAGGTGCTATTGGCATCTAGTGGGTAGGGTCAGTGTCTCTACTAAGCATTCTACAATGTGTAGGACCCCTTCCCACAGCAACAAAGAATCACCCAGCCCCAAATGTCAATAGTGCTGAGGTTGAGAAGTCACGCTGTAGGGCACAACTTCAGAGGTTAACATTACAGCTTGAATGCTAAGTTCTAGGCGGACAGGTGCTGTATCTGTCTTATTAATAGTGGAATGCCCAGGCCAAGTCCAATACGCTGCACCTAATAAGGATTCAGTAAACAGCCCTTACATTATTGCATATAGTGAAATAAATAAGGTAAATATACACATGACTCAAAGAGAACATGAAAAAGAAAAGTCCCATGAAAATAATACAAATAAAGTGCTTTGGGGCTTCAAGGCAAAAGAAATCACATCCAATTGAGCAGAAAAAGAAAGACCATGAAAAAGACGGGTCTGAGGTGGAATAGGAAGGGCAATTATGGTTTCAGCAAGAGGAAAGGGTGAGAAAATCACATGAAAGTAGAGCAACAACCTGAGAGAAACACTGATGATTGAGGAGCTGTCCAGTTAGGGTGGTGCAGGGAATAAGTAGGAAAGGGAGGAGAAACAGTTTGGAAAGGTAGATTGGATCTCGTGGTTGTAACATACCATGAACGCCTGGGTGAATAATTCACATAAGACATGGAAAGAATAAGAGGCTGGGAGATCTCAATTGCCCTATTGTAAAAGACTTCCAACTAGAGATATAATGAGGAAGCACTAGGAGTTGGGTTTACACAATATTTGGAAGATAAAATCCACATTTCTTGGCAAGTAACTATGTAGAATCAGTATAGCAAGTGAATAAGCCAAAAATGATTACCTACATTTCATTCTACATAGAAAGAGGAAACTCAGCTTGAAAGGTTTAGGAATGGGAGAATTAATAATTAATTTTAGACAGAGAGTGTAAATGAAAGATGTTTAACAGTTTTTGAACATTTCAGAATGCAAGATTCTGAAGCACAGAATAAAAATGAAGGCTAAAGAAAGAAAGAAATTTGCAAAAATCTAGATGTTAATGATGGTGCTTATGCAACATAAAACAGGGAAAGGGTCAAGTGAGAGGCCCACTTTCTGAATTTTGGGGGAACTCCTTTGTTTAGTTAACAAGGGAAGCAAACAAAGAAAATGGAAGATGATTGGGAAGAGAATCAAAATAGTGCTTTGTTAGAGAGAACAAGATGTGAGAGTCTGAAGAAAAGAGGAGGTGGTTGGGCCTATGGGATGCTATGGGAAGTTGGAAAAGATGAGGTCTGAAGACAAATCATTGACCTTGATTATTAAGGGGTAGTTGACAGCTCTGAGTGATCAGTTTATGCAATGTGGTCAGGAAACAAGACAAATTATGGGGTGCCAAGGAGTTGATGAGAAAGTGATAAGTCTTGTTATGATGCTGTATTAGGGTCCTTCAGATAAAGAGAACCAATAGGAGAGAGAGATATATATATACACACATATATACATACATAATCATATATATGAGTGTGTGTGTATATATCATATATATATTAGAAGGAGATTTATTATGGGAATTGACTCATGCAATTATGGAGGAGAAGTCCCGCAATATGCCATCTGAAAGCCAGAGAACCCAGGAAGTCTGGTAGTATAATTCTGTCCAAGTCTGAAGACCTAAGATCCAGGAAAGTTGATGGTATAACTCCCACTTCTGGGTGGCAGGAGCAGCGGACTCTTCTGGAGTTCAAAGGCCCAAGAATCAGAAGTTCCAGTGTCCAAGAGCAGGATAAAATGAATGTACCAGCTTAAGAAGAGAGAAAATTCACTCTTCTTCTATGTTTTGTTCTATTCAGGCCCTCAATGGATTGGATGATGCCTGTCCACATTGGTGGGGGTGGATCTTCTTTACTCATTCTAATTATTTAAATGCTAATCTTTTATGGAAACACCCTCACAGACACACCTGGAAATAATGTTTTACCAGCTATCTATCTGGGCATCTCTCAACCCAGTCAAGTTGACATAAAATTAACAAACAAGATGGAAATATTAAGATAATATTGTAATGTGCATATATTTTATCTTCCCTCTCTTTGGATTTGCTACTCCATTGCATCTCCATGATAACTTTTGAAAGTGAACAATAATGAAAAAGACAATTCACTGGGGAAAATATGGATTACCTAAACAACCAATGTCAGAATTATAAACAGGTTACCTTCCAAATATTAATTTAAGTATTATGGTACTCAAAAATGCTTTCCTGTAGAGAAAAAAAAAAAGTGAGAAGTTGTAATTAGATTTCTAGACCTAGTTAGTCCTCCAAATTATTTAAATCATGACATACTAAAAATAAAATTTTATTTCAACTATTATGTAATTCTATAACATTATTTAGAATGTTTTTTTTTTAAGCACAGATAAGTGACATTTTATATTTTCTCTGTGGCAAGTCTTCCTTTGTGGATTTATGCTTGGGCAACTATAATATGAGGATACCAATAGCTTTTGCATTACAGAAACTAGTCCTTTACATTGGCATAAAGAAAAATATTTTACTCTATTTGCCTAAAAGATTAACTTTATAGCCTAGTCCCTTCCCAGCATATTAAATGGGGCCACAACAGACCCTTATTATGAACCCCAGAGATCTCCCCTCCTCCAACATTGCTCCTTTTTGTTTTATGTAGTCAGTCATAAAGTATGGTCAAAAGCTGGGGAATGCTTCTGGCACACACACATGCACACGCACACATGGGTGTATTCATCCATTCAATAAATATCTATGAGATGCCAACAGGTAATGATTTTCTTATCCTGAAGGCTAGCTGACCAGAAAAAAAGTTGGATTTCTACAAACTTTAATGGCTACTGGCTATGTCCCAGTGCTTAAGACAATGGTTCCTGGCTAAATACAAGGCTTGTGCCACAGCCACTCATGATGCCAAGGATAGGATTCCTGCATTCTCAGTCTTGAAGGCCTTATGAGGGGAATTTATGTATTGTCACAACATAGAATCACAGCTCCTCATCTAAGCAGGGAAAGGGTTGATGTTACCCCAAACACAAAACCAAGCTGTAAGAACAGAACTGGAGCCAAAGTTCTGCCACTTTATAATGCCTTTGTATCCAGGGAAGAGGATGATGCTTATGTAATAATGCAGCTTAAAAGGGCCATAGCCTAAGGGTCAGGGACTCTCTCCTGGAGTCTAACATCTGTACTTGCTAGATCTCTGTGCAAATGCCCTGTAAAGCAATGAGCAACAGGGGACCTGTTATTGCTCCTGTCTCTATGAGTTTTCCCCATAAACACTATTCCAGCAGGCCTGGTGCATGTGCTGCTTGGCCATTTGCCCTTGATGCACAAGTACCAACAATAAATCAGGCACTGGAGACACAGAAGTAAAAGAAATACAAAGTCCCTGCCCTCAAGCTCACATTCTCCTGGGAAGAGAGAGAGCCAATAAATAAATAAGTAGACAATGTACCAAGTGGTGATAAGTTATCAAAGGCATAATAAAGCAGTGGAAGGAAAGAGAGTGGTCCCAGGGGTATACAGGGGTGTTAGTGCCAATCGCTCTTTTAAGGTCATATCTGACCAGTAATCTGAAGGAAGCAAGGGGCTGAGCCATGTGTATGTGTAGGGGAAAGCATTCTTGGCAAAGAGAAATGAGTTTAAAGACCTTGAGGCAGGAGAATATTTGCTGTGTTTGCGGACAAGCAAAGAGGCTCTTCCTAATCCAGGAGACGAGGAGCAGAGAGTGGTAGGAAATGAAGTCTTTCAGGCCATGGTAAAGGCTTTGGATTTGACTTTGATTCAGGTGGAAAGCCATTGGAAGGAGCTGACTCAACTTTCAGAAAGATCCCTTGGGCTTTCTATGGAGAAAAGACAGGGCAAGGAGGGTAAGGATGAAATGCAGAAGCAGGGAGTTAGTTGGAGTTGACTGCAATAATCTTAGCAAGAGATTTGGTGGCTTGGAGTAGGATGAGTGGTCACAGACATCCTGAGAAGTTGGATTTGTGAAATATTTCCAAGAAACAGCTGACAGGATTTGCTAATTGATTTTATATGGAATATAAAAGAGAGAAGTTAAGAATGACATCATCTTTTTTGGCTCAAACAACTGGAAGCCATTTATTGACACGGGGAAACTACGGGATGATCAAGTTTCTGGGGACAGATTGAATTCAGGTTGAGACATTTTAAGTTAGAACTGTCTCTTAGACCAAGAGGAGATGCTACATAGAGAATGATGTACATAGGTCTGGCCATCAGAGAAGTCGTCTGGGCTGAGATACAAACTTTAGGAGTCACCAGCATAAACGTGGCATTTAAGGGCACACGTGAGATCACCTAGGACAACCATGCACAAAATGTGGTCTGAGACTTCCGTGAATCCTCAACATCCTTTTAACATTTGCCTTTTTAATGCTGCTTCTTTCACAATTGTACAGTGGAGTTTTCTGGGGACAGCGTAAGATGTGTTATGGCAATAACTAGAATGCCTAGGCAGATGTGACGGTCCAACTGTCTTCTATTAACCCAGATGTTAAAGAGACCTGCAAAAATATATAACTATACCACTCTTCTTACTACATTTTTTGTTTTGAAAAATATAATTATTCTTTATAAAAATGTTTTATGTTACTATGTAATGGCTTTGTTGTTATTTCTAAACAAATTAATACATATTTTTAACTTTCTCAGTCTTAATTTCTAATACAGTTATTATCAATAGATATAACTCATATAAGCAAATGTTCTTTGGATTCCTTAATAATCCTTAAGGCTGGGCATGGTGGCTCATGCCTATAATCCCAGCACTTTGAGAGGCCAAGGTGGTAGGATTGCTTGAGGCCAGGAACTTGAGACCAACCTGGACTACAAATCAAAACCCCATCTCTAAAAAAAATTTAAAAACTAGCCAGGCATGATGGCACATCTGTAGTCCCAGCTAATGGGGAGGCTGAGGTGAGAAGATTGCTTATGCCCAGGAGTTTGAGGTTTGCAGTAAACGATTGCACCACTGCACTCCAGCTTGGATAAGAGAATGAGATCCTGTCTCAGAAAATAATAATAATAAAATAATGCTTAAGAGCATAAAGAGGTCTAAGACCAAAGAGTTTGAGAATTGATGACCTAGGGCATAAGTATAGATGAGAAAGAAAGGAAGATGAAGAAATGAGGTAAAATAGTTGAGGAAAGACCAACAGAGAGAGTGAGGCAGAGCCATCACAGAGGTAAAAAGTTAGCCAGAGAGTATCCCAGAGGTCAGGTGAAAAAAGTCTTTCAAGAAGGGAGCAATCACATGCTGCAGAAAGAGTAAATAAAATGAGAACTGACAATTCATTCTGACAATACAGAAGTCAACAGTGATCCCAATAAGGGCAATTTGTCAGAGTGGCAAAGACAAAAGCCTGACTTAGAGGCTTTTGGAGTTAGAGTGGTCTATCCGGGCATATGTTGTATGAGCAGAGGCGAGGGATAGTATATTCTTAGAAAGAATTCAAGAGATAGTGAGAGAACAGGAAATGGAGAGGGAAGCATAACCAATATTTAATTAATTTAGTTTGAAAATAAACAGAAATACAGGATGGTATTCAGAGTAAATGTACCATCGAGAGAGGGTGTTGTTTTCCAGATGAGGACTATAATAGTATATTTATATGATGGTGGGAATTATCCAGAAATGGGAGGAGGTAGATTAACAATGTGAGAGGGAAGAGGCACACTATAGAAGCCTTCTCTTTGGATAGGCAAGAGAGGATGGGGTCTAATGCATAAAAAAGCATGGACAGCTCTTTTATTATTATTACAAGCCAGAAGGAAGAGGATGTGCATACAAATGCAACTGGGTGGGTAGATATGGGAGCAGGAGTGTGTGGAAGTCCTCTTCAGATTGCTCCTACTTTCTCAGCATGTGAAAGATGGAAGATTATCAGCTGAGAGTAATGAAGGGGGATGTGATGCTGGATATCTGGATGGAGAGAGAAGGTATGAAGTCATCACACAGGAGAGCAAGAGAGTGCATTCACCACTGAAACAGCAGGATCACAGGGTAGACGTGAGGGCCGACTTGAGCTTTTTGGTTATGAATTTAAAGTGAGACCAATCAAGCAGAATTGTGTGTTTCCCTGTAGCCACATTTAACCAGCAACATTCAAAGACAACCACACATCTCAAAATTCTCAACCTCAATTGAGTGCTGAGATTATTTTTGGCCTATTTTGGCACATATTTTATAAATATTTACCTTTCTCTTTTCTTTATCCTTTAAAGCAATCAACATTTAGCCCTAGAAAAAAAATGATAACCACATTTAGGTATAATGATTCAAGCAGTAAAACTATGTCTCTCTTCTTGAACAACTGACTTAATAAGGAATGGAACCTAACCTATTAACAACTGGTCAACAAATCCTGAATAATATAAAATGTTAATATTCGCATTTAACTAGGACATCCCCCTAACACTACCTACACCAAATCAAATTGTCATAAACACAAACACTGCATTATCAATACATTATCATGAACAATTACGCCCTAGTTAAGTCACTTGTTCTGTGTTTTAAGTGTTGCACATAGCAATAATGATAATTATAACCACAAAGGTCATACCTATATTCTTTCAGTTTCTAGTCATCCCGTTATTACCATGATTGACAGTTTTGTCAGAAGCACATTTGTTAAGAGCAATCTGAGTGCTGTAAGGCCCATGTCTAAGAGAATGAAAACATGTCTGTAATCCTTGCTCAACTCCCCACTGCCAGCGATGATTAGGTATTTGAACTTCGTGATAATTGTCTGGAATCTGGGCTTAAATAAAGATCTTCATATGAGAGTGCTAAAGGTAATCAAGACCTTTGTCAACTTGAAACACAAACACAATCTGAAGGTCTCTTATAATAGATGATAATATGATCCCTATACACTGGCTCTGTCACAAATGTGAAATATGCCCTGCTAAGCACTAGATGAAATTGTGACACTGTTCCTGGAAAGAATTCTCTCTTTTCAAAACCGTCAAGAGCAACTACTGTGCCTTGCCTACAATCTACTGTCCACTGAGGCCTTTTCACTGGGGGTCCTTGAGACTCAATCCCTGGTGCTCTGTACTTCTACTCCTCTGCATACTCCATTTTATAATCATCACTAAGAATGACAAACACTCAAAGGACAAATACTCTATGATTCCACATATATGGGGTACCTAGAGACGTCCAATTCATAGAGACCGGCAGCAGAATAGAGGCTGGCAGGTGTTGGGGATGAGAAATGTGGAGCTGTCTACTGGGCACAGGATTTCGGTTTGGGAGGATGAAAAAACTCTGGAGATGAATGGTTGTGATGGTTGCTCAACAATGTGAAACTCCTTAATGCTACAAAACTGTACACTTAAGATGGTAAATTTTATGTTATATATGTTTTACCACAATTTTAAAAAAAGAGTACCAGTCATTCAACATCTTAATTTATTTTCTCTACTCAATTTGGTGAAAACCACCAGTTAGCTGGAATACAATGAGCATCTGGCACTTGTCTAGCTGTCCAGCATCTCTAAAACAAACTCCTTATATTTGAGAAATTCCACCATATGAGACTTGCCTTCTCAAGTTGAGAAAGTAGAAGATATGCTATGGTTTGAATGTTTTTCTCATTTAAAATTTATACTAAAACTTAATTTGCAATGTAACAGTATTAAGGGGTATGGCCTTTAAGAGGTGATTCATGGATTAATGGATTAATAGATTATCAAGAGAGTGGATCTGTTAAAAAAAAAAAAAAAAAAAAAAAAAGGAGAGGTTCCAATATGGTCAAATAGGAACAGCTGCAGTCTGCAGCTCCCAGCATGAGAGACAGGTGATTTCTGCATTTCCAACTGACGTACCAGGTTCATCTCACTGGGGCTTGTCCAACAGTAGGTGCAGCCCAAGGAGCAGGACAGGGCATCACCTCACCTGGGAAGTGCAAGGGGTCAGGGAATTCCCTTTCCTAGCAAAGGGAAGCTGTGACAGACGGTAAGTGGAAAATCAGGACACTCCCACCCTAATACTGCACTTTTCCAATGACCTTGGCAAACAGCACACCAGGATATTATATCCTGCTCCTGGCTTGGAGGGTCCCACGCCCACAGAGCCTCGCTTACTGCTAGCACAACACTCTGAGATTGAACTGCAAGGTGGCAGCAAGGCTGTGGGAGGGGTGTCCGCCATTGCTGAGTCTTGAGTAGGTAAACAAAGTGGCCAAGAAGCTTGAACTGGGTGGAGCCCACCACAGCACAAGGAGTCCTGCCTGTCTCTGTAGACTCCACATCTGGGGGGCAGGACATAGCTGAACAAAAGGCAGCAGAAACTTCTGCAGACTTAAACATCCTTGTCTGACAGCTTTGAAGAGAGTAGTGCTTCTCCCAGCCTGGAGTTGAGATCTGAGAATGGACAGACTGCCTCCTCAAGTGGGTCCCTGACCCCTGAGTAGCCTAACTGGGAGACATTCCCCAGTAGGGGCCGACTGACACCTCATACAGCTGGGTGCCCCTCTGAGACGAAGCTTCCAGAGGAAGGATCAGACAGCAACATTTGCCATTCTGCAACGTTTGCTGTTCTGCAGCCTCTGCTGGTGACACGCAGGCAAACAGGGTCTGGAGTGGACCTCCAGCAAACTCCAACAGACCTGCAGCTGAGGGTCCTGACTATTAGAAGGAAAACTAACAAACAGAAAGGACATCCACACCAAAACCCCATCTGTACATCACCATCATCAAAGACAAAAGGTAGATAAAACCACAAAGATGGGGAGAAACCAGAGCAAAAAAGCTGAAAATTCTAAAAATCAGAGTACCTCTTCTCTTCCAAAGGAATGCAGCTCCTCACCAGCAATGGAACAAAGTAGGATGGAGAATGATTTTGACAAGTTGAGGGAGAAGGCGTCAGATGATCGGTAATAACAAACTTCTCCAAGCTAAAGGAGGATGTTCAAACCCATCACAAAGAAGCTAAAAACCTTGAAAAAAGATTAGACAAATGCCTAACTAGAATAAACAGTGTAGAGAAGTCCTTAAATGACCTGATGGAGCTGAAAACCATGGCACGAGAATTACGTGACGCATGCACAAGTTTCAGTAGCCGATTTGATCAAGTAGAAGAAAGGGTATCAGTGATTGAATATCAAATAAATAAAATGAAGTGAGAAGAGAAGTTTAGAGAAAAAAAGTAAAATGAAATTAACAAAGCCTCCAAGAAATACGGGACTATGTGAAAAGACCAAATCTACATTTGATTGGTATACCTGAAAGTGACAGGGAGAATGGAACCAAGTTGGAAAACACTCTGCAGGATATTATCCAGAAGAATTTCCCCAACCTAGCAAGGCAGGCCAACATTCAAATTCAGGAAATACGGAGAATGCCACAAAGATACTCCTCGAGAAGAGCAACTCCAAGACACATAATTGTCAGATTCACCAAAGTGAAATGAAGGAAAAAATGTTAAGGGCAGCCAGAGAGAAAGGTCAGGTTACCCACAAAGGGAAGCCCATCAGACTAACAGCGGATCTCTCAGCAGAAACACTACAAGCCAGAAGAGAGTAGGGGCCAATATTCAACATTCTTAAAGAAAAGAATTTTCAACCCAGAATTTCATATCCAGCCAAACTAAGCTTCATAAATGAAGGAGAAATAAAATCCTTTACAGACAAACAAATGCTGAGAGGTTTTGTCACCACCAGGCCTGCCTTACAAGAGCTCCTGAAGGAAGCCCTAAACATGGAAAGGAACAACCAGTACCAGCCACTGCAAAAACATGTCAAATTTTAAAGACCACCAATGCTAGGAAGAAACTGCATCAACTAACAAGCAAAATAACCAGCTAACATAATAATGACAGGATCAAATTCACACATAACAATATTAATCTTAAATGTAAATGTGCTAAATGCTCCAATTAAAAGACACAGACTGGCAAATTGGATAAAGAATCAAGACCCATCAGTGTGCTGTATTCAGGAGACCCATCCCACAGGCAGAGACACACATAGGCTAAAAATAAAGGGATGAAGGAAGATCTATCAAGCAAACGGAAAACAAAAAAAAGCAGGCGTTGCCATCCTAGTCTCTGATAAAACAGACTTTAAACCATCAAAGATCAAAAGAGACAAAGAAGGCCATTACATAATGGTAAAGGGATCAATTCAACAAGAAGAGCTAACTATCCTAAATATATATGCACCCAATACGGGAGCACCCAGATTCATAAAGCAAGTCCTTAGAGACCTACAGAGAGACTTAGACTCCCACACAATAATAATGGGAGACTTTAACACCCCACTGTCAACATTAGACAGATCAACAAGACAAAAAGTTAACAAGGATATCCAGGAATTGAACTCATCTCTGCATCAAGCAGACCTAATAGATATCTACAGAACTGTCCACCCTACATCAACAGAATATACATTCTTCTCAGCACCACATTGCACTTATTCCAAAATTGACCATATAGTTGGAAGTAAAGGACTCCTCAGCAAATGTAAAAGAATGGAAAGTATAACAAACTATCTTTCAGACCACAGTGCAATCAAACAAGAACTCAGGACTAAGAAACTCACTCAAAACCACTCAACTACATGGAAACTGAACAACCTGCTTCTGAATGACTACTGGGTACATAACGAAATGAAGGCAGAAATAAAGATGTTCTTTGAAACCAGTGAGAACAAAGATACAACATACCAGAATCTCTGGGACATATTTAAAGCAGTGTGTAGAGGGAAATTTATAGCACTAAATGCCCACAAGAGAAAGCAGGAAAGATCTAAAACTGACACTCTAACATCACAATTAAAAGAACTAGAGAAGCAAGAGCAAACACATTCAAAAGCTAGCAGAAGGCAAGAAATAACTAAGATCAGAGCAGAACTGAAGGAGATAGAGACACAAAAAAAACTCTCCAAAAAATCAATGAATCCAGGAGCTGGTTTTTTGAAAAGATCAACAAAATTGATAGACCACTAGTAAGACTAATAAACAAGAAAAGAGAGAAGAATCAAATAGATGCAATAAAAAATGATAAAGGGGATAACACCACCGACCACACAGAAATACAAACTACCATCAGAGAATACTATAAAAACCTCTATGCAAACAAACTAGAAAATCTAGAAGAAATGGATAAATTCCTGGACACATACACCCTCCCAAGACTAAACCAGGAAGAAGTTGAATCCCTGAATAGACCAATAACAGGTTCTGAAATTGAGGCAATAATTAATAGCCTACCAACCAAAAAACATCCAGGACCAGAGGAATTCACAGCCGAATTTTACGGTACAAAGAGGAGCTGGTACCACTTCTTCTGAAACTATTCCAATCAATAGAAAAAGATGGAATCCTCCCTAACTCATTTTATGAAGCCAACATCATCCTGATACCAAAGCCTGGCAGAGACACACACACACACACAAACCAGAATTTTAGACCAATATCCCTGATGAACATCAGTGCAATAATCCTCAATAAAATACTGGCAAACCAAATCCAGCAGCACATCAAAAAGCTTATCCACCCCAATCAAGTGGGCTTCATCCCTGGGATGCAAGGCTGGTCCAACGTACGCAAATCAATAAATGTAATCCATCACATAAACAGAACCAAAGACAAAAACCACAGTATTATCTCAATAGATGCAGAAAAGGCCTTTGGCAAAATTCAACAGGCTTTCATGCTAAAAACTCTCAATAAACTAGGTATCGATGGGATGTATCTCAAAATAATAAGAGCTATTTATGACAAATCCACAGCCAATATCATGCTGAATGGGCAAAAACTGGAAGCATTCTCTTTGAAAACTGGCACAAGACAGTGATGCCCTCTCTCACCACTCCTATTCAACATAGTATTGGAAGTTCTGGCCAGGGCAATCAGGCAAGAGAAGGAAATAAAGAGTATTCAATTAGGAAAAGAGGAAGTCAAATTCTCCCTGTTTGCAGATGACATGATTGTATATTTAGAAAACCCCATGGTCTCAGCCCAAAATCTCCTTAAGCTGATAAGCAACTTCAGCAAAGTCTCAGGATACAAAATTAATGTGCAAAAATCACAAGCATTCCTGTACACCAATAACAGACAAACAGAGAGCCAAATCATGAGTGAACACCCATTCACAATTGCTACAAAGAGAAAAAAATACCTAGGAATCCAACTTACAAGGGAAGTGAAACACCTCTTCAAGGAGAACTACAAATCACTGCTCAATGAAATAAAAGAGGACACAAACAAGTGGAAGAACGTTCCATGCTCACAGATAGGAAGAATCAATATTGTGAAAATAGCCATACTGCCCAAGGTAATTTATAGATTTAATGCTATCCCCATCAAGCTACCAGTAACGTTCTTCACAGAATTGGAAAAAACTACTTTAAAGTTCATATGGAACCAAAAAAGAGCCCACATTGCCAAGACAATCCCCAGCCAAAAGAACAAAGCTGGAGGCATCACGCTGTCTGACTTCAAACTATACTACAAGGTTACAGTAACCAAAACAGCATGGTACTGGTACCAAAAGAGAGATATAGACCAATGTAACAAAATAGAGCCCCCAGAAATCAAAGCACACATCTACAACTATCTGATCTTTGACAAACCTGACAAAAACAAGAAATGGGGAAAGGATTCCCTATTTAGTAAATGGTGCTGGGAAAACTGGTTAGCCATATGTAGAAAGCTGAAACTGGATCCCTTCCTTACATCTTATACAAAAATTAATTCAAGATGGATTAAAGACTTGAACCTAAGACCTAAAACCATAAAAACCCTAGAAGAAAACCTAGGTAATACCATTCAGGACACAGGCATGGGCAAGGACTTCATGACTAAAACACTAAAAGCAATGGCAACAAAAGCCAAAATTGACAAATGGGATCTAATTAAACTAAAGAGCTTCTGCACAGCAAAAGAAACTACCATCAGAGTGAACAGGCAACCTACAGAATGGGAGAAAATTTTTACAATCTAACCATCTGACAAAGGGCTAATATCCAGAATCTACAAAGAACTTAAAACAAATTTACAAGAAAAAATCAAACAACCCCATCAAAAAGGGGGCAAAGAATATGAACAGACACTTCTCAAAAGAAGACATTTATGCAGCCAACAGACACATGAAAAAATGCTCATCATCACTCGTCATCAGAGAAATGCAAATCAAAACCACAATGAGATATCATTTCACACCAGTTAGAATGGCAATCATTAAAAAGTCAGGAAACAACAGGTGCTGGAGAGGATGTGGAGAAATAGGAATGTTTTTACACTGTTGGTGGGAATGTAAACTAGTTCAACCATTGTGGAAGACAGTGTGATTCCTCAAGGATCTAGAACTAGAAATACCATTTGACCCAGTGATCCCATTACTGGGCATATACCCAAAGGATTATAAGTCATGCTGCCATAAAGACACATGCACACGTATGTTTATTGTGGCACTATTCACAATAGCAAAGACGTGGAACCAATCCAAATGTCCATCAATGATAGACTGGATTAAGAAAATGTGGCACATATACACCATGGAATACTACACAGCCATAAAAAAGGATGAGTTCATGTCCTTTGTGGGGACATGGATGCAGCTAGAAACCATCATTCTCAGCAAACTATTGCAAGGACAGAAAACCAAACACCACTTGTTCTCACTCATAGGTGGGAATTGAACAATGAGAACACTGGACACAGGGTGGGGAACATCACACACTGGGGCCTGTCGTGGGGTGTGGGGAGGGAGGAGGGATAGCATTAGGAGATATACCTAATGTAAATAACGAGTTAACAGGTGCAGCACACCAACATGGCACATGTATACATATGTAACAAACCTGCATGTTGTGCACATGTACCCTAGAACTTAAAGTGTAATAAAAAAAAAAGCCAGTTTGGTTCTCAGAGCACTTCCTTCACCCCGTGATGCATTTCACCATGTTACAGTGTAGCATGAGGCCTTCACCAGAAGTCAACCAGATGCAGCTGTCCAATCTTCAACTTCCCAGTCTCTAGAACCATAAGCCAAAGTGAACCCCTTTTTAAAATATATATAAATTACCCAGTTTCAAGTATTCTGTTATAGCAACGTAAAATGCACTAAGACAAGATGCATATTCCTTCCAGCTCAGGCACCACACATGACTAAGGTTTCATATCAAACACACCAATGAGAACCTTCGATTTGGAATTGAGCAACCTATGGAAGCCAGGCTGTGATGAAATCCATTTTCCAACAAAGGTGGCAACTTTTTCCTGACTGGAAAATATGTCAGTCCATTAGTAGGATATAAATTAATTTAGAAAATCACAACCAGTAAATTTTTAAAAAGAAATAGAACAGGGGAAAAAAGTTTAAATCTCATCGAGTAAGGATAAGAATATTTATGTATTAAAATATATATGAATATGTGAAAGCCATGATGCACAGTGTATTTCTTACTGAGAGTACCAGTCAAAATTCCTTTAACAGGCTCCTTTTCTGCATTAACTAACTAGAGTGGATTCTATTGTTTGCAACTAAGAATCTGTGATACTCTATCTGATACCATCTCTGGTATGAGCAGACCAAAGAAGAAGTCTCCTTCTCATCTCTTTCCATCTTCCTCTAAATGCTGTTGATTCATTGTCTAGTACTATGTTTAATATCACAGAGAATGCTAACTCATTTCTAATATACATGTCACAGTCTATTTGAAGGGCAGTCACGAAGAAATTTTGCATAAAACTACAATTGTATGCTTTTTATGTATATTCATGTCAGTAATGTTAGTTATACTTGCCTTAAATTTTTCTCAAATCATCAAGTTATATGAAACTGAAATTGGAGGCCATGATCACCATCTGCTTATGCATTTTTTTTTCCTAAAGGGAATCTTTATCCCTCCCAAGAGTACTTTCGATTCCCCTGTGAGTGGAGTTAGAATGGTCTATCCAGGCATATGCTGTGGTTAGGCTGTTCATTTTACATAAATCCTAGTCAGATTAATTTTGAATAAGAAACGCATTTCTAGTTTTTGTCTATAGCAAGCAAGTTAACATAGTATGTGGCTCCCATTACTTGAATATATTGCCATGCAGTATCTGTCAAAACTTGTGCAAGTTTTGGATAGCGTAAAGAGTATGTAACCCTCTACATACATTAAAATTCACCCCTGCATTAAACCAGATAAGCAGAATTGTGTCCCTAGAATGTGTAGATTTTTTCCCATATTTAATTACTTTGTATATGAGTGGAATGCCTTCCACATTAGGAATGCATTGGCCTTGGTTTCATTTTATTACCCCATGTTTGTTTTTAGCTTTTTTCTCATGCCGCTCCTTTGTGTTATTCTGCTGTATTTCATACACTCTTGCCAACTACCTTAAAGACTTCTTTGGAATAAGACAAAGTATAAACAAACAAACAAACAAGCTCCCTTTCTTTCCCTTTCCACAGCCCCCACACACATAAGGCCCAATTCAGTGTATGCCTCAATTACTGTAAAAATCTTCTGGCTGGTTTCCCTGCCTCTATTTTCTCCTCTCACAAATGTTTGATTCTTCTTCTTCAATATTGTTTTCATCACTTCACCCAGCTGCTCAAAATCCACAGTTGCTTGGTAATGTCACTGTAGTAGATATATCTTCAGGCTTACATTCAGAATCCTCCATCAATTGCCCACACACTTCCAATTTTATCTCTCATGCTCGCTAACAAGGTGCTTCTGTTCTGATAATTCAAAATGATTGCCATGTTCTCTACCTACCTCTTACAATTGTGCAAAGCCCAGCTCCAGAGACTACTGTTTGTGTTACCTTTGGAAAACCATTTAACCTTACTGAGCTTCATTTCTTCAATTGGAAAATGGGAATAAAACTTTACATGGTTTTTATGAAACAACATAGCACATGAAAGTGCCTAGATTAACTAACGAACTAAATGAATAAAAATGTCTATCTTCTAAAGTGCCTGGCACATAGTCGGCACCCAATAAAAAGTAATTCAGAATATACTATCCTTTGCCTCTTCTCACACTATTTGCACAGTCCTGAAAAGCTCTGCTCCCTCCTCCGCCATGAGTCCCTAAAGAGCAGGCAATAATTACACAGGCCTTGAGGTCAAAGGGAGATATGAATCCAGACACACTCCACCTTCCACTGTGTGACCTCAGACAGGTGACGTCAGCATCCACCTGTGTGGTCTATTTCTGAGGACCCAGGAGCATACAGAAGGATGTCCAAGACATGACCTATTCAGTCTTTGGAACACAGTCAGTGCTGTATCTTCTGCTGCTGTTTTCTTTATATTAAAAATTCATTTGCCAGCTGGGTATGGTGGTTGTCTCCTGTAATCCCAGCACTTTGGGAGGCTGAGGTGGGTGGATCACCTGAGGTCAGGAGTTCAAAACCAGCCTGACAAACATGGCAAAATCCTGTCTCTACTAAAATACAAAATTAGTCAGGAATGGTGGCGCATGCCTGTCATCCCAGCTACTCAGGAAGCTGAGATAGGAGAATCACTTGAACCCAGGAGACGGAGGTTGCAGTGAGCCAAGATCATGCCACTGCACTCCAGTCTGGGAAACAAGAGTGAAACTCCATCTCAAAAAAAAGAAAAAAGAAAATTAATTCATGTGTCTTGTTTTATTTGGTTTGAGACAAGGTGGCTGAGTTTTTCCTTTATCTGTGGCAACTAGGAAAGGTAGCTGCTAAGGCAAAATAACCAATATATTAGATATTAGCAGTAAGATTTCATTTTCTAGCTACCAGTAAGCTGGGAACAAGCCTGGCAGTAACCATATCACCTCTCAAAGAACCGCAGACTAAGATATAAGAATAGACATAAAATGGGACTCTGATGAAACAGGACCTTCAAATAATACAACACCTTATTCCCAAACCATTCTGTTCAATTTCCTTAAACACAGGTAACCATCTCATATTACTTTTGTATATTCAAAATACAGATCTTGACCCTGAGCTGGTGCTTTGTGTTTATTTTTTGACTTAATATAGGTTTTGTCACCTCTCAAAATATGTGACACAGATCACAAAAGTTACTCTTGTTCTGTGATAGAGCACCATTGCAAAGAGTTTTTCCAATTCATTAGACCTAAAGCCAGTCTATAAGGCCAATAAATTTTGCACTGCCATAGCCTTCACATATACATGTGTATGTGTGTGTGTGTATATATATATATATATATATCTACTAATTCTAATACTGCACCTTTCTATAGCTCCTAATATCACTAAATACTGAAATTCTGCCTATAGTTTGTACTGGAAAAACCCCACAGTAAAACCTTTGTCTTAGTCCATATTGTGTTGCTGTAACAGAATACCATAGATTGGGTAATTAAAAATGAATTCAAATTTATTAGCTCACAGTTCTAACAAAGGCTTGGAAGTCCAAGATCAAGGTGCTAGCATCTGGTAAGGACCTTTTGCTGCATTATACCATGGCAGAAAGCGGAAGGGCAAATAGAGGGTGAGAAAGAAAAAAAAAAGAAAGAAAGAAGGGATCAAACTCATCCTTTTATAAAAAACCCATTCCTGCAATAACAACATGAATCCATTCACTCCACCCACATGACCTAATCACTTCTCATTAGGTCTCACCTTGCAACAGTGTTACAATTGGGATTAAGCTTCCACACATGCTTTTGGAGGGACACATTCAAGCCAGAGCGACCCTCACCACCTACCCTACCCTACCTTATCCCAAACTCCTAGCTGACTTGCAATCCAATAGGAAATAAGCAGAGTAACAGAATTCAATTTCCTTTAGGCTCATTCCTCAACTCCTCTTAAGTCCACTCTGATTTATTTTACATTGTGAGTCATGGGTTGAGTCAAGTCCCCTCAAAATGATACGTTGAACTCTTAATCTCCCCAGTACCTCCAGAATATGACCTTACTTGGAAATCGAGTCATCACCGATGTGATTCATTAAGATGAAGTCATACTGCAGGAGGATGAGCCTTAATCCAATATGACTGATGTCCTTTTCAGACGAGGAAAGAGACACAGAGAAGAGCAGTCATATAAAGACACAGAGACACAGAGAGAAAGCCATGTGAAGACAGAGGCAGAAACTGGAGTTACGCTGCCACAAGCCAAGGAACATCTAAGGCTCCCAAAACTGGAAGAGGCAAGAAAAGATCGTCCCTTGGAGGCTTTGGAGGGAACATGACCCCAGATACCTCTTGATGTTAGACTCAGCCTTCAGAACTGCGAGGCAAAAAGTTTCGGTTGTTTTAGGCCTGCCAGTTTGGGGTAATTTGCTATGGCAGCTCTGGCAAACTAATGCACTGTGAGTCTGTGCTTACTTCCCAGACTCACTCAGAAAATGAACTCATGTTCCACAAATATGATATTAGGTAAAACGTGTGTTAATCTTCCCGGCACCATTTTCCATTTTCTTGAGCGTTCTGTCCTGAAACTCAAAAGTGCTCATCAGTACCAATGAACGAAGGTTACCTTTGCTTTAATGTCTCTACATTTTCTTTCCCAGCAAACAAGAAGTGATGGCTCAGCACAGTGACATTTTAGGGCAGGACTCTCCAATTCAACAGTTAAAAGCCCACACCATGTACACATAAGCCACAAGGCCTACATTTCATTCTTTCTACACATCACACACTTTGAGCAACTCAGCCTGATACTCTCAATAATGTCAGGAAAACTGTCCCAGACTCCGGAGAGCTAACCTCTCTTCGTCTGGCCTCGTTCAATTCGAGAAGGAAAGGCAGCATTGGTCAACTTCACCATCTGCAAAACAAAAGCTGAATATTTCATAAGCAATCCAGGAGCTGTTTGTCCTCAGATGGGGTGTAAGTCCCAGGAATGGTAACACTATCTAGCTGATTCCTCCAATTTTGCATTGTTTATGCTTTTAATTATATCGCAATCAAATGAAAAATTCCATGTGTGGGGCACAGATTTGACTTTTAAAAACCAGATGTCTGATGCTTTGGGTCCTCTTTTAAATTAACATAAGCAAACAATGTTATCTCCATGTTAACAAAGGAAACCATCTCCTCCTCCATATGTGTTTCTTTTAGAGACTTTGGGTAAATGAAGGCCACACTTGGTCCACTAGGCACATTTGCCCAGGACAGAACTGATGCCAATTCAGCCAGTTTCTTTATGGGAAATGACATTCGGCAGCCGGGCCTAGATCTCCCATAAGCTCCACGTATTGTTGAGGCAGCTCCGAGGACGTGCTTGGATCAGTCAGATGGTGCCCACAGCTGCTAACAGCCCCTGTGAACTGCTCTGACCTCCAGTGTCTACCATTTTCCTTTGGCTTTCCTTGAAAACTTCCCTCCTGTACCCCACTGCCTGCAGTGACAAAGCACTCATAGAGAACCCACAAGCCTTTGTCAGGATAAAGATAATAATAATAAGAGAAGCAGACTAATGGAAAGAGAAATGAGATATATTTTGCAGTTGCAGTTTGGGTTTTTTTTTTTTTTGGTACGAAGGATTTTTTTTTTTTTTTTTTTTTTTTTTTTTTTTTAAAAGCATGAGCGTTCTGCTTTTCTGAAAGCGCGGGCTCCAGTGCTATGATTAGCACCAGGAACTGGAGAGTTTCCATCAGAGTGAACCGCTGATTTCAAGGCAGCTTTGCCTCTTGTTTTTCAAACCTGGTAAGCATGCACATAAGAAGGTTGGGTCAGAGCTTGGAAAAGCAATTCAGTAGTTGGTGCATAGCCTTCAGAGAAAGCAAGCCAGCACCCAGTTTACATTTATTTTCATTTTAAGAAGTGTGGCCAGCAACAAAGGTGGAGAGTGAGATGGGGGTGGGGTTAACTTATACATAGTTATTTTATGCTGTGCCATCTTGCAGCAGATTTTCTGAGGACTTTGTGTGGGTTTGTTAGGGAAGTAAAAATTGGGTCAGAATAGTTTCACACTCTACTACAACGTTCTTTGCGTTATTTTTTTATAGCCTTCAATTTAGGCAAATCATATTCATGTATCATTGCTAATTTTCAAAACAATGACACAAGAAGACTTTGGCTAAAAAGATATTATATGTTTTAACCTGTTCTCACTTTCCCTGATTTATCAGGTTGGCACTGTAACCAGGCACTCTGGTAAATTACTGTGTACAACAGCATTTCAATTTTGCCAGGAAAATGATTACAGTGTTTTATGTTGAGAAAGTTTATTAAACCTGAACATTTTTTTTTCAAAAAGGAAAAAGAATTATTTTAAATGGACACAGGATTTTCCATATTTACTTAGATACATTTTTATCAAATCTATACTTGAAAGGAGATTCAGAGTGTCATAAAGTACATTAATGACAGAATCAGAATTCAAAATTATTTCAGTATGGTAAATCTATGGAAAAAGTTTAACATGATTATATAGCATGATTATAACATTTGTCATAAATGTAAAATATGGCACCTGGACTTCAAATAACAATTATACAAGGAATGATGAGATAGCTATAGCTAAACAGCAGCATTTAGAGGAACAACAAAATAAATTTAGTTGAATATAAATTCCAGTGACTTGAGTACAAACTGAAGCAGCTTGCCTGAAAAACTGATACATTGTAGC
Organism: Macaca thibetana thibetana; assembly: GCF_024542745.1. Taxonomy (NCBI): domain Eukaryota; kingdom Metazoa; phylum Chordata; class Mammalia; order Primates; family Cercopithecidae; genus Macaca; species Macaca thibetana. The sequence continues at coordinate 79,261,097 of NC_065585.1, read as the reverse complement.
TGGCCTTATAATGCCAAAGAATGGCAGACATGATTTTGGCTCTCCTAATCACAGGCCAGGCCTCCCCTGGGCTCCAGAACCATCTTGGTTTCTAGGCAGTGTCATGAAGAGGAGCCCACACAATTTGAAGACTCACGTCCTAGTCCATTTAATGTAGCTATAACAGAATACATGAGGCTGAGTAATGTATAAGGAAAAGAGGCATGGCACCAGCATCTGCTCAGCTCCTAGAGAGATTTTCATGGTGGGTGATAAAATGATCGAAAATGTCAGAGGGTAAGTGGACAAGTGTGAAAAGACAAAACCCCAGTGGCATCCTAGCTTTACAACAACCCACACTCACAGGAATATTCTCCTAAGAATTAATCCAGTCTCATGAGAATGAAACTTCACTCACTATGCCCAGAATGGCACTGAGCCACTCGTAATGGATCTGCCCTGTGACTTGAACACTTCCCACCTCTCAACACTACCACGTTAGGAATCAAACTTTCACCTAAGTTTTGGTGGGGACAAACAAACTATATCCAAACCATAGTGAGTCATAAACCCCTCATAGTCTGATCAAAGTTATGGACCTTCTCTCCAAAAAAATACATACACATATAATCTTGCATACCATTTCCAGGTGTTCACAGATTCCTTAAAGGATCTATGAAAAACTATGCCCAGATTCTAGGTTCTCATGGATTCCAAATTAAGAACTTCTGATCTAGAATATATCCAGGCCAATAAGCATCAGAGGTGTTCTGGAAGTGAGGTTCATCCTGAACCTCATACTGAGCTGTCTGCTTTCCTTATTCCTGCCTAAACTCAAGATTGAGTTGGGTGGCCCCAGGGAGGCAGTCACTGACTAACTGGAACACCATCACAAAACCATGGGATGGGGTCACTGCAGTGATTTCAGAAAATATCAGTCAAATATCTGAAATTATTTACATGAATAGATATTCTACTGATTTTTTTCAATGTTTTAGTTTCCTATACATGATAGTCATAATAAAAATAGATAAGATTTATTAAGCATTTATCATATGCCAGACACTATGCTAAGCACCTTATATGATTTTCTCAGTACATCTTCACAACAATGGTATGAAGTGAATATTATTGCTTTCCCCAGTTCAGAGATGAGGAAACTAAGGCAGAGAGAAGCTGAATAACCTATCCAACATCACGCCCCATATGAAGCAGTGACACCCACATCTGTCCGCTCCTAACCTAACCACAGTGCTATGTTTCCTTCCTGGTATGACAAGCAAGCCAAGCTGTCTTCCTTCAGGAGATACTGTGGAACATCCACTAAATGGGCATTAGTTACCAGGTTACAGTCACCACCAGAGATAAAGCAGAGCACTCTTAACTTACAGGTTTACATGCTCTGTTGAGTGTCTCACTTTTTATATTTTCAGGCTTAATTTTCATTTTGCATTGTCATTAAGGTTTGTAAAAGAGGGAGCCCCACATTCTATCTCTTGTGTCTATGTACCACACTACCTGCCCTCTTCTATCCATCTTTAATTATGAACCTTTGATTCTGGGTTTATATTGTAAAGACATTACTCTTCAGGGTTATGAATGTTTTTCTTGTTCGGTATCATGGCCCTGACCTGATTCAAACACCTTCCACAAACAGGCATCAATACATTTGAGAGTGCTTTCTAGCTCTTGCTCCAGATATTGGATTAGTGGAACTTACCCTGTTGAATACTAGCATTCAAAGGAACTCTATGCTGTATGATTGCTTTGTTGTGTAGGGAGTCAGTGATAGAAGCCGTGATGCAAACAAGAGACATGCCATGTCTGACATCTCCCTAAAAACTCTCTCCAGCTATTTTCTCATGGGTGGGCAAGTTCACATCTGACAGCCTTTTCCTCCTTCTCCTACCACCTTCCTTTTCCTCTTATGGTCTTAGGCCTTTAGATTTCAAGAGTTACCCTCTTTTTCTCTCCGAAATTTTGGACTAAGGAAAGCTGGATACCATGAGATAGTTTCATTTTGTGCTCGTTGAACCAAAAAAGCAGATAAATTATTATTAGAATACTTATAAGTTAAGAGGATACAAAATATTCAGGTCTTATAGAACCATCTCCTCTGATATGAGCCTTATGCTATGGAGCTCTAATTTTGTTTTAAAGAATTTGAGAACCTCCAATTTCCCCAGCAGCAGTAGTGAAGGGAGGAGGTCCTCTCTCCTGCCCCCTATCCCATAAAGAGCACATTTCTAGTGCACTTACCCACAGTTCAGGTTCTCACATTAATGGGCCTCACAAATAATCTCACTGAACATCAAGCTGGGAAATGAACACTGGCACAGTCCTGGTAAATTCTCTTAAACTGGTCCCCAGCGGGAGAAAAACACCTCCAAGTACATATGCTATACATCAAAACAGTGCTTCTAAAGGTTGTCCATGGTATGTGTAAAAAAATCTAATAAACATATCTGATAAATCATAATGATAGCCTCCATATTTCTTTGTTTAATTCTCAGTTTTCTTGTAAGCCCTTCTTGAAGTTTGGTTGTAATGGATCATTACGTCCATAATGTGCTCAATGTTGGAGTGAATTTTGAACAGTTTTTAGGCTGCATACTGTTTTCTTCCAGATAATTTACTGGATTAAAATTAGCAGTGTGAAAAGCTGTAGAGAAATCTAAATGCCTGCCAAATCAAAGAAATAATCACATTTTTATGAATATTTAATATCATAGTCATGGCAAATAAGGCAAGTAATTAGTACTTACCATAAATTTGCAAAGTATTATTTTATGTAAATGTTACATTCTACTAGTTTGATATGAATTATTCATTGTATAACCAGACACTGACACAAACCAGTAAACATTTAAATCTATGTGCTATTAGTTTACTTACCTTCAATGATTTTGTGCAGAATATATACATTTTTTTTCCATGAATCAGTGTTTTCCCCTTGCCTCAAAAAGGGACAAAAGACAATGAGAAGAATGTTATTTAAAACCATCTAGTATATATCCAATAGTAAAGACACTTAAGATGCACATGTAAAATGTGTGGGTCCCTCATGTGTACAGATGCGAACCCCCCAGCTCTGCCTCTGTCTCTTTTCACCTTTCATGTATATCAGCAACAAAGAGCAGTTATGAGTGATGCTATACAAATAAGTGTGTTGGAGAAAAATAATTGAATATTATAGACTCCATAGTGAAGAATTAAATTTATCCAAAAGAGAAGTCTGCCCTTTGCCCTCAACCACTGAGAGATGCTCTCCAGGCCCCTGGAACATCATGCCTAATAAGAGTGTCTTTGTTTGCTAGAGGGTCTTTGGTCCACCTGACAGTCTAACAATGAAATTTATGTTGGGTTACACGGGATCTGCCATTCTCTGGAGGATCCAGAGACTAAAGTTATCAGCCTGACTTCCAGAAGGGCTGGAGACTAAAAAAACAGCAACACAGGCAATGTACGATTGAGCCTGCAGTAAAAACTCTGAACTCCTAGGCTGGGGTGAGCTTCCCTGGTTGGTGATATGCTATGTATTGTCACACATCATTGCCAGGAGTCAATAATGCTGTTCATGCCTCCAGAGGGAAAAGGCAACTGGAAATGCAACTTGTAGACCCTCCTGGACTCTGCTCCATGTGTCTCTTCCCTTGGCTGATTTTACTCTGTATTCTTCCCTGAGGAAACCATAGCCATGAGTATAATAGCTTTCAGTGGGTTCCATGAGTCTCTCTCGTGAATTATCAAAACTGAGAGCTTGGGAAGCTTGCGATTGACATCAGAAGGGAGTACAACACTGTGTGAACGCTGGCCCCTCTAACCTCACAGTTGTTAAAATTTTGCATAAACAGATAACTAAAGTTATCCATTGATATAATTGAGCTTTATTATAATTGAGACTATATAATTGAGAACTGAAACAGAGTAGTCTCTCTTTGAGAGAGGGTAGGCCTTTAAGCCCACTGCCAGTCTGCTGTGATAGGCTTTTTCTTCCCATCATTTTTTCCATGAAGTCCCACTGCCTCTGCCTGACTTTGTGAAGTCAGTTGAGTTCTGTGCTGATTCCAGAGGTACAATGCCAGGGAGAACCAAACCAAAGTAATCCTCATATATAGTGGCTCTTCTAAAAGTCACATTTCCAGCACCTTTTCCAATCTCTATATGGCTCACTTACTGCCCTCCTTGAAGTCTTTGCTCATTGCCTTCCCAGCAAGGCATCCTAATGTTGTTATTTGAAATTAAACCACATCCTCCTACCTCAGCATCCCTATCCTCCCTTCCTGCTTTATTTTTCTTTATAGCCTTATCTCCAGCATATTGTATATGTTACTAATACATTTTGTTTATTTTCTGTCTCCACCCATGAGACTGTAAGCCCTATTAAGGCTGGGATTTTGTTTCATTTTGTTCACTATACTCCAATGTTTAGAGCAGTGGCATGGACATGGTAGGTGCTCAGCAAATACTTGTTGAACAAATGAATGAATAGTCATTCTTTACAGGAAGGGACGAGGGCAGAGCACTTCCTTAGGGGACTGAGGGGAGCCTGTCCTGCATCTGGCACACTTTTTCACTTGGATTGCATGTAACATAACAGTAAATGGCATCATTTTCTAGAGATTCTTTTTATTCCCACTAGTCTTAAGATCCATAAAATATTGAGAGAATAAAATTTAAAGTGGCTGAAGGCAGAAAAGGGGACAAATGCCACTATTGCCTAGAAAGTCCACTGGAGTCTAATTTAAGGCCATTCCCATTTCAGAAAATGCCTGAGAATCCAGGGTAGTCCTAGAGCAAGGGTATGCAGAATGATAAAAGAGCTATGTGGGGGAGAAGGGACGTCAGTACCACTCAGAGAGTATCTTCAATCCTGGGGGTAGGTGGGAAAAGGCAGAGTAGTTTGCTTAGTTCTGTCTAAAAGCTAAAGCTGTAAGAATTATTCTTAACCCCTCTAGCTAAGAATCAATCACTGCAAAAGACATAACTTGATTAAAACATGTGTCTTCCCTCATCCAGGAGTGGACCCAGAGCTAAGGCAAAGCGAATCCATTCATGGGACTGTGAAGAAAATGATGTGCATTGAGCTTTGGTCCACTTGAGTTGTGCATGTGGTCCATTTCAGACTTGGCTTTTCCCATTATTTAGGGAGCCAACAAAATATGGTTGCAAAGTGGCCCATCCCAGGTCTAAAAATATCAACCTAAGTAAAGAAACTTTTTCTCCATGCCTTAGAAAATAGTAATTAGTCCAGTCAAGGAGCAGAAATCACAAAGGCCCCTGACACTTTTCATTGGAAGAAATGCACTAAATGGAAGTTTCTTAAAGGTTGCTGAAGGTAGAAAAGGAAATTTATAGACCATTTAGCACAGTTCTTATAAAACCTATCCCTTTGCCCTGACACCCTCATGCCCTCAGAAACAGACAATGTTCAGTGGGCAAGATTGCTTAAAATAAATAAATTTTGTGAAATCACTAGAATTCAGTAAAGTCAAGGAAATGAGACAGCATGTAAGATTCTAGAATCTCCTGTTTTGCAGAAAGTTTTTTTTTTTTTTTTTTGGAATTCCAATCACTCCTAACTATCCTTTCAATCTTACTAGGAAATCAGCTATGAAGTTAGATTTCCTGGAGTAAAATCTAAACTCCATCACCTAAAATCCAAATGACCCTGGGAACTTGCTAAAACTTCATCATATGAGAATAATATCACCACCTGCCTCACACACAGCTGCCGTGAGGGTCCGATGGCCAATCTCCATAAAGCACTCACCAGAACTTCTGGAACCGCATGGGTGCTCTGTAAGCATTAGCTGTTTAAATATTGCTTTTATTGTTAATCTTCTTCCATTTCAAATTATATTATACTTTGCTGCTGAAGAAGACCATGCTATTGGAGAATAGGGTCCAAAAAATGTTTAATAATTTTTCTGTCTATATCTTTTTTTTTTTTTTTTTGAGACAAGGTTTCATTTGGGCTGGAGTGCAGTGGTGCAATCTCAGCTCACTGCAGCCTCTGCCTCCTGGGCTCAAGCAATCCTCCTGCCTCAGCCTCCTCATAGCTGGGACTCTAGGCACACGCCACCACACTTGGCCCACACCTGGCTAATTTTTACATTTTGTATAGAGATGGGGGTCTCATCATATTGCCCAGGCTGGTCTCAAACTCCTGAGCTCAAGTGATACGCCCGCCTCGGCCTCCCAAAGTGCTGGGATTATAGGTGTGAGCCACTGCAACCAGTCTACATCTTAATGTTATGTTAAAGGTTTGATTATAATATTGCCTAGTTAAGCAATAAAATAACTCTAGTTTGGGAAAATATCTTGTTTTCTCTGAGAACTCTCTATTCAAATGCACATGTAATTAAAGAGGAAGCAGAAGAGAAACTTTAAATTTCAAGTTTGTCAACTGAGAATGCAGATATTCACACATCCATATGAATATAAAAGCTAGATGGATTTTTTTACATGCAAACCTTGATTTAATGTAACCAGATGTTAAATAAACCATTTTGACCTTAATTTCAACAGAGTTCCCTAGACAATAAATATCACATTTCAAAGTGAGAGGCAAGGAAGGCCACCAGTCAGAATATGCATGGGACTTGCTTAAGAATTGATATTTAACACTTTGCTAACTACCCACCCTCAGCTTACAAAGAACTAGGGGGACTAAAAAAAAGAGTTGGATGTTATAAGAGGACTTTTTGGAGAACTGTTGTCTGTTGTAACTCAAAGGAAGGGACAGACACTAGGTTATTCCCATCGGCCCCTGAACCTTGGGACCACAACCACCAGGTTGAGGGACTGATGGGAATATCCTAGTATCTGCCCCTCCCTTTGAGGAAAGGACTTTGATGGGATCCCTCTGAGAGCTTGACATGTATCGCTCAGAACTGAGGGCAATGTGGACTGGTGCCCGACTCTGAGACTTTTAAAGGGAGGAAGATGACTGGCCAGCTACTCTTACAGTGAACTAAAGATGACTGTGCCAGGGTCTGACCATGCTCCCAGGGTTTGTTTAAGCAAAAGATGCCTAAGTGTTCCCAGGCGTGTGGTCCCTGAGAACAAGCATATAGGTAACTTATGGCCACCTGGATAGTAAGGTGACCCCAACAGAGCATGAACTATTAGATACCCAGGGCTAAGGAAGGAGATGCATGGGACCAGCCACTAGAAACGTATTTGCAGGTAAGAAAAACGCAGCAAGTCTTCTGTACGGGGTGAGGGAGAGAGAAAGAGGTAGAATGTAATCTGTGAAAGTGTTTGTCTTAGTCAGCTCAGGCCGCTAATAACAAAATGCCATAAACTGGGTAGCTTATAAACAATAGAAACTTATTTCTCATAAATCTGGAGGGTGGAAGTCCAAGATCAAGACACCAGCAGATTTGACATCTTGCGGGGGCCACTTCCTCGTTAGCAGATGGTGCCCTCTCTCTGCGTTCTTGCATGGTGGAAGGAGAAAGGGGCTCTCTTTTATAAGGGCACTAATCTCATTCATGATGGCTCCACCCTCGTGACCTAATCACCTCCCAAAGGCCCCACCTCCACATACCATCACCTTGGAGGTTGAGATTTCAACATATGAGTTTGGGGGGCGGGGGATACAGACACTCAAAACAAAGCAAACCTAAAAAAGTCATTTTACAAACCTTCTAAGTCCAGGGAATACCCATGCCAACAGGTAGTGCCTGCCTCCCTTCTCCCCTCCTTTAACAGTCATCCCCAGCTATGGTAAAGCACTGTATGGAGCACATGGAAAAAAAAACAACCAACACACACCACACCCACCTATAAGCCTGCAAGGGGGCTGTTTGCAGCAGGCCCAAGCTGAAGGGAAAAGTTTATCATTAAATGAAAATAGGTGGTTTATGTATTACTCTGGATTGGACATAGTAATTACTAACCCAAAACTGATTTGTTATTAAAAATAACCAGAGGACATTTTGTTATTGGGAGCTAACCAGAAAATCAAGAGGCAACCCCTGTTTTTGTTTTGAGGCAACCCAAAACAAACAGTGGGTGAAATGAACGAGGGGATTTTTAAGCACGCGCCATGAGCCCTGCTGGCTCGACATGGTGACGTTATTAAACATTATCCTTGCCGAGCTTACTTACTGGATTCTTCCATAGGCTTCCATATATGGGTGAGGAATACACCTGCCTGCAGGTCCACTTGGAGTGGTACCATATGAGGGGAGCTGGGAACATGAGGACTCTTGAGAGCCCCACAGTTCTGAATAGACCAGCCTCGCCCCTTGAGACATCTAGGTCACCCTGTGGGGAAAGGAGACGAGGTGCATTGAAGTGATGCTTCAACACCCACATCTACCAAGCCTCCCTTTCTGCCAAAATCCAAATGTGCAGCCAAGAGCCAAACAGGAAAAGGAGTGACAGAAATGACTATTGCCTGTTACAAATTCAGTGGCCACCAGTATCTAAAAATGCCCCCAAAGCAACTTCATTGAATCATTTTCCTTCCCATTACCAATGTTTTTTTAATAAACTACAGGGTTCCCTTTTCTGGTGATGCCCTTGCAGTGGCCAGGGCAGAGGAATTAGTCCTTCCGGGTAACATGCTGGTTTTCCTCACCCCAGCCCAGCCCAGCCCAGCCCAGGCTTGTTTCTAGCAATGGGAGGGAGGGTGCTGTCAAATTTAGAACTGAATCGAAAAAAGTGTAATTTCTAAACCTAGAATAAAACTTGAAACATTTGGAATTTGTATTTCATTTGGCTCTGGAAAAGATGAGTTTGAAGCCACTGCAGATTTTGTGATCTATTTCCCTGGGGTGTCTTAGAGGCTGGGTAGATAAACTTCAGTGTAATCCCGGCAGAGTATGGAAACTGTGATATCTTGAAATACCTGAAATGCGTGGACTATAAAGGCTGAATTTCTAAGCACTGATTCAGTTTGTGGTAACTATCTAATGCTCTCCCATATAAGCTGAGGAATTGTTAGGTGAGTTGGTTTATAGCCCTGGGAACAATCCCCTCCTTAGCCAGCTATTTGTCCTTACCATACTAGGACACACAGTTCCATTTTTGCCTCAGTCGAATTCACAGCAGGAATGGTTCTGATTCTTCTATACCTAAAAATGACAGATCAGATACAGACACACATACACTCACACACACCCAAAAAGTCCAAGCATGGAAGAATGTGTCTGACAAGCATAATGGGCAGAAAAGAGCTGGAAAGTAGAGCCATGTGCTCCGTAGGACTCTTCTTGGCTTGAAGGGTTTGGTCTGTGCTTGCAAGCCACATGCTGTAAATGAGGAAGTCCACTGTGGAGTTGACAGGTAAGATACAGTAAGTGCCTATCAGAAGTCAACTCACAAAACCAAACCTTTGACAACACACTGTGATGCTCAGTGGGAAACATGGAATCTGCCAGCTGGCCCAGCAACAAGGAGAGCTACATCCAGGACTCTCAGCTTCCTCTCTCCTACAGAAAGGGGCAGCCCCTTTTGATTTCTAGTTGGCATGCAGAAAGGAGGAGTAAGGGAGATAATCATTGCTTATGATCAAAAGATTGTGAAGACAAAATAAACAGTGAAAGTCACTGTTAATCGTGCTCCGCTGGACTCTCATCAGTACAAAGTGAATGTACAAGGTAGAATCCAGGCCCAAAGACGATTAGAGCAGCAAACAGGAGCCTTCCCACACAGACAAAAAGATGGGGCTCATGTAAATGTTTGCCTTTCATTTATTTTGAGCAAACATTTCCTTCCACGTAACAGACTCATCCTGATCAGCAACTTCCACCTGGTGTTCTTCAAGCCAGATGGAAGCGTAAATTATTTAAATACATGATCTTCCATTAGCTATTGAGCTTAAGTGCCTCAAAAAAATTTTTAAAGTGCTTTCCAGGATTCTAGAAAGCATTTGCACTAAGATAGATAAACATGTTCTCAAGACACAACTCCAATGACAGCAATTTTTATATTTTAAAATATAGTCAGCATCTATAAGTAATTATGACTTCTGCAAAGGATTGTTTACACTGGAAAAGTAAAATCAGAGCTAATGAGCTAACTAAGGTTTGTTGTGTTTTTTTTTTACCCTCCACATGACACTGTTCCATAAAAAACAAACTTCAGGTTCATCCCGACACATTGAGAAGCAATAGTGACCTGTCTTGAATAGTTTCTCTCATTCATGGTTCAGGCATATTTTTTTCAAACTATGTTTTTAAGTAAAAATAAATATGAAGGCAGGTTTTAAGCTTAATCATTTTCCTGAGGTAAATCAGGTTAGCACTTCTAATAATGTAATAACTGCCGTGTTGGTGTGCGCATACAGTGTGTAATGGATAGACTCATGAGTAAAGACTTCCTAGTTGACTTCCAAAACTGTAATTCCTCACTTGATTATAAGAGTAGAAAGGGAATATGTTATAGTTAAATATTGAAAATTCATAAAATTTCAGAAATTGGAAAGCCTGTAGAGATTACCTAGATCAGCGCTCAGCAACCTGGGCTTGTTAAAATACAGATTCTCATTCTGTGGCACTGGCGTGGGTTCTGAGATTGTCCATCTCTAACACACTCTCAGATGATGTTGATGATATTGGTCTGTGGAGCACTCCTTAAATAACAAGCCCTAATTGCTAGATGTGCCCTCATCAGCCCTTCTGGAAATGCCACACATCTTGGGAGGATAAAGACATCAGATTTAAAAGATAAGAGAAAAATCACTTCTTTGCCCTTAGCATACCATTAGTTAAGTTTTATATCTAGCGGTTGACCAGATATCAAAATAAAGGTTGCAATACTGAGTGCTGCAGTTATTTTTAAATTTATTTTAGTACAAGGAATTGTTCATTGAAACACATTTTACTTAGAAATCTAGTCTGTAAGGGATATAAAAGTGGTATTGTTCAAGTTAAGAGTGTGTGTGTATGTGTGTGTGTGGCCTTTTCCACCTTAACCCTGACTCTCCCAGCTGTCACTCATGGTCCAGAGGGCAGAAGTCCTCGCCTTTGACAAAATGAGTCTGAAAACAACCGTGACCCCAGGTATCTTTTTCTTGTTTGGATTATAAGAGTCTTGATCCCAAGCTACTCTAAAAAGTGATCCCAACCTAGCATGTTTACTTGCCTCCTTGACTTAAGAGCACATGGTAGTATGTCTACATTCAAGGTCTTATGTCAGGCTCCACTTCCCTTTTTTTCTTTTTTTTTTTTTTGTATCACCTTAATTTTTCTTCATTGCCCCTTGACAGTGAATATTTGATATCGCTCCTCCTTTCTTCATTCCATCAATATTGTTCTTCATTTCTTCATGACTATAACTCCTTTTACATGGTTTTTACTTCCTACTTGACTTCTCCAGTTGCTTTTTGCTCCTCCCACTAGTGGAGGATGGCTTGAGAGATCACTTCACAGCGAGCAGAGGCTATGGAGTTCCTACTCTGTTACCTCAGCTGATATGTCTGTTTTTCTCTTTTAAACAAAATTTACTTACCAAGCCTAGCTCTTTTTTTTTTTTTTTTTTTTTTTTTTGCAGTCTTGCTCTGTCACCCAGTGGCACTGGCGTGATCTCAGCTCACTGCCACCTCTGCCTCCCAGGGTCAAGCAATTCTCCTGCCTCAGCCTCCCAAGTAGCTGGGACTACAGGTGCCCACCACCATGCCCAGCTAATTTTTGTATTTATAGTAGAGAAGGGGTTTCACCATGTTGGTCAGGTTGATCTCGAATTCCAGACCTCAAGTGATCCGCCTGCCTCGGCCTCCCAAAGTGCTAGAATTACAGGTGTGAGCCACTGCGCCTGGCCCCAGGTCTAGTTCTTCAGAAGCCCCTGCCTTTTTACCAAGTTAATTGATGCTATAAATAAAGTTAATTTTAAAAATATACTTTCTTTACATATTTGAGGTATGAAAGGCTTATAAATAACACACTTCTTTTCCCCAACCAAGTTCAGAATTGAGAGACACACAGAGTTAGGGAGATGGAAATAAAATATCACCTTTGTTCCTAATAAAGTTGTGGGAGAATTTGCTTCAGATGAGAGAGCTGAATGGTGTTGCTAAGGATGCTCTACAGAATCAAGATGACACACTGTGTCAGAGGAAGTGCTGGAGGGCTGCAACTGCAGGACTCCCTACAGCGGTCCCTGTCTCCTCCACTCCCAGACACTGGACAGAACCGGTGGTGCGAGTTGACTACATACCCAAGAGCAAACAAGTATACACATTCTCTGCAGGTTGGAGACATTGAAACTGCAAATGAGCCGCCTCTATTCTTTTTCTCATACTCACCTCTCAGATTTCTCTTGCTCTACTCACTCCTCCTCCCTCCAGAAACACCAAGTAAGAGATAGAGGGAGAGGCAAGGAACATTAGGATATCACTTCACCAGGCAACACAGTGAGTGCTTACTAGCATTTCTTCTGAATGTGGACTTATATTTGAACTATTTCATATAACTTGCCAATTCTCTCCTTACATACAGATAGCGTTGCTGGCACTGCCATAAAAGAATCTATTCTGTTTGCTATTCCTTATCAAGTCTCCAAACAATTTCCATAAACTAGAACAAATTTATCATACAAGGAATCACGCCAACATTTGTAAGGGGTCCACAGTATAAGACACTGTTTATGCCCTCAAGATGTTTAAAAATCTAGTTGGAGACACTAGACTTGAACAAGCAAAGTTACGTGATTAAATATTTTAATAACAACTCAATACAATCCTGTGAATACAGGTCAGTACACAATTAACTTTTATGTGAATTTAAAGTAAAATAAGAGCTCAGAAGAAAAAATCTTGCTAGGCTGGGGTGGTGGGACAATGTTTTGCTGAGGAAGTATGATTTGAGTTTTCAAAAATGGACAAGGATTTAAGAGAGAAGAGGGAATCATAAAAAGACGGAAGAAGCCAAAGGAAAAACCGTAACCTGCGGCAGAGGTGTTTAACAAGGGCAAGCTTAGAAAGCAATTTTCAAAATTCAAATCTGTTTAGCAACAGTCTCAGTGGCCTCAATTATAAAATTGGTATTCCACTCCAAGGTTTTTGTGAGTATCAAGTAAGATGTATGCAAAGCAACAAGAATATAGTAAGTACCCAATAAATGTTAGTTATTGTTCTCAATATCATCATTACACATTATTGTTATTATTCCTTACCAGTTCAATTGCCAACGATTTCTGGAGCATTTGCTGATAAAATTTATTAATGTAGAATTTATTTGGCCTCTCATGTCCTAGCAGCCTGTTCAGCCTTCTCTAAATAGCACTCTTTTTTAAAAACAAAGAAGGAAGGACAGAAGGAAGGATGGAAGAATGGAAGGAAGGAAGGGAGGGAGGGAGGGAGGGAGGGAGGAAGGAAGGAAGGAAGGAAGGAAGGAAGGAAGGAAGGAAGGAAGGAAGGAAGGAAGGAAGGAAGGAAGGAGGGAGGAGGGAGGATAGGGAGGGAGGGAGGGAAGGGAGGGAGGGAGAGAAGGAAGGAAGGAAAGAAGGAAGGAAGGAAGGAAGGGAGGAAGGAAGGAAGCAAGGAAGGAGGGAAGGAAGGAAGGGCTCTTTAGTATAAACAATTCCAAACATTTACAAAAATAAGAGCATATATACCCATCGCCCAGATTCAACTCGTGAGCAATCTTACCATTTCAGCTGTATTGTACCCAGAATATTTTGAAGAAAATCTCAAACTTCGTGTCATTTTATTCTTAAATTTATAGCATGTATTCTTTTTGAAAAATATAACCACAATATAATTCCCACAGCTAAAAATATCTTTAAATAGTCAAACAATGCTCAAATGTCTTCACTTGGTTCATTTTCTTAGTCGGTTTTGTGCTGCTGTAACAGAATACCAGAGACTGGATAATTCTTCCCCTCTGCTTTCCTCCTCAGTCAGGCTATAAGCACTACTATCTCTCATATTTTCCTTTTCTTCTTTTGATGTGCAATATTAAACATTTAATATCAAAAATTACCTGTGCAATAATATTTTTCAAGTTATAAGAAGTCATTCCACCTCACCATGGGTAATTTAAAGCATAGTGTTGTTGTCTGGCAGGGCCTTTATGCTGCATCATTCATTGGTGGAGGTGGAAGAGTAAGACAGGGCAAGAGCAGAGAGGGCCAAACTTGCTTTTATAACAAATTCACTCTCGCAATAACAAACTCGCTACTGTGATAACAGCATTACTCCATTCATGAAGCAGAGCTCTCAGGAGCTGTTCACCTCTTAAACTAAATGACCTCTCAACACTGTTGCCTTGGGGATTGTTTCCAACATATGAAATTTGGGGCACAAATTCAAACCGTAGCAGTGATCATTGATAGTATTTTTGCTTTTGAATTATTTTTAAATTGTGGACTTAAGCATATTTGAAATGTTTTTGTTCACTGTAGTTGTGGTCCTCATTGATAATCAAATTGTCACATCATTCGTCAGTGGGGATCCCTAGTAAAGTTGACTCTTGAGTCCTTTGGCTGCATCTTTGATGGTCTTTAATAGGCTCTGTGCTTTGTAGTATGCTGAGATGCTATAGGGTCATGTTGAACATTTTCTGCCCCAGATTTTCCACTTCTCTGAGGAATTCTGGTTCCTTCGGGAAATAAATGGTGCTACCAGGTCAAGACCTTGACATCAAGTTTGCTGATTGCTACTGGGTCAGGCCTTATTTTCAGGATTTCTTGGTGAAAAGCTATAAATATGTTGTTATTTTGTTGTTGTTTTAAGGTAATATATATCATAAACTAAAATTTATGTTTCTGATTCAAACTTAGGACAAGATGTTTATCTTAGCCTCTTTTGTGTTACATCTTTTGACAAACACACAAACATAACTACTCATTTACTTCATCCACACAATACACATTCAAAAGTCTTAAAATAAGAACGCTAATACTATCACCTACAATGTGATTACCAAAACAGTTTTTTAAAAATGTTTTTCAGCCAGGTGCAGTGGCTCATGCCTGTAATCCCAGCACTTTGGGAGGCTGAGGTGGGTGGATTGCTTGCGCTCAGGAGTTCAAGACCAGCCTGGGCAACATGGCAAAACCCTGTCTCTACAAAAACAATACAAAAATTATCTGGGTGCAGTGGTGTGTGCCTGTAGTCCCAGCTACTCAAGAGGCTAAGGCAGGAGGATCGCCTGAGCCCCGGAGGTGGAGGTTGCAGTGAGCCGAAGTCATACCATTGCACTCCAGCCTGGGTAACAGAAGTGAAACTCTGTCTCAAAAAAAAAAAAAAAAAAAAAAATTTTTTCTTTAGAGATATGCCACTAGGGAAATATTGTCAAAGGAGTGTGTTTGAAAGTCACTTGAAATACTTTCTTTCTGAAGGGTGTGCCATAAACTCAAATTCTTATATTAATTTATTTCACTTTACTTTTACTTTCTATAATTTTATATTTAATTTTGTATAATTATGTGAATATCTACATGATTTCAAAAATAAAATAATATCTATTCAGAGAAACACAAGCTTCTATTCTTGTCGCCTCCAACACATACCATAAACGCACACACATACTTGTTTACCCTATGTTAGAGGTTGAATTATGTTCCCCAAAAAGATACGTTGAGGTCCTAATCTAAGGTACCTGTAACTGTGACCTTTGGAAATAGGATCTTTACAGATGTAATCAAGTTAAGATGAGGTCATACTAGATTAGGGTGGACCTTAATCCAGTGACAAGTGTCTTTATAAGAGAAAGATAAGGGAGATTTGGATCCAGAGACACAGGCGCACACAGCGGGAAGACAGTCACATGAATAAGGAAGCAGATACTGGAGTGATGCAGCTACAAGCCAAGGAATGCCAAGGATGGCCAGCAGCCAACAAAAACTAGGAAGAAGCAAATTAGGACTCTTCCCTAGAGCCTCCAGAGATAGCATGCCCCACCAACACTTTGATTTTAGACCTTCATCCTTCAGACTATGAAAGCATTAATCTATGTTGTTTTAAGTCACTCCGTTTATGGTATGTTTTTATGGCATCCCTGGGAAACTAATACGTACCCTCCCCACTCCCATTCCCCGGGCCCTTAAATGAATGATACACTGAGACACACACTTTTCTTCATCTTGCTTTTTTCACTTGAAATCTATATCCCAAAGATTACCCCATAATGTCATATGAAGACATTTCTCATGCATTTTTACATCTGCATAGGACTCTAGTTTGTGCATACACCATACTTTATTCAACTAGTTCTCTGTTGATCAAAATGTGAGTCTTTTCTACATTTTGCTATCATCAATAGTACTACTAATAGCCTTCAGAATGATCTTTTATATTTTTTCTAGTATCATGGTAGGTACATTAAGTTCCCAGAAGTGGGATTACTCAGTCAGAGGGTAAAGGCACATATAATATTGCAAAATATTACCTAATTCCACCCCAAACATTTTCCCCATCTTGCATTCACAGTAACCACATAGAAGAGTGCCAATTTCTCAGCAGATTCAACAATAGACTGCCTTATCAGTCTTCCGGATTTTTATCAATTGGATAGGTGAGAAATGTTTTATTTGCACAGTCTACATTTGCATTTTTCTTATTATGAGCAAAAGCATTGCTCTTCAAGTAGTTTGCAAAATTGAACAGACATATATGAATCGATTCTTCCCCTCTGCTTTCCTCCTCAGGCTATAAGCACTACTGTCTCTTATATTTTACTTTTCTTCTTTTGATGTTCAATATTAAGCATATTTAATATCAAAAATTACCTGTGTGATAATATTTTTCAAGTTATAAGAAGTCATCCCACCTCACCAAATCTATAAAACACTTAATTCAATAAATGTTAAGTTAGCACCTATTATGCAGCAGGCACTGTATGAGTTTTTAGAGAGTATAAAAACAGGAAATAGAGAAAGAACTTCTTTCTTAAAACCTTATCACCTAAAAGGAAGTATAGAAACCTGTAGATAGGTATGTAAAGCTCCATATAACTATGCAAAGTTATATGGATGATATTGATAGAGGCATGTATACATAACATACACACACAGCTCGTAACAGAATAACACAGTAGTAGTAGAATCGAGAAAGGGCAGGGAGGAGAAAATTATTCAGAGGATTATCTCAATTTTATTTTAAGACACATTTCTTTGAGTTAATACAGTACTCTATAAGCACAAATATTTCTGGAAGTGGTAAAACACTTGGCTATATAATCACTCACAGCTTAGCAAAAATTAGCTAACCCAAATATTTTCCTTTTTACCATCACCTGAGATCTGTTGCCTTTCTAAATGAGGAATCTCCCTAGAAATAAAAGGATATAGTGTGAAATGAGAACATTTGACGACCAGAAAATAACAGGAGAAAATGAGGTGAACTAGAAAGGCTGCATAATCTTGTGCTTAAAATCTAGGGCTCTGGAGCCATAACAGACTGGGTTTGAATCTTGACTCTACAACTAACTAGCTATAGAACTTTGTGCAAGTTCTTTAAGTAGTCTGGGGCTGTTTTCTCATAAAATACATAATACATAATTTCCCATTATTACATAAATAGTAAGTAATAATAATCATACATATTCCATAGCGTTTCTGTGAGAATTAAATGGGGAGAAAAGAGGGAATATTAAATTTTGCTGTGCCTTCTGCTTCCAGGTAGGATAGATAATTTGTAGCACTTAATGTCCCCACTGAGAGTACCTGAAAAGGCTTGATAGAAAAAAAAGTCCGGAGAGCTGGAAACCATGGAAGCTGAGGGATGTATTACAGCTGCCTTTTTCCTCCATGGGCATATCTGCTGATTATGATGGCAGGGTGATGGACTGAGAATATGAGATTTGACTGAATAGAGGATGGCGTGCAGAGAAACCAGTAGACATTTTCAGTCTTAGCCTCCAGAGAGATAAAATTGGAAACCTGAGGGGCCAAATTGCTTTCCTTCGAGAAGGAAAGGATGGAGAACAGAGCCTGACACACAGCCAGTTCTCACTCAGGACATATGTTGACTTCTGAAACTTCATGAAGTAAAGAGTTAACCAGAAAGCATCTGAGAAACAGAGGAGAGGTTTGGACAGCCTAGCTATATGAAGACGCAAAGACTAGAATTCAGACACTACTAGAGTGAAGTGCAGGTAAATACACCAAGTTCTCAGTTGAAAGTCCTAGGGGCTTTACAATAGACGTGGTGCAAATCAGCAAAACCACAACCAAGTCTTCAGCTCAGAATCTGATTAAAGTAAGGTGACTGGACTTCAATCTATCAGCCTAGCAGAGAAAGGGTTAACCCTCTCTCCTGGAAGATGGTAGCTATTACCTGAAGTCTCTAAGTCATTTTCAAATGCATCATCTACCATTCAATTTTAAAATGTACTAAATGCCAAGAGAAAATCATACAACCAAAATATTCTAAAGAAAATAAATAGACAGTAGAAACAAGCTCATGGTTGATTCAGAAATTGAGTTAGCAGGAAAAGGCTTTTAAATAACTATGATTAATACATTTGAGAATATATTTTTAATAGAGAAAGATTAAAAAGTCCTTAATTCATCTTGAGTTGAGTTTCGTATAAGATAATGATCCAGTTTCATTCTCCCACATGTGGTTAGCCAGTTTTCCCAGCACCATTTGTTGAAAAGGGTGTCTTTTCCCCACTTTGTATTTTTTGTTTGCTTTGTCGAAGATCAGTTGGCTGTAAGTATTTGGGTTTATTTCTGGTTTCTCTATTCCGTTCCATTGGTCTATGTGCCTATGTTTATACCAGTACCACACTATTTTCGTGACTATGGCCTTATAGTATATTTTAAATCAGGTACGGTGATGCCTTCAGATTTGTTCTTTTTACTTAGTCTTGCTTTGGCAATGCAGACTCATTTTGGGTTCCATATGAATTTCAGAATTGTTTTTTCTAATTCTGTGAAGAATGATGGTGATATTTTGATGGGGATTGCATTGAATTTGTACCAAAGTTGATATCTATATAAATGTATCAATGGAAATTTTAAAAAATATATATAGTAACAGTTATGGATTGAATTTTATCTCTCCAAAATTCACGTATCGAAGCCCCAATGCACTGTACCTCAGAGAATGACTGAATTTGGAAACAAGCCCTTTTAAAAGGTAATGAAGTCAAAATTAGGCTATTAAGGTAGGCCCTAACCCAACCCAATCAGTGTCCTTAAAGGAAGATATTACAACACACAGAGAGCCATCAAGGGCACATGTTCACAGAGGATGCCCATGTGAAAGGGCAGCAGGAGGGCAAGAGCTGCAAACCACAGAGAAGATCCCAACCCTGTCAGCACCTTCATCTCAGACTTGTAGCCCCTAGAACTGTGAGAACAGAAAAGTCTGTTGTTTCAGCCACCTGGCTGGTGGTCTTTTGTTATGGCAGCCCTAGAACACTAATACAAAAACTGAAAACAAGAACTCAATAAACAAATCTAGCAGCAAAATGAACACAGCTGAACAGAAATACAAATCAATAGAAAATATCCAAACTGAAATGTAAAGAAAAGAGAGACGGAAAATGCAGAAAAGAGCTGGTTGACAAAGTAAAAAATACTATTTGTATATAGTTGGAGTCCCAGAAGAACAGAGAGAGAAGGGAGCAGAAGTGATGTCAATATTTGAAAAGATGGTGCATGAAAACTTCTAAAACAAATAAAAACCATCAAATGATAGCTACAAGAAGCTCCACAAACCCCAAACAGGATAAATATAAAGAAAATCACACCAAGGTACATAAGGGTAAAACTTTTTTTTAAGAAAAAAAGGCAAAAATAAAAAGATATATTATCTTCAAAGGATTCACAACAACACTAACAATCAATTTCTTATTTTTTTATTATACTTCAAGTTCTGGGATACACGTGCAGAACGTGCAGGTTTGTTACATAGATACACATGTGCTATGGTGGCTTGCTGCACCCATCAACCCATCATCTACATTAGGTTTTTCTCCTAACGCTATCCCTCTCCTTGCCCCCTACCCCCCATCAGGCCCTGGTATGTGATGTTCCCCTCCTTGTGTCCATGTGCTCTCATAGTTCAACTCCCACTTATGAGTGAGAACATGCAGTGTTTGGTTTTCTGCTCCTGTGTTAGTTTGCTGAGAATGATGATTTCCAGCTTCATCCATGTCCCCACAAAGGACATGAACTCATCCTTTTTTATGGGTGCATAGTATTCCATGGTGTATATGTACCATATCTTCTTTATCCTGTCTATCATTCATGGGCATTTGGGTTGGTTCCAAGTCTTTGCTATTGTGAATGGTGCTGCAATAAACATATGTGTGCGTGTGTCTTTATAGCAGAGTGATTTATAAGCCTTTGGGTATATACTCAGCAATGGGATTACTGGGACAAATGATACTTCTGGTTCTAGATCCTTGAGGAATCGCCTGTCTTCCACAATGGTTGAACTAATTTACACTCTCACGAACAATGTAAAAGTGTTCCTATTTCTCCACATCCTCTCCAGCATCTGTTGTTTCCTTACTTTTTAATGATTACCATTCTAACTGGCATGAGATGGTATCTCACTGTGGTTTTGATTTGCATTTCTCTAATGACCAGTGATGATGATCTTTTTTTCATGTTTGTTGGCCGCATAAATGTCTTCTTTAGAGAGGTGTCTGTTCATATCCTTTGCCCAAATTTGATGGGGTTGTTTGTTTTGTTTCTTGTAAATTTGTTTAAGTTCTTTGTAGATTCTGGATATTAGCCCTTTGTCAGATGGATAGATTGTAAAAATTTTCTCCCATTCTGTAGGTCACCTGTTCACTCTGATGATAGTTTCTTTTGCTGTGCAGAAGCTCTTTTGTTTAATTCGATCCCATTTGTCTATTTTGGCTTTTGTTGCCATTGCTTTTGGTGTTTTAGTCATGAAGTCTTTGTCCCTGCCTATGTCCTGAATGGTATTGCCTAGGTTTTCTTCTAGGGTTTTTATGGTTTTAGGTCTTACATTTAAGTGTTTAATTCATCTTGAGTTAATTTTTATATAAGGTGTAAGGAAGGGATCCAGTTTCAGTTTTCTGCATATGGCTAGCCAGTTTTCCCAACACCATTTATGAAACAGGGAATCCTTTCCCATTGCTTGTTTTCATCAGGTTTGTCAAAGATCAGATGGTTGTAGATGGGTGGTGTTATTTCTGAGGCCTCTCTTCTGTTCCATTGGTCTATATCTCTGTTTTGGTACTAGTACCATGCTGTTTTGGTTACTGTAGCCTTGTAGTATAGTTTGAAGTCACGTAGCGTGATGTCTCCAGCTTTGTTCTTTTTTCTTAGGATTGTCTTGGCTATACAGGTTATTTTTTGGTTCCATATGAAATTTAAAGTAGTTTTTTCTAATTCTGTGAAGAAAGTCAATGGTAGCTTGATGGGGATAGCATTGAATCTATAAATTACTTTGGGCAGTATGGCCATTTTCACGATATTGATTCTTCTTATCCATGAGCATGGAACATTTTTCCATTTGTTTGTGTCCTCCCTTATTTCCTTTGTATTTCTCCTTGAAGAGGTCCTTCACATCCCTTGTAAGTTGTATTCCTAGGTATTTTATTCTCTTTGTAGCAATTGTGAATGGGAGTTCACTCATGATTTGGCTCTCTGTTCAAGACTAACAATCAACTTCTTAACAGAAACAATGGCAGCCAGAAGATAATGGAATGATATATTTAACGTGCTAAAAGAAAATAAGTACCTACTACAACTCTATATCCAGTGAATATCTAAAAAAAAAAGGTTGTTTCAGACCAAAAAGAAAAAAAAGAAAGAAAAGATAACCTGAGTGAATTGATCATTAGATGTCCCACACTAAAAGAAATACTATAGGGAGTACTTATGCAGAAGGAAAATTATCTCAGATGGAACACAAAAATGCGAGAAAGAATGAAGAGCACCAAAAATAGTGACTATGTGGGTGCTACAGATTGAATGATGTTTATGTCCCCCCACCAAAGTAATATGGTGAAGCCCTGACCCCCAGTGTGGCTATATTTATAGACAGGGCCTCTGGGAAGAAATTAAGATTAAATGAGGTCATAAGAGTGGAACCCTGATCTGACATGATTAGTGTCCTCTGAAGAAAGAATTTCCTCTTACCCTCTCCACACATGCACATGGAGGCAAGACCATGTGAGCACACAGTGAGCAGGCAGCCAACTGCTACCCAAGGGGAGAGTCCTCACCAGACACCATCCCTGCTGGCACCTTGATCTTGGCCTTCCCAACTTCCAGAACTGTGAAAAAATTAATTTCTATTGTTTAAGCCACCAGATTGTGGTATTTCATTATGACAGCAACCCAAGCAGACTACGACAGTGGGTAGACCTCAGTGAATACTGACAGTTCCAACCAATAATAATAATGACTTGTGGAGGTTAAAAATGTGTTCAGAATTTAAATGCATGACAACAATAATACAAAGTTAGTGGGTGGTAAATCAAGTTCATGTTTTAAGATTCTAACATTATTATGGAAGTGACAAAATTAATCATTTGGATTTTAATAATTTAGGAATGCAAGCTATAATCTCTGTAGTAACCATTTTAAAATAGAGGATGTATAACTAACAATATAGAAAAAAATACTATAACAAAAGATATTTGATTAATCCAAAGGAAGGCCAGAAATGAGAGAAAAGGACACTTAAAACAGGTGGGCCAAAATGAGAGGTTTATTTTGGCTCATGATTCTGGAGGCTACAGTTGCCAGATCTGATCATCTTCCGATGAGAGCCACACGTTTCATCATAACATGAGGGGAAGCCAGATGCATGCAAAAAGGGCAAAACACAAGGGCAGTTTCACTTTGTAGCACCTTGCTCTTGTGGCAATTAATCCAGTCTCATGAAAGTGAGAACTCCCACAGTCATGAGAATTTACCCAGTCTCATAAGAACAGCATTAATCCTTTTAACATCCCAATCACCTTTTTATTTAAAACAGGTGGGTCAAATAAAAAAAAAAAAAACTAATATAGGAGGTATCAATCAAATGCATCAGTAATTACATCAAATACAAGTGGACTAAATATGACAATTAAAAGAGCGTCAGAATGTATTTTTTACCTATGTGTTTACAAGGAGATGCATGCTAACTCCAAAATCCTTAGCAGGATGCCTGGCATATGGTGTCCTCAAAAAGGAGCTGGTATTGAAAGCCATAATTAATACTATTGTGAATGGAATTACCTGAGGAACCAGGATGAAAGTTTTTCAGAAGACATACAAAAAGGGACATGGCTAGCTTATAATTGTGCCCGTTACTGGTCCACCCAGTAGACATTAAATTCACTCCATGAAGGCATAATATGAATTAAAACCAAATGTTACATGCTTTGCTTATTAAAAATTTCCCTTATTCAAAGATGGTATTATATCAGTAGAATTTTACACTGTGTTCAAACAACTGATTTATACATGAGAATTTTGAGGAAGTTCTTTATTCCATGGTGACCATTTATCGATTTTAGTTACTTCTCTAAAACAAGATCTGTTTCTTAGTTAACTAGACCTTAAAGAGCTTGGAAGTCAATATGGTGATAGTTATAGTAAAGTACTGCTCCCAATATTTGAGGCTTATTTCATAATCCAGTATCATGCTTCAAAAGCAATCTACACAAATCAGTGAACAGTCTTCTTCCATTGCAAATCTAACTTTAATTAGAAAAAGTTTCCATTGTTTCTTCAGGAAATTTTGGAATTAAATGATTAAAATTTCAAGAAAAGAGTAAGTCTTTTTTATTTTTTACTTTGAAAAAATTCAAACTGCAGGAAACTTACAGAAAAGTTGTATGAATATAACAATAAACTCTTAACCCTGATTTATTAATTTCTGCTATTTTGCCACATTTGCTTTACATTTTTCTCTGTCCACACATAAGTATACACATGCATGTGTGCATATATATGTCTGTGCAGCAGTTATTATTATTTTGCTGAGGCTTTTGAAAACAAATTGCAGACATCATTACTTTTTGTCACTAAATGTTTCCATTTATATTTCTAAGAACAAGGAAATTTTCTTACATAGCTACAACATAATTGTCAAATTTGGGAAATTTAAAATGATACACTACACGTAACTAATCAAGTCAATATTTAAATTTTGAAATCCAGTTTATATATCATGTTGTCAGAGAAAACTTTCTTGCCCCCCCTTCCTTCCTACTCATTTTTATTGAGTCTTCTCTAACCCCTAGACTTTTGATATTATTTTATTGTCATGCTTGCCACAGTCCAATACATTTCCTCTTACATCTTCTCTCCTATCTGGCCATGGCATCCTAGAGGGCAGTAACCAGGTTTTGCTTATTTTTGCATCTCCGGTTCCTTGTACAATGCCCAGCACCTTGAAGATCCCCAGCAATGTTTTCCGAATGAATGAAACGGATGCATCATATATACTTTCTTTGCTTCTTTGTCTCTTTGTCCAAAACACATTTATATCACTGATTTATATTTAACTTGTGGTCACCTTAAATATCTTGTTCTTTCTCTACTATATTATTTAGTCTTACTATGTTACTACATACTCACCATAAAATTTTCAGTTTGTTTGTTCATTTCTAACTAAATTCAATATTTCCAGCTTCTGCCCAATGAGCAGTTACTACCATATAACCAGTTACATTATAAAACTAATATTTTTGAAGACACATGAATGATAAGGAGGCATCTCATAAAAATTATAAACAAGTAATTATGTATCAAGCAAAAAAAAATAGATGTCCAAATTAATATTAGTGGTTTATATCCTTGGCTTTCAATCTGACATAACTCTTCTTCCCTATCCTTTTCACATAAGCAGAAAAAGGATTGGTGAAGGGGTTGGAAGGGGGGAGAAGAGGAGGAGAAAATATTGCTACAGTTAGTACTAAAACTGAGACTCGTGTCAACACAGATGTCATTTGGAAGTACACAGTCCCCAGCTCAGTATGACAAAGAAGAAAATAAATGTTAAGTAGTGGCTTCCATCTACTCTGAGATGGCTTGGCACTGTGTCCCAACCCAAATCTCACCTTGCATGGTAATAATCCCAATGTGTCAAGGGTGGGACCAGGTGGAGATAATTGAAACAAAGGGTTGGTTTTCCCCATGCAGTTCTTATGAAAGTGGGTTAGTTCTCGCAAGATCTGATGGTTTTATAAGGGGCTTCCCCATTCACTGGGCACTCATTCTCTCTCCTGCCACCCTGTGAAGAGGTTCCTTCTGACATGATTATAAGTTTCCTGAGGCCTCCCCAGCCATGCGGAACTGTGAGTCAATTAAACCTCTTTCCTTTATAAATTACCCAGTTTCAGGCAGTTCCTTATAGCAGCATGAGAATGGACTAATACATATCCCAATGTTCTGTATCTAAAAATTCCAACAATGAACATTCATTTAATTGCTACTATTTTCCAATTCTCTGATAAATTTGATCATATATTTTACCTTGCTCTATCTTCAAAGCCAACCTGCAGCATTATCACAATTATAGATTTGAAGACATAACTGTATTGTAGCATCTCCTTGAGTCTAAATCAACTTTGATTGCCATTATTTATGTTCCACTAAGAAAGAAAGAAAAATGCTGAACTTTAAACTACAACAACATGCCAACATGTCATTGATTATAAAATGAGTCTCAATTTCAGACAAGTTAAAACATGTCTTCGAATGGATGAAGTAAGTGGTAGAGGTAGGACTTGAACCAACATCTGTCCATCGTCCTGCTCAGCACAAATTCTACTTCCATAGTGTCAAAGTCAGATACTTCATGTTTGTGTCCAGACAGGTTGATGTTAGACATTGCTGATTCCTAAGTCTGGGTGGCTCTGAAAGGAAAATGACATTTCTGACCATTCGCCCAGGTGAGAAAGATCAGGGTTTGCCTCCTTGGAGGCGATGAACATTCCAGGCCTAACAGACACTGGAAAGAAGGCAATGGGAATTCCAGGCCACTGGAAAGAAAGCAATGATTGCCTGACCAGCACATGGGAGAGACATCATTCTCCCTATATTCCTTACAGTGTGACTGAGAGTTATAGGCAATGGATCTTGCACCTGAAGGCCTAGACACAGAAAAGTTCAGGACTCACCCAGCAGTGCAATCCATCATGCACAGCATTGAAACTAGAACGTGCAGTTTCTCACCCCCAGGCCTGGCTGAGTCCACGTTGGCATGCTGCTTTCTCTGCACAACTGCGATTCTTGCTGAATAATTGAAGCCCAGGCTTTGTCCATACCAGGGATATTACTGCTTGATTTTGTGATCCCAGAGGGACAACTGCAAACTGCTGATGCCTGTGCTGGTGCTGAAATTGCTACCGAATGTGGGAATTTTTTGAGTTTCATGTTGGAAAATCACCAGGCATTGCCCTGGAAAGTGGGGGCTTCTTAGAGGTTTAAAAAAACGGTTCAAGAGTATATAGGTGGGAGGGATGAGAGGTTAATGAGATGCTTTTCTGCAAGGCAAGATTGCATCTGAGCAATAAATTGTAAAAAAATTAATTATAAATGGAATAACCCAGCCCTGAAGGGATTGAGATAATGCAGAATAAGTTCCCGCTAATGGAAAGATGTGAATTTTAATACACACACCATACCAGAGTAATACTGTACACATTGACGGATTACAAAAAAACATGCTTTATTCCCCCACCTTACCCCAAGAAAAGGGGGGAAAGAATCACAAAGGCTGAGTTACAAATGATAACTTCAAACATAAATCCCCCAGATGTGAATTCATAAATGCAGTAGGCTGGCTGCAGTATCATCCTGTGAATAAGGCCTGTGATCTCCGCCTAGCAGTTCCCCAAGTGGGTCACAGAACATAGTCTTATCCAGCAGCAGAGCTTGCATTCTTTACCATATGCATCTGCAAACATCCTTCCAAAATGTTTAGCAGTCGTTGCTCACAGAAATAGAATTGCTCAAATATCTGTGATTTTATCATGTCCAAAAAATTTTTGAAACAGAGGTACAGAAAGATTCAATGACTTGGCTGAGTGCAGTGGCTCACACCTGTGGGATCACACATGTAATCTCAGCACTTTGGAAGGCTGAGGCGGGCGGATCACCTGAGGTCAGGAGATCGAGACCAGCCTGGCCAACATGGCAAAACCTAAAAATACAAAAATTAGCCGGGTATAGTGACGGGTACCTGTAATCCCAGCTACTCGGGAGGCTGAGGCAGGAGAATCACTTGAACCCGGGAGGCAGAGGTTACAGTGAGCTGAGATCGTGTCATTGCACTCCAGCCTGGGCAACAGAGTGAGACTCTGTCTCAAAAAACCAAAAAACAAAACAAGCAAACAAAAAGATTCAATGACTTGCCTTAACAAAAGCACATAAACTTGAATTCATCAAATTCTCAGTTTTAGGCAAAAGAACATAAACAAAACATATCTCCCTGATTGGTGGCAAAGAACCTGAAGGGAAAATAGAATTCTGGAGTTTGCTTTTCAAACCCAAATTATAAAAAGACACAAAACAGCTGACTCCCAAACAAGATGTGGAAAAGCCACTCTCTCACATTCCTCTTTTTTTCCCTCTATAATCTCATGGCCATTAACAAAGTGCACAATTACATATCAATCTTGCCTATCTAACATGAAAAGAAAGCTTTAATTTGTCCTTTAAAAGATAGTAGCTATGACAGTTCATAAATGTGTGAGTTAGTAAGAAATTCATTTGATGGAGGAGGCAAATGAAAAAACCAGGGTGCTAAGATTCTGGAATTTTGTTCGAAGTCCTGTTTTCTGTGGAAGGGGGAGGCCTGAATTTGAAGCAAGGAGATGTGGGTTCAAATCCCATCTCTCAAGCCTGGCACTTCATTTACCCACTCTGTGCCCCAAGACTCTTCAGTGATATGGCAGAGTAAAAACTTCCCACTGCCCATTCTTGTTGACACAGGAAAATTGAATGGTGAAAGCTCTTAGCACAGAACTTGGTCTCAATAAATGTGAGTTGACCTGGTAGCCAAAAAGAAATGTATTTCACAGATCGCAAAAAGTACTGTTTGAGGGGCAGCCTTATATCAGAATCATTCATTACAATATATTGTCACCAAGAAAAAGTTCTAATTTTCTGGGAGGCAAAGAATTAACAACACAGGGGGAAAAAAATATCTTATTTTATTTTAATCGATCTGCTTTTGGTGTGGATTGGGTTTGAGGTTTAAGTTTGTTTTTGAATTTGTGTGCATGCACATGTGTGGTGCCTACTAAATGTTAAGGGCTCAATAAGTATTAGGTTGGTGCAAAAGTAGTTGCAGTTTTTGCCATTACTTTTATTAACAAAACCACAATTACTTTTGCACCAATCTCCTATTTGTTGAATGGAATTAAAAGGGGGAAGAATTTGGTCAGCTATTTTGTCTATCCTGTAATGAATTGTACAGGCACCCCCCTCCCCGCCATGAGTAGTTTCACTTTCCACAGTTTCAGTTATCCATAATCAACTAAGGTTCCAAAATGTTAGATGAAAAACTTCAGAAATAAATGATTCATAAGTTTTAAGTTTCATGTCATTCTGAACAATATGATGAAATCTCACCCCATCCTGATCTGCCCATCCGGGTCATAAATCCTCCCTCTGTCCAATGTCTCCACGCTGTAGATACGCTCTGCCCCTGAGTCACTTAATAGCTGGCTCAGCTATCACATCTACTGTCAAGGTATCTCAGTGCTTGTGTTCAAGAAACCCTTATTTTACTTAATATGGGCCCAAAACACAAGAATAGCGATGCTGGCAACTCAGATAGGCCAAAGAGAAGCTGCAAGGTGTTTCCTTTAAGTGAAAAGGTGAAAGTTCTCAACTGAAAGGAAAGAAAAAAAAATCACATGCTGAGGCTGCTGAGATCTATGGTAAGAACAAATCTTCTGTCTGTGAAATTGTGAAAAGGGAAAAAGAAGTTTGTGCTAGTTTTGCTGTCACACTTCAAACTGCAAAAGCTACAGCCACAGTGGGTGATAAGTGTTTAGTTAAGATGAAAAAGGCATTTTGTTTGTGGGTGGAAGACATGAACAGAACATGTTCCAATTGAGAGCAATCAGGTTCGGTGCTATCCACAGTTTCAGGCCTCCACTGAGGATCTTGGAACATATTCAGACAAGTGGGGACTTCTGAATTCTGGGGTCTTCTGTATTCCCAGGACTTATCACAATTCTGTGTATATATTCCATTTTCAATGAATATTTGTTACATTACTAAATACTCATTTTTTTTGTTTTTAAAATAATAATTTTTCAAGGTCTTTTCTATTACATTTTATACTACCTTTCTAAATTTCATTTCACTGCCAGTGCCTTCTCCCTTTATAGAAGTTATGGCCTTTCTGTAGCAAATGGAAAATACATACCCCTGTCTGACCTTCAGTATTTTAGAAAACTGTGTTGTTTTGCCAATATCACAAGTACTGTCCACAATACAATATTTTGTCCAATTGTCTCCCAATTTTATTATCTCCCAACTCTTTTCACCATCATAACTCATGTCCCTGAGCTTCTGGTACCTTATGCAACCAGCCCTATAGAAGTTCCAAGAGCATGTGAGTCCTTCCAACCTCTTGACCCAGTTCCACAACTTAAATTTAACCTGTTTCCTCGCCCACCATCCACCTACACATTCAAAGAAAACAACAACATAAATAACATAAATGCCATATAGCAAAAAGAAGGAAGAACTCCCATCTTTAATTGTTCCCTAATCACAAAAGACACTGTCAGAATTCTCTAAGCCCAAGGGAATGCCAAATGCATCAGATGAGTGAGGGCTTCCGGAGGACATGGGAGCTGGAAAAGAGAAGCAATCATGAGTCATTTAGTAGCTGTGACCCTGGGAAAGTCACTGCCTTTCACTATCTCAAGTTTCTCATCTTAAAATGGGCATAATACTAGTACCCAACTGATAGGGTTGTTATGAAAATATAAAGAGGTTTGTATTTTAAAATACTTAGAACCAGGCACTTTGTAAGTTAGATATATATATGTGTGTGTACATATATACACACATATATACTTTATATATACACACATATATATATAAAAGTACCAAATTAATGAGAAAGAGATATTTTTAAAAGTCCCTTGCAGTTGCCCTGTAAGACACTGTATTCACAACTGCCCACAAACAATTACCACAGAATGTAATCATCAGACCCAATCACTGCAATATTCTGAATGTTTATGTCCTCCCAAAATTCCTATATTGAAATCCTCACCCTCAAGATGATGGTATTAGGAGGTGGGGCCTTGGGGAGGTGATTAGGTCATGGGAGTGGAGCCCTCATGAATGGAATGAGCACTCTTAAAAAAGAGGCCTGAGAAAGACCCTTCACCCTTTCCATCATGTAAGGTGAGGGTAATAAGAAGGTTGTTTATAGGGGCCGGGCGCGGTGGCTCAAGCCTGTAATCCCAGCACTTTGGGAGGCCGAGACGGGCGGATCACGAGGTCAGGAGATCGAGACCATCCTGGCTGACATGGTGAAACCCCGTCTCTACTTTAAAAATACAAAAAACTAGCCAGGCGAGGTGGCGGGTGCCTATAGTCCCAGCTACTCGGGAGGCTGAGGCAGGAGAATGGCGTGAACCCGGGAGGCGGAGCTTGCAGTGAGCTGAGATCCGGCCACTGCACTCCAGCCTGGGCGGCAGAGCGAGACTCTGTCTCAACAAAAAAAAAAAAAAAAAAAAAAAGGTTGTTTATAAGGAATGGTCTTTTGCCAGACACCAGGCCTGTGTGCATCTTGATCTTGGACTTCTTAGCCTCTAGAGCTGTGAGAAATCAATATTTGTTGTGTATAAGCCATGTAGTCTATAGTACTTTGTTACAGCATCATGCTATGGTTTGAAAGTGTCCCCCAAAAGTTCACATATTGGAAACTTGGTCTCCAAAACAGCAGTGTTGAGAGGTGGGACCTTTGGCAAGTGATTGGGTCATAAAGGCTTGTTCGTGGATTGATAAGCTATCGAGGGGATGGATTAGTTATCACAAGACTAGGTCTGTCATAAAAGCCACTATGGACATCTCTTGTGAGCCACCTCACCACGTGTCACCTTGTGCCACTAGGGACTCTGCAGAGTCCCCATTTGCAAGGACACCCTCAGCAGATGTAGCCCCTCATATTTGTACTTCCCAGCCTCCAGAACTATAAGACATACATTTTTTCTTTATAAATTACCCAGTCTCAGGTATAATTGCTATTCAATTACAGCAACAGAAAATGGACTAAGACAGAGCCCAAACAAAGACAGTCATTCTGTGGCTACAAGGGGGAAAGGGTGGACACAAAGCTTGTTCAAGGCCCTATTTGAAATGAGATGGAGACAAGGATGCTAAAAATCCCCTACATTCAGCTAAGATGCGTAACTTCTGCTTCTTTACCAGTGATGGTTCTACTCCTACTCGAATCCTCCTGCCTCTTGGACAAAAAATTACCAAGACATTCGGTCATCAAATTGACCCTGCTTCTTGAGAGCATTCCATCCAAAACCAACATCGGCTTCTTTAAATACTCCTTAGAATCACCCAGCAGAAGCCCAGATCCTACAATCCACCCCTCCCAAGTCCCTCTTCGCAGGTCAATTTAAGGCTTTCCTACTTGCAATCTCCCTGCTGCCACAAGCTAAGGAAACCTGACTTTGTTCTGATTCTAGGTGTGTTCTTGGTGTTCTTTGCCTGGTGGGCCATAAAATAATACCTCTAACAACAAAAAAAACAACAGCTATTACTTCTTGAGTGTTTACTCTGTGCCAGAGACTTTCTAAAGTCTATATTTGTATTAACTTCTAATCCCTACAACAATCTATATCCTGGACATAGAGAGGTAACTTCTGTAGCAAGTAGAGAAGTAAGAATTCAGACCCAGGTCTGTCTGACCCAGAGCTGGTGCTCTTAGGCAATGCATTCTGCTGCCTCTTGAATAGAGGGCAGTTGCCCAGGGCCGCTTTAATATCCTCTGTATCCTACATTGAAATTGAGTACAGCTTGCCCCAATTCTGCTTGATTATTTCCCAGCTCATGTTTATGTTCAAAGGGATGGGAAAGATAAAAAGAGAATAAATCATCTCACCACATGGAGTATAGTTTTCATTTTGCACTCATATAAACTTGAAATGGGGGCTATTGGTTTTAAATTTGAAGCTGAGAACAACTTCTCAGCTGAGGGAGCAGAATAACACAGAAAGGACTGTGAAATCCAGGAGAGCTGATTTAGTCCTGGCTGCAACCCTTCTAACAATGTGAACTTTAGGCAAGCCCTTTAACCTCTCTGAAGCTTGTTCTTCTATTCTGTAAAATAGATACAATAACGCCTGCCTCAATGTGAGGCACTGAAGTGCTTGATACTTAAAACCAGTGGGCATATGAAAGCTATTATGGCTACCATCATGAAAAGTAGTGATTCTCAGTACCCCACAAAGATGGTTTGCAGTGGCTAACACCGCTTGATAAATCATAAAAGGCCCAGATGTGTCCTTCTAATGTTCGCTAAGGGTCACAGAGGCTGTCAGAGCCAGGGATGAGGACAGGGAAGGGAAGGAAAGAAGAAAGGAACTGTTTAAAAAGAGGAAAGAGTCTTGTTTGAGATCCTGTGCCTACTCATCCTACAGGCCAACACCACAGAGAAACGAAATAACAATATTCTGGGAACAGGACATTCTAATTTTTGGATACCATTCTTATTTAGACCAGGAGAGACTTTGGTTCATACCCTCACTGGACAACAACAAATTTTTCTCTTCATGATAATCCTGGAGACTTCACAGACAGGCTTCAGAAAGAGAAAGAAAAAAATATATCTACATGAATGAGTGTGTGTACACATCTATATATCAGAAAAGAAAGCTACAATGACTACCAGCAAATGAACAACTCCCTGTATTTACTACAAACCTCTCTTTAACAAACTGCAGCCTATTCATTAAATGGGAGGAAAAAAATATGAGGACAGGAAATGGAAAGGGGCAGAAAAGTGAGGAGGAGACGAGAGGGTAAAAGAAACCACTTTGCTTCTAACGTAATGCAGTAAGATATAAATACAATCAAAGGGGTTAATCTAATCCCTTTGTGAAGCACTGAGTCAGAGAACAAGACAAAAACAAACCTGTGATCTGGAACTTCTCGAGCCCCCGCTTGGGGGGATTAATGAGGAGTACACGGCTGTGAAATTACGTGTTCTCTGAGTCAGGAAAATGGTCCTACTGGTGCATGACCTTGAAATGAGGGGACGCAAACTTCACCTGATCCACAATTATGAAGCCCAAAAAGGAGGGGCTCGGGGAAAAGAGAGGATGTGGAAAAGAGGCTGTCCAAATGTTCGGGATATGAAAATCCACAAATCTCAACCAACCCTTGGCTTGCAGGGGGATCTAAACACAACATAAAATATTCAGAGGACTTTAAAAGGACACTGGCATTTGTGAGAAAGCATTAGGAGGCAATCCTGTCCTCTTTATTTACATGAAGTAGATATTTTGTGGCTGTTGTTATGGACTTAGTGATGTTAGTCTCTGTTCAATTTTCCCTTTGCTATGAAAAATTGTTGCGAGATGATTTCTAGTCTTAGCTGCTTTACATGACAGTATTATCAAGGATTCATCAAGAGGCCATCTGTCGAATTTATGAAAAAAATATGCAAAAACAAAACAGATGAAAAGGAAAGAGCAAGACAGACTGGTCCAGGGGAAGATAGATGTGGCAGCATGTGCCTCCGTGTGAAAATTACAACATTTAAATACTGCGGAATAAATTACTGTGCCGAAAAATTAGTGATGCTCTCCCACTTCAGACGCTACCCTTACCATAAGAACATAATGAAATAGATCACATATCAAATCACCGTTTCCTCAGACCATTATTATATTCTAATGAAAAATTAGGAGAAGAGAGACACATAAACCTCAAATGGGAGGGATGAAAATGAGCCAGATTTGCTCTAGTATTGAGCCATGAGAAGCTTCTCCAAAACGCACAGTCCATATGGAAATAAGAGCTTTCCTCCACTATTTATTAGAAAGTCAATAAAATAAATTACAGATTGTGTGAAAAACTGAAATAATATATATTAAGATGACAACGAGGCTGGCCAAGCTTACACCCAAATTAGATGGGCTGTAAAAACAATGTATTTCAGAAAGGAAATAGGAAGGAGGCAGAGAAACGCATCAGGATACAAATGGCCAGTGCTGCGGGTGGCGCCCCCTGAAGGCAAGACGCAGAACCACAAGTACATACTGTTTACTCTTTCCTGAGGAAGAAGGACCCAGGAGCAACTCGGTCAGATCCGCGCCCTGCTGGTACTGACTCCTGACTGACCAGAAATGGGGTAGCACCCTTTGGGCTCTATTTCCAGCCCCCAACCGTCAGAGCAGCTTCCTCCACCCCTAGGGGGCGGTCCTCCTCATTTCCTTCCATTTCATCCTTCCATTCTGGAGTTTAATCTGTAGGAAAACTTCTATTCCTTTCCCTTAAGAAGATATTTAATAGTATTGGTAATAATGTATTATTATTAATTTCAAACTATCAATGAGATAATAATTGACACCCACTCCTAGATTTCAAAGAAGAGCAAAGTCCTATCTCATCATGAGCCAATGAGGGTAATAAACCTACAATGGAAAAGTATGAAAAAGAATAGCATGCTGTAGCACTAGCCTAAGTGCATTAACCAGTCTAACCTCACACAAGCCCTGTGAGAGAATTACTATTTATCAATGGTCCCCATTGTACAGATAGGAAAATGGAAGCACTGACAGGTGTAAGTATCCCATACAAGGTCACATAGCCAATAAGTAATGGTGCGCGGACTGGAACCCAGACGGTTGGGTTCAGAGCACAGGCTGTAATCTACCAAGAGCGGCAACACCTCCCACTAGAAGAGCAGCCCTGTGGTACCTCATTGTGCTTTCAAGGTTACAAATTGTTCAATCAACAGATATAAGAATAAAAACTGTCTCTATGAAATAAGGTTGGGCTATATCATCTCTCAGACAATTAGAAACCATATGTAAATAGGTATCCTTCACTCATCAGAAAGAGAGCAAACCATAATCCTAAGAAGCCCTGGCTCTCTCTCCTAGTTTGCTCTCTTTCTGTTGAGTGAAGGATATATATTTAAAGGTGTTTTCTTCCATCTATTATGGGACTAAAGAAAATGAGGTAATAATAATAAAGAATACTATGTCAACAAAGGGTTAAAGGTAAGGCGTGATACCCAAAGGTCTGGTTTAAGGAAACTTCTTGGAACTAAATTAGGTCCTCCCAAGACGCTCTTCATTTTGCTTTTTTCTTGAAATGTTTTAGACCTATGATATATTCAGAGTTTGTAGAAATTTTATCAGCACAACCAAAAGATCTCTAATCTACATTGAACAACTGATCAAAGACTTCGTATCTGAACTAAATATTGTGTGTATTTGCTATAGCAAATAATTACAATAGAACAAATAACACTATTTTGGAAATGAAAAATAATTTCAGCGTTTGAAATATGCAAATAGCATACATAACCTCCGTAAGAATATATTATTTGTGCTGGTCCTTGTAAGAAATTTAAGTAGAAATTTTCTTCTATTTTCAACATAAAGAGAAAGTTAACCAACTTCAATTATATCCTTTTTTCCTAACTTTCACTTTTGATGGAATTATTATTTATTATCTGTAAATTAACACTGGAGTTCAGGAAGCTTGCTGGTCTCAACTTACCTGCTACTGATGGCAATGAGAGATTAACCACTTCTCCTTCAGAAATTCACCAGTCAGATAATAGAAACATCTCAGCCATAGCAAGATGGGGTGTCAGTTGTCCCTTCCTCTCTCCTTTTATTCTGCCTTTCATGTAAGCATAGCAGACATTAATGACACTTCCTGAACATATAAAAATAAATTTTAAACAATTTTAAAAAATTTTTTTAATTATAAATATAGTGGGATTATACTCATTGGTCATCTAATATAAGCCCAGCCCTTAATCTTAAATTAATTTCTATCCAAAATGACCTCAAAACTTGGGACAAGGTTATAGATTGGCCCTTTCACACATGCTGCTAACGAGTTATTTGGCTTGATAAATCAAAATATCAACACTAATATAAGTAACTTAGACTGAGCCAGAGCTTTCCAGTATGTGAATTAACTAAGACACAGCAAAACTATTTCCAGCTATCTCAGTGGCTTCCTTCAGACAAATTTAAAAATGGATAGGCACACAAAATACTTTATTTATCTGCCATGTTTATCCAAACATGTTCCTTCTCCATTCTCCTGTTGCTCGTCTGTCCCCAGACTAGGAGCCACCTTGATGGCCAGACACAGACCATGCATACACCTCCTCATAAATAGGACTCTGGCTACCCCAGATCCCAGTACCTGGTATGACTCTCCACCCAGAAATTATTTGGTAACTGAAATTTTTATTGATTTGAATAGGTGCATAAGAACGAGTTTGCTCATTGAATTCCAGCCTGAGATAACTTACCTGTCCTTGACCCAGAGACCTCTCAAAGACCTTGAAGAGGTATCTAGTACGTAGGAATACATGCTGCTAGCGTTAGATATACATCACGCTGCACAGCTATCTCTAAAATACTAGCTCTTCTTGCTCTTCTATTATTTCAACTGTGCTTTACTTCTGCCTCTACTTACTATTTCATTTCAGTCATTAAATCAGAAGTTTATATTTGATAGGCCTTCATTCAGATGTATATTTGGAGCAGTTAATAATGATGTTTTCCTCTTCTGGAATGCCCTTGTATTTTTCATCCATCAACCCATCTTCCTGGTCTCTTTCTAAATTAAGCTCCTCCAGGATGCATTCATTGGTCACCTTAATCCACAATGCTTGCTACACTCTATTGTCAGGTATTATTTTTTTCTCACAAAAACAATCCAAAGAGCTATTTAAGTATCCTTTATACACAGGGCCATATCCAGGTAAGTGTTCAATATGTCTGTTGAATTTAAGCAAATTGATTCATTGTTTGTTACTGATCTATTTAAATAAAATTCATTTATAACATTTATAATTTAGTTAATTTATAACATTTTCCCTATGTGAATAAAAAAGTAAGTCACTCAGCTATCCTTAAACTTATAACAGGGAAAAAATATACAACATAATAGGCATTTCTAACTTAATATGTACTACTCAGAACTCTTAATTTT
This sequence comes from Macaca thibetana thibetana, assembly GCF_024542745.1. Taxonomy (NCBI): domain Eukaryota; kingdom Metazoa; phylum Chordata; class Mammalia; order Primates; family Cercopithecidae; genus Macaca; species Macaca thibetana. Next base: position 79,224,047 of record NC_065585.1, on the reverse strand, counting down.
TATACCCAGGAACTATTCCACTCTCAGCATGCATTATCTGTAAAAATGTCACCATCATCAACTTAGCCAGTTTCTTAAGCCAAATATCTTGTATCATCCGTGCCTCCCTCTCTCATTGCTAACTCATTCTTGGCATTTACGAATGCCCTTGTTATGTGACACCATCTATAAAATGAGAAGAATGATATTTACTAGCTTCTATTATGGTGAAGGCTGTGATGTCTCTTCTGCACAAACAGCTTTTTGCCAGAAAAGTTTACAAAATAAAAAATAGATTATTACTGTAACAGTGAGGACTGCACAGAAACTAAAGATAACCTTCCAAAATGCTTAAAGGTACCATACTTCATTTGGGGTATTTTATGAAACATACTAACCTTAAATTTTGAAGAATCAAAGAGATCTCTTCTAAGAATATCCTGTAGACGTAGTTGTAATAAACTCTTACATGTGTATGGTACTAAGCATTTGTCAGTCCTATCCTTATTAATGGCAACATCTCATGTTTATATAGCAATTCACAATGTGCTCATCAAGTGCTTCCCCCTTACCATGGCACCATGACACCGATTTCACTGTTTTACAGATGGAGGTGCTGGTTAACTTGCCCAGGGCCACTTAGTGTGTCAGTGCTAAAATTCACCCCACGACCTCAGTTTCTTAATGCCTGGGAGGGAGCACACTTTACTAGAACCTTCCCTGGGCAATTCTTCCCCCTGTGAAATCAGCAGCAGAGTCCAAATATGTGTGTGTATTTGCACGCACACATACATGCATGCACACATGCAATACACATGCATGCCCCTATACACACATGTGTGCCCCCACTCACAGGCACACACTCATGTATACACACACACACACACACACACACACACTGAGTTTCTTTATGGGTGTCAAAGAATCAGGCTGTTTCAACAGTTCTGCACCACCCCCAAGTTTAGTGATTTGCCTGCTTTGGTATTTGTTGGTAGACTAGGGTATTTCTTGAGAGGCTTGACAGGAATCATCTGAGATCCCATTAATGCATATTAAATTAGTCACTCAATGCATGGCATTGCCCCACAATGGAGTCACTGACACCAATAACCAAGGCCGCTCCTCCCCAGGCCCCTTGGCTTGGCTTGGCTTACGCAGGAGAGAGAACTCGGGGGAAGCAGGGAGTGAAGACAGAGCTACGAGGCAAATATCCTGAGTGGCAGTCCAGCCTCGGCTTGCGCTTGAGTCCATTTTGTTCATTTTAAAGTGATTGTCCTTTGTAGACCAAATCTCTTCTGATCTGTGCCTGCTCAGCATGTGGAGAGGAGGCTGGGGGGAGTTGGTGTTATCTTAAATCACTGTTACACCAAATAAACACACTCTGCACACCCCTCAGCATTATAGAAGTGGAAAATAAATCATCACCAAAAAGCTTATTTTACAAACCCACAAATCATCAGAAATATAAGTGCTTTCCTTTCTATTCTCATGTTTTAATAAAGACCCCCCCCTCTTTTTTTTCAGACTCACTCAATTACAATATCACTATCAGTTCACATTACAGGTCAGAGATATGGTGCTTAATGTATGAGGAGCCAGTTCTCCTCTCCTAATAGCCTGTCATTCCGGGGATTTGAATGTCAGAATACAGCCTGCCGCAGTAATGCTAGTCGGCAGCCCGATGATGAAAACTTTGGACAAATCATGAAGAACACTCCAGATCCACATCATCGGAAGGTTACCGGGGAGAGCCTTTCATTCCGCTTTGACCCCTTGATCTGACAAGTGACACCTACAAAATGAACAGCTCTCCAACTTAAATTGTTTAACTGTAGCCTGATCAGTTTTATTATCTTGCTAATCCAGATATCAGCCGTTTCATCAGAATGGAAGATATGCATATCATGAATTATTTTGACACAGGGACCTTTTAATTTTTGCCAGCAATATTTCACTGCCCCAATCAGGGCCTGCAGTCACTGATGCCGTTCGCCTCCTGGGACGTCAGCGGACAGCGCACTCCTGACAGCACCAAATCATCCGGGAGCTGTAACGAGCCATTGCTGCGATTATTATTATCTCTCGTAGTCATGCATTTCATTACAGCACAGGCAGCCAGGGGCTTGGGTTTCAGGGCAGTCTTCTTCAGGAATCTCTGCCATTTTATGGGTTTGCCAAGCTCTGGGGTATAATTTCCCTTTTCTTTCCCCTCAATAGACAAGGCGAGGTGAATTTCTAATAAAAACAAACCCTAGGTAGGGACTGCAGGAAGAGCGAGCTCAGTACAGGACATTAAGCAGCGGTGAGGCAGCCTGAATGGCCCACTTGAAGTTTATGAAAGCAGTGGTTAATCAGCAATATGGTTTGCTACAGAGAAAAATAAAGAAGAGTTTATCCTGGAGTCGGGGGAGAACGCTCCTTTCTAAACTGCAAAGTGCTAAGAATGCTTTCTTAAGAAAAACTCCCTTCTTCCCTTAGATGTGTTTCTTAATTTCCCTCTCCCTTGATAACCATTTTCTTCCTCTGCTTGTCCATTCTAAGAGGACCCATCTCCACTCCAAGCCTGAACTGCATTGTCTGCTTTCACCGAGTTGTGCTTTGGCATTATGCCATAACTTCACTGAGCAGTCTAAGGAAACTCACTGTTGTATTTACTCTAAAGCTGTTATAGATCTTGTCAATCAATACGTTACATGACACGTTCTTTGAGAGTACCCATGAGAGAAAGTTCCCCCTAGTCTCATGAACAACTGATCCATGTTAACTTTGGGGGCACAGTGAATCATATAATTTATGGTTTCCTTCTTTGCAATGGCCGCTAGAAACCTCAAAACTAAACTTGTTGTTCTTTTAAAAATTAAACATGGAACTATCTTATGGTCCAGCAATTCCATTTCTGGGTATATACTCAAAAGAATGGAAAGCAGAGTAATCCCAGCTCTCAGGGAGGCAGAGGCGGGAGGACAGCTTGAGCCCAGGAGTTCGAGACCTGCCTGGGTAATATAGCGAGACCCCGTTCTCCACAAAAAAAGGAAAAAAAAAAAAAGACAAAAAAAATGAAAGCAGAGACTTAAACAGGTATTTCTCCACCCATGTTCATAACAGCATTATTCACAACAGTCAAAAGGTAGAAAACTCCAGTGTTCATCAACAGAGGAATGGATAAACAAAATGCAGTATATAATGTAACTGAATATTATTCAGCCTTAAAAAAAGAAGGAAATTGGCCCGGCATGGCGGCTCACACCTGTAATCCCAAGGCGGGTGGATCACCTAAGGTCAGGAACTCGAGACTAGCTTGTCTCTACTAAAAATACAAAAATTTGCTGGGTGTGGTGGCAGGCGCCCTTAATCCCAGCTACTTGGGAGGCTGAGGCAGGAGAATCACTTGAACCCAGGAGGTGGAGGTTGCAGTGAGCTGAGACCACGCCATTGCACTCCAGCCTGGGAGACAGAGCAAAACTCCATCTCAAAAAAAAGAAAAGAAAAGGAAGGAAATTCTAACACAAGCTACAGTATAGATGAGCCTTAAGGACATTATGAAAAAAAAAAAAGACAGATAGCATACTATGCCACTTACATGAGGAACTTAGAGTAGTCAAATTTGTAGAGACAGAAAGTAGAATAGAGATTGCCAGGAACAGGGAAGAGGAAGAAAAGTGAAGTTGTTATTAATGGGTTCAGAGTTTCAGTTTGGGAAGATGAAAAAGTTCTGGAGAAGGATAGTGGTGATGACTGTACCACATTGTGAATGTACTTAATGCCACTGAGCTGTATGCTTGAAAATGATTAAAACTGTAAATTTTGTGTTACATATATTTCACCACAATTTTTAAAAACACAAAATTTGCAGCCAACCTCTAACAAATGTAAGGGATCTCCTAGAATGTACATTCTGTACTTATCTCATTAGTGGCTTCATTTATTCTTCCTACACTTACATTATCTTTGCTTCATTTTCCTCATGGACTTTTTAAAAATATTATTTTATTGTGTGTTACTTTTTATACAATGATTTTTTTCACAGAACAGGAAGGATTTCAATGTTAGAATATATTCAGTCTGGCATGACAAAGCTGTCGAGTTACTGTGTTGCAAGAGAGTAAAAGAAATGTGTATTTCTGAACCCTGTGCATGACACTGAGCTGAGATGGGAAATCTCTCCAAGGTAAGGCTGCTTCTCACATCTCCTTGAGTCAAGGGGCCAACTCTGACCCATGCACTACCAGGAGACATTGTATGGTGCATTCCTGGGCCTTTTCCCTCCACCTTGGATCCATCTGTAGCCATCAACTCTTTCCCTGACGCAGAGCCAGCCTCGGAGGATGTGAGCTGTGCAACCTCCCAGAGTCCCACACTCAGAAGGGCCCTGTGCTTTAGTGCTCTGCTATCAAATATTAAAATTCTTAATAATTTTTTATACAAGGAGCCCTGTATTTTCATTTTACACAGGGCCTCAAAAATCATGTAGCTAGTCTTGCCTCCTCTAGACAGTGAGCATCAGCATCTTAGAGGGAGAAATCCCATCACATTTTTCGTCCAATCCCCAATCCCAACCCAGTGCCTGATAGGCAATTCCATGGGGGATAGTCAGTATAGAGACTGAAACCATATCAAGCCCTTTATTCCACAGTCCTCAACATTCCTTCCTCATAATCGCTTATCAAATCCACTCCAAACAAGGCCTGCAAAGCAGGAAGGGCAAGTCAAGTAGGGGACAGGGAGACTCATTAGTGCAACCACAAAGAAAGAAAGACAGTGTCCTCCATCTTCTTCAGGTTCAAATGCACCTGTGGAAATCACCTGTGATGTAAGGAAGGTGATGTGTGTTACACCCACAGCTTGGGCAGTCATAGCCCAGGTCTCAGCTGCAAGAGGGAACTACATACGGATTTACTCCAGGAAAATCACTATCCACATGATTTTACAAACTCCCCAGAGATGTGATTTAATAACTTCTCTAGGTAAAAGCAGCTTAGCCATCCCATCATTCTTCACCATTTTCCTGGGAGGTAAGACTTTAATAGCTATCCATTTTAACTAGACAGAAATGCAGAGAGAACAGAGCCATAAGAAAATTGAGAGAAGGAAAATAAGAAAGAAAAGGAAGGAAGACAGAAATGCAGACAGGAAGAAAATGGCCATTGTGCATCACGGCTCATGGTTCACGGCTCACTTCAAGTTCAAACCAGGCCCCTAGGACATCAAACTGCCAGTGAAGATTGTCCAGAAGCTGAGGGCTTCCAGATTATTTTATTCACTTCCCAAAACCTAACAAAACGTAAAAAAATTTCAACCAAAGAGTAGCCATTTGGAGTCTTTGGAATGTGTTCATTAACTTCTATTTTCATGAGGATCGGGGCCCAGAGTAAATCAATGGCATTAATTTGAGGCAGAAAAGAGGGAAGAAATAGAAGATTGGGTGTGGAGGGCGACAAGGGGATTGGAGAGGAAATGTCGCCCAGGGCAGCATTTTCTAATTTGCAGACTTGCACTCAGCCATCCCCCACCCACATGCTCATTCTGTTCCTAACAGCATCTTCATCAATTAAGATTCTATGAGACTGGCAAGCTCCAAGATCAACCGTACCATCCACATATTCACTATTCCACTGGCACGGTGAACAATTCCGAATATTAAAAGTAAAGCAACACATTCTGCCATGTCTTTTGTATACAGACAGCTGAAGCTGTGTGAAAGTTTGGCACCAAAAGGCCAAGTACCATATTTTCAGCCACCCACACGCCAAATCCTATAATAACTGCAGACTCTAGATGTGAAATTTTCAGACATTTGCAGCAAAGGAAAACTAATAGTCATGTTTCTTCATGTGCTTCTTTTCTGAACAGGGCAGTTTCTCAATTGTAAAACCTCATCAGTGTAAGCTAAAGAGAACAAAGGGTGCTGCGTAGATCTTTTCACCAGATGTCAAATGATGCTTATTTATTTAAACAGAAACCCCCACTTTGTACATTTGGTTCATTTGGTGGTATGTGCTCTGTAACAAGTATTTTTTATGAATAAAAAGCTGCCACCAGTGTACTTAAGTTACAATAGGGCTTGGGGAAAGTCTGTTAGCTGAGACTAAATATTGCTCTTTTTGCTTTTGGTTGAGATGTAAATTCCACTCCCATCGTCCCCCTATAATAGGGGAAACATTATAGCTAACGCCATACGAAGACTAATAAGTAATCCTTCTTCTGTGGTCAATTCTAGAAGCAAGGATGTTCAGTCTTGCTGTGCTTTTGAAGGCAGATATAGAAGCAACAGAGTATTGATGTTCTCAAAGATAACAACAGAAAACATATTAATTCCCTCCCCTGTGAATATCGGGGCTCCTGTGGCCTGAATGGGCCATAAGAACCTAATGGGTAAGAGCTTATTTTTCCCACTCAGTGAGGATAATAAAATGATTAACCCAAAACTCTTTTGAACTTCAGCAAATAAGAAGGGAGAATGTTAAATATTTCTATAAAAGAAGGGACTTGGTGTCCCCCATTCTACCCATCAGAAAAATATATTTTCAGGTCAGATCTCTGTCAAGGAGCTTCCCCACTTGTCAGAAAGGAGGTGTTTGAGTAACCCTCCTATCAACAAGGTGAGAGACAGTTGGACAGAGATGACACCTTGCTGAAGTTAGAAACAGACAAAATGTCTCAGAGATAAGCAAATATATGGAGAAATATTCCCAGATTATCAACTAATCAACTCCACATTCTCCAGATCATAGTGCAAAATGCCAAGCCCCTTAGAAATACAATGGACAAAGAGCGTGTTTACCAGGAGAATTCTGAACAAGTACAAAGAGAAGCTGAGCATTCTCGGGTAGTTTAAAAGCCCTAATATAAGAAGCAACTTCCCAGCACAGAATGATTTGAGACACAAATGAGGGGAGAAACTAGAAAAGGGTCAACAGCATTCACACAATGTAAAAAGGGGAAATGTGTCTAAACCCAAACAAAGACTGTTCACTTAGTTATGCTTGGTGAAGAGTTTTCCTCGGTTCCTTGATGAGGAGACGTTGGCAGCACTGTATGCCCTTTATGAAGTACAGTACATGATCTTATCTAACATAACTTTTCAGTAACGTGTACACAGCTCTCATACCCTACTGCTCTTCATCCATACTTAATTTTTCCTTTTCAAACTCAAGTTTAATTCATTAAACTTTGTATTACAGTTAGAAATCTAGACGAAAAGGGGCCAAAATAATGTTCTAGTGAAGATGTGGATATCTTTATTTATCAGATATCCATAAATGAATTATCATAGATATCTATTGGCAGAGTAGCACCACTTTCAGAATGCTAACTCAGCTTCAATTTCCATCAATACACTGGCTTATATTGCTTTTAAAAATCCACCACTACAGGGCCTGGCGTGGTGGCTCACACCTATAATACCAGCACTTTGGGAGGCCAAGGTGGGCGGATCACCAGAGGTAAGGACCAGCCTGGCCACCATGGTGAATCTCATGTCTACTAAAAATACAAAAAAAAAAAAAAATAGCTGGGTGTGGTGCTGCACACCTGTAATCCCAGCTACGCAGGAGGCTGAGGTAGGAGAATTGCTTGAACTCAAAGGTGGAGGTTGCAGTGAGCCGAGACTGCACCACTGCACTCCAGCCTGGGCGACAGAGTGAGGCTCCATCTCAAAAAAAAAGAAAAAAAAATCCACCACTACAAAACACCTGGAAATATGGATTTTTTTTTTTATTTTATTTTATTTTTTTTTTGAGACGGAGTTTCGCTCTTGTTGCCCAGGCTGGAGTGCAATGGCATGATCTTGGCTCACCACAACCTTCGCCTCCGGGTTCAAGCGATTCTCCTGTCTCAGTCTCCTGAGTAGCTGGGATTACAGGCATGCGCCACCATGCCTGGCTAATTTTGTATTTTTAGTAGAGACGGAGTTTCACCATGTTGGTCAAGCTGGTCTTGAACTCTCGACCTCAGGTGATCTGCCCAGCTCGGCCTCCCAAAGTGCTAGAATTACAGGCGTGAGCCATCATGCCTGGTCTTTTTAAAATTCTTTAAGTAAATATCTGAGCTCACAAAAAAAGTAAACTAAAGCTTTGCAGGACAAAAATAAAGAAGAAACTGAGTAAAGTAAACCAGAGTAATGAGCCATCTCTGAGCTTTTGACTGTATTGAGAACATTTATTATTCATAAAAATCAAGAGGCTTGTGTCTTAGTGGCCAAATATGGACAGGAGACATGGCCTTGCATCCAAACATTGGGCAATGTAATGGAATCTCTCTATAAATCAGGGATTTTCAAAAACTACAATTTCAGAGAAAGAAAAGTTAGAAAAAAAAATAAAAGCTTCAGCCCTTAATAGTAAAAAGATATCTTGTCAATCACAGCCTGTATACCAGGTTTAAAAACAAATCAAGGCCACACGCAGTGTCTAACGCTTGTGATTCCAGCACTTCGGGAGGCCAAGGCAGGTAAATCCCTTGAGTCCAGGAATTTGAGACCAGCCTGGGCAACATGGTGAAACCTCATCTCTACAAAAAATACAAAAATTAGTTGGACATGGTGGTACACACCTGTAGTCCCAGCTACTCAGTGGCTGAGGTGGGAAGATCACATGAGCCTGGGAGGTTGAGGCTGCAGTGAGCCATGATTGTGCTACTGCTCTCCAGTCTCAGTGACAGAGTAAGACCCTGTTTGAAAAAAAAAAAGAAGAAGAAGAAGGAAGGAGAAACCAAAGAAAACAAAAAGCTTCTCTGATATTGGAAAATATGGAACTTTAGGTCTACATTCTGATCCAGAAACAACTAGGCTGAGATATAAACATAAAATTGGTACCTGACTTGTAACATCCCCTAGGGCACCTAAAACAACAAAATGCAAAAGCTTCCTGAAGGTACATGTCTTCAGTCCAATAAATTCAGGCTACACAGGATTCCCATATAAAAATCCCAGTGAAAATGAGTTCAAAATCAAAAATTACAAAACTGTATGGGAGAAACAAGTCAGATCAGCAAAATCTATGAGACACACAAAATAATAGAATTAGAACCCTGGGAATACCATTGAATACAAAGTAGAAATAAACAGTGAAATTAAACATAGATAAAAGTAAGATCTTATTAGAAAAGATGCAAGACAAAATTTTATCTTTTCTATTCATCTTGTGTCAGGAATATTTTTAACAGAATAATATAAAATATCTGAAATTAAAATATAGTCATAAATGATTTAAAACTCAAAAGATGTTTTAAACAGTAAAGAAGATATGGTTAAAAACAGAATTGGAAAACTAGAAGAAAAATGGAAATAAAATAGTCAGAATAGAGCTCAGAAAAACAGAAAAGGAAAACATGAAAGAGAGTTTAGCAAACACAGAAAGGAGAATGATGTGGTCCAACATTTGGACTAGGCACCTCAAGGGAAGAAAATAAAGAGAATGGGGGATAGGTAAGAGATGCTTACTGAGAATTTTCCAGAATTGATAAAAGATGCTGCTTTTCAGATTCAGGAATACCAAAGAATGCCAAAGAGAAAGGAATTTGCACCCAGAGATTATCTTTTCTTTTCTTTTTTGACATGGAGTCTCGCTCTTGTCGCCCAGGCTGGAGTACAGTACACAATCTCAGCTCACTGCAACCTCTACCTCCCAGGTTCAAGCCATTCTCCTGCCTCAGCCTCCTGAGTAACTGGGATTACAGGTACCCGCCACCATGCCTGGCTAGTTTTTGTGCTTTTAGTAGAGATGGGGTTTCACCGTGTTGTCCGGGTTGGTCTCGAACTCTTGACCTCAGGTGATCCACCTGCCTCAGCCTCCCAAACTGCTGGGATTACAGGTGTGAGCCACCATGCCCGGCTGATATTTTCTAAATCTTTAAAGCAACCAGCGACTAGAGACAGATTTCTAGAAGTAATGACAAATTAGACTAATAGGAAATTTCTCAGCCACAATTGATGCCAGAAAACAGTGAAATAATAACTCTTAAAAGGTAAGAGAAAATAATGTTTAACCTATAACTTTATACCCAACTATCTTTTGAGAACTGAAACAAAGACATCTTAGACAAGCACACTGAAAAAGTTTAACAACCACAGTCCCAAATTAAAGAAATGCCTAACAGATGTATTCAGGAAGAACAGAACTGAACCCAGAAGTATAGGCTGAATTGCAAGAACACATGAGCAAAAACAATTGATAAATATGTGGACAAATCTAAGAAAACATTATATAAAACAATATCTATAATAATCATAGGTAATTCTGGTAGCAAAATACTAAATGTAGAACTAAAAGTCACCATGTTCATTTGAAAGGGGAAAGACGTGGAGAACCCCACATGAGAGGATTTTATATGCTAGGCTTGGAAATGGCACACAGCATTTCCAGCAATTTCACTGGTCAGCACTAAGTATGAGCCACATATACCTACAGTACCTGGAAAGAAGAGTGCACACAAGAAGACTTGAGAAAAGTTTACTAATGGTTAGCAAAGATTCTGCCACAGGCTGCACTTTCTTTTTCTAATAACTTTTTGTAAACAACAGCTTTACTGAGAAATAATCCATAGATCAAAAAGTTTACCATGTTAAAATGTACAATTCAACGGTTTTTAGTATATTCACAGAGTTGTGCAACCGTCACCTCTGGCTAATTTTAGAACATTTTCATCACCTCAAAAAGAATCTCCATACCTATTAAAAGCCACTCCCTTTTTCCCTCTCTCTCCGACCTCTAGCAACTACAGATCTATTTTCTGTCTTCATGGATTTGCCAATTCCAAACATTTCATATAATTACCTATAAATGTACTGTAATGCAGTATGTGCCTTTTCACTCTAGCGTCTTTCACTTATAATATAAATTTTTGAATTTTTAATTTTTGTGGGTGCATAGCAGGTTATATACTTATGGGGTACATGAGATGTTTTGACACATGTAGGCAATGTGAAATAAATTTATCATGATATTTTCAAAGTTTATTTATGTTGTAGCGTGTATGAGTACTTCATTTCTTTTCACGACCAAATAATATTCCATTGAATGAACATTTCACATTCGTGTATCCATTCATCAGTTAATACACCTTTGACTTGCTTCTACATTTGGCTATCATGAATAATGCTGCTATCAACATTCGTGTGCAAGTTTTGGTTTGAACACCTGTTTTCTGTTCTCTTTGGTACATATCTAGAATTGGAATTGCTGGATTATATGGTAAGTCTACGTTTAATAATTTGAGGAACTGCCAAACTGTTTTCCAAAATGGCTGCAACACTTTACATTTCCAATGGTAATGTAAACGTACCAATTTCTCCATGTCCTTGTCATTTGTTGTCTGTCTTATTTTAGCCATCATATTGGGTGTGAAGTTGAATCTCATTGTGCATTTGATTATCTTTTCTCTAATGACTAGTTACACGACGCATTTTTTCATGTACTGATTGGCCATTTATATATCTTCTTTGGAGAAATGTCTATTCAAATTGTTTGCCCATTTTTAAATTGTATTTTTTGTCTTTTTATTGTTGATTTTTAAGAGTTATTTACATATTCTGAATCAAGTCCCTCATTAAATGTATTACTTGCAAATATTTTCTCCCATTTTGTGGGTTATCTTTTCATTTTTATGATGTCCTTTGAAGCACAAAATTTTTATTTTTGAAGTCTAATTTATTTTTTTTTTGCTGCATATACTTTTAGTGTCATTTGAAAAAAAAATGCCTAATTCAAATTCACAGAGATGTATTCCTATTTCTTCTAAGAGTTTTATAGTTTTTGCTCTTACATCAAAGTCTGTTATTTCTTTTGAGTCAATTTTTATACATAGTGTGAGGCAAGGATTTAACAACATTTTTACTGTTCTTCTCAGCATAGAACGCATTCACTGCCTCCACAAGGGGGACCAAAACTAGTCCTATTTGATAACTGGATTCATTTTTAATTTTTTTTTTTTTTTTTTTTTTTTTGAGACGGAGTCTCGCGCTGTGTCACCCAGGCTGGAGTGCAGTGGCGCGATCTCGGCTCACTGCAAGCTCCGCCTCCCAGGTTCACGCCATTCTCCTGCCTCAGCCTCCGAGTAGCTGGGACTACAGGCGCCCGCCACCACGCCCGGCTAGTTTTTTGTATTTTTAGTAGAGACGGGGTTTCACCATGTTAGCCAGGATGGTCTCGATCTCCTGACCTCGTGATCCGCCCGTCTCGGCCTCCCAAAGTGCTGGGATTACAGGCTTGAGCCACCGCGCCCGGCCCATTTTTAATTTTAAGGCAACTTGTACTTTTCTCAAACAAATGTTGATGTATATTCAGTGAACAAGGTTTAGTGACCTATGGAAAAAAATATAAATTCTCTACACTCACAGCACACGAAATATAACAGTGGAGTTGGGCCAGGGTAACCACAATGAAAACCTCCTTTTGAAAAGGGTAGAATGAGTAGCACCCAGAAGTCACTGGCCCTGGAATCCTGCTAGCAAGTCTATGTGAAAGTTGTCCACCCCGAAGTGAGTGGTGGAGGAGAATGGAAGCTCCCTGATAGGAAGTGCCCTTTTCCTGCTCTCAGAGGAATTCCCTTATGAATTGTGTTCCTTGATCCCTGAACTGTAACCTCTGAAAGGTGCTTCCATGACCATTGTCCTTCATAGATCTGAAGTGAACACTGGAAAAGATTCCCTCCTTAGAAGTTACTTAGCTTTCACAATGATGAATACAACTTCTATGGAGAAAATTATAAACCTTTACTTCAATATATTTTAAAAGAACTATAACTGGGCTGGGTGCAGTGGCTCATGCCTATAATCCCCGCACTGTGGGAGGCCGCAGCAGGCAGATCACCTGAAGTCAGACATTCAAGACAAGCCTGGCCAACATGGCGAAACCCTTCCTTTACTAAAACTAGTGGGGGATGGTGATGCATGCCTATAATCCCAGCTACTCACGAGGTTGAGGCAGGAGAATTGCTTGAACCTGGCAAGTGGAGGTTGCAGTGAGCCAAGATCGTGCCATTGCACTCCAGCCTGGGTGACAGAGCAAGACTCCATCTCAAAAAAAAGAAAAAAGAAAAGAAGAACTGTAACTGAAACCCCAGGGGTTCAGTCTAGGTCCTGCTGCTTGCCACACAGAATGCCCATCACTGAGTCAACAAGTATTGCCAGGGAAAAAGGCTTTATTCAAGTACTACCTCAAGGAGAACAGGAGATAAAGTCTTGAATCTTTAATTGGGATGTTTATACAGTAGGGAAGGCAGGAAAACAGGAATTAAGGAGGGAGAGGAAGTGACAATGATGAACGAGGTGGTCTGGCATCTCATTATGTGGATGTGGGGATCTGATGAGTTTCAGTGCCTTGCCTGAAGGTCAGTTTCCTGAGAAAGGAACTCAGATGAGACAAATGTAAGTTTCAAGTTTTAAAACCAGGGAGGGTCAGTTTCTATGTTTATTTAAACAATAAAAAAAAAAAACAGAAATATTAGTTCTATGGAACAAGTGGGCCCCAGTTTCAGAACCAAATAAATGTAGAAATATGGCATATTCTCTGACATATAGATATCAAGTCTTCCTAGATTGCCTAAATTGATATATAGTTTCAAAATGCAACTCCAATCAAAATCCCAACATGCTGGAATATTATGCAGCCACAAAAAGGAATGAGATCATGTCCTTTGCAGGGACCTGGATGAAGCTGGAAGCCATCATCCCCAGCAAACCAGCACAGGAACAGAAAACCAAACACCACATGTTCTCACTTGTAAGTGGGAGCTGAACAATGAGAACACATGGAAACCAGGAGGGGAACAACACACATTAGGGCCTGTCCGCAGAGCCAGGGAGGTGTTGAAGTGAGGGGGCATCAGGAAAAATAGCTAACGCATGTGGGGCTTAAAACCTAGGTGACAGCTTGATAGGTGCAGCAAACCACCATGGCACACATATACCTATGTAACAAACCTACACATTCTGTGCATGTGTAGGTTTGTTACACTTAAAGTAAAAAATAAATACATAAAAATTTAAAAATCACCTTGTTACACTTAAAGTAAAAAAAAATTTCAACATGTTTTTGTGTGCATGTATGTATATAACTGAAACTTGATAAAGCAATTGTGAAATTTTTATGAACGATTAAAGAGCAAAGAAAGTCCTTAAAAATGGACAAGGGAGAAGGATTTGGCTTGCCAGATATCAAAACTTATAAAAATATTAAGACTATGTGGTATTAATGAAGAGACAGATAAGACATAAACAAAACTAATTAATAAAATAAAATAGAAGGCCTAGAAGAAAATCTATACACGTAATGTTTAGAGCTGGCTTTGCATATCAGTGGAGTATAGAATTTTAATAAACAGTTTTGAGATACTGACTATCCATTCTGAAAAAAAATAAATCTCTATGTTACACCATCTGAAAAAGAATAAGGATGCATTTTAGGCAGATTAATCCAAATGTGAAAAGCAAAATGATAACACTTTGGAAACAACATAGGAGAATATCCTTTTTGTTTTGTTTTGTTTTGAGACGGAGTTTCGCTCTGTCGCCCAGGCTGGAGTGCAGTGGCCAGATCTCAGCTCACTGCAAGCTCCACCTCCCGAGTTTAAGCCATTCTCCTGCCTCAGCCTCCCGAGTACCTGGGACTACAGGCGCCCGCCACCTCGCCCGGCTAGTTTTTTATATTTTTTAGTAGAGACGGGGTTTCACCTTGTTAGCCAGGATGGTCTCGATCTCCTGACCTTGTGATCCGCCCATCTCGGCCTCCCAAAGTGCTAGGATTACAGGCTTGAGGAGAATATCTTTATTACTTGGAGGTAGGGAATAATTTCTTATGATATGTAAAATATAATACATGATAAAAGATCTATAAATTTAACTTCACTACATTTAGAGACTTTGGTATTTAGAACTCCTGAATAGCAATAAATAAATGCCTAAAACAATCCAATAGGAAAATAGAAAAAATACTTGAAGAGACACATTAGTAACCTGATTGCCAATAAACATATAAAAGATGCTCAGACATTTTAGAAGTAGGTCAAATACAAATTGACACTACAGTGAAATACGATTTTATACTCACAAGACTGGCAAAAGTTTCAAAGTCTGACATTATCAAATTAATCAGGATATGGGAGTTTGATTTAGTACCCTTGCTATGGAAAACACTGATATTATCTAATAGAACTAAAGATGAGTATATTCTATGACCTGTAAATTCCCCTTATACTTTTGTACCCTGGCAAAACTCTTGTAAACAAATACAAGAATGTTTCTTCACAGAAACACCATGGTCATAGAAAAAAAAGTATGTCCATAGCAACACTATAATAATAGAAAAAAAATGAAAACAAAATAGAAGCAGAAGTAACCCGAATGTCTATCAAAAGTAGAATGAATAAATCAATTGTGGTATATGAAGTCGTTCTTTGGTATTTGTGGGAGATTGGACACCCCCCACCAACAGATACCAGAATCCTTGGATGGTGAAGTCTCTTACATAAATTGTGTAGCATTTGCATGTAACCTATGCACAGCCTCCTGTTTACTTTAATCATCTCTAGATTACTTGTAATACCTAATGCAATGCCTACACATCACTTCGTTTGTGTGGATTCAACCACCAGTTGTGAGATAAAACATTACTAATATATCAGCTTCATTCTTTATATTTAAAGTGTTTTACGATTTTAACCAGAATGTATCTTTGTGTGCATTTCTCAGTACTAATTTTGCCAGAAACGCTGTGAATCTTCTGGCTTCTCAGTTTTAGATCATTTAAAAAATTGGAAGGAGGCAGGGAGTAGTAGCAGACTCGTCCATAATGAGCTACTGCAAATTGTGCTCTTGATATTCCTTCTTTATATCCTTAGCCTCAAACATTTTACAGTTAAAAACTCTTCCAAATGAAGGTTAATGGCAGTTATGGAGAGATAAGACCCAGGGAATGCATAACACTAAGTTGGAATATGTAAAAAGAACTGTTGGCATCTCTTTAGCAGTATGTCAATAAAAACATCGGAAGAGAGCTAGTAATGCTGAATTGCATCAAATTATCTTCTGCTCTAAGTCAAAGCCTGATTTATGTATCCCAGTCTAAGGATGATTGTGTGTTAGGAGTTAGGCAAAATTCACCTGTAGGTCACCCTCTTCTCTTCCAGAATTTTCCATGATGAAATAATCTTTTTCCTCATTGGTGTCTCAAGTACTCATGGCATAATAGCCAAATTTCTCTGTGAGCTTTCCAGTTGACAGCATGGAGAGGGTCAGCCTAGTGTGGTGCGTGGACTTTGCAGCCATCCCCCATGCACATCTGTGTGGCTTTGGGAAACTGGTGCCATCTTTTTTTGCCTTGGTTTTCTAATTTCAAAATAGGAGAGATTGTCATAGGGTTGTTCTGAGGGTTGAACAAATCAATATACAAAGCGCCCAGCACATAGTAGGTGCTCCAGAAAAGTTGTCTTCCCAGTCACTCTCTTTGCACTGGTGACTAAAGTCCTCCATCCCAATATTGTGAATGTCTAATTAGAATGGCCAAAGGCTAGAATCTGAGATTATTAAAGAAGGAGGATTAATAGAGCAAGGACACCTAGATTCCTACTCTTACTGCTTATGATTATTGTATGTTTTCAAAAAATCATTTATGAGCATTTAGAGCAGTTTTCTGTTGAATGAGCTTTACACTACAAACAACTTTATATTTAAAATTTTTGTGAGAAACTAGAAATTCAGTCTCAGCATGGCTTGAGATCATAAATAAATGAATGATAAAACAAAGCTACTAAAAATGAATGTGAAATCTCAGAGATTAAGGGACTTCATTTGATTTTCACCTACACATTTTAGAAACCATTTTAAAGATGTTTGAATTTTTTTTTTAATTTTGTGTTGTGAAATATAGATAATATTTTGGCAAACTGGGAAACAAATAACTATTTTAAGGTTGGTTTCAAGAGGCTTCCTCACAGTCAGCTGGTGTTTATTTGTGTCTCCTGTGTGTGGCTTTCCATTTTTCTTAGCACAATATTAAATAACATGAAAATTTTAATTCTTGCCCTCTAAGGGTTTACATTCTAGAATATCACATTCATTTGGGAGAAAAGTATTCTTTCATTTTGAAAACAGTAGGCAGATGGTTTAATCCACTGGGTTTAGTTCCAAACAAACAAACAAAAACATTTTTGAGGTGTAGAAAAACTAAACAGATAAAAACATGTCAAGAGTTTTACATATAGTTTGGCTTCATGGGAACTTTCAATATTAAGGGCAAAAGGGGAATATTATTTACACATTTATCCTAAGTCATCAGCTTAACATTCTTCTCCAGCTTCCAAAAGATTCCATTGAATTCAGCAAGTATTTTTTCAATACTTACAATGTGCCTGGTTGCTACACAGAAATTGTACTGTCATTGGTTTGCCTAATACTTGTTGAACACCCACCATGTACCTGACAAAATTCTAAATCCTGAGACAAGAAGCTTGAATAATACCAACTTCCTGCCTATTCATCCAGTATCAGTGTTGAGCTATTTTCTAAATACCAAACACGAATAAAGATGCAAGGAGCCTTGATTTGTGTTTTGTCCAACATTTTCACAATGAAAACTATTGAAGTAATGTCAGAATGTGTGCTATATGCATTATAAGACTATAACATGCATGCTGAAGGTTTCCATAATTATCTGAAGGCAGTTGCTAGCTAGAGATGGAAATTAATACCATCACTAAATTCCACCCATAACTTCAGTTCCTAATTAAAATTCGAGGTTAAGTAGTATTAAGGACAAGAAATACTAAGTGCAATAAAATAAGGAATGCCCTTTAAATAACAGATTCTAAAGCAACAGAGAAAAGAGAGAAATGCTGCAAGATAACTTCCTAAGAAGTCTCTCATCCCTAAATCTATTGCTGTCTCTTGCCTGCAAAATACCTGCAAGATTTCTCATTGTGTTGAGATATAATCACTCCACATAAATCACCTCCTGCTCCCAGAGCTCAGACACAGGTCACCTTTCTGACCCTGACACTCAGGAAGCTGAGCTCCTTCTCCATGCGCAACTACTCCTTCAGGCACGTTTTCTATTCCCAAACTAATTCCCCTTTCATTTGCTCCCAAAACCCTTGTCTTGGTCCTTCATAGCATTTTTCACAATTGTGATTAAGTACTATTTGTTTAATGTCTTTTTCTTCCATTAAATTGTGAGGCCCATGAAAAGTGTAACCAGTATTGCTATACAGACTCGTTCCATGCTTTTTGTTTTTCACAACTATATGCCCATTATTGAGCATGGTGCCTGGCACATAACAATAAACATAAATCAGTGTAGGCATAAATCAGTGAATGAATGAATAAATGATGAATGGATCAATTTCCCATGCTTAGTCAGAACTACACTAAAGGGCTCATTATGAACTCATTCTTGAGCTGAATCTATCGTTGAATAGGATCCCAGAGTGGGAGCTGATCAAAATCATGAAAGACACAATCCCAAATGCCATAATCCGGAATGCTGAAATCCTGAAAGAACAAAATCCCCAATATCTAAAATCCTGAAAATCACAATTCCAAATGACCATATCCCAAAAATATAATTCTGGAAAAAATATTTTTAAGTTGACATTTACATGTTTTAAGTAGAATTTGTTGGAGAAACATAAAAACATGACAGAAGACATTTTAGGCCACTTTACACAATAAAATAGAAAATAACATACATATTTTTGCAATCATAAACACTCAGGTATACTAACAATAGTTGCATGCATATAACAGTTCTGAGCAGATGCACTGTATACATGAAGAAACAGGTAAAAAAGAAAAATAAATAAATGCATATCACAATGGTTGATAATTGTGTGCACCCAGCTTTATATATGCCGTCAACTAAAATACCACAATGGACAAGCTAAGTCTCTCAATGACAGTGATCAAACACTGCAATAGGTCACCACTGCACATGCAGTCACTCAAAGAGCCAAGATCTCGAGAAATTTTTTCATAAATGCAGATGTACAAAAAGGACAGCTCTTTATTTACTGAGGAAGTTTCAATGTTTTTACATATACACACAATGCTTACACACAGTCAATGTTGTGATAATACACTTTCGAGGAGTCGAATTTGCAAAAAATGCATAAAATTAATAAGAACTCTTTAAAAGTCTTTACACAATTTGTACCTCCAGTGTTGGAAATGATATGAAAATAAAATACATAGCAGAGCAAATTGTAAAAAAATGATGCAGACAATTTAAAATAGTAGGGAAAAACTAAAATAAGAAAAAGACCAAAACAAAAAACTAGAAAGAAAATTTGACATATGAAAAAGTGTATTACGGGATAGGTTATGGGCAATTGGATGGAAGTAGTCTATAAGAGTTGGTCAACTTTCATGATCATTAACTATGTTTTGAAGTCTTGCATCATGATGAATAGCTACGTTTTTTCTTTTATCACATCGCTTTCCTCAGACAGTATGTTCACAATCACTTTCTATTTAGTGCTGCTCTTTTTGAAATCCTTCCATGACTCAATATACACCAACATGAGCATTACCTATTCAATTTTTTTTGGCTTCTGTGCCATGCTTCTATGTTGTTTTGTGTACATGGAAATCTATTCTGCACGCACTCATATACGGATCACAGATTTGGTGGAAACAACACTGGTGATCAAAGACCAACAC
Source organism: Macaca thibetana thibetana (assembly GCF_024542745.1). Classification (NCBI taxonomy): domain Eukaryota; kingdom Metazoa; phylum Chordata; class Mammalia; order Primates; family Cercopithecidae; genus Macaca; species Macaca thibetana. Next base: position 79,204,420 of record NC_065585.1, on the reverse strand, counting down.
CATTGCATATTTGCTTACACTATTGTGCAAGTTAGTTATTTTTGAACTGGTTGGTAACTTCGATACCTCCTTTAGGAAAATGTGGTTTTAATTAAAAGCTCCTGGAATTTCATCAGCTAAAAGAAATGTCAATGTAGACAAATGATGCATTTTTAAACTGAAGTTTTAATCATTGCCATATTGCATGGTCAGTCCATTCATTTGAATTTTCTGCCAAATGTGAATAAAGACAATAACAAGGTAGCTGTTCCACCTAACATGATGCAACTAACATTATACAGCCCTACAACCAAAGATGAATGAATTCCTTTGCCAGAATTCGGCTTTCAGGATTTCAACATTTGGGATTTTAATCTTTCAGGATTATTACTTTAGGGATCTCACATTTTAAGGATTTTGATCTCTCGAGAGTTCAGCATCCTGGATTACAGTATTCAAGATTGTGTCTTTCAGGATTATAATCCAACCCCACCACCACCACCACCACCACCACCAGCCCTGCCACAGTCACTCACTTGAATGGCTTTGTAGTCAAAGTAGACTTTCCATTAGCAAGTATGAATTGAGAACACTCTTGTAATTCTATTACTTAGCATGTTGCCTGATACATAATAAGCGTTTTGTAAATATTAGATGGATGATGGACGAATACATGAAAGAAACCAAATCTGGTCATTATATTTGTCTACAGTTATTTGTCTTTTGGAATAAGCATAATCATCATCCTCATCAAATGAGCTAAATCTATTTACACAGATTTGAAAAAGTGCAGAGAGATTAAACGATAGAGAAAATAAAAGGAAAAAACCCATATGTTCTGTCTGAGCTCTTAAAGTTGTGTTATCTGCAGTACACATTTGTCAGGTATATACTGATGTGTTAGTTAACCTTATACATGTGTAGGATTTATCACCCCAACTACATTATCAGCTTCTTAAGATCTAAAAACATAACTTATAATTACCTATATCTTCCCCTCAACTTCCACTTTTACATCAGCTGGCTTAGCACCTGGCACGTAAGAGATACTCAGTAAATATGGACTGTAGCATGACTCAGTGCTACTATATTCAGCTAAAAGCTGAGTGGTCAATTTATTCTCATGTGCTATAGATAAATGCTAGTTTCATCTCCCTGAGACTTACCCAGCCTTTATCCTGAGGTTCCAGTCTCTGATTGACATAATGATACTATTCTCTGGATTGCAAACACTGGCCATAAAGATGATAAGGAAAAGATAAAAAGTTTTCAACTCAGAGCTCAAGTCACTAAAATTCTAAATTACAGTAGCAATTGTAACAATAATTATAATAACAGTAAGTTAAAAATGATCATTGCTCATTGTGATTAGAATAGGTATGATTTAACAATTTATTTTGCTCTAATAATTCAGAAAGGGTTTAATATGCAGTTTCTGAAATAAAAGACATCTGAGAGGTTCGTATATTTGTGTTAGGTTGCTGAAATCCAAAAGAATAAAATATCATATTATCAAGTTTAGAAGTGATAAATTGTTCAAATTTAATTGTTTAAAGTTCTTGGCCAGGTGTGGTGGCTCACACCTGTAATCCCAGCACTTTGAAAGGCCAAGGCAGGTGGATCACTTGAGGTCAGGAATTTGAGACCAGCCTGGCCAACATGGTGAAACCTTGTCTCTACTAAAAATACAAAAAATTAGCTGGGTATGGTGTTACGCACCTGTAATTCCAGCTACTGGGGAGGCTGAGGCAGGAGAATCACTTGAACCTGGGAGGCGGAAGTTGCAGTGAGCCGAGATTGCGTCACTGCACTCGAGCCTGGGCACAGAGCAAGACTCCATCTCAAAAAAAAAAAAAAAAAAAGTTCTTATACGCCAGGCCCAGTGGCCCTACAATCTCAACACTTTGGGAGGCCGAGGCAGGAGGATCACATGAGTCCAGATGTTCAAGACCAGACTGGGCAACATTGTGAGACCCCATCTCTACAAAAAGTTTAAAAACTAGGCAGGCATGGTGGTATGTGCCTGTAACCCCAGCTACATGGGAGGCTGCAATGGAAGGATTGCTTGAGCCCAGGAGACTCAGGCTGCAGTGAGCTGTGATCACATCACTGAACTCCAGCTTGGGCAACAGAGTGAGACCCTCATTCAAAAAAAAAAAAAAAAACTTGTTTAAGGAATAAAGCACTAGATTCCATCAAGACCAAATAACTGGGAAGGGAGGGAGGGAGGAAAAAAGGGGCTACAAAAGACTGCAAGATTCTCAGATTTTGCCAGTCTTTGACCTCATTGCTCTGCTCACCTCTCAGTACTGAGCAGCCTATCACCTGCAGATTCAGCTCAGTTGGATGTTTGACACAACCCTGCACACCTATACAAAGCTGGATTAGCCAGTGTGTTACTCTCCTTGTGCCTAGGCATGAGACGTAGCACTCCATCAGTAAAGACTATTGAGCATGCACCTGCCTCCTATACACATACCTTTATTTATATGTAAACTATATATGAGTTATGCTGTTGTAATATATTCATCACAGGACATACATAAGGATATATATATATATATATATAAAATCTTCATTGGCTTTTATTGGCAATCCTAGAATTGGGAAATGCTTCACTGTATACAATGGAATGTTTCCAAAAGAATAATTGTTTGAAAGAATGAAATAGTGACCCAAATAGCCCAGTCAGTAGAGCATTAGATTTTCAAAGAATGAGATAAAAACAAATGTAAACGGCAGTTCTGTTATGTCCTTTCTTCACTCCTGTGAATCACCGCATACTCCTTGGGACAAATACTCTTAACTTGGAGACCTCGTGTGAACGTTGCCCTTGAAAGCCCCCTTTGTGTGTTTCTCATCAGGGTGACTGTGCTTCTGCCTTGGCTTCTTGATCTGCCCTCTGGCTTCCTCTTCCTACCTGCCCACCAAGGGCCGCCCCTCTCTTCTGAACCCACTCATCCAGACTCCTAAAACTGATTTTTTATTTGTTTGCAATCCCTTACTCCTGAGAGCATGGACCTTGCTCTTAAACCTCAGTCACAGACCAGGGCTTTGATCTGCAAACATACGGAACACCTGCAGCCACTGACCTGGCTCGAGCATTGGGTCTACCTGGAAATTCATGCTCTCATATCAAACCCTTCAGAGTGCTTGGCTACCACAATGCTGCTCCTCGGGAAGTAAAACAAGAGATCTTCAAAGAAAGCAACCATCTAGTGTTTCTCATATCAACAACATGTACTCTCCTTTCTCTACTCCTGAGTTACATAATATACAAGCAGGGATGTGTCAATGTGACAGACTATAGCAGCACAAATCCGAGTGTTTATTATAATACATGTCTAGTATATCTTTGGTGTTGGCTCTATTGACTTTCCTATCAATCGTTAGTACACTAATTAAATCAATATTCATTTATTACCACATTTTAGATTAGATTAGCTTTTTCCTCTTTTTGCCATCTGGTGTGTCTTCTTCCACTGCAGTCTCTTTCAAATATGTACTCTAAGGGTTATAAAACTCTGTGAAAATGTACTAACCAATACCACAGTTAAACAAAAACTTTCAAAGGAGAAGAAAATCACTCTGTTGAGCTTTCCTAAAGGTTCAATCAGCTGTGAGTGTGACATCAACAATCAGACGCATCCGTAATGTTCAGCAGCCCCAAAGTCACAGTGTAATTTTGATTCTCTGAAATCAAGAGTGACAGACTCAGAGGTATGGCCTCAGCTTCTCTTCTCATGCTTAGATTCTGTCATTCTTGAAATTCTCCTTCGATAAGAGTCTGTTATTCTCATCAAAGGAGAAATGTAATAAGCAGATTTAAGATAATCTTGTGTCCAAAGAGCTATTTGTAAGGGTCATGAAGTATGTCTAGATTTGATTATCTCACAGGAAGTGTTGCAATGAAGAAATAAAGAAAAGGCAGGAATGAAAAGTGTCCTATACATATAAACAAAAGGAACAACTGCAAAACAATCCTAAAACAAAATCTAAGTACAAAGCATTCTAAACAGGGTAACTATTACTAAATTGACACAAAGAAACATTGAGAATGAAAGTATAATCATATTTAACAATTGCTTTATATCTCACCTCATAAGCCAGGGAATTGTAAGAAAAATCCATGGCTAGATAAAATGATAGTAATGAAAGATGAAAATAAAATAGGAACATTCACCAACACTGCATTGTTTCAACAAGGAATAGTTCATTATTAGAGAATATTAGTGAAACATAAACACTTCTGGTTTGATTATTATATTTTTCAGGTCTAAAACTTCTAGTTCATTCCCTTTCAAATATGCAAGTTCACTCTTTATAGTTTCCAGTTCCTTGATGAAATGTTTAAGTCTGAGTTTTCTCTTCATAAGCATAATATACATGTTTATGTCAATTTGCTTTTGGTAATTCCACTGTCCAGGTGGCTCATGGGCCTGTTCCTGTATTCTGTTGTTTATGGAGGTTCTGATTCATGTTTTTTTGGTCTCCTCGTGTGCCTAGTTATCTTTAATTGTGTAATAGATGTCATAGTGGAAAAAACAAAAAAGACTTTACAGTAATAATTTGAGTCTAAGGATAATCTTTCTCTTCCTCCGAGGAAGGATTTTTCATTTGCTTCTGCTGGGAAGCCAGGTACTAGCAATCTAGGATCCATTTGATCAACTTCAGACCTTCAGAAGTTTGGGGGCTCCCAGAGGACTTGAAGCCTGCTTAGGATCCATGAAAGTGTTGGTTTGTGTCTGGTTCACTCTCGCTCCTACGATGCAGCCCTTTGGTTCCCCATCTTCAAGCTGGGTGTTCCCATGGATCACCCTTGAGATCACTGGTCTCCAGCTTTGATTCCCTCTCCTCTGGGAAGCTATTACAAGCACTGCTCAGCCACCTGTTCCGGATTGGCAAATGCCCCTCCAGGCAGAAGTCATTCCAAAAGCCAGACTCAAGTTTCTGAATTTCTGTCCTCTTTCAGGTCTTGCTGAGGTAATTCTTCACTATCTTGACAGTACTTGGATGTTTTTAGAAAGATTTTTAAATATCTCACCCAGCTTTTTCAATTTCGATAAGAATGCTGATTCAAATTACCTAGTCTAACATTTTAAAAGGTCAGAAATCTAGTCATACTTCAATTTTAAACACGTGCTGAAAATTCAATGGGAAAGCAAGCAGTCAGTAGATATCATTGTTCTTTTAAACAACTATTGAACAACTAATATATGTCAAATTTTCTACAACACTAAAGGAGAAGTCATGGTTTTACTTAACAATATGTAATTCCAAAGAAATTATTCACACAAATTTTAAGATGGATTTGATTCAAATCTGTATTAAAAGTATAAATAAACCTCCATGTAATAAAAATATTATTCACTCAACAAATATTTATTGAGGATTTATTATGAGCCAGTCATATTTTAGGTGCTGGGAATACATCAGTGAAGAAAACATAAAAGTTCCCTGCCCATGTGGTGCTTATATTCTAGCAGTAATATATGACAAAAAAAATTTAACATATAAAACAGTAAAGTAGATGGTATATTATATATGGGTATATAGTATATTAGAAAGTAATGAGTATTATAAAATATAGTAGAACTGAGTAAGACATTAAAAGAGTCAGGAGAGGGAGAAGGTTTATAATTTTTCCATAGATTGAACAGAGTAGACTTCATTGAAAAGATGAAATTTGACCAGGCTTGAAGGTAAAGAAGGAGTTGCCCATGTGGATATCTGGGGGCAGATGGAACGGCCAGAGGGAAGACACTAGGTGTGACTGTGTCCATCCTGATCATGAAACATCTAGGAACCATAGGGCTGGAGTAGAATGAGAAAGTAAGAGAGGAGGTGAGGAGGAATGAATGAGTTAAGAGAGATAGTGGGAGATGGAGGGTGAGGACAGGTCTTATACAGCTTTAAGGGCTGCTGTGAGAACTTCAACTTTTAATTGCACTGAACGCAGAATGGATTTGATCATTCTGGCTGGGGCATTGAGGATAAGTGGAAAGAAAAACAGAAGACGAGATAAGAGCCCACTGCTGTAACACAGATTATGCAGTCTCAATATACTTTCGATGTATTTTCAAGGTAGAATCCATGAGATTTTTACAAATTAGATGTGGGATGTGAGATAAAGAAAGAATGCAAGTACATGCCTCCATGATTTTTAGCCTGAGCCACCAGAAAGGTGGAATTGCCATCTACTGACAAGGGGAAGGCAGAGGGTAGAGCAAGTCAGGGAAGAAGATTGGGAGTCCAGTTTGGGTTGCATTTGAACATACCAACAAAACAAAGGGAGATATATATCCAAGTTGGATATACAAATTGGGAGATAAGGTGAGAGACCTGAACTGGAAATATAAGTGTGGGACTCTTAAGCTAACAGTTTATATTTAAAGCCATGAGACTCAATGAGGTTCTCAAGGGAATAAAAATGGAGAACAAAAATGTGAAAGACTGAGAACTAGAACATTAAGAGGTCCCAATACCATTCACATATATTGTTTGGAGAGATAAAAAGAAAAAGCTGAATGAAGGACAACAGAAGGACAATTTGAGAACAATAAGAAAGAATATACAAAATTAGAAAAACAGAGGAAGTATGGCCAGTAATTATTCCCTCTCTGGCCAACCCTTGCCAGACACTGTACCTCTCTCCCTACTGTTCCTTGACCTTCTTGAAGCTAGAAGTAGATGTCATTTAGCTAGGCAAGCCAGGACCATCAGTATCCCACACCTCAGAAATTTTCCACAACACTAAAGGAAATTTTTCAGAATCATTAGATACAGGAGAGGCCAAGAATAAGTTTTCATCTACTGACTCCACAGTCATGTAAAAAAATGTGACAAGGTAAAACTTCATCTCCAATATCACTCATGTCCCTCCCCCTCTATCTCCCTTCCATACAATGACACCAAATCTTCAACCCAGTGGGTAGCCAGTGACTTCAAACTAATCTCTATCAAAATGTACCTGTTCTGAGTTTTAGAACATCACAGACTTATCCTCCTCTAGAAAACAAAGGTGCTATCATCTGAGAGTGATTTAGTGTGCGATTCTACTCCAAAACATTTGCACTTAATCGCAACTTTCAGAACTACTCTATTGATTACGATGGACTGACTGTGTCCCACCAAAATTCACATACTGAAATCCTATGTGATCTATTTAGAGGTGGGGCCCTAGGGAGCTGATTAGGTCATGTGCATTGAGCCCTCATGAATGGGGTTAGTACCTTTTTAAAAGGGACCCCAGAGAGCTCTCCAGCTCTTTTCCATGTGTGAGGACAGTAAGACAGCCATCTATGAACTAGGATGAGGGCCCTCACCAGGCACTGAATCTGCCAGTATCTTAATTTTGGATTTCCCAGCCTCTAGAATGGTGAAAAACAAATGTTTGCTGTTTAAGCCACCCAGTTTATGGTAATTTTTTTATAGTAACCAAAATAGACTAAGATGCTGATTAAAGTGAATGAGACAAGGGGTTTTTTGGAACCATGGCAAAACTTCACCAGAGAAATGAAAGGAGGGCTGAGCATACACCCCCACAAGAGGTCCTGCCTGGAACTGTTCACAATGAATGCTGCTAATCACCCCGGTTGGCCGAGGCTGGGCAGGCTTCTTCTTAGAATACCTAGGGGACATTTTAACTTGAGATTTCCTATAAGCAAAATAAAGCCACTTGACAAACACTGAGCTCACATTATGAAATGAAGTATATTCAGACTACCAGTGAATCTGGACATTGATTTCATTTAGATATTAAATAGCATCATCTGAAACAGCCTGTTTTAGGTAAAAATAAAAAATCAAATATTGGCCTTTTCATTTGATTCAATCTAATAGACATATGTACATGTTTATTTTAATACACAGACATAACTATTTTGTGGCTTTGTTGGCAAAGTCTAACTATTTTTCTTATCATTTGTGACTACATAAATCTGCATATCACTGGAATTATTGCTGGAGACGTGTGTCTCTTTGAATGTGAATGAACTCAGCAAAATGCATTCTACAGAGTGCCTTCTGCCACTGGTGTGGTGGAGGTCTTCGGGCTAATTATTTAAAGCTGACTTCAGCCTGTAAGACTCTTACCCACACTAAGAAGCCCTTCTTGCAATCCTATTTGACCCTTTCAAGCCCATTTCACAGACGTGATGAGTGTTGTCATCTTAGCATCACTAAATGTAACCTACTGCTTTAAGTTCCTTTCCTTACACTCAACAACGTAATTTTGCTACTCTGACTAGAAGGACATCTATGGGTCCTTGTATTTTTTTTTTTTTTTCTAAAAAGGAGGATTCTGCTTCCTAGCAGTTGTGCAACCTTTGTCAATTCCCTGTGATAGACCCTGAGTAGATGTTCATCCCACCTGTTTCCTCTTCTTCCTGGAATCACAAGGTACCAGGCTTCCTTGAAATTAGGTGTGGCCACATTGCTTAGTGAAATGTGAGTAAAAATGGTGTATGTCACTGCTGGACACAGCAGTTAAGAACCACTGCTACTTCTACACTTTCTCTCTGACCTCAGCTCCCAGCTAGGTGCAGAGACTCCATGGGCAGACTCTGGGACCCTAAGGATGGCATATCCACTAGATGAAAACAGCCTGTGTCTCAAATGACTCTGTGATCCTCTCTGGGGCTCTCACTGGGTTGAGTGAGAAACAACCCTTAATTAAGTTAGATGATACAGATGTTTGGCGATGTTAACAGCGATATCGGCGATATTAGCCTACTCTGTTGAATAAACTCCCCAACATTTTATTTCCTCATCCATAAAATTTTCAAAATAATAGAACCTACCTTGCAGGGTTGATGTTAGGATTAAATGAGATAGTAAATGTAAAGCTCTTGGCACAGAGCAAAGCCATATAAATGGTGGCTACTTTGTAATTACCATCATCATCATCATCGTGATCTCTCTCTCACCTTTTGGAGGAAACATTTTCTATGATCCTAAAAATAGCCTAGGGCTCAGAAAATAACTTTTTGGCAGTGCTCAATGGACAGCATACTTCGAAGACCCAATATCTGATCCGTGTAGTAGTGTAACAGCAAAGCTAATGGGATACTGATCAATCTTTTCTGGCTCAGAACAGTTTTCATTGGGTAAGGTCAGATATTAATGCCTATCATTTACTGAATAATTAAAATCATTATTTCCAATTGCTTTTGGGCATGCATATTTGTAAAATCCTCTTAGAGATACCATCCGATAATAATTTGTTTGCTATAAATCACATGTGTAACAAGAAACTTTACACGCCATGCATGTTCTATCAATGCTTGTTGACTGACTAAGGGGTATTTCTTTTTTCAGTCTCAAGTTTCCTAATGATTTGCTAAACTTTATACTCACCAGCTCCTTTTTTCAATGAGATATTATTTGTCACTTCAATTAATATCAACAGAACACATCTATTTTTCCAATTGCAGTTTCTCAACACATCATGAGATAGTAAGTATGAATACACAGCCGCATAGATTATAGCACTAATAATTAGATGTAGATAATTTACTCATACTAGCCAACTTCAAAAAGAAATTTGTGTTGATCATCAAATGTAGCTTTATAAGTTATACAAGTAGTTCTTCCTAAGGTAAAATACCATTTAAGCAAATGTTGAAAGGAAAATAGAAATAAAAACCCAAGCTCCAAATAGAAACAAACAGTCTTCTAACACACTCTCCAAAAATCCCTAAGACCTTCTCAAAAACGTAATATTACTTTGCATGCATTGCTCTTTATCTCTATACCTAACATATCTGAGTGCACACTGGGACATCACGGCTTGTGTTGAAACCACAACAAACGTCAAGAATCACAAGCTTGCTTTACATTTAGCTAACTACTTAAATCTACAGCTTAATTCGCAATCATGTTTTATTTTGCCATGTCTTTTTCCAGAAGTAAATTAAGGTGGTTTATAAACACATGTACAAAAAATTACTTAAATAATCTTGCTGAGGAAGTTAAGACTATAAACCAATTTAAAATCTTGACTGTTTGCATCAAGCAGTTCCTGAAAACCAATTTACCTGAATAAGCAATTGGCTCATCTGGGCAAATAACTTTTCTACCATCACCCAATTTGCTCACTTGAGCCAAGAGCTTCCTTTTTATGCAACAGTTCAATTATGAAGACTCATTTTAAGACCTTGCTGTATCCACCAAGATTAAATTACTGTGTCATGTATTTTGCCAAATTTCAATCTGTTCCCCACCTTGAAACATCTACCTTAATCTATTTGAATCAACTTACCAAGACTTTATACATTTATCACCTGATCCTTCACCCCCTTCCTAAGCAACTACAATTGTCCATTATTGCAGTAAGTTTAATAAAGTATTGCTTGATCAATAGTTTATGCCAGTGGTCTTTTGGGGAACCAGAAGACAATAATCTGGTAAGAAATAAAATGCACAATATCCCATTTTTCTCTTAAAGTCAAAAGGAAATTTCTCTAAATGTTACAAAGTTAATATGGTGCTATAAAATCAGCCTTTAAAATTATACATAATATAATGGGATTAAGCAAGTATTCAGAGAAAATTAGCCAAAGAGAAAATGGGGGGGGAGGTAAATCTAAATAAAGTCTTTGAGGGAGGTTGAAAAAAGCAACAAATAATATGAAGTTTTAACACTTTCTAAAGATTAGCCACAAATTTTTCTCTGAGTTTTCTAGTAAGCAGTGCAAAAAGAGAAACATGACCAGTTACTTAAGTCACAAGGTTCATTACTGTAACATCGTGAACAATGCCCAGATCAATATCTTAACCCTAAACAAATGTAATAAATTTCACAGGGCTATTTACTTTAACCTCCACAAATATTTTTTTTTAAATTAAGTCTCAGTGGGACAAATGTCAAAATAAAAGATCATAATATCTCTTAACAAGTCTGTAGAAACTTGGGCATGGCCACAATGTCATGCTATTATTTGGAGATAAGTAGAGCTGGATTAATAAAACACTTCTTAGAAGATTGGTTTGGAGTATATTTTTAAAGGCTAGAAATGATCCAGGACAGTAGATGTTTCTGGACCAAGCATGATGGGAAATGTATGAGAATGAGTGATCCAAGAGGTGCGAAGAACAAGAAAATTCCTTTGACAAGAAGAGAGTGGGACTTGACAGGAGAGTCTGGTTAAAGAAGGCAGGAAGGGAAAGAAGGAGGTGGGTTCCTGTTGGATGGGAGGCGTGGAGGAAATGTAATGACAGAGGATCTCCAAGCACTCTCAACAATACTTGGAATTTGATTCACTGAATATTAAGAAATAGAGAAAAAAATTGACAAAGAATATAACACGAGAGCGCGCTGGTTAGTGCTAGTGGTTAGTGAACCACTCTAACTGAAACCCACGCACAATTGAATGAGTAAAATCACGAAAGAAGAGATTCATATGTGAGAGAGATTCCGTGGACCAGCTGAATTCAGCTCTGTCACTGGGGACCTCATTTCCTTCTAGTTTGTGAATTTATCAAGGGGAGAGTGGGAGAAAGGGCAGAGGGGTTGGTAAGATGTCCTGAATTTTATACCTTGTTTATCTGTATTCACAGTGTGCAACACAAGAATGGCATGCAACCTACATTCAGATTTCAGTTTGTTGCTGGGAAAAAGTACAAAATTAAATTCATTTAATTAAAATATTTATGGTGGCATATTTTGTAAATGAGTGGATGGTAAGGTAAAGAAAGGGAGGCATGAAATATTATCCCAAATATTGTACTATAGAACAGAGAGAGAATAGTGGTTCGAACCGGAAAAGCAAGTTTGGTGTTGAGTGTCTATATCTACAGGGCTGTTTGTCATGTTTCAAGTGGCAATGATTCAGTCAAGTATTTGCATTCTTATGGCAAAAATAGATGTGTACTTCAGCAAAGAGAAATAGACAAGAATTATAGATAAAAATCATGACATCATCTGTATACAGTTGCTAATTAAATTTCAGAGAATTTGTGATCTTTTTAAAGAAGAGAACACAAATGGGGAACAGTAATAAAATTTAGTTCAATGGAAGGAATGCTTGATTGGGAGTCAAAAAACGAGGCATTGGATCTCAGCCCCAATGCAAGTTCCCTCTCAGATTTCTGTTAACTCTCTTCTCTTCTTGGTCCAGGTTTCCTCAACTGTAAAATGGGGATGAGGAAGATGAACTCAGTGGTTTTCAAAATGTGCAGACACCAGGGGTTTCTGGAAGGAAGGTAAGGCCAACAGGCCAGGTCTCAGGCCCAAGACCCAAACCTGTTGTTAGCAAGATAGATCTACTCTAATTTTTTTGTTTGTTTGTGTTTGTTTGTGTTTTTTGAGAGGGGGTCTCACTCTGTCTGTTGCCCAGGCTGGAGTGCAGTGGTGCGACCTCAGCTCACTGCAACCTCTGCTTCCCAGGTTCAAGCAATCCTCTCACCTCAGCCTACAGGCATGCACCAAAACGCCTGGCTAATTTTTTGTATTTTTGTAGAGACAGGGTTTCGCCATGTTGCCCAGGCTGGTCTCGAACTCCTGGGCTCAGGCAATCCTCCGGCCTCAGCCTCCCAAAGTGCTTGGATTACAGGTGTAAGCCATGCACCTGGCCTAACCCTAACTTTTGCTATAACAAGAGGCTCTCATGCATGAATTCTTTAGAAGAGACCTACAACTTTTGAAACTCTGAAAAACCACTAGACTGGATTATTTCAATTGCCCTCACATCCCTAATAAGTCCCATTAAAGTCAGTAACATATTTGAGCAAGAAGTGTAAGCAGGTACTATCACTTCCATCTTACAGACTAGAAACAAACACAGGAGAAGGAAGCAAACTCTCATTGATGGTAATGCCAAGACTAGCATCTAATTCAGCTGACTACCAAACCAGGGTTCATATTTCCAAAAATTTTAAAGCTTTCTTTTAAGGTGTCTCACACCTGTAATCCCAGCACTTTGGGAGGCTGAGACAGGTGGATCACCTGAGGTCGGCATTTCCAGACCAGCCTGACCAACATGGAGAAACCCTGTCTCTACTAACAATACAAACTTAGCTGGGCGTGGTGGCACATACCTATAATCCCAGGTACTTGGGAGGCTGAGGCAGGAGAATCCCTTGAACCCAGAAGGCAGAGGTTGCAGTGAGCTGAGATCACTCCATTGCACTCCAGCCTGAGCAACAAGAGAGAAACTCCATCTCAAAATAATAATAATAATAAAAATAATAATTCTATGCCATAATTTGCTTATGTCACAAGCAATATGCAAAGAGGCACATGATGAAGTCATTTTACACAAAAACATGCATCCACATTTGCAGCAATACCCTTAGAGTCAATGAACATCTGTAATTAAGACCACTCCAAAAGCACTCTATTTTTGCTTCCTAAATATGGGTTTCCCCCCAATTTTTGGCCTTTTCTGAACTGCTCCACCTCCTTTTCGATTTGGGTTCCTGTTACTATATGACTCTGCATCCTATAACTACAGTTTGATGAATCACAAAAAAAAAATGCTACTTGACACAGAAAATTCACAGTCCACAGTTTTGTCAGGGTAAATTATGTAAAATGTAGCTGTTGTACAGAATTAACATTTGATGAGTATGTTGGTCTTTTATTTTTTAGGAATCAATCTAGTTTAAGTGGGATTATCACCACTGAGCCAAAATGAACCATAATTTATAAAATAATATGATAAAAATATTAAGAACGGTTGTGATCTTTAAGGTGTATTACAATTGTGTCCAAATTTGTTTCAGGTGGTTGTTACAAAGATGGGTTCTGAAGCCAGACTGCCTGTGTATTAGTCTGTTCTCACACTGCTATGAAGAAATACCCAAGACTGGGTAATTTATAAATAAATTAGGTTTAATTGACTCACAGTTCTGCGTGGCTGGGGAGGCCTCAGGAAACTTACAATCAAGGCGGAAGGCACCTCTTCACAGGGCAGCAAGAGGGCGAATGAGTGCCAAACAAACGGGGAAGCCCCTTATAAAACCATCAGATCTCGTGAGAACTCAATCACTATCAGGAGAACAGCATGGGGGAAACCACCTCCATGATTCAATTATCTCCACCTGGTCCCATCCTTGACACAAGGGGAATATTACAATGCAAGGTGAGATCTGGATGGGAACACAGAGCCAAACCATATCAGCCTGTAATCCCAACTCTGTCTTTTACTAGTGTGTGACATTAACCTAGTTACTTAACCTCTCTGTGGCTCTGTCTCCTCTTCTTTAATATGAGAATATTAAGGATTCAATGAGTTAATTTATATTGTGCCTAAGTCATAAATGCTGAGTGTTAATTTAAAAATAAATAAATAAATTGGCAAAAAAACAATTCCAGCTTGTCTAAGCCAGTATTACTTGAGATCTCTCATACATACAGAAAACCTTACCCTAATTAGAATAGGCCACTTACACAAACATGAACTTGTTGAAAAGGGAATATAACATTTCTCATACATAGACGGGACATCAATTTTCAATGGAAAAAGAAAAAGGTAATGAGTTACAAATTCAATCAAACAGCATCAGCTTTAAATAAAAAAAAGTTAGCAACATTTTCTTCTTTCCTTTTCTCCCTTCCTCCCTTTCTGAAGAATTCAATCTGAAAAGCATTAGCTCTAAAAGAGTAAAGTAGGAATCTGGGTGGTCCAGTTGGGAGGTATTGGGAGCCCTTCCCATGGGAAAAAAAGAGAATTGGCACAAGAGCCTAAGGGGGGCTGTGGTGCTGCAAGATTTGTTAGGAGGTGGGGGTGATGGTGAGTGACAAGATTTGATACATGGTAGGAGGACTGGTCAAATATGTAAACATATAGAGGATAATGAGAGCCAGGAAGAAAACTAGAATGAACTCTGTATGACTGGATTTGAATTTTAAGTGTTGATGTGAACTCAGGGTTTTCAATATAGATGGCCACTTATAGATATAAGTGTAGTGAATGTGTGTTTGTACATATCTGCATATATTCCCTAGCTTCTCACTGAGAGAATCTGCAAGATGAGCCTGGAGCATCTTGCTGTGTCAAATCATAAGAAAGTACTTAAAGAATGATGGACACACATTAAAAGGACACAAAAGGGGTTCCCACTGAACAAATCTGGGATCATGTATCAAAATAAATGATAGTAATAGGTTGTAGCCCATTAAATGAAAAAATTCATGAGCCTGTACCAATATAAATAAATAAATAGGGAGCTGAGAAAGCTTTTCCTTACAATAGAATGCCATCTGATGAATGTGCAAGAAATTATGGAATCTGAAAATCACAATTTGGTAATCATGATAGTAATAACTCAGCCAAAAAACACCAATGGATGCTAAAACTAGTGGATGAGGAATGGAATATTTAGATAGTCTCAGAGTACCTCCCCCCAAAATTACTGACTGATTAGCAAGGGGGTAAAGAGTAACTTTACAATGGACCTGACAGTATTTTAACCAAGAAATCAAGATTAACATGACCAGAAATGAGACAAATATGATTGTGTACCATCTGACAGAACACAGCAAGAACCCAGCATCAATTCTGAGATATTCCTTCCAAAAAAAAAAAAAACACAAACAAACAACATGTAACCTCAATCTAAACATGAGGAATTATCTGACAAACACTAATTAATGGACATTCTACAAAACAGCTGGCCTATAATCTTCCTAAGTGTCAAGATCAGGAAACTTAAGGAAAGAAATAAGGAATTGTTCCAGATTTTAACCATCTAAAAAGACATGACGACATGGTCCTAAGTTGAGTCCTTTTTCGAGAAAGGATGACAGCCGTGAATGGAGTTTGTGGGTTCCATGGCTATAACATTCCATCTATGGTGACAGAGGCTAGGGAGGAGAATACCCTGGATTGTACTGGATTGCAGGAAATACTCATGCCATCCACGGGTAAAGGAGCATCATGTTAGCCACTTGCTCTCAAATGATTCAAGAAAAACAACTCTACTACTCTTACAACTTTTGTGTAAGTCTGAAATTATTTCAACTGAAAAAAAAAAGCACAACCAAAACCAGGTGCAGTGGCTCATAATCCCAGCACTATAGGAGGCTGAGATGGGAGGATCACCTGAAGCCGGTAGTTGAAGACCAGCCTGGTCAACATAGTGAGACCCCATCTATTTTTAAAAATTCAAGTATTTATTGTGAAAAGATTACACACTGCATCTATTTTTCAAACTGCATCTTCATGAACCTGTTGTGACAATTAAATGGGTTAATACTCAAAAAGCACTTAGCACAATGTCTCGTATAGGAGTAGACCTTAAAAATAGTACAATATATTAAACTATTCAATCACAGACACACATGTTCTCTATCCCCCTGGCAAATGAGTATGATCAGGAAAGTCAAATGAAAGGATTCAGTCAGATGGTTGGAATTGTTACTACCACAAAGCAAATGTCAGGACCACATGACCTTGAGGCACCATTTGTACTTAATTATGTATGATCCCATAGTGCTAATTAACATATTTCCTCAGCCCTTTCATAAGCAGCCTCCTGATTAAAAATCATTTATTAGGCACAGTACAATGTATACCACACCACCAAAGCATTATCAAGTCTTGATTAAACATTGTGCTTTTCCGGTTTCTCTCGTATCCTTATCTACCATCAGGCTGACATGACGAAGCTGATATGAAGTGTCTCACCCAAGGGCACTGAGCAGTTGATGGCAGAGACAAGAGCAAATACCTTGACACCCATTGACCTTGTTTCTCCTACTGGTTCCAAATGGCCAGCTCAACTTACCAAATTTGAGGATAAAACTCTAACTTGGCCAGGTTTTTATAATAATAGGAACCCTAGCTCTATTTGTCCCTTTTCAACTTCAATCTTGCACTTAGTTCCAGATCCAAAAATATCCCTGATGCTTAATACAGGATTTTGAAAATAATCATACAGGACTCATCCTGTGCAGAAAGCTAAGTACCTTTATTTTCAAACTGTCATTGTAAAAAAAAAAAAAAAAAAAAAAAAAAAGGAAAAGAAAGAAAAATACAAACCGCTCAGACCTCGTATCTCATTCTCCTCACACCGCCTCATTCCTGGCGCACACAGTTCACTTTGACATCGAGGGGCGCTCTGCCAGGAAAGAGCCACATGGACTGCCGAAGGGAGTCACAACCTGACCCTCTCATCTCCTGCTCCTCCCCTTTTCCTGGGCTTCACTGCCAGCTTCACAAACGGTTAATTGCCTTTTCATGCAAAGAGTTTGACAGTCACTCTCCCACAAACCACACTAAAATCTTACCCCCTGTATCGTTTGTGGAAAAAAAAAAAACTGTTTCCATTTTTAGGAGAGCATAAGACCTGGCCCATTTTATTTAGAAATTAATAATAATCCTGAGAGCTCTCTTTTCTCTGTTCTGGAAGAGCAGTGAAGCAGCTCTGAAATGAAGCATTTACTACTGTGCGTGCCAGGACAAAAACAGATGGACCAAAGAAGTTTAGATGGATGAATCTGAAAAATTGGATGACCTTTATTATACCCCAAAAGTTATAAAAAATTAGAAGAGCAAAACTTACATTTGCCAGCAAGATTCTCTCCAATTTATAAATTTTATATTGTGGATCCAAACACAGGAGTTAAGGCCCACACCATTGTCTGGATAGCCAGACATCATCATCTCCCAACTGCCAGCAAAGCAGCCCACCTCAGTCTCCTTACCTGAAAAGTCTAGAAAACTGTTCTCTTCATCAATTACTACCTCCTGCCTCCAATAAAAAGAAGGAAGGTTAAGGGACTCAACTCACAGTCACACGACGTCCTGAGATTCCTGAGGTTGAGCTATGGCAAAAGATGGGTACATTTCATTAGAACACCATTCAAATGAGACCAAAAGCTGGCTTAACTCTGAGGTGGTCCAGACTTCATGCTGCTGCCTGCTCCCAATTGAAGCTACTCACCTCACACATTTACCCACTATCAACATGATATAAGAAATTGCAGATTTATAGAGTGTAATTGGGTCAGTACAAATCCAGCATCCATTACAAAATCCATTACAGTACCTGCTGTATCAAGGATGAGTCAGTAGCATGTAATTGTGTATATGTTTTGCATATAAATAAGATAGAGAAAATGTTTGCTTCACAGTCTGAATAATTCCTAAACCATGTATAAAATGTACTATTGGGAATTTATGATAGAAACAGCCAAGGCTCACCCAAACCCAGCCCTGCTCTGCTTTTGGAGTATAGGAGAATTACACTCCTCTGCTACCCCTGTACTTGTATAGAGCCTTGTGAGTAGTTGTAGCCAATGAGTTATAAGAATGTGTCATTTTGGAGCTAGAGCATATAATTGCTGGAGTGAGACTCTCCGTCTCTGCTCTTCCTCAGCCACAGTAAACCTTGTAGCACCATGCTGATGGGTGGCCTCATAAGTAGAGTGAAACTTGGAGGAGAGCCTCCCTCAACCCCCACTCAATGTACAATCGACATTTTTTTTCTCAGTAGGACGCAGTAGCTCACGCCTGTAATCCCAGCACTTTGGGAGGCCGAGGTAGGCAGATCACCTGAGGTCAGGAGTTTGAGACCAGCCTGGCCAACACAGTGAAACTCCATCTCCGCAGGAAATACAAAAATTAGCCAGGCATGGTGGTGCACACCTGCAGTCCCAGCTACTGGGAGAGGCTGATGCAGGAGAATCGCTTGAACCAAGGAGGCGGAGGTTGCAGTGAGCCAAGATCACACCACTGCACTCCAGCCTAGGCAACAGAGCAAGACTTCATCTCAAAAAAAAAAAAAAAAAAATTCTGTTTTAAGCCTACATTAGACCGTTTTCCTATATTGTATGTTCCTAAATATCCAACTCAAATCTTATTCCCCAGTCTGATATGACTTAGCAGAAATAATGCCAGGCATGACAGATACCCCAAAGAAGTAAGAGGTATACATCAGGCTTTCTAGGAGAACCTAGTGGCAACACCAAAGCCAGGGAGGAGGGTCATCCACATGTGCCCATGTAGGAAGCCTCTGAAGGCCTGAGGCACAGCAGAGGTAAGGACTATATCTACCTAGCCAGACGTCAAAAAGAGGAAACAATTCAAAGTCCAGAAAGAGAAGTGGAGTCTAAAATCATGCACCATCAATGTGGTTAGACGCTAGCCTAACTCGATGAAATTTCACCATTTTTTCCTGCTGTTTCAGATGGCTCATTGGCACCAAAGCACACTCAGGGACTCACTCTCTCACCCTGTGCTACCCTAAAAAGCACCATCTGAACTGTGACAACAAAAAGAAGCTCCCAAATGTTTGTAATTAAAATCTCTTAGAATCCTGTGAATTCTACAGATTTATTTGTATTAATTTAATTCAATGTATGTTGTTAAATATCATCCAGACAAGAATCCTTAATTATCTCTTAAGTCTTTATCTCCTTTTCAAAACAATTGACTCAAACCCCAATCACCAGCCATACACCATTTAATTCATTCTTGCTCCTACTCCAGGTACCCTGTGCATAAGCTATCGAGTCATAGAATCACGATCGATTTAAATCTTAACGGAGTCTTACAGACTAACACTCCTCCACCCCAAAAAAGCTGAACAAGAAATAAAAGCCAAATTTTTAAAAAAAGCTTTTCAATCTATCGCTGTGGTACTTTTATTTCAGACACTTCTGTATCACAAATAAAATAATGAAGCATCAGAGAGGCCACTGTAGGTTAGTATAAACGTATCAGGAAAATATCCTACTAATAATTAAACCAGAATGCAAGCTGCTGGTATCCCTTAGGTTTTTTTATTAATAGCAAGATGTTATCATTTGCTCACATTCTTCTGCTTATTAGAAAATTTGGACTGTAATTTTGGATGCTGAGTCAAAATAACTAATTAAATGATAAATGTCACTTTTTCTCCCAACTTACATAACCAGGATTTTGAATAACATATTTTTCTATTATGCCAAACCAAGAGAGAAAATATTACTCTTTGGTCTTTGGAGGAGCAAAGGGGGCTCATAAAAAGTGATTAATTTGTAAATCAATGGTACTTTTGTAACCAAGGTTTTTCAGTTTTGCTTCTTTACAACGTACTTTTTTTTTTTTTTTTTTTTTTTAAGACACAGTTTCATTCTGTCGCCCAGGCTGGAATGTAGTGGTGAGGAGCACGATCTCAGCTCACTGCAACCTCTGCCTCCGGGATTCAAGCGATTCTCCTGCCTCAGCCTCCAGAGTAGCTGGGATTATAGGCATATGCCACCACGCCCAGCTAATTTTTTGTATTTTTAGTAGAGATGGGGTTTCACTGTGTTAGCCAGGATGGTCTCCATCTCCTGACCTCGTAATCCGCCCACCTTGGCCTCCCAGAGTGTTGGGATTACAGGTGTAAGCCACTGCGCCTAGCCCATAATTTTTGTATTTTCAGTAAAGATGAGGTTTCACATTTTTGGCAAGGCTGGGCTCCAATTCCCGACCTCAAGCAATTTGCCTGCCTCAGCCTCCCAAAGTGCTGAGGTTACAGATGTGAGCCACCATGCCTGGCCACAGTACATTTTAAACGCATTCATAATCCTCAAAGCACATCACAAGCTAATTCACTACTTTGATAAAATCCCAAATGGCTTTCAAATTATCAGTGTCCCCATTTATATAAAGTTTATAGAGGCAAATGTATGGGAATCAAGCTTGTTTTACTCAAATAAGACAACAGTAAAACCTAACCTGGATTCCAAATAATTTTGTTCATTTGTAAAAGTTGTATTGTGGTCACAGCGTTCAACATTCCAGTCCTCTCCTTCCCTCTCCCCCATTTCCTACCAAAAAAAAAAAAAAGTGAAAAATATACCAATAAATTCAGCCACCAAGAGAAACTGGCAAGTTTTAACAAGTCAAAATATAAACTAAATAATACTTCTCTTTCTCACCTTTACGTCATGGATATAATCTTATATCATTCTCCAAATTCTCTGCCCCCTTAAAAGAACAGATATTATTCCAAGCATGAACAAACTACATCAACTCACTGTTAACTGGCATTTTCAGGTAATGGAATATTAACCATAATAGCAAGTATTTGTTGAGATCTGACTCTGAGCCGGCGCTGTTCTAACTGCTGGATTAGTTCATTGTTTCATCAGGATGCCCCTGTAAAGTAGGGATTGTGCTTCTTACTTCTGTTCTACAAACGGGAAAACTGCATGAAGACATCATTTATCTTGTCCTGTGGCAGCCTAGGATTCTGACCTGGGACATCAGGTCCTGGAGTTTGCTTTACTCCATACTCCCTCTCTTGTTAATCCAACGCTCTACCCAACAGAGTTGTTCCATGCATTTCTCCAATAATTTTCAAAGTCACAATATGATAATCACAGAGCAATAGAACTCTACCTAATTTTGCTTTTCTTCAGTGATTTAGAAAACCTATCAGTACTTTGAAGAATTTCAGGATCAGTCAGGATAAAATGGAAATAATAACAAAACCTACCTCGAGATACTTTTCAGAGAATTAAGAAAACTTAGATTAAATGCTTGGTCAGAGCCTGACCAATAGCATGTGTTCAATAAGTCGTAGTTATTTATTATTATCTTAATTAGATATTTGCAAGAATACTTTGAAACCATGTAAAATACAATTTGAAGAATGAATACTTGGTTCTTCTTTCTAATAATGCTGCACAATACATTCAGATCTTCCTTAAGAGTCTTAAAATTTTGTTGTAAATTGGAATTTTTGTGAAAGAAGGTATATCTTCCCATTGAAGGACATTTTCATTCAGATATACTTCTTTGTCTTCATGTCTGACTAAATTTCAATTAACAATGGTGGTTACAATGTCAACTTTACTTGGGAGACTGAGGCAGGAGGATTGCTGGAGGCCAAGAGTTCAAGACCGGACTGGGCAACATAGCAAGACCCCACGTCTACCACATTTATTTTTATTAGCTGAGTGTGGTGACATGTACTTGTAGTCCCAGCTACTCAGGAGGCTGAGGTGAAAGAATCCCTTGAGCCCAGAAGTTCAAGGGTGCCGTGACCTACGATCACACCACTGTACTCCAGCCTGGGTGACAGAGCAAGACCCCATCTCTAAAACAAACAAACAAAAATTCAGCTCCCCAGTTCTGCAGCCACCAGACTCTATCAAGGGATTTATAATCAATCAAATATGCCATTGCTCTTGAGATCCAAATTTTTATAAAGCCTTATAGTAAAGTTTTTTTAAAGTGCATAAATCATGCTAATTTTGTACTTTCATGTCTGCATTTTCTTATAGAAGAAAAGAAGAAATGCTAAGTAACACTCCACCGAGCCCTCCTTTCCCCTGCTATGGAAGGCAAGTCCTTAAGCTTGCTGGGACGGAGCACGGATGACTGAGGCAGGATGATGATATTGTAAGAGAAACGCATCTCTGAATTTCCCTCTTACCAGAAACTGTATCCTGTTTCTTGGAGACAGGACCCACAGAAATGAAGACTTACTCTGAATAAGAGTCCTATATAGTCCTGTTTTCCAGAAAAGGAAAAAGAAGCAGGAACACAGCAAAGCCCAGCTGAAGCTGAGCAAAAGCACACCCAGGACACAGTTCCTGGCTTCAATTCTTCCCTCCAGGTCTCGGGGTGGTCAGACTATTCAATGGTAAGGCTTTGGGAAATGCCTCTCTGTAAACAACGGCAAACCAGGCACAGGGTGGACACCTGATCAATGTTAAATAAGTAGTATGCTAAACACAGTGAATGAGTGGTATTTGGTTTGGAGGTTTTTTTTTTTTTTTTTTTTCATTTTTAGTTTAAAGTCTGAAGCGTGCAGCTCAATGAATTTTCACAGAATTCTACACCTGTGGAACCACACTCAAATCAAGATACAGAACATTTTCCCTACTCCAATATTACTTTTAAATTATTTTAAAATTTTATCTAAAGAAAATGCTGTGATCTGAATGGATCCCTCAAAATTCCTGTGTTGAAACTTAATCACCTATATGACAGTATTAAGAGCTGGGGCCTTTACAGAGTGAGTAAGACATTAGGGTGGAGTCCTCATGGGTGAAATTCGTGCCCTCATAAAAGGACTTGAAGGAGCAGGTTTGTCCCCTCCATCCCTCCCGCCATGTGGGACAGTGTTCACCCCTTCAGTTGTATGCGGATGCTGCAGAGAGGTCCTAGGCAGACACAAACTGCCAGGGCTTTGATTGGACTTCCCAGCCCTCAGAATGGTGAGAAAATAAATTTCTGTTCTTTATAAATTACTCAGTCTCAGGTGCTTTCTTATAACAGCATGAATGGACTAAAACAAAAAGTTAGACTGCATAAATAGTATTTTTACTTTTACAGTGAGCTGAAAGACTATTAGGGAAGGTGGAGTGAATGATTAAAGGCAGTGAGGTCAAGGGGTTGAAAGTACAGGCTTGGGAATCAGCAAGACCTGCCACCCACTATATTTGACATTTTGCAAAACAAACCTCCCTGCTCCAGTTTCTTCACATGTATTATAAGAAAATATATCTGTGGGTGAGTCTTACGAGGATGAAACGAATTAACACATGTAAAGGCTCACAGAGTGCTGGGGGACACAAAATAGGTAAAAATTCAATGAATGACAGGTATCAATATTATTAATTAATCATTTTAATATTCAGCTGATGTACAGTCTTTTTGGACCAAAACATCTTCCTTCTTCTTGGCTTTCACTATCTTGGCATTCATTATCACTTGCATGTGATAATGCCCTCAAGAGTAGATAGATAATATTTTCATTCCTATAATTTTAATTTAGCTGTTGAAGAAAACTGTATGTCATTTGAATTACTATATCAGTATCAAATCCTATTTTAAAAGCAATTGTTGGCCGGACACCGTGGCTCATACCTGTAATACCAGTACTTTGGGAGGCCAAGGCAGGTGAATCACCTGAGGTCAGGAGTTCGAGACCAGCCTAGACAACATAGAAAAAACCCGTCTCTAGAAAAAATACAAAAACTAGTCAGGCATGGTGGCACATGCCTGTAATCCCAGCTACTGGGAAGACTGCGGCAGGGGAATCACTTGCACCCGGAAGGCGGGCATTGTAGTGAGCCAAGATCATACCACTGCACTCCAGCCTGGGCAACAGAATGAGACTCTGTCTCAAAAAAAAAAAAAAAAAAAAAAGGCAATTATTAATAATTCAAAGAGAGAATAAACTTATACTGTCTTTGCTCAAACAGGCTGCTATAATCAGAATAAATATTCTACAATGATCATGCTATTTATTTTTCAGAGCTTCCAATTTTTTGAAGCCTAAAATGGTTTAATTCTATCCCCCAAGCAATTAATATGTTCTACGAAACAAATCAGAGCTGGAGAACCAAATTAACACCTTTCAAGAGTGATATATCAATGCAGGATTCTACAGAATGCTTTATGACCTTGCCACCTAATTTAATGGATAAGTTCGAAGCATCAGAATGCCCAGCATGACTTGAATTCTTTCAGATACTAAAAAGCATACAATCATATCAAGTGCAAATTCTCAGCAGAAAAACAAAACTTCACTACAATGTATGAAATTCTTCTGTCAAATCCCTTATCTTTACCCTAAAACTAGACTAAAATCCTCTTAATTAACCCAGACTTAAATGAGTTAGGAAAGAAGGTGTTTTGTGCAAATAGATAAGAGCTATGACAAATGAACACTAGACCTCCTTCTGGCCTCACATAACTGATGAATCATATTCCAAGACTGAGGCCTCTCAGATGTGACTACCTCACCATGGTCCTTAGGCTGGAGCAACTGACCAGCCTTTCTACAAAACCCGGTTGAAGGGTACATCACAGGCCAAACACCTCAGTCACATTTCCACCATATCAAAGTGTATAGACTTGGTTGGGCACGGTGGCTATCACCTGAAATCCCAGCATTTTGGAAAGCTAAGACGGGTGGATCACTTGAGGTCAGAAGTTCAAGACCAACCTGGCAAAAGCTGTGTCTACTAAAAGATACAAAAGTTAGCTACGCATGGTGGCATGCACGGTAGTCCCAGCTACTTGGGAGGCTAAGGCAGGAGAATCGCTTGAGCCCCGGAGGCCAAGGTTGCAGTAAGCCGAGATCACACCACTGCACTTCAATCTGGGCAACAAAACAAGATCCTGTCTCCAAAAAAAATGTCACAACAAAGTGCATAGACTTGTTATTAATTTCTCCCATGACCTCACTCCCTGCTCTCCACGGAGTTAAAGTTCTTTGGGGAGACGAACACGGAAAATTGCCTTTGTGTCCCCCAAAACTGTCTCCAATATTCCTTTTAACTTGACTTTAGGGACTAAAGTGCAAAAGAATGAGCCTACCCAGAAATGCCCTAGATCGGACACATGAAACAGCAATTAATACATGTTTCTGGAAGCAATTATCAGATAGTACTGCTAGACAGTGGGAAGATCCTAAACAGCCCCACAAACAATGAAATCCTTCAAGGCTGCTTCCTTCCCTTAAAATAGAAAGGCTCCAAGATGGCACCTTTCTTTTCCCCAGCCCCTCCTCTGATACATCCGCCTGGGTAGAGAGGCTGACAAGGAACTTCTGTATTTTTTCCTTAAGAGAACTTAGAGAATGCCTTTATCTTGAAGTGGAAAAAAGAGACTTTAAAAAAAGAGAGAGAGGGTTATTATTATTATTATTATTATTATTATTGTGATTGCACTGAAAACAGGGCATTGACAACAGAGGCCAATCATAGGTACTGATAGTCCTGATATGAACAGAGGAACAAGAACTTATTGTGCTGATGAATGGTGAACCAATACAGAAATTGTTCAGAAAGATACCAAAATCCTATGTGGGAGATAAAAGGAGAAGAGCAGATCAGATGGGAGGTGAGAACCTGGAGCAAGATTCTAGAAGGTGGATTAAGGAACATGGCAAAGAAGAGTGATAGATTAGGTGACTTTATTAGTCCATTCTCACACTGCTATGAAGAGATACCTGAGACTGTGTAATTTATAAATAAAAGAGGTCTAATTGACTCAGTTCCACATGGCTGGGGAGGCCTCAGGAAACTTACAATCAAGGTGGAAAGCACTTCTTCACAGGATGGCAGGAGAGAGAATGAGTGCAGAGCGAAGAGGGAAGCCCCTTATAAAACCATCAGATCTCGTGAGAACTCAATCACTATCACGAGAACAGCATGGGGGAACTGCCCCCATGAGTCAGTTATCTCCACCAGGTCCTGCTCTTGACACATGGGGATTATTACAATGCAAGGTGAGATTTGAGTGGGGACACAGAGCCAAACCATATCAGTGACAAACACGAGATTGCCAGGCCAACCACTGCCAAGGACTGAGGGCTGAGCTTGGTTAATGAAGTCAAAAAAGTTAGGAGGGTGAGCAGCATCCGAAGCATGATCCTCAGATGCTGGAACCTCCGGAGTAGCATCGTAAGTCGGAACTCCCTTACGACTTGACCTAGAAACTTCCTCTCCATCTTCCAGGGCAACATTCAAGGGATGACTGAGCTATAGGATGAGTCAGGATTGACAGAGTATACACAGCAATGATTAAGCTAAATTACATGCACACATGAGCACACACGTGCACATGTACACACACCATAAAATAGCTGGTGATAGCTAGGAAAAGAGAGGAAGCTCACCCCAGAAGTCTCCTGGGATGCTACGAACCTAGGGCTGCATTGTAATGTTTTAAATAGTTTTGGGAGGCATAAGAAGGATAAAACTTTTTTAAAATAATAACAAAGACAACCATGTAACGGTTAAAGAAGCAGGTATTGGAGTTATTCTGAGTTTGAATCCAGCTCTGACCTTGGAAAAGTTTTAACGACTTTTTCCTCAATTTTGTTATCTATAAGATGAGGACAATAAATATTTGCTTATGTCCTCAGGTTGTTCCAAGGTTAAATTTGCATAAAGTGCCTTGAACCTCCCTGAGTAAATAACAAGGTCAGTCCGTGGATACTCATGGTGGTGGTAGCAATGGTGATAATGATATATATGAATATAACCCTGATGTTCAGAGAGTTCAAATCCTCTTCTTTGTTAATTTTTCCATTCTGCCAATAAATCAGATATATAATCAGCAAAAACAGGAGCCTCACTCTGACTAAAACAGAATTCATTTGCTTTAAAAGCATTACATTAAATCAGGTCTGAGGAAGTCCTGCCATGAAATAAATCAGTATCTATAATAAACAGTATTAGCTGTAATATCATGGAAGTAACATCCTCACAGAGAAAATAAGGTAACGAGACGTTAAAAGATCTCTCTCCCATTAAATAACTATGTAGACAAATGCTAAAAGGAAGAATGACTGCTCCGCTTCTAAAATCCCCATTAATGAATGCTTCCATGGTACTTTAGATTATTTTATTTACTCTTCACAAAAATCCAATAAAGAATATACCATCCCCTATTTACAAATGAGAAAACGGAGGCTTAGAAAAGTAGAGACGCTTGCCTGTGATTACTCAGTTAGGAAAGGGAGGAGCTAAATACACATGCATTTGCCTCAAAGGCCTTCGTCCCCTACCCCTGGTTCAGGGAGGTCAGCAGGAATCAAGCCAACTTACCAAATCTGAGACTGGGATACCAGTAAACTGTATCGATGCGAATTTTGACAATCTCTTTCTACAAAAGAAAACAAACTGAATGCAAAACACAGCATGAAAATAGTTTCACCTGGAACCCAACATGCACATACTCAAAATCAAATATAAAATTTTGAGCTATACCAGGCATCTATAAAAACAGAGATTAAAACTTATATTCCTCCTGCAAACAAAACAGAAATCATGGACATGAACCAGGGTAATACAAAACATGAAATTTTGCCCATCACTAGAATATTTGTACAACCAGTGCTCATAAAACAAAATTGAGACAGAAGTATGTCAGTAACAGAGTCAGAAGATCTATGAGTCTGCCTGACATTCAGTCACATTAAATAAAGTATAGATAAGTTCATGTATGTGTAAGTGTGTATATGGTCTTAAATTTTTTTATTTTTTTATTTTTCCATAAGTTATTGGGGTACAGGTGGTATTTGGTTACATAAGTTCTTTAGTAGTGATTTGTGAAATTTTGATGCACCCATTACTATGGGTACACTGTACCATATTTTTAGTCTTTTATCTCTCATCCCCCTCCCACTCTTCCCCACAAATCCCCAAAGTCCACTGACGCATTCTTATGCCTTTGTGTCCTCATAGCTTAGCTCCCACATATCAGTGAGAACATGTGATGTATGGTTTTCCATTCCTGAGTTGTTACTTCACTTAGAGTAATAGTCTCCAATCTCATCCAGGTCACCACAAGTGCTGTTAATTCATTCCTTTTTATGGCTGTGTATTATCATATATATATATATCAGTTTCTTTATCCACATGTTGATTGATGGGCATTTGGGTTGGTTCCAAGATTTTGCAATTGTGAATTGTGCTGCTATAAACATGCATGTACAAATATCTTTTTCGAATAATGACTTCTTTTCCTCTTCGTAGATACCCAGTAGTGGGATTGTTGGATCAAATGGTAGTTCCACTTTTAGTTCTTTAAGGAATATCCACACTGTTTTCCATATCAGTTGTACTAGTTTACATTCCCACCAGCAGTGTAGAAGTGTTCCCTGTTCACCACATCCACACCAAAATCTACCATTTTTTTATTTTTTGATCATGTCCATTCTTGCAGGAGTAAGGTGGTACCACACTGTGGTTTTGATTTGCATTTCCCTGATCATTAGTGATGTTGAGCATTTTTTCACATGTTTGTTGACCATTTGTATATCTTCTTTTGAGAATTGTCTATTCATGTCCTTAGCCAACTTTTTGATGAGATTTGTTTTTTTTCTTACTGATTTGTTTGAATTCATTGTAGATTCTGGATGTTAGTCCTTTTCAGATGTATAGAATGTAAAGATTTTCTCCCACTCTGTGGTTGTCGATTTACTCTGCTGACTGTTCCTTTTGCCACGCAAAAGCTATTTAGTTTAATTAAGTCAGAACTATTTATCTTTGTTTTTACTGCATTTGCTTTTGGTTTTCTGGTCATGAAATCCTTGCCTAAGCCAATGTCTAGAAAAATTTTTCCAATATTATCTTCTGGAATTTTTATAGTTTCAGGTCTTAGTTGATTTTTGTACAAGGTGAGGAATGAGGATCCAGTTTCATTCTCCTACATGTGGCTAGCCAATTATCCCAGCACCTTTTGTTGAAAAGGGTATCCTTTCCCCTGCTTTATATTTTTGTTTACTTTGTCGAAGATCAGTTGGCTATGAGCATTTGGGTTTATTTCTGGGTTCTCTATTCCATTCCATTGGTCTATATGCCTACTTTTGTACCAGCACCATGCTGTTTTGGTGACTACGGCCTTAGAGTATAGTTTGAAATTAGGTAGCATGATGCCTCCAGATTTGTTCTTTTTGCTTAGTCTTGCTTTGGTTATGCAGGTTCTTTCTTGGTTCCACATGAATTTTAGAATTTTTTTTTAATACTGTGAAGAATGATGGTGGTATTTTGATGGGAATTGAATTGAATTTGTAGAATGCTTTTGGCAGTATGGTCATTTTCACAATATTGATTCTACCCATCCATGAGCACGGGATGTGTTTCCATTTGTTTGTGTCATCCATGATTTCTTTCAGCAGTGTTTTGTAGTTTTCCTTGTAGAGGTCTTTTAACTCCTTGGTTAGGTATATTCCTAAGTTTTGTTTTGTTTTTGTATTTGTTTTCGTTTTTTGCAGCTATTGTAAAAGGGATTGAGTTCTTGATTTCATTCTCTGCTTGGTCGCTGTTGGTGTATAGAAGAGCTACTGATTTGTGTACATTAATCTTTTATCCACAAACTTTGCTGAATTCTTTTATCAATTCTAGGAGTTTCTGGAGGAGTCCTTAGGGTTTTCAAGGTAAACTATCATATTGTCAGCAAACAGTGGCAGTTTGACCTCCTCTTTACCGATTTGGATGCCCTTTATTGCTTTCTCTTGTCTGACTGCTCTGGCTAGGACTTCCAGTACTACGTTAAAGAGGAGTGGTGAGAGCGGATATCCTTGTCTTGTTCCCGGTCTCAGAGGGAATGCTTTCAGCTTTTCCTAATTCAATATTATGTTGGCTGTGGGTTTGTCATAGATGGCTTTTATTACATTAAAGTATGTCCCTTGTGTGCCACTTTTGCTGAGCATTTTAATCATAAAGATATGCTGGATTTTGTCAAATGCTTTTTCTGCATCTATTGAAATGATCATGTAATTTTTTTTTTTTTTTTTTTTTTTTTTTTTTTTTTTTTGAGACAAAGTCTTGCTCTGTCATCCAGGCTGGAGTGCAGTGGTGTGATCTCAGCTCCATGCAAACTCTGCCTCCTGGGCTCAAGCAATTCTCCTGTCTCAGCTTCCCGTGTAGCTGGGACTATGGTCACCTGCCACTATGCCTGGCTAATTTTTGTATTTTTAGTAAATGGGGTTTCATCTTTTGGTCAGGCTGGTCTTGAACTCCTGACCTTAAGTGATCTACCCTCCTCAGCTTCCCAAAGTGCTGGGATTTACAGGCATGAGCCACTGCACCCAGCCATTATTTTTGTTTTAATTCTGCTTATGTGGTGTATCACGTTTATTGACTTGTGTATGTTAAACCATGCCTGCATCCCTGGTATGAAACCCACCTGATCATGGTGGATTCTTTTTGATATGTTGTTGGATTCAGTTAGCTTTTGTTAAGAATTTTAGCATCTATGTTCATCAAAGATAGTTTTCTTTTTTGGTTACATCCTTTCCTGGTTTTGGTATTAGGGTGATACTGGCTTCATAGAATGAATTAGGGAGGGTTCTTTCTTTCTCTATCTTGTGGAACAGTGTCAAAAGGATTGGTACCAATTCTTCTTTGACTGTCTGGTAGAATTCTCCTGTGAATCTGTCTGGTCCTGGATTTAATTTTGTCAGTAATTTTTAAGTTACCATTCCAATCTCACTGCCTGTTATTGGTCTGTTCAGGGTATCTAATTTTTCTTGATTGAAGCTAGGAGGGTTATATTTTTCTAGGAATTTATCCATCTCTTCTAGGTTATCCAGTTTATGTACACAGAGGTGCTCATAGTAGCCTGGAATGATCTTTTGTATTTCAGTGGTGTCAGTTGTAATACCTCCTGTTTTGTTTCTTAGTGAGGTTATTTGGATTTTCTCTCTTCTTTTCTTGGTTAACCTTGCCAATGGTCTATCAATTTTATTTATCTTTTCAAAGAACAGCTCTTTGTTTCATTTATCTTTTATATTATTTTGTTTCAATTTCATTCTGCTCTGATCTTCGTTATTTCTTTTTTTTGGCTGAGTTTGGATTTGGTTTCTTCTTGTTTCTCTAGTTCCTTGAGGTGTGACCTTAGATTGCCTGTTTGTGCTTTTTCAGTCTTTTTAATGTAGGTGTTTAGGGCTGTGAACTTTCCTCTTAGCACCACCTTTGTTGTATTCCAGAGGTTTTGATAGGTTGTGTCATTATTGTAGTTCAGTTTGAATAATTTTTTAATTTCCATCTTTATTTTGTTTTTGACCCAATGCTCATTCAGTAGCAGGTTATTTAATTTCCATGTATTTGAATTGCTTGAGGGTTCCTTTTGGAGTTGATTTCCAATTTTATTCCACTGTGGTCTGAGCAAGTGCTTGATACAATTTCAATTTTCTTAAATTTATTGAGGCTCGCTTTATGGCCTATCATATGGTTTATCTCGGAGAAAGTTCCATGTGCTATTGAATAGAATGTGTATTCTGCAGTTGTTGGATGAAATGTTCTGTGTATATCTGTGAAGTCCATTTGTTCCGAGGTATAATTTAGATACATTGTTTCTTTGTTGACTTTCTGTCTTGATTACCTGTCCAGTGCTGTCAGTGGAGTATTGAAGTCCTCCACTATTATTGTGTTGCTGCCTATCTCATTTCTTAGGTCTATTAGTAATTGTTTTATAAATTTGGGATCTCCAGTATTAGCTGCACATATGTTTAGGATTATAATATTTTCCTATTGGATAAGGTCTTTTATCATTATATAGTGTTCCTCTTTGTCTCTTTTAACCACGGTTGCTTTGAAGTTTGTTTTGTCTGATATAAGAATAGATACCCCTGCTTGCTTTTGATGTCCGTTTACATGAAATGCCTTTTTCCACCCCTTTACTTTAAGTTTATGTGAGTCCTTAAGCTAGTGTATGTCACCTTAAGCTAAGTTTATGTTACCTTAAGTGAGGTGAGTCTCCTGAAGGCAGCAGATAGTTAGTTGGTGAATTCTTATCCAGTGGAGCATTTAGGCCATTTACATTCAATATTAGTATTAAAATGTGAGGTATCTTTGCATTCATCATGCTCTTTGTTGCCTGTGTACTTTTGTTTTTTTGTTTTTTGTTTTTGCTTTTTAACTTGTATTTTTGTTTTATAGGTCCTGTGTAATTTATCCTTTAAAGAGATTCTGTTTTGATATGTTTCCAGGATTTGTTTCAAGATTTAGGGCTCCTTTTAGCAGTTCCTGTAGTGGTGGCTTGGTAATGGAGAATTCTCTCAGCATTTGTTTGTCTGAAAAAGACTGTATCTTTCCTTCATATATGATGCTTAGTTTCACTGGATACAAAATTCTTGGCGATAATTGTTTTGTTTGAGGAGGCTGAAGATAGGGCCCCAATCCATTCTAGCTTATAGGGTTTCTGCCAAGAAATCTGCTCTTAATCTGATAGATTTTCCTTTAGAGGTTACCTGGTGCTTGTGTCTTACAGCTCTTAAGATTCTTTTCTTCATCTTAATTTTGGACAACCTGATGACAATGTGCTTATGTGAAGATCTTTTTGTGATGAATTTCCCAGTTGTTCTTTGTGCTTCTTGTATTTGGATGTCTAAGTCTCTAGCAAGGCCAGGGAAGTTTTCCTCAATTGTTCCCCCAAATAAGTTTTCTAAGCTTTCAGAATTCTCTTCTTCCTCAGGAACACCAATTATTCTTAGGTTTGGTCATTTAACATAATCCCAGACTTCTTGGAGGCTTTGTTTATATTTTCTGGTTTTCTTTTCTTTTCTTTTTTTTTTTTTTTTTTTTTTTTTTTGAGATGTTCTTGCTCTGTCACCCAGGCTGGAGTGCGGTGACGTGATCTCGGCTCACTGCAACCTCCACCTCCCAGGTTCAAGCAATTCTTCTGCCTCAGTCTCCCAAGTACCTGGGACTACAGGTGCACGCCCCCATGCCTGGCTAATTTTTGTATTTTTAGTAAAGATGGGATTTCACCATATTGGCCAGGCGGGTCTCAAACTCCTGGCCTCGTGATCTGTCCACCTCAGCCTCCCAAAGTGCTGGGATTACAGGTGTGAGCCACTGCACCTAGCCCCTGTTTATATTGTCTTATTCTTTTTTCTTTGTCTTTGTTGGATTGGGTTAATTCGAAGACCTTGTCTTTGAGCTCTGAATTTCTTTCTTCTACTTGTTCAATTCTATTGCTGAGACATCCCAGAGCATTTCATATTGCTAAAAGTGTGTCCAAAGTTTCCTGAATTTTTTATTGTTTTATCTTAAAGTTATCTATTTCCTTCAATATTTCTCCCTTCACTTCTTGTATCATTTTTTGGATTTCCTTGCATTGGGCTTTGCCTTTCTCTGGTCCTTCCCTGATTAGCTTAATAGCTAACCTCCTGAATTTTTCTTTCTTTTTTTTTTTTTTTTTTTTTCCAGGTAAATCAGGGATTTCTTCTTGGTTTGGATCCATTGCTGGTGAACTAGTGTGATTTTTGGGGGTGTTGAAGAGCCTTGTTTTGTCATATTACCACAATTGGTTTTCTAGTTCCTTCTCATTTGGGTAGGCTCTGTCAGAGGGAAAGTCTAGGGCTGAAGGCTGTTGTTCAAATTCTTTTGTCTCATGAGGTGTTCCCTTGATGTAGTACTCTCTCCCTTCTCCTATGGATGTGGCTTCCTGTGAGCCTAACTGCAATGATTGTTGTCTCTCTTCTGAGTCTAGCCACCCAGCAAGTCTACCCAGATCCAGGCTGGTACTGGGGGTTGTCTGCACAGAGTCCTATGATGTGAACTGTCTATGGGTCTCTCAGCCATGGATGCCTGTTCCAGTGGAGGGGGGCGTGCATGCAATGGACGCCGTGAGGTTTCTTAGCTTTGGTGGTTTAATGCTCTATTTTTGTGCTGGTTGGCCTCCTGCCAGAAGATGGAACTTTCCAGAGAGCATCAGCTGTGGTAATATGAGGAGGAACCAGCGGTGGGCAGTGCCCTAAAACTCCCAAGATTATATGCTCTTTTTCTTCTGCTACCAGAGTGGGTAGGGAAGGACCATCAGGTGGGGGCAGGGCTAGCCATGTCTGAACTCGGACTCTACTTGGGCAGGTCTTGCTGGGGCTGCTGTGGGGGATGGGGGTGAGATTCGCAAGTCACTGGAGTTGTGTACCTAAGAGAATTATGACTGCCTCTGCTGAGTCATGCAGGTTGACAGGGAAGTGGGAGAAAGCCAGCAGTCACAGGCCTCATCCAGCTCCCACACAAACCAAAGGGCTGGTCTCACTCCCAACATGCTGCCCCCAGTCCGTTTCCAGTTGGAGGGCAGAGAGTGGAGAGCCATACAGGCTTGAAAACCTGCCCCAGGCTACCCTCCTCCCAGCTGCGAAAGAAAGGGCTTGGTTCTTCCCCAGCCTGTGGAGTCTGCACACCAGATTTGCACTCTCCCCCAAGTTCTAGCCAGGAGGCTTCTCACCCCGTTCAAATTGTTAGAGTTCAGCTAGAGATTTCCTTCTCCCTGTGGAGTTTTACCCCCTGCTCCTCTCCTGTTGGATCCCTGTGGTGCCAGGCAGGAATGGGCTGCTTAGGGAGCCAGCGAGCTCTCAGGACCTTTCTGCTACTTCCTCTACCCCTGTATTTCACTCCACTCTCCGAATTGACTCAGCTCCAGGTAAAGTTGGAAAATTCTCCCGCTAACAGACCTTCAGCTTCTCCAGTGGGAGTGGGTGTTCAGGAGAGGAGGGTCTCCCTTCCCCACTTCCACAGTTGGGGCACTCACAGTTTTGCGGGGTTTGGGGGGGAGTCTCCCGGGTCCTGCAGGAGCAGTCTATTTCCTTCAGAGGGTTTGTGGGTCCCCTCGGATTGCTGATTTGTTCTTGCAGTTGATCTGGAGCTAAAATTCACAATGCGAGCCCCGCAAGCTTCTCTGTCTGGAGCTGCAATCTAGTCCTGCCTCCCGTCCGCCATGACGATCCGAACGGTCAGAAGAGAAAGCTGGTCTTAAATTTTTCTACAGGACTTATCTAATATATAATTCTATAAACATTTACAAATAGATTAATAATTAAATTATTCACCCTACCGCTACTAATAGAATATTTGTTGGGATTTTAGTTCTTAAAATTAAATGCCTTCATTTATCCTTTCTTCCTTCTTTTCCTTCTTCACCATATATTCACTTTAGCTGCATAGACAGTTTGGCAACAACCTTAGAACAAATGTGAATCTGGCGGGTATAAGAGAAAGTCACCCCGTTTTGTGACCAAGCCCTACCTAAGACAAACCCATGAAAAAGAAATGAAATATATGTGAGGTGTAGAGAAGGCTCCTAAAGAACCAGCCCATCTGCCTTTTCAGACACCCAGTCTCAGATGCAAAATCACTGTGAGACTCATTGGTTCAGGGATGACAGTATACTTGGCACTAGGCAGGATTCTGAGGACACAGTGCCTGCCTAGTAGAAGATCAGAGGCTGGACAGAAGACAGACATGGAACCAACAATTACAGAGCCATTTGACTAGAGTTGTAGTATGCACCAGATGCAGTGGCTATGAAAGAGTGTTCACCCTTGAATTAAAAGGCTCTCTTATTCTGGTGTATTAACATGTACCGCATATAAATATTTGCTGGCAGGCTGGGTGCAGTGGCTCACGCCTGTAATTCCAGCACTTTGGGAGGCCAAGGCAAGAGGGTCACGAGGTCAAGAGATCGAGACCATTCTGGCCAACATGATGAAATCCCATCTGTACTAAAAAATACAAAAATTAGCTGGGTGTGGTGGCACATGCCTATAGTCCCAGCTACTCGGGAGGCTGAGGCAGGAGAATCGCTTGAACCTGGGAGGTGGAGGTGGCAGTGAGCCGAGATCGCACCACTGCACTCCAGCCTGGCAACAGAGTGAGATTGTCTCTAAATAAATAAATAAATAAATAAATAAATATTTGCTGACATAAAGTACAGATGACAAAAGATCCATATGATATACCCAGACCATCTTTTCCACCATTGCATACCAGTGAGCTTTAACTTATCAAATCCTCACATCAGCGCCAAGTTGCAGATCACTACCATCCCATGTCCTCTAATATTTAATCTCATTTTCCACCTTTAGTTTCCAAACCAACATGGACTTTGTCAGACACCTTCCAGTTTAGGTTGAAGGTCATCACCTGGTCATTTAGATTGCTGTGTTCTCAATATAATAGAGGCATATGGCTAATGTGTCCTTAATTGTGTTATTTTGTTGTGCTCTGTTGCTATCGCATCTCCTGAATTTTCTTCAGCCAATTGCTGTCAAGTGCATTTAATGTCTTCTATCTCATTTTAGCTCATTACCAATATTTACCTCCCCATAGAGTCAATATTCTGCTGTAGAAATATTTTACACTGGCACAAAGATTCACTCTGTGATAGTTTCTTGAAAGTGAAGCTATTCCTTTCTGGAAGGCCTGCACAGCCATTGTAAGAGCTGATTTCTTTTAGCTTTTCAGTGTATAGCAACATTCTTTATTCAGTATGTCACTGTTCCCATGTTACACTTAAATTACATGATAATGTACACAGTGTCACTGTATTCTGGGAAAATAGGTTACTGTAGATGTCAGCAACAAGTGGCAGAGCCCACAGACAATGTCATTTACTCACCCTCCAGTCAATAAAAAATACACCTAAGATCTTAATAGAAAGATCTTAAGGTATTAATGAAAGATCCAAAATCTCTGTACTCCTGTATAATGAAATGCTTTTTCCCTGAATGCACTATACTTACTGTAGCTTCAAGTTTCCTCTTCCTTCTCACAAAATGGGGTAAGAACCATTTTTAATATCCTTGGTCTATAATACAATTGAAATGCTTCATATAGAAATTAGAAAACACTGTGATTGTACTTAGTGTATACTTTTCTAATTTTTTACATTATGAAATTGGTTATATGGTTTTACAAAATCAGTTGTATGGTTATATGGTTTTTCTAACCATAGAAACTGAACAGGTTACCTCGTACCTCCTGGACACAATTTACCTTTTTTTTATTTCTTTTATTTTTTTAAGTGTATTGTTTCCACACGTTTCAAACATTGGTTTTAAGATAGAATTTGTGATTTGAATCTTTTAGGTTAGATAACATCTATATTTTCAGTGAAAATCCTAAATGTACTAAGAAGTGAAGCATTTTTCAAAACTTGATATAGCTTACTCCAGATCATGAGTTTTATAATTTTAGCTATTCAGGGAAAACATTACCAACTTACAAAAAAATAGCACAGAGTTTCATTATGAAATTTGTAGTGCATCAATACCAAATTTCTCCACTAAGATTTTTCAAAGGTGTGTAGGCACCAAATTTCTCCACAAAGGTTTTAAAGAGGATATTAGAAGTGGACTTAGAATGCAGGGTGGCAGCTGGTCAGACATGACAGACTTGAACAAATGTGCCAATAAAGCTCTTATGGTTTATTGGGTAATTATGGGAAGTGGCATTGGTGCCAGCCAATCAGATTCCTGGGCAGCTACTTCTAAACCCACTTACTCTTAAAGTAGATCATTAAAAATGCACTTTGGTGGAGAAGCTTTTCTCCTACTCAACATAAATAGTCTATTTGCGAAGTTAGTCATTTGGTCAAAATGCAGCACATCAGTGCTGGTACAGTGAACAACCACCTCTATATTACACAATCATCTTCCATTAAAGGCATTTCAGAGTGAAGCTTTCAAACATGAGAGAAACGAATGGACCTTCCACGGGCATGCCCCCATCCATTCCTGTCCATAAAACCACATATTGACACACAAAAGCAAGTTCGTTCCATTTGTTTTCAGAGCTCTAAAAATTTCACTCCAGAGCTCCTATGTACAGTACAAGTTGAAACACATTTTTAAAATACCAAACAGAGGACAAATTTTTTAACTTGAAAAGACAAATGTTAATTCCTGGAAGCTGGTTAAGTCCATCTCCTCCTGCCAAACCACTAAACAAAGAGGTGATAACTGAAAAGCCTTCCCCGCCCCCAACCAAAAAAAAAATCACTCAAGAAGATTAGAACTTTTCCTTAATGACCTGGAGGTAAATATTCTTAAATATGCAATCATTCATTTCCCAAAACTTACAAAAGCTGAGTTGGCTCCAAATACTGTCTTGGGGAAAAGGGGGATTGGAACACATCAAGCATATCAAGAAGATTTTAGCCCAGGACTGGAAAATTGTTTTAGGGTTACTACGGGATTTACATGGATTCAAATTTTATTTTCTAATATGACGCTTACCTTCATTTCCAGAAGTCAGTAGACATCTAATCCTGGAAGTCAAGCTTCCAACCAAGTATTTTAGTCCCAGAAGAAGTATAGGCATGAAGGACTAGAAAGCTCTGCCAATAAAATCTGACTCATAACCAGGGGTGATGGTGATGTTCCAAATAGTTAATAACTAGGCACTGGCCAACCATTATGGATTCCGGATGTCACTGCCCTGGAGTAGGGTCTGAGATCCCTTTGTAGGGAGTTCCAAGGAAGCCTTTGGATTAGGGGCCAAATTAGCCCGGGCAGCAGAGGGGGTACCCAGGGTCTCAAGAAAGGGACCATTTACTGATCATCAATTCAGACATTTTTCAATATTTTAACCATTAGTGTGGACATACCTGTGCATACTGGCTGCAAATCAGTTTTGCACCTACCTATATGGAAACATCCATTTTAAAAGGAGCATTTTAAAAGGATACTGGTGACTCACATTGAAAACGTAGATGCGGGCCAGATGCAGTGGCTCACATCTGTAATCCCAGCATTTTGGGAGGCCAAGGTGGGAGGATTGCTTGAGCTCAGTAGTTCAAGACCAGCCTGGGCAATACAGCAAGACCCTGTTGCTACTTAAAAAAAAGAAGGAAGGAAGGAAGGAAGGAAGGAAGGAAGGAAGGAAGGAAGGAAGGAAGGAAGGAAGGAAGGAAGGAAGGAAGGAAGGAAGAAGAAAGAAAGAAAGGAAGGAATGGGAGGAAGAAGAAGGAGGCGGCAAAAAAATTTAAAAAAGAAAAGAAGAGAAAATGCAGATGCTGATCAAATACACCTGAGGTATTCCCCTCAGAACACGAGAAGGAAGGTGGGAGGGCAAGAAAGGAAAGAAAGGAAGAGACAAGTTCAGAAATAGCCCTGACCTATCACAACAACGAAAGGATTTAGCACTGTGGACCTTAAGGAAAACGAATCAACAGTGACTAGAAGGGAAATCTTCACCAAAAAGGGGCTCAAGGAGGTAAAAGGTAGCCTTTTCTCAAGCTGACAGGAATAACAAGTGTGCAGACCTCTGGGAGCAATGAAGTAGGTGCTGGTTTCCATCAGCATCCTAAATCCAATTTGAAACCATCATTCCATCTTCAAAGTAACAGATGAAAAAGTTTACACTGAAGACAAAGCACCTGAAGTGGAATCACATCATCAACCTGAGGCTGATGAGGCACTGCATGGATTTTCTATTACATTTCTACAGACTGAACATCTGTCTTAGAGTGAGCTTATTCAGCCTCAACCAAAAGCTTTCATATGCAGGCATAGTCATCATCACCTAAGGGCACTGAACTGAAAGATACTCTGAGGAGACAAGGCAGACCATCGGGAAATAGTTTTAACTCATGAAAGCTTATCCTGAATAAGAAAAACCACCCCAGATGAAGCAGCATGAGAAAGCAGCTATGGCCCGGCAACCAGGTTCTTTTAAAGGATGAGCCCCTTTACACCATTGCTGTGAGGAAAATGACCTTCCCCTTTCTGAAGCAAACCCAGGTACCAATGGGTAACTGACTTATTAAAAGCACAAAACACTATCATGGAGGCAGAAGAAAATTCATGTACTTCTATTTTCACACAATAGGCATCAGTAAATGTTGACCAAAAGAGTAAAAGAGCAAATATATCCAGCTCAATTTATTGTGTTATTCTGAAGGTAGGGAGTTACGACTTAAAATCCCTTCCCTGAAAACAGTGATGAGGGTAAGATCTACAGAAAATGGAGCAGGCCAAGATTCAGTATCAGCCCTGGCAGACCTTCCTTCCAGAAACCCTTAGGGAGGCCTCATAACATCCTGGAGCTCAACAGATTTGGGAAGCCATGACAGCATATCACAGGACATATCACTCTCTTCCATTTTGAAGTGTCAGCCTTTTCTTTGGGCTCTTCTACAAAGAAACACAAATTGCAAATTACTACCTTCTCCAAAACAGTTTCCCCTCAGCCTCACCATGAATAAGCAAATTGAATCCCATGTCTTAATTCTCCCCCAAGGAGATCTAAAGAAAATCTAAGCATCAAAGAAAAGACAATTTGAAGCAACCCTAACTTAAAGCTGTGCCTTCTTTCTCTGGGGAATTTTGATAGACAAGCTTCCAGATCTTAAGTTCTGAAACATTTTTGCAAATGATGTGGATGTGGAGGAAAATCTGTTGTTCTCTGTCATCTGCCCTTAAAGCTCTGCTTCTAGCCACTTGATCACAATCAGTCTCCTTGAGAGGCTGATAGACATATCTCAAAGCAGTGGCATGGTGCATTTCACAGAAAGCCTCTCCCTGGAAGGCAGAGCTCCTTGGAATGGTATCACTTTGGCCAGAAACCTTCATTTACTGCAGTGCAGCATCCATCCAAGAAATGCTCTCTCCAGGACCAATATTGCCAAGAATAATACAGACAAACGTGTTGGCATTCACAAACTTTGAAGGTAGCCCAAAAACTGAGATGCTCAGCCCACTCACAACAGAAAAAGACATGCTCCCCTAATTTTTGGTCTAGATTAACTACCACATATCTGAGAGGTCTAGCTAGGCCACTATTGGTGAGAAAAGGCTGGCACAAGAAATAATACTTTCTCTGAAAAAAAAAAAAAAAGTGGCTCATGCTTAGGAATTGGAGACTTGGGCAAAATCAGATTTTACTTAGAAGTGTACCTCTCAATGATGTCAACGATGGTGGTGTAGATCCTGCCAGTGTCTCTGTTCTACTTTGTGACTGAAGTGCAGCACTAAGGAAAAGGGTCTCCAATAGGTCAACTGAAACTAATTGACTGCCCTCAGTCTAGATCCAGTGGAATTCATACATTTGATAAAGCTGACTTGAAGTTTATCTCAGCCAACTTCCAAATGCCCTTGGGCTACAGAGAATGGAAGTGTGACTGTCATGGTCCCCTTCCTGAACACCTGTCCCTCAGCCTTTTTAACAAGGAAAGGAAATATGCAGAAGCTACAAGAGTTTTTTTGTCTGTTTTTTGTTTTGAGACGGAGTTTCACTCTGTCACACAGGCTGGAGTACAGAGGTGCAATCTCCACTGTACTCTGCCTCCTCTGCCTCCCTGGTTCAAGCAATTCTCCTGCTTCAGCCTCCCGAGTAGCTGATACTACAGGCACACACCACCACACCCAGCTAATTTTTGTATTTTTAGTAAAGTTGGGGTTTCACCATGTCGGCCAGGGTGGTCTCGAACTCCTGACCTCAGTTGATCCACCCACCTCAGCCTCCCAGAGTGTTGGGATTAGAGGTGTGAGCCACCACACCCGGCCTTACAAGAGATTTAAATATTGACAGGTACTGTTATACTCCCTCCAATTTTGTGCTAGGAAATCTTAGAATTTTCTAAACCCGTTTTCACCTTTCTAGGTAACCAGCAATCCCTCAAAATCCTAGATCTCTTTAGTGCTTACATACTCTTCTGGCTAAAATAACTTCTTACTATAAAAAGAGGGACCATTCTCTTACACGATAATTTTATTTCAGAACATTTCTGTATTTTATTCTATAAATATTCCCTAAGTTCTAAGTGCATTGATACACTGGGCTAATAGTTTGGCTTGTAAGCCTATTAGTAACTGAATTAATGCAATTTCATAAGGGACCAATTTATATTCTAGAAATAATTCACTATCCTGGACTACTTTAGGCAACTACATTCCCATGCACTAGGCTGAGCTTCATAAGCAAAATTTGCAGATGTTTTATAGCAAGGTTTGAGTTGAAGAAGAAGAGTGGCAGACACCCTGGAAAAAATAATGTTAGACATCGGAATCACAAGGCCATCAAGAGGCAGAGTAAAATTAAGAAAGATAGGCAAGGAGGCCGGGCGCGGTGGCTCAAGCCTGTAATCCCAGCACTTTGGGAGGCCGAGACGGGCGGATCACAAGGTCAGGAGATCGAGACCATCCTGGCTAACACGGCGAAACCCCGTCTCTACTAAAAACACACAAAAAAAATTAGCCGGGCGAGGTGGCGGCGCCTGTGGTCCCAGCTACTCGGGAGGCTGAGGCAGGAGAATGGCGGGAACCCAGGAGGCGGAGCTTGCAGTGAGCTGAGATCCGGCCACTGCACTCCAGCCTGGGCGACAGAGCAAGACTCCGTCTCAAAAAAAAAAAAAAAAAAAAAAAAAGAAAGATAGGCAAGGAGAAAATATCTAAATATCTTTTAAATGAGATTTGAAAAAGAGATGGTGGGGCAATGAGGTGTAAAGATAAGACAAAGGCAACTTCCAGATTTCCAGATAAACAAGCAGACATCATTCACACCCAATGAACTAGTGATGCAGAGAGGCCATCAGACCTCACATGGAGCAATGCTTCCCCCTTGCATGTTAATTATAGCAGGAGGTCTAGTCCTTGTCTAGTGTATAGCTAGTTAGATTTCTAGTTTTCCATCTCACTGCTCTAAGGAATCATTTATGTTGGCTCAAGCCACTAGAGACTAATGGATATTCCCCACTCCATAAACCAGCCGCCACATTCACGTGTTTCTATGGAGAGGCTGGGGAGGAGAACACATATGTGTGGTTTTCTACTTAACCAAAACTACCATCAACATTGATGGTGATATACTCCCATGTAAACCAAGTAGACACATATTTCTAAAATGCTGGTCACCTTAATACGTAGGCAACTATTTGTCTGATTGGATAGTGAGTTTTGTACAAAGCTGCACCAAGAATGAGAAAGAAACTCCAAGCTTCAGTGGAACAAATCCCTGTGTGACAGTAAATTTTTTAAAAACCTGCGTTGGTCTTTAGATCTGCTAAGGTTCCTAGAACAATGAAACATAACTGGCTTCCCAGGGCCCAGATTGGATTAGATAGTTGAAGAGATTGTTTGTGACTCCTTCTTCTACCAAAAATGCCAATTTTCAACCATATTACTATTTGCAGTAACTCCATCAAGGAAACTTTTTATTAATACTCAGACATTCTAATCTTAAAAGATTTCAAGTAACACCAAAGGAATAAACAGAGGAAAATAAGCAAAACAATTAGTTTATTTTCATCTTGCTTAAAAATGTCTGAAAGAATATTGAAATTATGGATATAGTTTCTTTTGACTTTGACCAGCTAAAAAGTTTAATCACTGATTAAAGTTGAGATATCATATTCAACCCAAGATACCAGGCACTCAATGACACTGTCTTCTATTTAATTAAGTAGACCATTCACATTTAAATATAAAGAAAATAAAATATATACATATATGAGAAAACATGAAAAATTGAATTGAGAAAACATGAAAAATTGAATCATATTATTTTGAATTAACTCCCAAGTCCCATGAAATTAGCACCAGAATAAAAGGAATTATTGGTAATTCTAGCTTTAATTTTAAAAAATTCACATTCCTGTCCTTGTGGCTTTTTGGTTGATATGTATTTGTGGGTGGGGGGGGGTGTTTTGTTTGTTTATTTGTTTGGTTTTTCTGCCAGGACCTGGCTCTGTTGCCCAGGCTGGAGTGCAGTGTCACAGTCACATACTTCACTGCAGCCTCAGATTCCTGGGCTCAAGCAGTCCTCCCATGTCACTGTCCCAAGT
This sequence comes from Macaca thibetana thibetana, assembly GCF_024542745.1. Classification (NCBI taxonomy): domain Eukaryota; kingdom Metazoa; phylum Chordata; class Mammalia; order Primates; family Cercopithecidae; genus Macaca; species Macaca thibetana. Next base: position 79,160,483 of record NC_065585.1, on the reverse strand, counting down.
AGCTGGGACTACAGGTATGTGCCAGCACACATGGATTATTCATTTATTTATTTATTTATTTATTTACTTTTTATAGACAGGGTCTTGCTATGTTGCCCAGGCTGGTCTCAAATTCCTGGCCTCAAATGATCCCTCGCCTTAGCCTCCCAAAGTGCCAGAATTACAGGCGTGAGCCACCACAGCTGTCCCTTGCTTGTCTTCTGTTGTGTTTTTTGCTGCTGTTCTCTACTGAGCTTCAGAAAATTCAAGGATGATGATGGCTGAAAATTTTGCTCTGTAGCCTAGAACCTAGAGGTTGGCATAACCAAATTTACATGGCAAATATAACAGTCCAGTTGCAGGGGCCCTCTGACATACTCAGGCTACTTTTGTAATTTCCAATTTAGGAATAGCAGGTTAATCTCAGTATAAGACATTTAACTCACCTACTGTAGAGCAAACCTAAATGCTGTTATGAAATAAAATGAATCTAAACCATTTCTGTGTCTGAATCAACAAGAAAGGAGTTGTATCTGCCTGAACAAGTATCCTCTAAAATTCATGGAGAGTCATTTGCCCAACACTGTGGAGAAATCACCATTATTTTGGGTGGTGAGTGGAAGTGACAGATGGCACTTAACCTTTCTGTTTTTAATAAAATTGTTTGTGAACAAGTCCTTATTTTTAAGGAGACATAATCTCTCCTTTTTCTTGTTTTTTTCCTAAAAACAATAAATGACAATTTCACTTTTTAGCCCCTCTCTAATTCTTAAAGAAAGCTGCAAGATGGAAACAGTGAGGATAAAAGCTCCATGGTAGCTGTGAAAAACAGCAGTCTTGTAGCTACTGGAGGAAACAATGTGTGCTTGGAGCTCCCACAAAAGCTTCATCCCCAGACACTTGTTACTATTTGACCTTCTGAGAGCTGACTGAAAAGCTCCACTCTTGGGCTTGTCTTTATTTGACATGACTCAGAGCTCACTTTGTGCAAGCAGCCCTATCTACAAGACATTTGTCAAAAACAATCAATGCCAATTGTTTAACATTGTGGCTGCCTGAGGCAGCATTGCAACTGTGTCTAAAAAGAGGCTGACCAAGAAAACCTAAAAGGAAAAATCAGGAAATGAGATGCCCATCAAGACTTTGAAAAACCTAAAATATTCCTGAGAGTCAAGAAAGTCATGTAAATGAGCAGGGCTATGTGCATAAACCAGGACTGTGCACGTGCCCAGAAAGATCTAAGAAGACCATGATCTCTCACCCCTGCTGACCTTGAGGCCCTCCTCATGCAGAAAGTGAAGGCTAAGGCAGACTTGTAAATAACCTCTCATGGCATTAAGGGTGTTCTCCAACACAAACACAAATACACACACACACACACACGCACACACACACACAGAGTTCTTCAACAAAGGCTGAGAGCCTTATTGGCTCAAAGTAATTAAGTAAGTCTCTGTCTAATCATTAGCTGATCACTAAGCTAATCAAGCAGAGACTTCAGTGGCCACGTATACCCTTATAGACTTTACACAGACTTTACAGAATACTAGCCCAGAAACATCACTTAATAAATAAACCAACAGGAACAACAAAAACTCTTGAGGGATGGGAGAGGAGTGAAGAGGAATGTGATTTCCAAAGCTGTCACATTATATAATTTCAATTGCCAGATTTCAACAACAACAAAAACTACAAGATATGCAAAGAATAGGAAAGTATGACATATGTTTTTAAAATTCAGTAATAGATGCTGTTCCTAAGGAAGCCCAGATGATGGACTTAATAGACCAAGACTTTAAAATACATTTTCCTGAATTACATGATAACAACGTAATTATAAGAGTTCTTAAAAGCAGGAGGGAGAACAAAAGAAGTGGTCAGATTGATGCAATGTGAGAAGGACTCAATCTCCTGTTGTTGGCTTTGATGATGAAAGAAAGAAGCCAAAAGCCAAGGAATGTGGGCAGCCTCTAGAGGCTGAAAAAAATACAAGGAAACAGATTCTCCCATGAGTCCTGTCAGGCTGCTGACACTTTGATTACAGCCCAGTGAGACCTGTGTCAGATGCCTAACCTTCTGACCCACAGATGATAAATTCGTATTGTTTTACACCACTAAGTGTGTGGTAACCTGTTACAGCAACAACAGAAAACCTATTATGAATAAACCAGGCACAGAAAGTCAAACATCACATGTTCTCACTCATGTGGGAGCTGAAAAAGCTGATCTCGTGGAGGTTAAGAGTAGAATGATGGTTACCAGGGGCTGGGAAGGGTGTGAGTTGGTTAATGGGTACCAACACACAGTTAAATAAATGGCATAAATTCTATTCAATAGCACAGTAGGGTGACTATAGTTAACAATAATTTATTATATATTTCAAAATAGCTAAAAGATTTGAAATACTCCCAACTCAAAGAAATGATAAGCATTTGAGGTGATGGATATCCCAAATACCCTGATTTGATCACTACACATTACATGCATGTATCAAAAGATCATGTGCACCCCATTAATACATATAATCATTATGTATCAATAAAAAATTTTAAGTAAAAAGTAAAATTAATTTTGTTAATATATTTTATGGCAGGGCTCATACCTGTAATCCCAGCACTCTGGGAGGCTAAAGCAGGCAGATCACTTGAGCCCAGGAGTTTGAGACCAGCCTGGGCAACATGGTGAAATCCAGTCTCTACAAAAAATACAAAAATTAGCCAGACATGGTGGTGCACACCTGTGATCTCAGATACTCGGGAGGCTGAGGTGGGAGGATCACCTGAGTCAGGGAGGTTGAGGCCACAGGGAGCTATGATCTGTGCCACTGCATTCCAGCCTGGGCAACAGAGTGAGACCTCATCTCAAAAAATACACATTTCTTTTGTATTTTACCCAATATATCAAAAATATTATTTCAATAAGAAATTGATATAAAAATGATTAAAGCATTATTTTACATTTTTAAAAGCCAATCACAGCTTTTGTTTATGAGAGTGGGGTGCTGATGTAACCAATACCTGAAAATGTGGAAGTGACTTTTGACTTGGGCGTGGACAAAGGCTGGAAACATTTTGAGGAGAACGATAGAAAAATCCTAGATTGCCATGAACAGACTGAGAGTCTGTTCAAGAAATAAGGACATTAATGACGCTGCTGATGAAGTCTGAGAAGGAAATAAGGGAGCATAGTAGAGAAAGCATACATCACCTTAGAAAGTTGCTCAGTAGGCTGGGCACAGTGGCTCACGCCTGTAATCCCAGCACTTTGGGAAGCGGAGGCGCGTGGATCATCTGAGGTCAGGAATTCAAGATAGGCCTGGCTAACATGGTGAAACCTCATCTCTACAAAAATACAAAAAGTAGCCAGACATGATGGTGGGTGCCTGTAATCCCAGTTACTCAGGAGGTTGAGGCAGGAGAATCGCTTGAACCCGGCAGGCGATGGTTGCAGTGAGCCAAGATCGCGCCATTGCACTCCACCCTGGGCGACAGAGCAAGACTCCATCTCAGAAAAAGAAAAGAAAAGAAAGGAAAGGAAAAGAACAGAACAGAACAGAACAGAAAAGAAAAGAAAAAAGAAAAGAAAAGAGAAAAGAAAAGAGTCACTCAGTAATCATTAACAGACTGTTGGTAGGTTTAGGGGAAAAACTACTCAGCAAAAATGTAACCAGTTAACCAGGACTTGCTGGTTTGGGGGATTCTCAGCCTTTCTGAATTGCAATTGATGTTAAAATTTAAGACTTTCACTGGCAGGAGAGGAAAAAGAGCTGAGTATGTGGATGCATAAACTTTTGCTAATACCTCAAAACCATCGAAAGGTCAAGGTATTTAGTCATATGTCACAAAAAAGACTAAGTGTGTGACTAATAAATCTCTTCAACCCTCCCAGGAGAAGCCAAAAATAAAGATGAGACTGTCTAAGAAAAATTTTGAAGGACCCTCTTGTCTAACTGAGTGAGTCTCCAGTGCACGTGACGTATACTGGAGACCTACAAGGTTCTTGGGAATTTTAAATACGAGCAGAAACATTCCCATCTTGGATCTAAAAGGACAGATAGAGTACAAAATGAAAGATGGCTGTTGGACAACCAAAAGTCTATAGGCAGGAAACTGGTAGAACGACTCAGTTGCAAAAATGTGCTACTTTTTCTGAAAAAAAAGAAGTAACTCAGAGCTGAGAGGCTAGAGAGTAGGACCCAAGCTACAGAGAGGATTCTCAGGCCTTGAAACCCAATAAAGTTTTCTCATTGAACTTCTTTTTTTTTTTTTTTTTTTTTTTTTTTTTTTGAGACAGATTCTTGCTCTGTTGCCCAGGCTGGAGTGCAGTGGCTTGATCTCGGCCCACTGCAAGCTCCGCCTCCAGGGTTCAAGTGATTCTCCTGCCTCAGCCTCCCGAGTAGCTGGGACTATAGGCACCCACCACGCATGTCTAATTTGTTGTATTTTTAGTAGAGACGGGGTTTCACCATGTTAGCCAGGAGGGTCTTGATCTCCTGACCTCGTGATCTGCCCAACTTGTTGAATTTTTTAATTACTGGGCTCTACTGGCTCCTTTTTTTCATTTCATGGCTTCTGTTTTTGAACAGAAATGTCTAAAACTGCTATCCTATGCCAGTCTCACTATTGCATCTTGTATGCAGATCTTTTGTTTTCTAGTTTCACAGGTTGATAGATGGAGATTAATTTTGCCCCAGGATGGATTACACCAGAGCCTCATCCATACCTAATTTAGATTATTTAGATAATCAAATTTAGAATGGTCAAGCTAACAAGATGTAGATGAGATTGTGGAGTTTGGGGTGATGCTGTAATGCATTGAGAATTAAAGACATATGTCCTTGCAAAAATGGGCACAACATGTGTGAACTTTAGAAACAGTATGCTAAGTTAAAGAAGCCATACACAAAAAGTCACATAGTGTATAATGTCATTTTTGTGGAATTTCCAGAATATGCAAACACATAGAGATAGAAAGTAGATTGGTGGTTGCCAGGGGCTAGGGGAAAGGAAATGACTGCTATGGCTATGGGGTTTCTTTTTGAGATTATGAAAATATTCTGGATTAGATAGAGATAATGGATGCACAGCTCTGTGAAAATATTGCAAACCATTGAATTGTATATTTAAAAGGATACACTTTATGGTATGGTATATGACATATTTCTTTCTTTTTTTTTTTTTTTTTTTTTTTTTTTTTTGAGATGGAGTCTCACTCTATTACCAAGGCGCAAGTACAGTGGCACATCCTCAGCTCACTACAACCTCTGCCTCCTGGGTTCAAGTGAATCTCCTGCCTCAGTCACTGAGTCACTGCCTCAGTCCCATACCTGGGACTACAGGCATGGGCCACCATGCCCAGCTAATTTTTGTATTTTTAGCAGAGACAGAGTTTCACTATATTGGTCAGGCTGGTCTTGAACTCCTGACCTCATGATCCACCCTCCTCGGCCTCCCAGAGTGCTGGGATTACAGGCGTGAGCCACCGCGCCCAGCCAACATGTTTGAACAAAGCTGTTATTTTTTAAAAAGTTATTGCTTATCAAAATGTTCTTAGATGATCATAAAAACTTTTATTTCGAGAGTAAAACATTCATTATATCTTGCTAACAACTTCTAACCTTCATAAAGAAGGACTAAAAATACGAGATTTCATTTTGTTTCTTATCAGGCTTAAAATCTAATTTTTAGTTTGTGTATATTCAAAGCCATAAATATTGAGTTTTTCATTTTTATTCATTCATTCAAGAAACATTTGTTGAATGACTATTGTAAATTAGGCACGGGGCCATGCACAAAAATGCAGTGATAATCTTTGTCTTTAAGGAGGTTCATAAAGGATTTTTCTAAATAAACAGAAAGTAAATGTTAAGATGTCTTGAGACGGCTGGGCGCAGTGGCTCATGTCTGTAATCTCAGCACTTGGGAAGTAGAGGCGAGTGGATCACCTGAGCTCAGGAGTTCGAGACCAGCCTGACCAACATGGAGAAACCCCGTCTCTACAAAACATACAAAATTAGCTGGGCATGGTGGCGCATACCTGTAATCCTAGCTACTCAGGAGGTTGAGGCAGAATTGCTTGAACCCGGGAGGCAGAGGCTGTGGTGAAGCGAGATCACGCCATTGCACTCCAGCCTGGGCAACAAGAGTCAAACTCCATCTCAAAAAAAAAAAAAAAAGATGCCTATGTGCAAACTGCCACTATCACATCGTCCCGCTTACCTTCATGTGTGCATATGTGCTCTAACTTCTCTCAGGTTTCTTCAAATTGCATCAGTTCCTTAAACCCAAGTTCATGTTTCATACAAAGTTATTTCTCCAGCAATTATTTCCCTCTCTCCTGCACCATCAGTGTTCCCTAGATGTTTCCTGCTAGATTATTTCCATCACCATGCAAACCTGCAGTTATTTCTTCTTTATTCTTTTAATTTCTTTTGACTTCAATTTTTTTTTTTTAGCTACTACTATTTTTCTTTCCTTCTATTTATAGTAAAACTTCTTGAAGTAGTTTTTGGTACTGTGAAAGTTGTCAGAATCAAAATGGAGTCACTTGTGTTAAAAAAAAAAAAAAAAAAAAAGAAAGAAAGAAAAGAAAAAGAAAACCTGAAGAACAGCCAGGAAAGGTCATCAAGGGAGGGTTCTTATGCACAAATGCCTGACAACAAAACTATCACAAAAGACTGAAAAAAAACACAACCTTGTACAAAGTCCATCACAATCTTACACATAAAAAATACTTCTTCGAGGACATATGCCCAGCAATGGCCTGTCCAATATTGGGCTGACACCACCCATGCTGTTGATCTTTGCAGCCAAAGATAATTATCTCAGAGCCATTATATAATCCTCCTCTTCTTTCTTTTGAAAAGCTTTCTCTTTCTTTACCTCCCTGAATACACACATAGTTTACTGTAGTATGCGTATGCATTGCAATGCCCATTCCCAAATAGACATTATTTTCTTTTAGAAAGTCACCCTCTCTGTTTGCTATTTCTGATGATAGTACTCTGTTTCTTCCTATTTCTCCACTCTCATTTTCTCTTGAGTACATATCAGTTTTCACTCCTACTGATTCACTGAAACTATTTAACATCACCAGTGATTCAAACACTACACGCTCTAGGTTTTACCCCTGCTTTTGACTGTTCCTTCTAAATTTCTTTTGGAGATAAAAGATAAATAACAAGTGTTGGTGAGGATGTGGAGTAAAGGGAACACTGGTACGCTGTTAGTGGGAATGTAAATTAGTACAATCCTTACGGAAATCAGTAGGGAGGTTCCTCAAAAAATTGAAAACAGCACTATCATATGACCCAGCAATCCTACTACTAGGTATATGTTCAAAAACTATAAAAATCAGCATAGCAAAGAGATATCTGCACCCCTTTGTTCATTTCAGCATTATTCACAATAGCCGATATATGAAATCAGTCTAAGTATCCATCAACAGATGAAAGAATAAACAAAATGTGGCACATATACACAATGGAGTACTAGTCAGCCTTCAAAAAGAAGGAAATCCTATCATTGGTGACAACACGGATAAACCTGACAGATATTATGTTAGGTGAAATAAGCCAAGCGCAGAAAGACAATTACTGCATTATCTTACTTATATGTGGACTCTAAAACTTCAAACTCATGGAAGCAGAATAGAATGATAGTTATCAGAGCCTGGGGGCTAGATGGATTAGGAAGATGTTAGTCAAAAAACACAAAATTTCTGTTGAATGGGAGAAATAAACTCAGGAGATCTATTGTATAAATAATGACTATAATTCATAATAATGTATTATATACCGAAAAATTGCTAAGAGTAGATTTTAAATGTTCTCACCACAATAAATGAGAAACATGTGAGGTAATGGACTGTTAATTAGCTTGATTTAGCCTTTCCACAATGTATACATAAATTAAAACATCATGTAGTATACCATAAATATGTACAATTTTTATTTGTCAATTCAAAAATAAATGCAATTTAAAATTTAAAAAAATAAATAAATCTCTTTTGCCCCAGAGATTTTTTTTTTATTCAACTTTCCTATTCTAAGGAAACTCTAGAGATTTCAATCTCCCCAATCTTGGAATGTTGGAAAGCCCCAGAGCTCCATTCTTGGTCTTACTCTCTCTATATTCATTCTCTATTTTCTCTCATCTGGTCACATGATCTTAAATACATCCTTTTGCCCCAAATGTATATCTATAACCCGAACCTCTCCCCTGAACTCCAAACCTATATATCCAACTGCCTACTTGATATCAACAATTGATGCCTAATAAGCATCTCAAGGTCAGTATGTCCAAAATGAGCTCTTAAGATTCTTTCCAAAACAATTCCTTCACCTATAGTCTTCTGCATCTCATTGAAAGTAACTCTATCCTTCCAATCACTCTAGCTTAAAAACTCACCTCCCCTTTTTTTTTTTTCTCAACTCCTACATCTGGTCCTACCATCTGTGAATCATATCAGTAGCACCTTCAAAATAAAATTAATCAAAAACTCAAGTATTTTTCATTATCCTCACTGTCCCCATTTTGATGCAACAATCGTCTCCCTTCTAGATTAGTTCAGTAACCTCCTAACTAGTCTCTCTCCTTCAGCCCCTGTCGAATCAGGGTTGTTTTCAACCCAGACAGATCATATTACTTTCATGCTGGAAACCTGCAAAGTGATCCAGCTCGCTCAAAGTCTTTACCATTACTTAAAAGATCCTACATGGTATGGCTCTCCATTACCTCACGTGTCTCCTCTCCGCCACTCATCCTCCCTCCAACCACACTGGCCCTCTGCAGTTCCCTGAACCCCTCAGGCACGTTTCCACATCAGGACCTCAATGCTTGCTGGATCCTCTGCCTGGGATGTCCTTCTCCGAGACCGCTCCCTCACTTTATCCTTATCTTTATTCAAAATGTACCTTCTTAGTGAGGCTCCGCTGGCCACCTTATCATAGTTCAATATTCCCCAGCAATTTACATCTTTTTCCTCTTTGAGTTTTTGCAGTTATCACTAGAACTATATTTGACTCCTGTGTTTTATTCATCTTGTTTCTCCCTCACTAGAGTGTAAGCTCCATGGGGACAGAAATTTTGTCCATTTTGTTCACAGTGTACCCCCAATGCATGCATGAGAGAGTCAGGCTGTGTGCAAGTCACATAGTGCTCAGAAATTAGTTATTGAATGATTCACAAATGAAGGAATACAGATGTTTTTATGAAAACAATGAAGAGGGAGAATGGAGTTATCTTAAGGAAGAAAATGATAACTTATTATTGGATACAATCATAATTTGTCTCTCATATTGTGAAGAATTCTACAACAATCTTGATTCTTACTGGTCTTTGAAGCTCCAACTCATGTTTCATCTTTTTCATGAACTCTTCCCTGATAGACTTAGTACTCAGGGGTTCTTACCCTTGCCCATCTCCTGAACCCTTACAGTCAGTATTAACCACTTACCACTTAAAGGCCTGGTATGGTACATTAGCTGTACATGTGTATGTGTGTGGGTACACTTGCAAATTCTTTTTCCCGCCCAACTGTCATCTCTTTGAGAACATGACCCTTATCTTATACTTCTATGTATCCCTCTCTTCCCTCCACTGAGAACTCTTGTAATTCTGTGTATGTCTTTTATCTGTTTTTAATGGATACGAGGGGAACCAGAGCATCAAGATGTTTTTAAAAGTCAAGATTCACCAGGGCTCAGAGCGCTGGACACTCCTAGCAGTCTACCAGGAGATACCAGTCTGAATAACAGGGGAAAGTAAGAATGGCAACATTAGGATTGCAGTTTTTCTCTTTCTTTTCTTCTTCCCCCCCCCCCGCCCCCGCCAATTATTATTCTTTTTTTTTTTTTGGTAACATAACATAGATAAAATTTGCCATCTTAACTATTTTTAAGTACAGTTCAGTGGTATTAAGTGCATTCCCACGGTTGTGAACCATTATCCCCATCTCTCTCTTACATGAGCCTTTTCAGATGTCTGCTTCAGAAGCAAGTTAAAGATTTTCATATTCTTCCTTACATGGCACCACTACGTCAGCGGCAACCCCTAAATTCCTGGGAGCCAAAGCTGCCCTTCATTTTTTGTTTTTGTGTTTGCTTGTCTGTTTTCTAAAGCTACCTCAGGACTTTAAGACACCATAATTACTGAAAAGGGATCCTGGCACTGGACATGCTAACTAGATAGGAATAGGCAAATACAGAAAACCGTCAAAAAGTGTCAAGTAACAGCAAGCCTGGCAAATAACTTTTAAAACTGTCCCAAATAAAGTTAAAGATAACTTCAAGTAAGTTTACATTACCAAGAAAGCTTCACCGTAATAGTTTGTTTTCATTTCCCAAAGGTTATTTTATAAATTTATTACAAGTATTTCACAACAAGTAATTTTGGACAACATCCTTGTCCATTTAGCAGTTGTCCTGTATGATGAGTCACCTCATTCTATGTTCCCAGTAATTGCACGCCAGGTAAACCAAGTGAGGTTGCTGAGCCATTATAACCAACCTCTTTACCTTCCACTGGCCTCCAGCAAGCAGCATTTCCCCTTAATCTCCTATTCCTCTCCCTGTGAAACATTTTAATAGGTTTCTTTTGCTTTTTCGTTTTGTTTTGTTTTGTTTTTTTGAGACAGAGTCACTCTGTCATCCAGGCTGGAGTGCACTGGCGCGATCTCCGCTCACTGCAACCTCCACCTCCTGGGTTCAAGCAATTCTCCTGCCTCAGCCTCCTGAGTAGCTGGGATTACAGGCGTGTGCCACCATACCCGGCTAATTTTTATATTCTTAGCAGAGACAGGGTTTCACTATGTTGGCCAGGCGGGTCTCGAACCCCTGACCTCAAGTGATTACTTGCCTCGGCCTCCCAAAGTGCTGGAATCACAGGCGTGAGCCAAGGCGCCTGGCTTCAATAGGTTTCTGTTTTTTTGTTTTTTGTTTTTTGACGGAGTCTAGCTCTGTCGTCAGGCTAGAGTGCAGTGGCATGATCTCGGCTCACTGCAACCTCCACCTTCCAGGTTCAAGTGATTCTCCTGCCTCAGCCTCCTGAGTAGCTGGGATTACAGGCGCCCGCCACCACACCCAGCTAATTTTTGTACTTTTAGTAGAGACGGGGATTTCACCATGTTGGTCAGGCTGGTCTCAAACTCCTGACCTTGTGATCTGCCCACCTCGGCCTCCCAAAGTGCTGGGATTACAGGCAGGAGCCACCGCACCCGGCCCTCAGTAGGTTAAAAAAAAAAAAAAACTCATAAGTTATTTATTAAATACATACACGTAAGTCCAGAAGAAGGCACCGGGAAAAGGTATTGCCTGTGTAGTACAAATTTGCTGTCCAGGACAGTCCTCCTCAGGAAGCCATATTTGCAGCACTTCAAAGCAAAGACTTTGAGCCATGCAGGCTTCAGTTCCCATCCTGATCCCTCCATGCATGAGCTGCACAACTCAGGAAAGACACCGTATCTCTGAACTTCACCTCCAGACACTGGAAAATGGAGTGTAATAGCAGTAGTTACTTCTCATGATGTTTGTAAAGGTTAAATGCAATAGGTGCAACTGTAGCTCTAAGTTCTGTGCCCATACACAGTAAAATGTTTGATAAGAATTCATGACGCATACTAATAAATAATTATTAGTATTATTATTATGTAAGAGGAAGAAAAAGGAGCAGCAATATAAAAATCAATCATTACTCTTGAAGTGGGGAGAATAAATTTTAAACTTCAGCCCTTCACTAACAAACTGTGAGTAGGAAAAAAAACTGCTTAAAAATTTGATCACAGTCTGGGCAACACAGTGAGATTCTGTCTCTACAAAAAATTTAAAAATTAGCCAGGTGTGGTGGTGCATGTCTGTAGTCCTACCTACTCAAGAGGCTAAGGTGGGAGGATCCCATGAGCCCAGGAGTTCAAAGTTGCAGTGAGCCATGATCATGCCACTGCACTCCAGCCTAGGCGACAGGGTGAGACTCTGTATCCAAAGGGGAAAACAAACAAAAAAAGAGATCATCAAGAATTTGATTTTCTTTCTCCAAAAATCAAAGCTTTTACCAGTTCTTCATATCGCATTTCCTGAGGACCAGGATAGAGAATAACCCAGCAACAGAGTTGCAAGCTATGAAAGGAGAGGCCTGGAGTTCATCCTGATTGGCAGGTTGAAATGAGCCTAGATTACTGAATGAAAGAGCAGGAATTTGGGGCGCTGCCTCTGGGTAACTCCAAGGATGCAGGGACCCTGGAAACTGAGGAGAGGAAGATGATGAGCTCTCCAGCTACTGAAGAAAGGCCAGCAATATTAAGACAGTTTAGGGCCCTTGGCCAGACTGTAGTCAGTAAAAAGTGCCCTGTGATGGAAAGTGGTTAGTAAACTATGTTTGGAGAAATCATGTCTCCTGTCAACCTTGACTTCCTTGTTCTGAGCTGTAATCATTCTATGATCCCTAGACCTTCTTCTTTTTTTTTTTTTTTTTTTTTTTTTTTTTTTTGGAGACAGAGTCTGGCTCTATTGCCCCGGCTGGAGTCCAGTGGCACAATCTCGACTCACTGCAACCTCTGCCTCCTGGGTTCAAGCAATTCTCCTGCCTCAGCCTCCTGAGTAGACGGTATTACAGGCACGTGCCACTTCACCTAGTTAATTTTTTTTTTTTTTTTTTTTTTTTTTAGTAGAGATGGTGTTTCACCATATTGGTCAGGCTGGTCTTGAAATCCTGGCCTCAGGAATTCAAGAATTCGGCCGCCCAAAGTGTTGGGATTACAGACGTGAGCCACCATGCCCAGCCTAATTTTTGTATTTTTAGTAGAGACAAAGTTTCACCATGTTGGCCAGACTGGTCTCAAACTCCTGACCTCAAGTGATCCTCCTGCCTCAGACTCCCAAAGTTCTGGGATTACAGGCATGAGCCACCACACACAGCCCCTACAACCTTCGTAATAGTCTGTTGTGCACATTGCCTTGTCGGTGGTGCATGAGGCAATGGGGAAGCAGGCGCTGGGGCCGATCTGGGGTCATGTGGGCAGGGAAAAGCCAGGAGCCAAAGGGCAGGACATTGGTGAGGAGAAAATGAAATAAAAGAGCTAATATGAATTATGAGTTTGAAAGACAGGAGAGAATAGAAGCTCTAACGGGAATCCTAGAAAGTACTGGGGAGGGCACTAGACCGACAACATGTGATGGGATGAAAGCTTCAGTTATGCTGTTTGGAACAGATGTTAAAGAAAAATATGAAAGCTGGAGGACTCGGGGATGCTATGATTACAATTGTTAATTCACATATCTGCTACTAACTTAAAATTTTATGTAACTGTTCACTTATATTTGGTCAGATCTAATTACAAAATGTTAGCTAAGAATCATCAGCTAGGAAGTTAAAATTACAACGATATTTTACTTAAAACATGTGGACATGGTGATTATTTGATCAAAACTCTTACATTTAAATAAGTGCAAAAGTACAAATCAGTAACTATTTTAAAAGATCATATAATATATTGAAAGCATGCCAAGCGTGGTGGCTCACACCTATAATCCCAGCCCTTGGGGAGGCTGAGGCTGAAGGATCGCTTTAGCCCAAGAGTTCGAGACCAACTTGGGCAAGTCTCTACAAAATTTAAAAATTAGCCAGGCATGGTGGTGTGTGCCTGTAGTCCCAGCTACTGAAGAGGCTGAGGCAGAAGGATCACTTGAGCCCAGGAATTCGAGGCAGTAAGTTGTGATCATGCCCCCACACTCCAGTCTGGGCAATAGAAAGAACTTGCCTCAAAAAAATAAAATAAAAACTAGTATGTATCCATGTGTGTGTATATACATGTATTTTTATATGTGTGTGTGTATATATATATATAAAGAGAGAGAGAAAAAGCAAAATTCATGTAGGAATCAGCCTAAGCCAATGCAAATTCCAGTTTTGCTGCTTTGTGTGAGTTGGAAAATTCACTTAAGTTGGCAAATTTCCATGAGTCTTATCTGTCAGTGAGGACAAGGAAGCCGTGGTCTGTTAGGCTGGACATATACGACCCTCACACCTGACCCCACCATTCATTCATCAGTGGGCTCCCTCCATTACTGAAGCTGCCATCTCTCCAGCCCTCTTGGATTTTTTTTGGACTCTCTAAAATCCTCTGTGGATTTTTTTTTGGCTTGAACATCCCCTAAGAGTCTGGGCCTGGCTCATTCATTCAGTTTCTGCAGCTCCTTCACTCCACCCCTCCCCACTGCCTTGGACGTGGACTTCCTACTGCAGACACCATTCCTGCCACTGCACCTGCTCATGCCCAAGAAGCCCAGCCTCAGGAAGTAGACAAGATTTTGACAATAACACCCACCACTAGGTTCCCATCATAATCAAATGAAATCATGTCTACAGAAGTTTTGTATAAAAATAAGGCTTTAGAACATGATTTTGTATTAGTCGTCACAAAAAGATGCCTAAATACCCCATGTTTTATATTAAGTCCTTCCAGCTTGGATTTAAATATATATATGCTAATCTAGATAGTGTGCTTTCAGTTGCTATTTCTCTTATGATGACATTCTCAACAGAATACTCCTTAACTGAGATTTTAGCACCTTAGTCCAGGACATAAGCTCTACTAGATGGTTCCAGGTGCCAAGTCATTTGGTAGCTGTAACTGAGCAACCCAGCATTCCTGAGGTTTGTGTAAAGTTGATGCACTGGGGTATTCTAAGTAAGAAACAGAATTTTGCCAATCATTGAAAGTTAAAATAGCTGAGCATAGTGGCTTATGCCTGTAATCCCAACATTTTGGGAGGCTGAAGGAGGCGGATCACTTGAGCCTAAGAGTTTAAGACCAGTCTGGGAAACATGTCAAAACCCTGTCTCTATAAAAAACACAAAAATTAGCAGGGCATGGTGGCACATGCCTATGGTCCCAGCTACTCAGGAGGCTGCATTAGAAGGATTATTTGAGCTCCGGGAGGCGGAGGCTATGGTGAACTGAGATCCCACCATTACACTCCTACCTGGGTGATACAGTGAGACTCTGTCTCAAAAAAAAAAAAAAAGGTTAAAATTATTTTAAGATTGTCAAGAAATTTAGTATTAAATTCATTACTGGAAAAAGAAACAGTCAACATAGCATTTGTAGAGGGCAATTGCAAGCACTTTCGGGAAACTAAGTCTATTCACACAGACTCTGGTTAGCCGGTTTCATTAAGGCTGTCTTTCCTACCCAAACACTGTCCCGTCTGTCAATTACAGTCACTGGCTAACTCAGCCACAAAAGCTCCCTGTCATTTCTGGACAGGATTCCGACAGCTTCCAGAGCATCAATTTTGTCACTAACGCTTATTTCTCTCCAACCTACATAAGATTATATTAACTTAACCAGGCTAGAGACCTTCTTGTTCTGTTAAGATCAACCTTTAGGCCAGACCTGTCCTCGCTCTGAGTTTTTCTGCAGGGTCCACTTCAAGGCCTCTCCTTCCTGCTCCCTTTCAGCTGCCTCAGTCAGTGACTCAGTTCATGGTAGTCACGCTCAAGAACACACAAAAAAATGTTTCCCTCAGTTAACACTCCATTAGCTTTGGAGGTGAATGACTTTAGAGGTGTGCTTCTGCTAAATTATAACTGGCACATTCAGGTCAATTTCCCTCCTCTATCTATTCTGACATATTTCTCTCTGGGGCGGTAAGAACTGCCACTTCTCTCCCGGAACCACCCGCTGTGCAGAGAATTCCTCAGCCAGGTGACTGCGGGAGCTGCCCAGGTGGGGGAGCATTCCAAACTATCTCCCTTGAAGAACACTCATGCTTCCAAGTGTCCCTCATGTATGTCATGAAAACTCACACAACACTGAAGGTGCGTCATGGTTATTTTCCACACAGAGGATACCCCGGAACCTTTTGCTGATTTCTGTAGAAATAACACAATATGCGTTAGTGTTTGCTAATAATAATTAAGTTCAGTGAACTAGTCCATGTAGGATATCATGCAAAATTGACTGGACTTGGAAACTAACTGGAAATGGAGGTGAGAGAGGTTTTACATAAGGTTGAGTAGAGTGAGGAGGCGGGTGGTGAAGCCTTTACATGAAAATGGAATTTCAGGAGTGGGAGCAGGATGGGAGAGGGATTGAAAGGTGGAGGAGCAGGGAATAGCAGGGAATGAAATTGATTTTAGATATGTTGTGTTTGAGATACCTACAAAATGAGAATTGAGAACTGAAATGTAAAAGAAAGGTAGAGGCTGGAGAAACTGATTTGAGAATGATCATTGTAAGAGATTATTCCTGAAGCCAGGGAAGTAGTTAAGAATTGCAGAAAAAAGAAGACAGAGGAAGAAAAGAGAAAACTAATCTGTAAGACATGTTGCCATGCTTCTTTTGTCTGTCCCCTTTTGGGCACACATCTATTTATGGAAGAATGAGTAAGTGTTGTGACTAGAGAGAGCTTAGGATGGATGGAGAGACACAGCACGATACAAGAACAAGACTGAGGAGGACACATTTCAGTTAAGGAAGTCCTTATTTTCTCAGCTTTATCATTAGAAGTTAAGCCATTCTCTTAACACCAACCAGGAATTCAGTAGTAAATTAATTCCCAGAATATGAATCAGTCAGCATAGCAATTGTGGAGAGAAATTGCAAGCAGTTTATGCTAAGTCTACTCTCATACCCAGCAAAGTACACAAGTCCTGCTAAAACTGTCTGCATCACCCAGGCCCCCACAAACTTATTTATTCACACTGGACAAGGAAGCTTAGTAATCTACTAGACAGATCCCGAAAACAAAACTCTACTCTATCTGTGGTTAGACAATAAAAACCCAATTTATTTTTTTTTCTACAAGATCTCAGAAAAGTCCACCTAAAATTTTGCATGCAAGCATTGATTTGTTCAATCAAAATCATTATTTTCCCCATGATAACAAAATCTAGATTGGAAATGTTAACTTTCACTTTAAAGTTTTTCAACCGTACTCGATACTAGCACCAAAGAACGTGGTTTCTACCTGCTATATGTCAGTCATACTGTAAACTTCTAGAATTATAACAGTGTTATGTCTAGGTTAAGTCTGTACTTGCATTGCCCAATAAAAAACACAGATTACTGGTTCAGTTTCTGCTTCATCTCACTGGACACTCAAGGATCTCCCACATGGGACTTTTTGCCAAGCCCTACAACAGTTCGGTAGAGTGTCACTGAAAATTGCTATTCTGTGCATCTCCTTTTGTTAACGTGACTATAACAGAAAAGAAGAGAATGAAATACAGGCCCATGCCAGGCGCAATGGCTCACGCCTGTTATCCCAGCACTTTGGGAGGCTGAGGCGAGTGGATCACCTAAGGTCAGGAGTTCAAGTCCAGCCTGGCCAACATGGTGAAACCCTATCTCTACTAAAAATAAAAAATTAGTCAGACATGGTGGTGGGTTCCAGCTACTCAGGAGGCTGAGGTGAGAGGATCACTTGAGCCCAGGAGGTTGAGGTTGAAGTGAACCGAGATTGTGCCACTGCATTCCAGCCTGGGTGACAAAGTGAGACCCTGTCTCAAAAAAAAAGAAAAGAAAAGAAATACAGGCATCAGATATATCATCTTCTCTCTCCTTGAATCTGATCCACTCACTCCCAGATATTCTTATTGGGCTGGTTTGTTGTTAATAGTTTCAGGCTCAGCTGTTTAGCATAGAGACTCCCAAACACAACTCTTTTTTTCTCTCTCTCTCACACAACCTGACAATGGACAGTCCTGAAAGCCAACAGCTCTGCTCCCTGAGATCATCCAGGGACCCACATTCCTTCTACCTTCTTGTCCCCACTATATCCAAAAGCTGCTGTTTACATCCCCATTTTCAAAGCTAGCTAACCAGCACCATGGCCTGCAAAAGAGGGAAGTAGAAAGTGGAGGTAGCACATTTCACTTCTGCTCACCCCCCACTGGCCAGAGGTTAGGAAATATAGTCCCTAACTGGACACTGTGCTCACTGAAATTAATAGGTATATAGGGGTTTTTTAACTGAAGGAAGAAGGAGAGAATGGACTTTGGGAGACAATGAGCAGTCTCTACAGCAGCTAGTTCAGATTTAGGCTTAGAAATGCCAGGCTCAGCTGGGCACGGTGGCTCACACCTGTAATCCCAGCACTTTAGGAGGCCAAGGTGGGTGGTTCACTTGAGCCCAGGAATTCGAGACCAGACTGGGCAACATGGCGAAACCCCATCTCTACAAAAAATACAAAACTTATCTGGGCACGGTGACACACACCTGTAGCCCCAAGTGAGAATCGCACCTCAGCCCCCTTACCCCTGAGAACAGGGGCCCGAGTACAGAGGACAGGGGTCCAAGTACAGGGGTCAGCGGGCCAAATACAGAGGTCAAGGGGCCGAGTACAGGGTTCAGGGGGCCAAGTACAGTGGTCAGGGGGCCAAGGTTCACTTGAGCCCTGGAGGCAGAGATTACAGTGAGCTAAGATTGCACCACTGTACTCCAGCCTGGGCGACAGAGTGAGAACCTGTCTCAAAATAAAAAGAAAATGCCAGGCTCACCCAGTCAGATCACAAAGACAGACATTTTTCATATGAGATCTCTGAGAAGCCTCAGCTATGGGTGCAGTATTAATCATGTCTCCAGGAAATATATTATGTCTCAGGTATTGTGCCAAACACTTTATATACATGAGCCCATATAATCCTCACAGCAAACATGTGATATGGATACCACCGTTCTCATTTTAGGGATATGAAAAAATGTATTTAGAGTAGTAAGGCAACTTTCCCAAGCTCAGACAGCTACATGGCAGCATCAGGGGATAGGGTAGAGGGAGAAATAAACTAGACAATTGGGCAAAGCTTCAAGCTAATAGGAATGGGATTAAAAGTAAGGATCCATGAGGTACTGGAGTGTGGACCAAGAACCAAGGACAATGGCAGAAGGTCATTCAGCTTGGATGACCCATGATGCTAGGATTAAATAAATAAGCCCTGGACTGCTTCTCACTAGGACACTGAGCAAGGGATGTGCTTACCCTGGGGCCCACCAAACCCTGAATCTAGTAGTAACTCACCTCTTTTGCCCCAGCTCACTGGGTGGGGAAACTCCTGTATGGTGCTATAATTAGTTTCCTCGTTTCAGGACCAGGAAGGGACTCTGCCCCTATTCAGTCATTCAGCACATGTATTGGGTGCCATCCTTTGATCAGACCTTGGGAATGTAGAGGTAAACAAGAGCAAAATCATTCCTTCTCTCACAGGATGCATGGAAGAGAAAGCAGACACTAGATATTGTGCCCACAATAATGGGTAGCAAATGTCATGGTAGGGAAAATGCCAACTGATGAGGGCCATGGCCTTCCTGATGTGAAGAGAGAGGTGCCCTCCAACAGGAGGGAGGGGCCCATTCACAACCAGGAGGGAGAAGCCCATTCATCACCAGGAGGGAGGGGCCCATTCACAACCAGGAGGGAGAAGCCCATTCATAACCAGGAGGGAGGGGTCCATTCACAACCAGGAGAGAGGGGTGCATTCATCACCAGGAGAGAGGGGTGCATTCATCACCAGGAGAGAGGGGCCCGTTCACAACCAGAAGGGAGGGGCACTTCATCAGGATGGAGGGGCCCATTTATAACAAGGAGGGAAGCGCTCATCCACAACCAGGAGGGAAGGCCCATTCTTTCCAGAGATCTAAAGGAGAATGGTTTAAGCGACTGGCCAGGAAGACTGTGAAGACTGAGAACAAGGATGAGCTGACATAATAACCAGAGAAGTATTCTGTTGTAGAGACCACAGAACACAAGTACTGCTGCTTTAAGTCACTGTTCTATGGTTGCAAAAAGAAGATGACTTAAGAGTTTTTAAAAGGACCCAATAATCAAATTATTGTACCGTTGACTTTCTTCTTGAAACCTCATTTCCAAAATCCTGACTCTGATTTATTTTAATTTGATCTTTTATCAAGGACTGTCTTTTTCTGGCGACCCTTGCCTCCCTGGTATTGATGCTTTCATTTAATCCCTTCACCTTCACTGATCTGATTCCTTTCCCCTATCACTTTTTCCTGGGGCAACCAGTGCCTATGACAGACAACATCATCTAAGTAAACAGTTGCTACAAAATGTTAGTGACAATCACTACTGCTAATGAAAGTAAACTACAAGAATATTTGTATCATCAGTCTAACTGTCAAAGGCGTTCGAACAACAGCAACTCTATTTTGAATAGGGGCTGGATAAAATAAGGCTGAGACCTACTGGGCTACATTCCCAGAGGGTTAAACATCCTAAGTCACAGGATAAGATAGGAGGTCGGCACAAGATACAGGTCATGAACACCTTCTGATAAAACAGGTTGCAGTAAAGAAGCTGGCCAAAACCCACCAAAAGCAAGATGGCGATGAGAGTGACCTCTGCTCTCCTCACTGCTACACTCCCACTAGCACCATGACAGTTTACAAATGCCATGGCAACATCAAGAAGTTACCCTCTGTGACCTAAAAAGGAAGGCATAAATAATCCACCCCTCGTTTAACATATAATAAAGAAATAACCATAAAAATGGGCAACCTGGGCCGGACGCAGTGGCTCACACCTGTAATCCCAGCACGTTGGGAGGCTGAGGCGGGTGGATCACCTGAGGTCAGCAGTTTCAGACCAGTCTGGGCCAACACAGTGAAACCTCATCTCTACTAAAAACACAAAAATTAGCCAGGCGTGGTGGTGGATGCCTGTAATCCCAGCTACTCAGGAGGCTGAGGCAGGAGAATCACTTGAACTCGGGAGGTGGAGGTTGCAGGGAGCCGAGATCACGCCACTGAACTCCAGCCTGGTAAAGGAGCCACACTCCATCTCAAAAAAAAAAAAAAAAAGGGGCAACCTGCAGCACTCAAGCTGCTCTGCGTACGGAGTACCCATTCTTTTATTCCTTTACTTTCTTCATAAACTTACTTTCACTTTATGGACTTGCCTGAAATTCTTTCTCGCATGAGATCCAATAACCCTCTCCTGGGGTCTGGACTGAGACCTTTTTCCGGTGACACAACTATAACACTCCTTGAACACTTTCAGTTTAAAGTATCTTTCCCACATGTTCTTAGGATCAGAAACATACACTATTGTAAAGGAGAATTAAGTGACATAATGAACAGTGTTGGTGTCATTACCCACAGGAGCTAAGATTGCAGACTGTTAGGTAAAGAATGGGGAAGGCAGCCAGGCACGGTGGCTCACGCCTATAATCCCAACACTTTGGGAGGCCAAAGCGGATGGATCATTTGAGGTCAGGAATTCAAGACCAGCCTGGCCAACATGGCGAAACCCCACGTCTACTAAAAATACAAAACATTAGCTTAACGTGGTGGCGGGCGCCTATAATCTCAGCTACTCAGGAGACTGAGACAGGAGAATTGCTTGTACCCAGGAGGCAGAGGTCGCAGTGAGCCGAGCTGGCGCCACTGCACTCTAGCCTGGGCGACAGAGCAAGACTCCATCTTCAAAAAAAAAAAAAAAAGAAGAAGAACGGGGAAGGCTACACAGTGTGTGTCTTGGAGTGTGGACCCTCATTATTGAGTAGGTCCAGAATTAACTCAGTTCAAAGAGCAATGACAGAACAGAAAAAATCCCTTGGCAAAAAGTAAACACAGCAAAAAATTTAAGAAACTGTGTTTGCAGCTTCAGAGGGTGCTAAGATTTGAATATTTGTCACCTCCAAAAACTCATGTTAAAATTTAATCTCCAATTGTCAGTTTTATCAGGTTGGGCTTTTATCATGATTAAGCCATGAGGGGTCTGCTCTCATGAATGGACTCGTCCATTCATGGATTAATGCGCATCGTGGGAGTAGGACTGGTGGCTTTACAGGAAGAAGAGAGACGAAAACCAGCACTCTCAACCCCTCACCATGTGATGCTCTGCACCACCTTGAGACTCTGCACAGAGTCCTCACAAGCAGAAAGCCCTCACCAGATGTAGCCCCTTCACCTTGGACTTCTCAGCCTCCATAATTGTAAGAAATAAATTTCTTTACTTTGTAATTTACCCAGTCTCAGGTATTCTGTTATAAGCAACAGAAAATGGGCTAAAACAGAGGAGTAAGTGCTCCATTTTGGGGTACTTTATACCTCAGACTGTGTTGCTGTATACACCGCAAATACTTCATCCCACAAGTACTTGTTGAATACCTACTACATGCCACACCATCTGATGGGTACTGAAAATAACACAGAAACAGATGCAGTTATTGCCATGTGGACAGGTAGACATTCAAATAAATCTATGATCATAAACTGTGATAAAGGCTATGGAGGAAAGTTAAAGAGTTTGATGAACAGTTTGAAATGACAGTAATTTAGATTAAGAAGCCAGGGAAAGCATCTTTGGAGAAAATACTGAAGCCCAAAATAAATAGGAACAGGCCCGCAAAGTGACAGGAAGTGAGAATGGCGGAGAGCACTGAACACAGATGAACACAGAATTAGACGATCTGGGCTCCCGCAGAGGGGAGCAAGGCTCCTGTATTCTGCAGCACCTTCGCTCCCTGGGCTGCAGCAACCCAAGAGGGCTATAAAAGATCCTTTTCTAGGCTGGGCACAGTGGCTCACACCTGTAATCCCAGCACTTTGGGAGGCCAAGGCTGGTGGATTACCTGAGGTCAGGAGTTCGAGACCAGCCTGGCCAACACGGGGAAACCTCGTCTCTACTAAAAATACAAAAAAAAAAAAAAATTAGCCGGGCATGGTGGCACATGCCTGTAGTCACAGGTACTCCGGAGGCTGAGGCAGGAGAATCGCTTGAACCTGAGAGAGGGAGGTTGCAGTGAGCCACGATCGCACCACTGCCCTCCAGTCTGGATGACAGAGCAAGACTCTGTCTCAAAAAAAAAAAAAAAATTAGCTGGGCATGGTGGTATGCGCCTGTAGGCCTAGCTACTCAGGAGGCTGAGGCAGGAGAAACGCTTGTACCCAGGAGACGGAGGTTGCAGTGAGCCGAGAGCACGCCACTGCACTCCAGCCTGGGCAACAGAGTGAGACTCCGTCTCAAAAAGAAAAAAGATCCAGGGTTGACCTTCTCAACCCAGGTCACCAGACCTTCAGAGGTAGGTTGTTCTCTGCCTTTAGAGCCAAGATAGGAGGCAAGAAGCTACAGACAGTTTGAATTCTGACTGTGAGGTTGTCACTAAGTCAATCCTTGAACTCTCAGGTAGAATTAATCGTTAGATATTCTGACTTCCCATAATGTTTTGACTACATTTTTCTGGTCTCACTGCTGCTATATTATAATTACATCTTTACACATTTTTCTCCATTTTAGCTTTTGAGGTTATAGAGCACAGAAATATGTTACTTCTATTTATACCCCTGGAGTCTAGCACACTGCCTGGAAAAGAGTAGCTGCTCTATAGATGTAAAATAAATAAATGCATGAAAAAACACATTAATTCATCAATCAGTTGTTAGGCTTTATAGAATTTTTTTATAATTTGAGTTGATATAGGTTTACATACATTATGTATTTTTATGTGAAAGTGTCTAAAGATAACAGTTTAATAAGAAACAGCTTCTTTATTGAATGTTTCTCAAAATCTTAATGAAAGAAAAGAAAATGGAAAAATATGCTGACCCAACCATTGGGTATGCTACTAGTTATTTTCTTAAAGAAATGTCAGTGCAGACCGGGCACGGTGGCTCATGCCTGTAATCCCAGCACTTTGGGAGACCAAGGCGGGTGGATTACTTGAGGCCAGGAGTTCGAGACCAGCCTGGCCAACACGGTGAAACCCCGTCTCCACTAAAAATACAAAAATTAGCCGGGCGTGGTGGTGCATGCTTGTAATTCCAGCTACTCAGGAGGCTGAGGCAGGAGGATGGCTTGAACCTGGGAGGTGGAGGTTGCAGTGAGCCGAGATTGTGCCACTGCACTCCAGCCTGGGTGACAGAGCTAGACTCTGTCTCAAGAAAAAAAAAAAAAAGAAAAGAAATGTCAGTGGATTATGAAGGCAAATCAACTGAAGATACAGAGCCCTCCACATCACCACCTGACTCCAAAAATAAATGCATCCAGCTGCAAAAAAGCAAGTCAGCACTGAGTTCTTCTGTGCACTCATTGAAAATCTGATGATTTTGACGAGGAAAAGACTTATATTCCAAACTAATAGCCTATGAATGCAATTATTCACAAAACGTCCTATTTGGAATCATTACATTTTGCACAACAATGCCAGCCACCCACAGTTGCTGAGACTCACCACCGACAATAGCTGGATATCAAGTGTAATAGGACCAGACGCAGCAAACAAATTAAAATGTGTGTCTTTGTCGAATGATACTGTTTCAAGGAGTGTAAGTGACATGGCAATTAATGTCTGTGAACAGCTGGTTTTAAAGATTAAAGAAAGTGATTATTTTGCCCAGGCAATGGACAGATACACCTAAATGTGCTGAGATGCTGGCATTTTAAGTCACTTTTCTGTGAAATACTATGGATAAGAGCATGCTGTTTAGAAAAATTTCATCCAGTATTACAACAGAAGACCATTTTGAAATATTTCAAGAGACAACCGAAAATTTCCATATGCCAACTGGGAATTGTGTATTGCTGTTTATATGGTTCGGAGAGTAATTACAGACTTCTCAAAACAGGAAATTATTTGATTACAAAGAATGATTCAGACCTTTTTTTTTTTTTCTTCTTTTTTTTTTTTCTTTTTTTTTTTTGAGATAGTCTTGCTCTGTCACCCAGGCTGGAGTGCAGTGGTGTGATCTCGGTTCACTGCAGCCTCCACCTCCCAGGTTCAAGCAGTTATCATACCTCAGCCTCCTGAGTAGCTGGAACTACAGGTACATGCCACCACACATGGCTAATTTTTGTATTTTTAGTAGAGACGGGGTTTTGCCATGTTGGCCAGGCTGGTCTCGAACTCCTGGCCTCAAGTCATCCACCTGCGTCGGCCTCCCAAAGTGCTGGGATTACAGGCATGAGCCACCACACTCGGCAGATTCAGATTCCTATTGGTTTTTAAAAGGGAGAGAGAGAGAGAGAGAGAGAGAGAGAGAAAACATGTTTCCCCATAGCGGGAGGACTATCATCAGTTTTAACAGGAGCAACCCTCAAAATGGCTATGTAATAAAGAAGCGCCAAGGCCATGAGTATAAAGAATATCCAAGTCTAATTATCAGTATCTCTTTAAACCAAAATGTCTCCACAAGCAAACTGGCATAGTAAGCATAGTGATCAAACCCACAATAGTATAGTCACAACATCCCAAGGGACACATCCTGTGAACTTCCATATCTTAAGAACATTCTAGAACAGTAGCACAGACTAGCAATGGATTGTGGGGGTTTTGGGGTTTTTTGTTGTTTTTTTTTTTTAAGACAGAGTTTTGTTCTTGTCTCCCAGGCTGGAGTACAATGGCGCGATCTTTGCTCACTGCAACTTCTGCCTCCAGGGTTCAAGCCATTCTCCTGCCTCAGCCTCCCGAGTAGCTGGGATTACAGCCACCCACCATCACGCCTGGCTAATTTTTTGTATTTCTTAGTAGAGATGGGGTTTCACCATGTTGGCAGACTGTTCTCAAACTCCTGACCTCAGGTGATTCACCCGCTTCGGACTGTGTTTTAAAGGATAGTTTTCACAAAGCAGTCATACTCCTGTCACTTAAGAGGTTTATTCCTTGGAAAATGAGGTCAATTCGTTCACATACCAAATATGTATTCAGGTCTTTCTTTTGCAACTCAGATGCCTCCAAATGCCAGTTTCACAATGATCTTGACTTCACACTCCAGGAAATGTACAAACTAGGGAGTTGCTTCCACACAGCCAATGCTCATGTTATGCTTTCATACATACAAACATTTGTAGAAGATTTTTAAAGAGATGATTACACACTTTAAACTTTCCCGAATTTTATTCCTTATTTGGAAAAATGTGACAAATGCATTGCCCTGAGGCCAGTCAAGACCTAATTTCAGACAGCATGCATGACCTTAACCCTCTTTCTTGCCAAGGCAGGCCCTTTTTTAATTGTTTAAAACGAGTAATCTTTGCTTCTCCTCTTCATAGAGATATTTTTATCTCAGGTCTCTCAGGGGCCCAACAGTAAGCCCACAAGCTGTCTTCACCACAGAAGACCTAGGAGACTATAGGACTCCTAGTCCTGTTATGGGAATAAGTTGTCTGCTATTCGCACTGTTATCCCAGATTTCTTAAGACATACTTGCCAATTAGGCCTCATCCATGACCTTGTTTCATAAGAAATAGCTAAAAAAATGCAAGTAAGTACATGAAGTGAATTAGTTAGAAATGAAATCTTTGAGACAATAAGTCTTGACCTTGATCATGAAGAAGGTGTCAGGGCAATACCTCAAACAAAGGTGGGAACAAGCACCTCTTTGTTGTCAGCCTTGCCTGAAAAGAAGAGGCCATGACAGAGGAATGGTGTGCATAGGTAGAGAGGCAATAAGCTGGTCGGTCTCTCTTATTGTAAAGCAAAGGAACTCGGATTTGATCAGGCAGGTAAATTCTTCAATAGAAGAATAGCAGACTAACAAATATCTGAGAAAATTTAATCTATTAACAAAAAAGATGCAAGAAAATGAAGTGAAAGGAAACTGAGCTACAGTATTATCTCGATAATTTGAACACACAGTGATGAAAACTGGAAAGGTCTACAGTTTTGCAAACAATGAGAGAGAACCCCACCTAAGTGATACTGTCCATAGTGAATCAGCAGACTCTGGAAACTGACCAGATAGAAGCCTAATATACATATGCAACAAACCTGCACGTTGTGCACACGTACCCTAGAACTTAAAGTATAATAATAATAATAATAATGATGATGATGATAATAATAAAGAAGCCTGAAGCAGGGACTAGCACCAAAATAACTCAAAAATGTTGACCCAGGAGCATACTATAGAATTTAATACGAAAGGAGGTTGAACCAGATAACCTGTAAGGTCCAGTTCAACTCCTACTGTTATGATTCTAAAAAAGGCAAAGACCTCACATATTTAAAAAAAAACAAGGAAGTCCTCAAACTTTCTTAATTCTGAAAGTATTTACTGAGCACTATGTACCAGGCACGGTCCAAAGCCCCCAAAATACAATGGTACACAAGAAAGGTCTTTGTCTTATGTAGAAATATATTCTAGAGGGGGTACACATAAAAAAATTCACTGAAGGGCTTAAACAGAGATTGATCCAATCCAATTTATGTTGTAGGATTACTTTTCTGCTGGGTAGGGATCAAAGGCTAAAGAGGGAAGATTTTTTTGAAGGCAGTTAGAGGGATACGGGGGGTCATACTGAAAATGTAAAGAAGTAAAACTTAAAAGATATTTACAGATAGAGTTTCTAATTGGACTGGATATAGTCAATGAGAATAATGGTGGAATCTTGAATAATTGCTATGTTTCTGGCTGAAGTAATCAGGGGTATGTGATACCTTTTGCTGTGATGTGGAAAATTAGGGGGAAGTAGGAAGAATGGAAGTTTAAGGGGAAAACAAACCTCCTAAGGAAAACATTATTGTTGAAGAAGGTATTATTGACTGACAATGTAAGTAAGAAAATGTGTGTCAATTCCTCCATCAATGGACATTCCAGTTGTTTCCTATATATCTTGACTATTGTGAATAATGCTGCAATCAATATGGGGGTACAAGTGTCTCTTCGAGATCCTGATTTTAATTATTTTGTAGAAATACCCAGAAGTGGGATTGCTGAATCATATTGTAATTCTATTTTTAATTTTGTTATATACCTTGACTGGGATATTATTCAGTCGTTAACTAAAGGAAAATCTGTGAAATGCAACAACATGGATGAACCTTAAGGATCCTATGCTAAGTAAAATAAACAAGTCACAGAAGGACAAATACTGGATTATTCCATTTGTATGACGTATCTAAAGTAGTCAAGTTCACAGAAGCACAGAGCAGAATGGTGGATGCCAGGGTCTGCAGGGAGGGGGAAATGGGGAGATGTTGTTCAATGGATGTAAAGTTTCAGTTTTGCAAGATGAATAAGTTCTAGAGATCTGCTGCACAAAGATTGTGCTTGTAGTTAACAATACTGTGTTGTACATTTAAAATTTTGTTTAAAAAAGAAAAAAAATGCTGCTGGGCACAGTGGCTCATGCCTGCAATCCCAACACTTTGGAAGGTGGAGATGGTAAGATCGCCTTAGCTCAGGAGTTCAAGGCCAGCCTGTGCAACATAGGGAGACTGCGTTTTTAATAAAAATAAGAAATAAAAATTAGCACAGCATGATGGACCATGCCTGTAGTCCCAACTGCTCAGGGGAGGCTGAGGTAGGAGCCCAGGAGATAGAGGCTGCAGTGAGTTGTGATCACACCACTGCACTCCAGCCTGAGTGACAGAGCAAAACCTGTCTCAAATTTTAAAAAGAGAAAGAAAAATAAAAAGAAATGCTGCATTATTGATGATCTTGATGGTCTAGAGACTGATACCCTGTGAAAAAGATAGGATTTTGACATGTAATTCAGAGGGATCAAATATAAATGTGGAGTCATTTTAGGGATATTTTAACCAATTTATTGAATTTATATTTTACTTTTTTGAATGGAAATTAAAGTTCTAAATAATAAAAGTCTATTTCCAAGTTTTTTTAATAAAAAGAAAAAGTGTATCAAGTGTCAGGTATTTGAGCCATGCCAAACGAGTTTCCACCTGTGGAGGACTCATCCCTCTACAGTGAGTATCAACATTTAGGGTTTGATCTGTTGGCTTTTTGAGTATCCAAGAGCAAGTATTTGGGGTTTCAGTGGGCAGGGTGAAAGTGAAGCTTGCGGATTGAAGCTGAGTAGGTCTTTCATATGTAAGTCAGAAAAAAATTACAAAATATTTATGCATCATCAAGTAGCTTATTAGCACTGTCACACCACATATTGATGACAGTGAAGAGTCTAGGCAGGGATGTTCTTTACCATCTTAGTGCCACAGGCAAGACTCAAAGGCAAACAGAAATGTTTTGGGGGAAAAATTAAGTGACTTCCCGGTAATATGTGAGTCTTAACGACAAAGTCAATATTCTTCCCCATAAGCTCATGTAATAGAAAATCTTTATTTACAATATTGGTCTCTGTTATCATTGCTTTAATTGTTATCTAAAAGTTACCATTTCTACTTTAATCCTTACTTAGAAACATCCAGTGCTGAAATATACTCATAGTTGCCAGAAGCAGCTAATCAATGTTGTAAAGATTCTTCTGACATAGAAAATCAGAACTTAACACATAAACGGACTTTCTGTCTTGTCTCTAATCAATAGGTCAACTGGTTCTGGCCCAAGTATTCAATATATATTTAACCTTAAAATAATAGACCCTTTTAACCTAGTTCCATGAATCTCTCTAAGTTAGGGGGCTATGTCTATTAGTTATTTGGAATAAATGGACAGAATCATTCAATGTTAAAAGGAAGGAAATCATTTTCATACAGCATCTTAAACGCATCTCTGGTTCATTTCTTCTCTAAGTCTTACAGCTCTCAAATCTTTCCTCTCTTCTTACCCATTGCCACTCTTGGTATCTCATCCTTCAGCAGTCTTCAAACTCTCTAATACTATTTAATTAATCCATCCAACATACATTAATTGAGCAGCTACTTATGTGACAGACATTCTAGGTACTTCAGAACCAAGCAGACAAAACTTTCTGTCCTCGAGTTTACATTCTACTGAGGGGAGATGGGCAAACAAGAAACCTAGTAAGTAAATAAATTAAATAGTATCTTAGAAAGTGGTAAGTGCTATGAAAAAAAAACCAAAAAGACAAAGTAAAGGAAGATAAGGAGGATCAGTACGGTAGTGTGAGGTTAGATCATTGGACCAGGGAGTCCTCATGGAGAAGGAGAGATCTGAGCAGACTTGGAGGAGGAGGAGTTGACCAAGCAGATAGCTGTGGGAAGAGCATTCCAGGCAGGGGAAATAGCCAGAGCAAATGCCCAAAGCCAGAAATGTGCCTAGCTTTTTCCAGGAACAGCAAGGAATCCCTTGTTGGCTATTGTGGCCAAGTGAGAGGTAGAGCTGCAGTAACAAAGTCACTTTCTTTTCTGTTTCCCACACCAGGACTCAAGTCAGAAATGTAGGCATTATCATAGACTCCTCCTTCCTCCACCATCCATTCTATCATTAAATCATGTTGATTTTGCCTCATCCATATCTTTCTAATATCTTTTCTGGCTTATCTTATCTGGGTGATAGGAATGCCTGTAAATTTTAATTTTTTAGACATTTTTATTGCTTACTTTTTCTTTGTAAAAGTGTATATTTATAAAAAATAGTAAAATAATTTTATAATAAAATGTTAATAATAAGCTCTTTCATTAGGGGGAAGCCCTGCCCTACTTATTTATTGACATGGGGAAATATATGACATTGTTTAGCATAAAAGCAATCTATCATTTTATACCACGTCTGTCGTCTGTCTTTAGAGAAGAGAGACTACGAGATACACAATAATATGTTAGAGATGATTTTCTCTGGACACTGTGATAACAGGTGACTTTCCATTTCCATTTTTCTACACTGTTACATGTCTTATGCATTGAATATATATTATTTCTATAATTTTTTTTGAGATGGAGTTTTGCTCTTTCACCCAGACTGGAGTGAAATGGTTTGATCTCCGCTCACTTCAACCTCCACCTCCCAGGTTCAAGCAATCCTCCTGCCTCAGCCTCCCAAGTAGCTGCAATTATAGGCACCCGCCACCACGCCCGGCTAATCTTTGTATTTTTAGTAGGGGTGGAGTTTCTCCATGTTGGCCAGGCTGGTCTCAAACCCCCAACCTCAGGTTATCTACCCACCTCAGCCTCCCAACCTGCTGGAATTACAGGCGTGAGCCACCACACCCGGCCTGTTTCTATAATTTTTAAAAATTAGCAATGTTGTTTTTTATATGTTTTACATATTTTAGTAAAACTAATACTAAAAACCTGAGTAGTATCATATATTTGCATTGAAGCTACCTTTGTTAATGCTAATTAAATATTCTACCCCATTCCTCCTTCTTGATATGCACTACAACCCTACTGACTGATTGGCCACATCTAGAAATCCAAGAAAAGAAGACATTCGTGCAATTGTTTCTTGTTTATGCAGCCCTAAGATAAGTGAAAATGACTGAAAAAAGATGACATTGGAGAGACTACATAGGAAGAATCTGCCGTTCTTCTAAATGGCAATATGGTTAAGGGCTGGAACTATCAACATAAACTTGGGAATACTCATTACATTTTTGTTCAGATTCCCAGCACCAATACTATTGTCTATTTGTCTCAGCTGTTTAATACCATTTAATTTCTATTTCTCTGACCTGAAAGCCTGTCTTCCCTCATATTGAGAAGAGTTCATTATCATTTCCATCTCTCCCCTGGGAACTGCATTCATTTGCTCACATCCTAATCATAAAGGGTTAAACTATGGACCTCACCTTACCTTGTTCCTAGAAATCCTGACCAGAAACGCTCTCCTCAATGAGCCCTCGGTGTCTTTATTTTATATCTAAGCCATCTTCCCAGTCAATGAGCCTCCCTAAAAGATTAATGTAGTTTGAACTTTTATAGAGGAATATCATTTGTGCACTGTCATATTTAGCACAAATGGTGCTTCAGTCACAGTTCAGTAATACTCTAGCATATTACTTCCAAGGCATTTGAGAGTTTAAAGAATTATTGAAGGGCACGCTGTACTCATTTGGTAATAAGGCAGAGAGCACTGCTTTCTACATATGATTTCAGCAAATGGAATCTCTGCTAATTTCATTGCACGTAGCAAAATAGTTGTGATAATAACCAAGGTAAAATATCCCACTGGAGGGAATAGATGAGATACATTTTTTATAAGACCTCCAAGAAATATTGAGGAGGAAGTTCTAGAATTTGAGGGCAAGATGTTGAGAAATCATCTTCTTTCACTGAATACGTACCCTTGACACTGTGGTTTGTCAGTCCTGGGTGTGAAGTCACAGCCATTACTTGGCCATTATTTGGCTGCAGAGTCCACTGAGCTACACACGCGCCATGCAGAGGGATGGGGGCAGCACAGGCATTAAAGAGAAATAAAGCAGTTAATATCATTTAGAGAAAAAAATGTAGCTACACCAAAGCCCAGGTATTTGGTGAGAAAATTCCCTATTGCAGCTTTGTAAAGAGCATACATGAGATAAGTTTGGGTATTTTTTTTAACATTTAAATTGATAGGTACCTTTTAGAGGAAGGAAAGGTCTTGCTCACTGTCAGGTGTCACCAAATAGTAGTTTACAGGTTTCTGGATGAGTGTGAATCAGAAAGAAAGAGAGACACCTGCTGTCATGAAAGGACCTTTTCATAGAGATCCTGTTCCAGCTCTGTCTCAGGTGTTGGCCTTATTTCTTTACCAAATTATACATTCTAAGCAATTATAGCATTTACATTAATATCTCTTAGTTGTGAGAATCCCGAGAGCAGAAGTGGAACTCCCTTTTCTAGGTAAAGGAAGGCATAATTTTGCCATGTGGGGAACAAGCATATTTGAAATCCATTACAATTTCTTCTGCTTATTAAAAGTTACTCTCTGGTATTAGAATCAGCTTGCTGAGACATTTGGATAATACTCAGTTTGTATTAGTTTGAAAATATCCAACCCTTAATTTAGAGAGCAAACAGCTGCGCTCCTCTCTCCTCCCACTGCTTCTCAACAGTGTTGAGCCCTTCTCCTCCACTGCTCTGTCTTTGCTTCCGACCAGAGGAATGTCTCCCTTTTAAGTGGACGCTCCTGGGATATTCTGTGGGCAGCCTCTTCATATCTCTTACTAAGGTAATGTGAAATTATTTCTGCAACATTTTGGTATCACCCACCACTTAGAAAAAGTGGTCAAAAGTACAGGTAGCACATGAAGCTCTTTAGATTTTAAACCAGATATAAACCCAATAAAAACCTTACGAAGTATACAAATACCCAGAATGACTCATCTGACTACTGCTGAGGTGACAATATGCCAAAATCCTTAAAAGGATAAAAAGATGCTTTTACAGATTTTTTAAATACAGAAAATTTATTGTATAGTATTTAGTGTCTTGTACATAAGACTATACATATATATATATATATATATATATTTTTTTTTTTTTTTTTTTTTTTTTAGAGAGAGAATCTTGCTCTATCACCCAGGCTGGAGTGCAACGCCCAGGCAGTGATCTCGGCTCACTGCCACCTCCGCCTCCTGGGTTCAAGAGATTCTCCTGCCTCAGCCTCCCGAGTAACTGGGATTATGGGCATGTACTGCCACAGCCAGCTAATTTTTGTATTTTTAATAGAGACGGGGTGTCACCATGTTGGTCAGGCTGGTCTTGAATTCCTGACCTTGTGATCTGCCCACTTTGATCTCCCAAAGTGCTGGGATTACAGGCGTTTGAGCCACCACGCCCGGCCAAGACTACAATTTTTTTTTTCAGGTACCTTACTCCTCTCCAGGTATCCTACGTTGACGTCAACAACCAACATATTCTATTTCCCTGCATAAGTCATTGTTCAGGGATGACCATGGGCCTTTACAAGAGCCAGTAAACATGAAATTCAGAATATTGGTTCAGATGTATTCTTTTCCTCATTAAAATAAATTATAAAAACACACAACACTAAGAGTTACTGGACATTATCTTGCAAGCACTAAAGAGAATCAGACTTGGGATAAAGCTGACACCTTAAAGGGCAAAGTAGAGAGAAGAAAAACAATGGCCCCCATTGATAACATTATTGAGCCCAACTTAGCTTTGTTTTACAGCAGCATAAACTAATTGGCCCCTTATAATAATAAGGCAATTTAAGATAGGTTTTCAGTTTTTTGGGTTTTTTGTTTTTTTGGTTTTTGGTGGGTTTTCTTTGAGAAGGAGTCTGGCTCTATCGCCCAGGCTGGAGTGCAGTGGTGCAGTCTCGACTCACTGCAACCTCCACCTCCCAGGTTCAAGTGATTCTCCTGCCTCAGTCTCATGAGTAGCTGGGACTGCAGGCACCAACCACTAAGCCTGCCTAATTTTTGTATTTTTGGTAGAGATGGGGTCTTACCATGTTGGTCAGGCTGGTCTCAAACCCCTGACCTCAGGTGATCCTCCCACCTCAGCCTCCCAAAGTGCTGGGAGAACAAACATGAGCCAACATGCCTGGCTGGTTTTCAGTTATTTATAACAACATAAAGTTCTAACTGATAAAGATCTAACAGATCCAGAAAAAAATATTAAAACTCTAATCAAGAAGCACATTGTCAAAGACTAAATAAAGCATTTTTTGGCTTATAATTTTATATAGTACTCATCACCAGGCCACCCAGGCTCTGTGACAAATGAGCAAGTGTGATAATTTAGAACTAAACACCATACCGTTTCTCAGGTTCTGCCTGCAAAAGACCTTTTTTAATTTTTTATTTTCTTCTTTTTTTTTTTAAATCTCTGAACAAAACTGGAATCAGGATTAGATGCAATTTTCTCTTTCATTCAGGGCCCAGATGGCAGACTGCACGAACTTAATTTCTGGTCTCTTGGTAAAAATTTGAGGACTGTCAGCTCTTAAGATTTTAAGTAATTCAGTTAAGTGACTATAAGCTCTGAGGTTTGAGAACTGTGTTGTCTTCAGTTTTGTGGTTGTTGTTTTGTTTTGTTTTTAATCATTGTAACATATCTCAATATTCATAGGCCATCCTTGGAGAAAATTGGCAGGACTCTCCCCTGTGTCTGACAACACGGATTTGTGTACAAGCCAAAGATCCCCACGGATCTGAATTGGAGCAGCTGGAGCTTCTAAGGACTGGTGTGATAGAGCTCAGTGAACATTTGGGGAACTGCACCATGAGATGCTTCCTTGAGAGAGGCTTGAGAATAGAAGAATGATGACATAGCAGAAGCAGACCAGAGGCCAGAGGAATGTAGGTTGTCCACAGTACTCTGGAGAGGCTTTTAAAGCTCACAGATTCGATGCACCATAGGGTTGTGTGTGGGGCAGCAGGCAAGATGCTAAAACGGTCACCAAGATTTCCTGCCTCCTCCCCCCACCTCTGTACACACGCTGCAGGATCCCCAGGACTGTTAATGTGATGTATGTTTCCCCCATGATTCCATTATGCAATATGGTACAGGTGACTGTAAGAAAGAAGGATTATCGAGATGTACATGACCCAATGACCTGAAAGCCTTAAAAGCTGGGAGTTTTCTCTAGCTAGTGGCAGAAGAAAAGATTAGAGACTAGGAGCATCAGAGGGATTTGCTTCACCATTGCAGGTCTGCAAATGGAGGGGCTGTGTGGCAGGGAATGTGAGCAGGATCTGGTTGCTGAGAGCAGTCCCAGCTGACAAGCAGCAAGGAGATGGAAATCCTAGCCCTGCAACTGCAACCAAGGGAATTCTGCTAACAACAAGCATAAACTGAAAAGTTGATTTTTCTTTAGAGCCTTCAGACGAGAACTCAGCCCAACTGACACCCTGATTTTGGCCTTGAGTTCATCCTGAACAGAGAACTCCACCTTGCCATGCTAGACTTTGACTTACAGAACTGTGAGCTAATAAGTGGGTGCTGCTTTAAGCCTCTAAATTTGTGGTAAGTTGTTCCACAGCAATAGATAATGAATGCATTTCTCAAATCAAAACAGTAAACAGAGGAAACTATTTTGGCAGGAACAGTGAAGAATGAATGCAAGGAGATAGAGCCACATGTAGAAAACCTACTGAAATCATCCAGGGTTTCCATGCATAATAAGAACCAGTGGCAAACAGTAACATAGTTCAGACCTGCACATTTTGATACTAATCATATTACTGAGTTGGAGAGGAAAGGTTATCAACACAGAAGATGTATAAAAATCACGTGAAAAGGGATATCGTCTTCATAACTTCCAAAGCTCAGCCCTTATGCAGTATTGGTGGCAACACTGGGAATGAATAACTGATTTATAATTGTATTTGTAACTCAGCCAAGTGAGTATAAATTTGTTGGCTACACATATATATGTGTGTATATATGTCTGTGTGTGTGTATATATATATGTGTATATATGGGGGTGTGTGTATATATATGTGTGTGTGGTTTTTTTTGATAGATATTTACTAATGATGGGACAAATACGTAAGAAGAACCTTGAGACTTCCCGCCAGATTCCTAGCTCAGCAAATGATCCCATGCATGTGGGTTAAGAAATCAGAGGTGATGGGAATAAACTAATTTTTATGTGTCTTGGTTTTCACATTAGCCCCTATATCAATTGTTTTCTGGTTTTGTTTTTATTTCTATTGAGTGATCTTGAACTATTTTCACCAACTAGAGATTGATAGATTAAATGACAGACAAATAGACAGAGGCAACTTTGTTGTTTACTAAAGAGTTGTACCTGATTATGTACAGCTTTCTACATGTGAATCTTCAAGCCCTATTTTAAAGAATAATGTGAAGCTATCATTCACAAAAAGTTTTTTTAATAGGCATCATTTTTTAAAGCAGTTATATACTCACAGCAAAATTGAGTGGAAAGTGCCGAGAATTTCTGTATATCCCTGCCCCAACCCATGCACAGCCTCCCCCACTATCAACATCCTCCACCAGAATGGTACATTTGTTACAACTGATGAACATACACTGCCACATCATTATCAACCAAGGTCTATAGTTTAGACCAGGTGTTGTGCATTCTATGAGTTTGGACAAATGTATAATGACATATATCCACTGCTGTGGTATCATAAAGAACAGCTTCACTGCCCTAAATATCCTCCATGCTCCACCTGCTGCTCCCCCAGGCCCCTAGCACCCACAACTTTTTTGTACTGTCTCCATAGTTTCACCTTTTCAAGAATTTCATCTAACTGGAATCATACAACTTCTTTTACTTGGTAATATGCATGTCAGTTCCCTCCATGTCTTTTCATGGCTTCATAATTCATTTCTTTTTAGCACTGAATAATATTCCATTGACTGGGTGTATATCTTGGTTGTTGCCAAGTTTTGACAATTATGAATAAAGGTTTAATAAACATCTGTGTGGAGGTTTTTGTGTGGACCTAAGTTTTCAGCTCCTTTAGGAAATACCAAGGAGTGCAATTGCTGAATCATATGGTAAGAGTGTGTTTCGTTTTGTAAGAAACTGTCAACTTGCCTTCCAAAGTTGGGGTACCATGTTGCATTCCCACCAGCAATGAATGAGAGTTCCTGTTGCTTCACATCCTCACCAGCATTTGGTGTTGTCAGTGTTCTGGATTTTGGCCATTCTAATAGGCATGAAGTGATATCTTATTGTTATTTTAGTTTGCATTTCCCTAAGGAGATGTAATGTGGAGCATCAATTCATATGTTTGTTTGTCTTCTTTGGTGAGATGTGTGTTCAGATCTGTTGCCCATTTTTTAATTGGGCTGTTTAATCAGGTCGTTTAATTGGGTTGTTAGGTTTTTAGGAGCTCTTTGTATATTTTGGATTGCAATCCTTCATCACACAGGTCTTTTGCAAATATTTTCTCCCAGTTTGTGGCTTATCTTTTCATTCTTTTGACACTGTCTACTGTCTTTTGCAGAGCAGATATTCTTTTTTTTTTTTTTTTTTTTTTTTTTTTCTTTTTGGGGATAGGGCTTCGCTCTGTCACCCAGGCTGGAGTGCAGTGATGCAATCATGGCTCAATGCAGCCTAGACCTCTGGGGCTCAAGCAATCCTCCCACCTCAGCCTCCCAAGTAGCTGGTACTACAGGCATGTGCCACCACACCTAGCTATTTTTTTATTACTATTTGTAGAGACAGGGTCCGTGATGTTTCCCAGACTAGTCTCAAACTCCTGGGCTAAAGTGATCATCTTTCCCCAGCCTCCCAAAGTATTGGGATTACAGATATGAGCCACTGCGCCCAGCCAAAATTATTCATTTTAATGAAGTCCAGCTCATCAATTCTTTCTTTCATGGATCATGCCTTTGGTGTTGTATCTAAAAAGTTTTCATCAAACCCAAGGTCATCAAGATTTTTCTCCTGTTATCTTCTGTTTTACGGTTTTGTATTGTGCATTTAGGTCTATGATACATTTTGAGTTAATTTTCATGAAGAGGTTAAGGTCTGTGTCTAGGTTCATTTTTTGGTATGTGAATGTCCAGTTGTTTCGGCACCATTTGTTGAAACACAAAACACTTTTCCTTTCACTGCCAATCCAAAGAAGACAAAAGTGGGGTGCCCTAGTGGTGGGGAGGACGCATCTGTGGAGACAGTCTCAGAGTTGTCATATATGAGTCAAGACTTTAGACAAGTTTACTCACATTGATTCCCCCCCTGTGCATTTTGCAGAGGGATTAAATGATACACTGCACATAAAGCACACAGTATTCCATGGAACAACAGATGAGGAATTGATAGGTATTTTATTCAGAGAAGCCATTTCACCTCTCTGCCTCTTTTTTTTTTTTTTTAATCTTTAAAATGGTAGTGGTAATATGAGGAGTGGCCATCAATGGAAATAGAGAAAGCATGCAGGGTGTGTGGTCAGCAGTGAGCACTGCGTGAGCAGCAGCCCTCCCACCTGGGACCAATATAGGAATTACCACCTGATAGAAGTTGTGTGATTCTGTGATTCTTAAAACTTACACTTTTTTTTTTTTTTTTTTAAGATGGCCTGCTCTGTCGCCCAGACTGGAGTGCAGTAGTGCGATGTCAGCTCACTACAACCTCCGTCTCCCAGGTTCAAGTGATTCTCTTGCCTGAGCCTCTGTGTAGTTGCGATTACAGGCACACACCACCATGCATGGCTAATTTTTTTGTGCTTTTAGCAGAGACAGGGTTTCACCATGTTGGCCAGGCTGGTCTCGAACTCCTGACCTCAGGTGAGCTGCCCACCTCAGCCTCTCAAAGTGCTGGGATTACAGGCGTGAGCCAATGCGTCTGGCCAAAACTTACTTTTATTTATTTATTTATTTATTTATTTATTTATTTATTTTTTAGTAATATTAAGGGTCTTTAATTAGGTACTGCTCATTTGAGGCAGTGTCCCATTTTTCACTGTCTTGGTTAGAAAAATACTGTGACCTTTGTTTATTTGTGTGTGAACTGATGAATCACAAGTGAGTTTAAGATCATTGCAGTTCCCCACTCATGAACTGGTACCTCCTGATACACACATCGAAGACTTTGATGTCCAGTCAACACTGAGAAAAACTGCTGTGGAAAGTTCACATGGATTCTGAAGACACCAGCCATTCCGGATTTTGACACGTGGTTTGACATAATAATTTCTACTCCACAATAAGCCAAATCCTATTCCTTCCTCCCTGAAGCCATAGGCACTCACTAGGCCATAGGTGGCCAGAAGGTACAAGGCCTCTCTAACCACAGAAAATCTCCATCAAGACTCCTATGAGATCTGACTTGGGAGCTGAACAGGTCCAGTATTCTAGCACAAGGCAAGACACTCACTTGACACTCAGTGTAAGTTTTTTGAATAAATGGCATTTTCAAACTTTGTGGGTTAGTTATAGATAACTCTATTTTATATATTATTGAAATTCTGACAGTGACTACATTCGAATTAGTAAGATAATCTCTGTGGTTCTTTCTCACTTCATCCTTTTGTACTATTAGAAGTAGTAGTATCTAGAACCTGACCAAAATAATACCTCTAACTGGACTGGTGCTTAACAACTCCTCTCAGGGGTCTTTGAAACTTACTAAAATGAGTGACCCAATTGTATTCGTGTTCTACTGCTGTGATAGCAGATTACCAAAAACTACATGGCGTAAAACAACCAAATGTATCATCTTACAGCTCTGGAGGTCACAATCCTCCCTCTGGAGGCATCAGAGTACAATGTATTTCCTTTTCCTTGCAGGACCTCCATTCCCTGACCATCCTCCCCTTCTCACATCACTTCAACCTCTTGCTTCCATTGTCATATCTCCTCCTAAGTCCTCCTGCCTCACTCTTATAAAGACCCTTGCAATGACATTGGCTCATCTGGATAATCCAGGATAATCTCATCTTAACATTCTTGACCATATCTGCAAAGTACCCTTTACTATATAAGATGACATATTCCTGGGTCTCAAGCATCAGGACATGAACATCTTTGGGTGGCCACTATAACAGCCTACTACACCAGTGATTTCTTAATTCATCTAAAATATGTATTGACAGATTGACTATCTAAAATGTACAAGGCACACTTGGGCATTGTCAGGATCATAAGGATAAGACCAAGTTCCCATCTTAAAGAATGTATTACATAATAAAGCAAAATAAGATACATTCATAAATGACTCTCAGTTTAAAGATCCATATAGGCAAGCACAAAGGACAGAACAATACGGCTCTCAGAGCCAAATACAGGAAATTAAGTAGGACACTAAATTCAGAAAGTGCCAAAAGTTAAGGTTGTCATGGCAACATGAACTCAGCAACACAGCAAAACCTGTTCATCAAAAGTATACACTTAACAGCTTTTCACAATTATGATCTGCTGAAAGAGCAGCTTTCATTCAATGATCCAGAAACCCTTACAACTATGGATTAGCTCTTGTTCTGTGGCTATAAGAAAAGAAATGGTTTCACTAACCAAACTCAATATCACAAATATTTAGATGTCATCGACTATGTGTGAGATGTGTAAGACAAGAAGATGAGGTCTGAGGGCATGCAAAGATAGAGAAGACATCATTCTTGATCCCAAGGAACTTTTCATCTAGGGCTACGGGCATGCAAATGACGGTAGGGAAAGTACACTAAGCAGAACATTGCTAAGGAAAGTCAAAGGGGTGAGTGGGCTCAGACGGCTGGGAGTGAAGAAAATTCTCCTGGATTGGGTGGCATTTGAAATGGGCTTCCAATGATGAATGGTATATTTGCAAGGAAGTGGTATGGTGAGAACAGCCAAATAAAAGATCCAAAGCTGGAAAGAGCAAGGCGTGTAGGGAAACAGTAGCAGTCTGGCTGAAATAAAGACTACAGGAAAGAGTCAAGTTGCTTGAAATGTGAGATTCCTACTTGTCTTACAAAGCCAGGGCCTGGAATGATATATAGTAATGTACTTAGTAGACAGCAGGGTTTTTCATAAAGACATTACCAAATTTAAAAGATCAAAGGCCTCTTTCCCCTATCTACTTTCCCTGATTCCCTACTGTAAAAATTTACTTTCAGAAAACCTCGTATCTGATTTTCTCAAGCCTCTTATGTCCATGCTGTTTTGTGGCCTATGTTGTTCCCCCGAAATGCAAGGCAAAAGTTATATCCATTTTCTAATAAGGAGACTGAAAATCAGAGGTAAATTTCTCAAGTTTACACAAGGAAGGCAGTGGTGACGCAGCTTGTCTGTGTGACTACAAAGCCCAAGCCATTTTTTTTTTTTACTTTGTTGATCTTATCACACTGTGCTGCAATTACTTGTTTGAATGTCTCTCTCTCCCAAGTTAAACTGTGAGGACCTTTTGGACAAGTTCATCTCTTGCTCAATTTTGTATTCTTAGAATCTAATTCAACAAATGACACAGAGTCGGACCCATGTAAGTTTTGTCAAATAAGGAATTATGGATTTTGGGCAACCAGTTACTGATGGCAAAGAGTTCTTTTCTTTGTGAAAATGTAGCAGTAATGTCAGCTGTATGACCTGTTATAGCAAACACTTAGTTGGTTTTATTCATCACTTGGCTATTTTAAAAATACAAACATAGATATGAACTACATGGATGTCTCTCATGTTAATTCACACTTGCATCTTGCCCTTTGTCTGTGTCTGTTCTGCCCAAAACTTGTTCCCAGCAATACTGAAAAAAATGAAATAATTGCCAATCCTGCTGGTATCCTTGGAGGACAAAAGTCTAGCTTCCTTGCCAATTGGGTTGCTATGGCCCATGGTCCAGAGATCCCACATCAAACTTCTCTGTAACTTGTGACACCACAGGGCACCATCGGCCTCTCAGCATCCTGTTTGAGCTGGTGCCCAGTAAAACTCTGGCCTGGATCGCAGCTTCCCTCAGCCTTTCTGTCCTCTCCCGGAAGTTTTTTTTTATCATCTAAGAGCACTGGAATGACAATTTCCTTTTTCTAATTAGGATAGGAGAAAATCATTTGCTCTTTGGCTATTACTTCGCCTGACCCCACTAAACTCCCAATCTCCTTTATCCGGAATTTTCATCCCATGGGTTTATGTACTCTGCCTAGTGCTTTTTCTATAAGAACTGTTATATTAAGCATTTCTCAAGAGACACATTACCTACTCTTCATGCGTGGCCCTTCCCTGGTTCTAGTTTCCAAGTATTGGAAGGACTGCCAGCATCTCTTCAAAGCTACAAAGTAGAAACCTTGGAATAGTATTGAATTCATCTCCTAGCCCATACTCAGAATGCTAAATTAGTTGCCAAGTTCTGCCAATGTTTTCTGTAACAAATTTTTCATAACTACCCCTTCCCTTCTATCCCTCGCTCACTACAGCTTTGTTGAGTTTCTTATATTTTCCCAACACTCTTTGCCTTTAGACTAGCCTTATTACTGCTGAGAAGGTATTTTCTCCATGTTCTGCTATAAATTGGGGGCTATTTCACTCTTTAAACCATAATGGAATCGCACAGGCCTTTTGATCACATCAAAAGTCTTTACCGTGTGCTTCATCAAGATGCTACAAATTACTGAATTCTTAGCCTCCTCCCAAAACTCTCCCTCCCTTGACAGGATTATCTCTTTAATGATCCTACCCTACTCTGCTCTTTTAAATTTTTATCTTCGGCTTCTCCCCATTCACTTAAATTGTTTTAGAAATTCCCTCCTTCCTTGGAGTCTTGCTAGGTAGATCCTGTACTATCAGGAAAAATTGATTTGGAAGGTCAGCATCACCTTCAAAATACAGGCACAATCTCTATTTCCACTGCTACCCCCTGGGACAGGCCACCGTCACCTCTTTCTAGAGCTGCAGCAATCAATTCTATAGGTCTCCTCTGTCTGTCCTCAATACAGCAGCTTTAATAACCTTTTAAAAATCAAATCAAATCACTTTACTCCTCTACTTAAAATCCAAAATGGTTCCCCCAAGTTACTCATAGTAAAGGCAAAGTCCTGTCCAGCCTACACAGGCCCATGTAGTCTAGCCCTTTTCCCTCTCTGAGCTAGCATCATACTCTCTCCTTCTGCAATCCACTCCCACCACAAAGGCCTGACCTCATACTTGCCAGGCATTTGCCATCCGTCCTGCTTAGGGCACTGCTTTCCCCTCCATCTACTCCTTCAGGTCACTGTTCAAATGCCATCCTACTCATCCATGAGTAAGGCCTACCCTGACGTCCCACCTAACAGTGCAATTCATCCCCTTTCCATGCTTTGTTTTTCTCCTTGGCACTGATCACCACCTCATATACTAAGTTAATTCGCTTACTGTCCCTACATACTAAAATTTGAGTGCCCTGAGGGCAAGAAGTTTTATCTCTTTTGCTCATAAAACAGTGACAAGAACAATACCTGGCATACAGCAATTTCTCAATGCAAACTTGTTGAATGAATGAACTCAAAATATTAATTTACTACAAGTTTTCTATTTGGCCATTGTTACTATTCAAACTTCATAGAGATACAGAACGTATAAAACACAGCCTCTGCAGTGCAGAGGGCACATTCAATGCTTTAACTTTCCAACGTTTCACTCATAAGCAGCAAAACCATACTGCTTTTTTTTTCTATAGTCACCAACAATGCATTTGCTGCCCTCAGAACCTAAAGGGAGCCTCTCAAACACCAGATCCACATCTAGGAGTCCAGTCTACAAAACTAGACACAGTTCAAAATGGAGCAAGCAGAGGCAGACATTATTGTTAAAGAATAATGAGGGCCAGGTTCGGTGGCTCACGCCTGTAATCCCAGCACGTTGGGAGGCTGAAGCAGGCGGATCATGAGGTCAGGAGTTCAAGACCAGCCTGGCCAAAATCGTGAAACCCCATCTCTACCAAAAATACAAAAATTAGCCGGGCATGGTGGCACTTGCCTGCAGTCCCAGCGACTCAGGAGGCTGAGGCAGGAGAATCCCTTGAACCTGGGAGATGGACGTTGCAGTGAGCAGAGATCAAGCCACTGCACTCCAG
Source organism: Macaca thibetana thibetana (assembly GCF_024542745.1). Taxonomy (NCBI): domain Eukaryota; kingdom Metazoa; phylum Chordata; class Mammalia; order Primates; family Cercopithecidae; genus Macaca; species Macaca thibetana. The sequence continues at coordinate 79,116,497 of NC_065585.1, read as the reverse complement.
CTTGGGCAACAGAGTGAGACTTCGTCTCAAAAAAAATAAAAAATAGAAATAATGAGAAAATGGATGCCTTATATGGTAAGAAAAAGTTCTGTCTAATGGTCTTGTTTACAAATCCCAGGACCTTATAAATGGAAGAGTCCAGATCTTTTTCAAGATCCTTGTTACCCAGCATCTTTTTAAATATCACCTAGTTGATAAAGGTTGAGATCACCCATTGCTGCAATCCCAGAGACACCCTCCAGGCCCCAAAAAAAGGCCAGATACTCAGTTTATAGAACCACTGGGATACAAGATTCGATTAAAAAATACTCATGGGACTTGAAAAGGCGTTCTGAATGTGAAATGTTACACCTGTTGTCTTATATTTGAATTTCCATTATTTGTATAAAATGTTTTCCTTCCTTTTCATGAAATAAATAAGAGTCTGAATCCCTTGGCTGAGAAATCCTGTCATAAAACAATACTTTGCCAGCGTTCGCCCCTCCGTGTGAAGTGGCAGAGATGATGAGATGATCTCCGCAGCTCGGCGGGCCTGCGGGTGAGGGGGCCGCCATAAGGCGACCACTCAGGAAAACGCTGGAGCAAACAGATGGGGCCTCCGCTGTGCCCGGAAGGCAAACAGCCCCGGCCCTGCCGGACCCGGGCGGAGCGCATTCCAGAGTCTTCAGTGCCTCCTTGACAATGCCCTGCCCCTGGCTTCCCAGACTTCAGACCTTCCCCTCCTTGATCTCTGGCACCGTGGAGGAATCGAAGAGAAGGAGGGTCCCGAGGGAGAGCGTATTTCAATCCTGCCTGGCTGTGTAGATAAAAGCCAACACCTGCTGGCGAGGCGAGGTGCGCCTGGAGCCGGTACTATCGGGGCCTCACAGGTGTGAAGACCGCAGCGGGGGGCCGAGCACGGGGGAAGCCGTGGCCACGGAGTGCGTGGTGCAAGCTGAGAGCCGGGCGCGCGCTGCCGCTGTTCACACACAGGCTTCATCCCAGTGCTCTCAAAAAGAAGAGAGCTTCACCAGTGTGTTCCCACGTGTAATATACCAGCTCTGCCCATGTGGGTGTCATCATAGGATTTTATTACTAATTTCAACTGTGGTGTTCCACTTCTGAAAATGCTATTTGGTCAAAAGTTTAGATTTTAAATACTCACAGAGAAGCACACAATATTGCTCCGTGCAGCATTGTAATTATAGCAACAAAAGCATGGAAAACAATATCCATCAATAGAGTTAGTTTAAAACATTATGTCAGGAACATGTAATGAAATCATCTGTAGCTTATAAAAACCAAACATGGAAAGATGTCCATGATAGAGTAAATCTGAAACCTAAGTTGCAACGCAGTATCAGAGCTGTATGATCTCATTTGTTAAAATATGTAAATGTGTTCATCTTTCCTTAGAGAAATATCTGCAAGAATATTCACAAACTACCTCAAGGGATTGTGGGACTCTTCATTTTCTATTTCATATATTCCTGTATGATTTAAAAGTTTGCAACAAGCATGTCCTATTTATATAAACAAAAAGCACATTCAAGCATGCATATGTGTGTTGTGTGTGTGTGTGTGCTTGTGTGTGTGCTTATGTGTGTGCGCATGTGTGTGTGTAATTAAGTTTCCAAGCTTCAGGCATAATGAAATCCAAAGTAATAAATGATACAGAGTAATGATAATTAATTTGTTATTAATTATATCTATAGAACAGACTTATATTGTGCCTTTTATCACTTCATAAGAAATACATGACACTAAAATTAGAAAATTGAGGTCATTTATAGGAAAACAATTTCTTTTCTTCTGAATAAAAAGCACCTGCAATGATCTATTGTTAACTCCAATTACTCCCTCTAACAGATAAGTGAAAACGTAGCTGATAATATAAATATAATACAAATTTAGGTGAAAACTGCAGTCTCTATGGAAATATCCTTTTTCCCCCACACACTCCCTCTCTTCTTACCCCACTCACCACCCACTCCCCCACCTAAACTCAGGCTCCAATACCTGAAAACCATCTCTTTCACTTTCTTGTTTGTTCCTAAAGGATGGTGGCATCAGGTTGTAAATCACCACAAAGAACACTTTTAGTGATGTCCCAAAATTTATTGTTCCCAGCTTTGCTAAGATTACTTATGAGAATGCTCACTGTGAAAGAAAAACATAGCTCGGCAAGTACATTTCCAGGCATTTAGACCTGGTTCTTGATGCAAAATGTAGAGAGCAAGGAAAACAACTTTAAGACCAATAAAAAATAAAATAAAATAAAACCCTCATTACGTCTCTCATAAAAGACATGAGAAATGACTTAAAAATTCTAACTGGCTACTCTATGTTTAGAAAGGACCAAATTACAAAGGTTAGTCTATTTTTTGTTAAAGTGCACTTGTAACAACCTCTCCATAGATGATACATTTAAATGAACATTTCTCTGCTGCCATCTCGTGGATTATTTAGGTAATGTGGTCAAAGGCAAAGGCAAATCTAAAGTCCTTCCCACCAAAATTTTACCGGATGTGAAAAGTCATATTGATTACTTAGTCATTTATTTGACAGAACAAAACATAACTTAATGTATATAGCATGCTACATATAACATAGTAATCCTCATCCTAAGAACAAGGTTTAAGATCCTTTCCCTTTTAAATGTTGTTAACCTTGATAGAGAAAACAACAAAATGCTTTTTGCCGTTGCATAAGCAATAATTACTACAAAAGACATTATATCTCTATTCAATAATCACTAAAAGTAACAAGATCACACCAGTGCACTCCAGCCCGGGCAACAAGAGCGAAACTCCGTCTCAAAAAACAAAAAGGCGGGGAGTGGAAAGCAGGGCGTTGCTGCTGCGTGCTCTCAGTTGGATATTTCTTTACCTTTGGTTGTAATTTAGATGGCTCTATGGGAAGAGAAGGGTGTTGGCCTAACAGATCATGCCTTCTGAACTAGATCCTGGCCTCCAAGATTCTACTTCTCCATTAGATTCTAGAACCTCAGTTTGGAAGGCTTCAATATAGAATATTAAATACTCCAGGAGTAGAGCCTGGGATTGGTAGATTTAGGGGGGAAAAAATAGAACACCCAGTTAAATTAAAATTTCAGAAACACAACGAACAATTGGGACATACTTACCCTAAAAAAATCCTTGTTGTTTACCTGAAAGTCAAATTTCTAATGGACATCCTGAATTTTATCTAGTTACCCCATATAAATGTTCTCCTTCCCCAAAGTACTATTGATGCCAGTTAAAGAACACGGATATTGCAACTAGAGAAAAATAAACTGCTTCTCTTTTTAACATAAAGTTATTTTTTAATCATTGAGATAAAATAGCAGCATGATGGCTCACACCTGTAATCCCAGCACTTTGGGAGGCCCAGGCAGGAGGATTGCTTGAGCTTAGAAGTTTGAGACCAGCCTGGGCAAATCCTGTCTTTACAAAAAAAATTTTTTAATTAAATTATAAAAAGATAAAATAGCATAAGAATACTCTGAGTAAGAGGTTTTCCAAATATTATGGGGATAAAATAAGGCAAATTATATCAAGGTTATAATTTAAAGGTAGAATTGAAGGTTGGTGGAATTATCCAGTTTAGTCATTCAGATATTTGGTAAGCACCACATTAGATAAGCACCATCTATGCTGGACATGGGGAAGAAGATGAACAAGACACAGCCCCTGTTCCCAAGAAGCTTACAGTCTAGTAGAGGAAAGAGACAAAAAGAGATGATATACCTGTGATATAAATAGGAATATAAAGGAAATGGGGATTTCATGCCTGTCCTCTCCCTTCTCGCCTGCCCCCCAGCAAAGCCTACAGTGCCTGGTCTCATCACTAATGAGATATGACTATCACATGAAGAGATTTATTTACAAGAAATAGACTAGAACTGTCTGCACTGATTCTTGATAAACATCAAAACCTGTACCTTGTCTGCCAGATAATAAAATGTCAAAGCGGGTAATAACCTTGGAGATCTCATCCAGCATGTGCGTTTTATGAACAGAAGCCTGCCATCCCCCAGCCAGCAGGCATCAAAGCAGCTGACCAACTTTATCCAGAGTTTTTCCTGGCTGCTGCTTCCTTAGGTGAGGTCTGGCCATGAAGATGGTTTGGCCCATATCTGTTTCCAAATAATTTATTAATTCATGCTTCCAGGGACCAAAACTATTAAAGCAGAAAGAATTATCAAAAGAGTTACAAGAAAGCCTGCTGCCCACATTGGAACTAACACTCCAACCAGAGTAACATGCACAGTGAGCTTAGGAAAGTAAAGGAAAAAAGTTATTAACATCAGAGGTGATGCTTCCACCTTATTCAGCAAATAATATCTACTCATCCCATCCTTGGCCCTCATATAGTTGCTTCAAAAGGCTCATCTCTGAACTTTGATACAAACTGACCAGGAAAATTCACCTTGTGTTGACAACCGGTTCACAGAAGCAGGTAGAGGGTAGATGACGACTGATAAACTACTCATGTTAGCTCTTTATGCTAAAAGTCCTACTTGTTACATTAACTTAAAAGAATAAAGAGGGGCAAGAAGAAAGAAGAATAGAGGTGAGATCCAGTCCCTGAGAAAAGGAGAAAATGGCATCAAAGTAGTAGAGAATATGTCTTCATTTTCCTCTAACTTCCAGTTCTTCCAATCTCTCCTTCCCTAGGACATCTTCCTCTTCGAAGTCCTTGATGTCATGTTGAGAAAGTCTCCTCTCCCTCTCCCATGTTCCCATATATGCAAGTATAATATAGGCTGATCTCTTCTAGAAATAGGAAAATTGATTAAGATCATTCTCAATAAAATGTGAGTGATCAATAGTTTTCAACCTTCTCAATCCACCCAGTAGCACCTCCCTGTTCTAACAAAACTGATGAAATTTCAGATAGAAACACAGAGATACTTTTAATCATCAGGGTTTAGGTTGGGTGCCGAAGCTCACACCTGTAATCTCAGCACTTTGGGAGGCTGAGATGGAAGGATGGTTTGAGCCCAGGAGATCAAGACTCCAGTGAGCTGTGTTTGAACCACTGCACTCCAGCCTGGGCAACAGAGAAAGACACTGTCTCAAACACATACACCCACACACGCAAAAGGTTTATTTCTCTGCCCACCCCTCCACACATGCTCACATACATCTGTAACGGTGAGATATAAGGGATCTCTGGACAATTTTTATGGTACATACTTACCACTCCCCAGTTTACTACCCTCCATCTCGGTAAAATGCCCAATACTCCTTTACATTTTGCACCTACTTATTCAAAACACTCAATATTTATCTATATTGTATTATTGCAGAAAGTATTTGTTATGTGTTATGGCTAGGACTCCCTGTCCTGAGGTTGCCTCATTTTGCTCTGTTGGGCCATATACTGCTACAGTCAGCCTTTGTGTTTGAATCTACTCTGTGACCTAGACCAAAACTCTATGGTCAGACAGGCTCTTCCCTAATGGAAGAAAAGACTATGGCTGCACTAGTATACACCTTCCCACTTCCATTCCCACAGCCACTGGAATTTGTTCAGGAACGTGTCCAGTCAGAGACAGCATGCTGCAATGAGACCCCTGCTGGGAACTCTAGGAAAAGAACTTCACTCATTCTCATGGAACATTAGCTTGTGTGGGTTGAGCCTACTGCTGTCTATTGCTACCATGAAGGGAGAGTGAGAATAGAGCTACAACAAGCAAAGGTAAGATGAAAATGGAAATCAGGTCCTTGTGACATCATTTAAGCTCATATGTTAAACTAAACTACACTCAAAATAAGCCCTACTACTGAACTTTTTAGTTTTGTGAGCATTAAGTTCCTCCTTTCCTTATGCAGTTTAGATTTGATTTTCTATCACTTGCAATCAAAAGAAGTTGATATCATTAGTATACTTAGGAATATCTGAGACAATAGGTGAGCTATGCCTCTCTAAAAGCAGGGCCGAGTGCCAGAAAGATTCCTTAAAATCAAAACTATGGTTTCCTTAATTAAAATTTCAATAAAAGGTCTAGAAGAGAAAGTTGAGAAAATGTCTTAGAATGTAAACCAGAAAGATGAAACCATGAAAATACAAGAAAAAAGTTGGAGAATGGAGATGAACTGAGGAAGCCCAGTATTAGTCAAATAGTCATTACAGGAGAAAAAAAGAGACAACTAACTGGGAGAAAATAGAAGAAAATTCATAGAGCTAAAAAGATGTAAGTGTATAGCACAGAATGCCATTAGGATAAATAAAAAGATTTATACCGAAGTGTATCCTTATAGACCTACAGGACTCCAAGGAAAAGGTGAATATCTTAAAGCTTCTAGAGTTATAAACAGGTTCCCTACAAAAGAATGGAATTTTACATAATATTAGATTTCTCAACAGGGTCCCTGAATATTAGAAGACAATGTCTTTCAAATTTGGAAGAAAAAAAAACGGTATGGACCTACAATTCTATACTACATAGTACTGGATGTTCTGACCAATGCGATAAGAAAAATGTAAGGACTGGAAGGAAAAAGATCAAACTGATTATTTGTAGATGCTTTCATCTCCAAAAAAGTTAACTCTTAGACCTAATAAGAGAGTTGAGAAAAGTTCCCAACTAAAAGATCAACTCATCAGTAGTGTTGTTCTGCACTCACCATTTAGAAAAGATAATCGAAAGTAAGCTACCGTTCACAGCAGCAACAAAATCAAGTGTGAGGAAAAAAAGCTTTATAGATATAAAAGTACTATTTTGACACGCCCTTCTGAAAAAATTACATAGTATCCGAAAAAAATGACACCAACCCAGGGAATGCAATAAAAAGAAATTCCTGGACGGCAGCTCTGTGACTGGAACACAAAGTTAGAAGGTATGAAAAAGAACAGTTTCAATGTCGGAATAGACTTCATTCTACAAATCATAGATTAGGAGGCTGAAAGAATTTAGTGAGATGGCCAAGAAGCATTATTTTTTTCTCAACAAGAATTTAAAAGCCACTCTAGAACTCTGAGAAAAATTTGAGAAATTACAAAAAAGTCATCAGCCAAATAGGAAGCATTCTCCTTCAAAGGCACAGGTTTAGTGAAGCAGGAGTGTATTTCCTTCTCTGCTGTTCCAATCCTACTGACTCAGTGTTAAATAATATTACATGTTTACATAATAAGGCTCTATATTTAAATCTCATAATGCTAATAATTTAAATGCTGTATTTATTTCTAATTTGTTTATTTGTTTGTTTTAGAGATGGGATCTCACTGTGTCGCCCAGGCTGTGTCACCCACGCAGTGGTGTCATCATAGCTCACTGCAGCTTCCAACTTCTGGGCTCAAGCAATCCTCCTGCCTCAACCTACTAGGTAACTGGCATTACAGGCACTGGCTGTACCTGGCTTATTTATTTTATTTTTGTTTTTTGAAACAGAGTCTCACTGTCACACAGGCTGGAGTGCAGTGGCACAATCTTGGCTCACTGCAGCCTCGACCTCCTGGGCTCAGGTGATCTTCTCACTTCAGTCTCTCAAGTAGCTGGGATTACAGGCTCACTCAATCATGCCTGGCTAATTTTGTGTAGAGACAGGGTTTTGCCATGTTGCCCCGGCTGGTCCTGAACTCTGGGCTCAAGCTATTCTCCGGCCTAGACCTCCCAAAGTGCTAGGATTAAAGGTGTGAGCCACCATGCCCGGTTTATTTTTTATTGATACATAATATTTAAAAATCAATGGGGTACATGTGATGTTTTGTAACATGCATAGAATGTGTAATTATCAGGTCAGGTGAAGGTATTGAGGTGTCATTCATCACTTTGAGCATTTATGATTTCTACATATTGGGAACAACTCAAGTCCTCTCTTCTAGCTACATTGAAGTAACAATACACTGATATTAATGATAATCACTCTTCTCTGCTGTGAAAAAATAGAACTTCTACCTTTTATCTAACTGTATGTGTATACCCCTTAACTTACCTCTTTTCATACCCCAATCCCACCCACTCACCTTTGATACCTATCATTCTACTCTCTATCTTTATGAGATCAACTATTTTAGCTCCCACAAATGAGTGAGAACATGCAATATTTGTCTTTCTAGGCCTGGCTTATTTCATTCAACATGATGACCTCCAGTTCCACCATGGTTTTTTGTTTGTTTGTTTGTTTGTTTGTTTGTTTTTTGAGACAGCATCTTGCTCTGTTGCCCAGGCTGAAGTGCAGTGGCACAATCTTGGCTCGCTGCAACCTCCACTTCCTAGGCTCAAGCAATTATTGTGCTTTTTGGTCTCCTGAGTAGCTGGGACTACAGGTGCCCGCCACCACATCTGGCTAAGTTTTAAATTTTTAGTAGAGATGGGGTTTCACCATGTTGGCCAGGCTGGTGTCAAACTCCCAGGCTTGACCTCCTAAAGTGCTGAGATTACAGGTGTGAGCCACCAAGCCCAGCCTTATTTCATGATTTTTTAATGGTTTAATAGTATTTCATTGTGTATATATACCACATTTTCTTTATCCAGTTATCCATTGACGGACATTTAGGTTGATTATATATCTTTGCTATCGTGAATAGTATTGCAATAAATAGGCAAGTGCAGGTCCCTTTGATACATTAATTCCTTTTCATTTGGGTAGGTACCCAGGAGTGGGATTGATGGATACTATGGTAGTTCTATTTTTAGTTTTCTGAGAAATTTCCATACTGTTTATCATAGAGGTTGTACTAATTTACATTCTCACCAACAGTGCATGAGAATGCCCTTTTCTCCACATCCTTACCACCATCTGTTATTTTTTGACTTTTTAGTAATAGCCATTCTAGCAGGGTAAGCTGATATCTCATGGTGGTTTTGACTTGAATTTCCCTGATGACTAGTGATGTTGAACATTTTTTCATATACCTGTTGGCCATTTGTATGTCTTCTTTTGAGAATTGTCTATTCATGTATTTGCCCACTTTTTGATGGGATATTATTGTTGAGTTCCTTGAATTCCTTGTATATTCTGGATATTAATCCCTTATCAAATGAATAGTTTGCAAATATTTTCTCCCATTCTGCAGGTTGTCTGTTCATTCTGTTGACTGTTACCTTTGCTGGCAGAAGCGTTTTAGTTTAATTAAGTCCCATTTGTCTATTTTTGTTTTAGGTGTCTGTGTTTTGTCTTTTTTTGTCTTAACCACAAAATCTTTGCATAGGCCAGTAGCCTGAAGTTCTTTCCCTATGTTTTCTTTTATTCGTTTTATAGATTCAAGTCTTATATTTAAGTCTTAAATCCATCTTGAGTAGATTTTTTTTGTATATGGTGAGAGATAGGGGTCTAGTTTTATTCATTTGCATATGGATATCCAGTTTTTCCAGCACCATTTATTGAAGAGGGTGTCATTTCCCCAGTGTATGTTCCTGGTGCTTTTGTCAAAAATCAGTTGGCTGTAAATATGTGGCTTTATTTCTGGGTTCTCTATTCTGCTCTATGTGTCTATTTTTATACCGATAACATACTGTTTTGGTTACTGTAGCCTTGTAATATATTTTTGAAGTAAGGTAGTATGATGTTCCAGCTTTGTTCTTTTTGCTCAGGATTGCTTTAGTTATTTGGGCTCTTTCTGTTGTTGTTGTTCCATATGAATTTTCTAATTTTTCTTCTAATTCTGTGAAAAGTGACTTTGGTATTTTCATAGGGATTGCATCGAATCTGTAGATTGAGGCAATGTAGTCATTTTATTAATTGGTCAACTTGGTAATTTCCAATCCACGAACATGGAATGTCTTTCCATTTGCTTGTGTCCTCTTTAATTTCTTTCATCAGTGTTTTGTAGTTCTCCTTGTAGAGGGCTTTCACCTTCTTGGTTAAATTTACTTTTGGGTTTTTTTTGTAGCTATTGTAAATGAGATTGCCTTCTTGATTCCTTTTTTGGCTATTTCATTATTGGTGTATAGAAGTACTACTGATGTCTCTAAAATAATCATTAGATTTTTTAGAATTTTAAAAATAAAGAAATGCTATTGATTTTTGTAATGTTGACTTCATCTGCAACTCCTAGCTTCAAGCACTTCTCTCACTTCAGCCTCCCAAGTAACTGAAATTACAGACACACTATATGTTGATTTTGTTCACTGAAACTTTTCTGTATTTGTTCATCAGTTCTAAGAGGTTTTTGGTGGAGTCTTTTGGTTTTTCTGAATGTAAAATCATGTCATCTACAAAGAGGGGCGATATGACTTCCTTTTTTTTTTTTTTTTTTTTTTTTTTTTGAGATGGAGTCTCCCTCCATTTTGCCCAGGCTAGAGTGCAGTGGTGTGATTGCGGCTCACTGCAACCTCCGCCTCCCGGGTTCAAGTGACTCTCCTGCCTCAGCCTCCCCACTAACTGGGACTACAGGCACACAACACACCTCCACGTCCAGCAAATTTTTTGTATTTTTCGTAGAGACGGTGTTTCATCATGTTAGCCAGGATGGTCTTGATCTCCTGACCTCATGATTTGCCCACCTTGGCCTCCCAAAGTGCTGGAATTACAGGCGTGAGCCACTGCACCTGGCTCATTTCCTCTTTCCGAATTTGGATGCTGATATGGTTTGGATGTTTGTCCAAATCTAAAGTTGAAATATAATCCCCAATGTTGTAGGTGAGGCCTGTTGGAAGGTGTTTGGATCATGGAGGCAGATTCCTCATGAATGGCTTAGCACCATCCCCTTGGTGATGAGTGAGTTCTTGCTCAGTTAGTTCACATGAGATCTAGTAGCTTAAAAGTCTGGGATCTCCCTCCTCTTCTTGCTTCCTGTCTCACCATGTGATACATCTGCTCCTGCTTCGCCTTCCACCAATATTGAAAGCTTCCTGAGACCCTCACCAGGAGCAGATGTTAGCACCATGCTTCCTGTACAGCCTGCAAGCCATGAGTTAATTCATCCTCTTTTCTTTATCAATTACCCAGCCTCAGGTATTTCTTTATAGCAATGAAAGAATGGACTAACATAGATGCCTTTTATTTCTTTCTCTTGCTGATTGCTCTGGCTAAGACTTCCAGAACAATGCTGAATAGGGTTGGTGAAAGTAAGCATCTTTGTCTTGTTCCAGTTCTTACAGGAAAGGCTTTCAACTTTACCCCATTCATTAAGACACTAGCTGTGGGTTTGTCATACATGGCCTTTATCAGTTTGAGGTATGTTCCTCCTATACCTACGTTGTTGAGCATTTTATCATGAAATAATGTTAAATTTTACTAAATGATTTTTCTGCATCTATTGAAATGATTATATAGTTTTTCTTTGATTCTGTTGATGTGATGTATCACGTTTATTTATTTGCACCTGCGCATGGTAGCTCACATCCAGCACTTTAGGAGGCCAAGGTAGGAGGAATTCTTGAGTCCTGGAGTTCAAGACCAGCCTGAGCAACAGAGCAAGACCCTGTCTCTACAATAATTTTTTTTTTAATTAGCTGGGCATGGTGGTGTACATCTGTAGTCTCAGCTACTCAGGAGGCTGAGGCAGAAGGATCACTTGAGCTCAAGAGGTTGAAGCTAAAGTGAGCCATGATCATGCCGTTCCACTCCAGCCTGGGCAAAAGAGAGAGATCCTGTCTCTAAAAACATTTTTTAATTAAAAATCTAAAAAAAAAAAAAAAAAATAGTGATTTGTATATGTTAAGCCATGTTTGCATCCCTGGCATAAATCCCAAATTGTCTTGATGCATTATCTTTTTATATGCAGTTGAATTTGGTTTGACAGCTTGTTTTTTGTTTCTTGTGTTTTTGTTTTGTTTTGGTTTGGTTTTTTGAGACAGAGTCTCCCTGTCACCCAGACTGGAATGAAGTGGCGTAATCTCGGCTCACTGCAACCTCTGCCTCGTGGGTTCAAGTGATTCTCCTGCCTCAGCCTCGCAAGTAGCTGGGATTACAAGCATGCATCACCATGCCCTGCTAATTTTTGTATTTTTAGTAGAGACGGGGTTTCGCCATGTTGGCCAGGCTGGTCTCAAACTCCTGGCTTCAAGTGATCCGCCCGCCTTGGCCTCCCAAAGTGCTGGGATTACAGGTGTGAGCCATTGCATCTGGCCGATTTGACAGTATTTTTTGAGGATTTTTGTATCTGTGTTCATCAGTGATATTGGCCGGGAGTTTTCTTTTTTTGTTGTATCCTTCTCTGGTTTGGTATCCGGGTAATGCTGTCCTCACAGAATAACTTAGGGAGAATTTTCTCTTCTTCAATTTTTTGGAATAATTTTAGAAGGATTGATATTAGTTCTCTATGTTTGGTAGAATTTGGCAGTAAATTCATCCTGCCCTAGGTTTTTCTTTGCTGGGAGACTTTCTATTACTGATTCGATCTCACTACTCATTATTGGTTTATTCAGGTTTTCTACGTTTTCCTCATTCGATCTAGGTAGGTTGTATGTTTCAAGGAATTTAGCCATTTTCTCTAGGTTTTCCAGTTTCTTAGTGTACAGATGTTCATGATAGTATCTGGTGATCTTTTGTATTTCCATGGTGCCAATTGTAATGTCTCCTTTTCCATTTCTGATTTTGTTTATTGGGTCTTCTCTCTTCTTTCCTTGGTTTGTGTAGCTAGCAGTTTATCAATTTTATTTATCTTTTCAAAGAATCAACTTTATTTCATTGATCCCTTGAATTTTTTTTAAGTTTCCATTTTATTTAGTTCTGATCTTTATTATTGCTTTCCTTCTGATTTTGGATTTGGTCTGTTTGCTTTTCGAGTTTCTAAGATGCATTATTAGATTGTTTATCTGAAATATTTTTACTTTTTTGATATAGGTGTTTATTGCTATAAGCTACCCTCTTAGTACTGCCTCTGCTGTGTTGCACAGATGATAGTATATTGATTTTCATTTTCAAGAAATTGTTTTATTTTCATCTTAATTTCTTTATTGACTCAATGTTCATTCAGGAGCATGTGTTCAATTTCCATGTATTTGTATAGTTTCCAAAGTTTCTCTTGGTATTGATTTCTAGTTTTATCCCACTGTGTGTAAGAAGATACTTGATATGATTTCAGTTTTTCTAAATTTGTTGAGACTTGTTTTGTGGCCTGACATATGGTCTATCCTAGAGAGTGTTCCATGTGCTGATGAAAAGAATGTGTATTTTGTAGTTGTTAAATAAAATGTTCTGTAAATGTCTGTTTAGAGCCATTTGTTCTAAAGTCCAGTTAAAATCCATTTTTTTTTTTTGTTGATCTTATGCCTAGATGATCTGTCTAATGATGAAAGTGGGGTGTTGAAGTCTCCCACTATTATTGTATGGGAGTCTCTCTCTTCAGATCTGGTAATATTTGCTTTATGAATCTGGTGCTCCATTGTTGGGTGCACATATATTTAGCTTGTTATTTCCTTGCTGAATTGATCCATTTATTATTACATAATGACCTTTTTTGTCTGTTTTACTGTTTTAGCTTAATGTCCTGTTTACCTGATATAGGTATACTTACTACTGCTTGCTTTTGGTTTCTGCTTGCATAGAATATCTTTTTCCATCTGTTTACTTTCATTCTATACATATCTCTACAAGTAAAATCAATTTCTTCTAAACAGCATGTAGTTGGATCATTGTTTTAATCCACTCAGCCAGTGTATATCTTTTAAGTGAAGAATATAATCCATTTATATTCAAGATTATTATTGATATGTGCGGTTTTTGTCTGTTATATTGTTAATTATTCACTGGTTGTTTTGTACATTCTTTGTTTCTTTCTTTTTCTCTTATTGTCATTTTGGTTTGGTGGTTATCTGTAGTGGTACCATTTGAGTCCTTCTCTTTCTCATTTGTGTGTTTGCTTTCCTAGTGAGTTGTATACTTTTGTGTGTTTTCATGATGGTAAATGTCATCCTTTTGCTTCCAGATTTAGGAATCCCTTGAGCATTTTTGTAGGGCTAGAGTGGTGATGATTAATTCTCCTACTTTTATTTATCTAAGAAAGACTTTTTCTCCTTCATTTATAAAGCATCATTTTGCTGTATATGTTATCTTGGCTGGCAGTTGTTTTCTTTCAGCACTTCAAATACATTATCCCATTCTCTCCTGGCCTGTAACATTTCTGCTGAGAAACCTGCTATTAGTCTGTTTGCCTTATGGGTGGTCCTTTAAAGGTAACTAGACACTTTTGCTGTTTTTAGAATTTGTCATTGACTTTCAACATTTTGACTATAACGTGCTGTAGAGAAGATCTTTTGCATTGTACCTGTTTGGGGATTACTGGGCCTCCTGTATCTGGATGTCTAAATCTCTTGTTATACTTGGGAAGTTCACATCTATTATTTCATTACATTGATATTTGAATGCTTTCATTCTTTCTTTGCCTTCTAGGATACCAATAATTTCTTTATATGGTCACTTTATGATCTCCCATCTATCAAGAAGGAAGGCTTTGTTCATTCCTTTTTATTGTTTTTTATTTTTCTCTGACTGGGGTATTTCAAAAGATCTGTCTTTAAGTTCTGAGATTTTTTTTTTTTTTTTTTTTGTAGAGACAAGACTCACCTGTCACCCAGGCTAGAGTGCACTGCAACCTTAAACTCCTGGGCTCAAGTGATCCTCCCACCTCGGCCTCCCAAAGGTTGGGAATACAGGTGTGAGCCACCATGCCCAGTGATTCTTTTGTTTGATCTACTCTATTGTTGAAGCTTTCAAATGTATTTTGTAATTAAATGAATTCTTCAGTTCCAGATTTTCTGTTTGGTTCTTTTTTATGATATCTATCTCCTTGGTAAATTTCTCATTCATATCCTGAATTGTTTTTCTGATTTATTTGTATTGTTTTTTCAGTTAGGTGCAAGCCACCTGCTGGTCTACCCTTGTGCCTCAGCCCCTGGTGCAACAGCTTATGGTTGCTTACACCCGAGAGTCTCTTGTATCTAACTGAGTTTCTTTAGAATCAATAATTTTAATTCTTTTTCCAGGTTGTCATGAATTTCTTTTTGATTTGGATATATTTCTGGAGAATTATTGTGTTCCTTTGGAGGTGTCATACTTCCCTGCTCTTCATGCTTCCTGTATCCGCATGTTAATATCTGCACATCTGGGCCGGGCACGGTGGCTCACGCCTGTGATGCCAGCACTTTGGGAGGCAGAGGTGGGCGGATCACGAGGTCAGGAGATCAAGACCATCCTGGCTAACACGGAGAAACCCCGTCTCTAACTAAAAATACAAAAAAGAAATAGCCAGGTGTGGTGGCGGGCACCTGTAGTCCAAGCTACTCCGGAGGCTGAGGCAGGAGAATGGCATGAACCTGGAAGGAGGAGCTTGCAGTGAGCTGAGATCGCACCACTGCACTCCAGGCTGGGTGACAGAGCGAGCCTCCGTCTCAAAAAAAAAAAAAAATCTGCACATCTGGTGTATTAGCCGCTTCTTCCAATTTTTTAAATTTGCTTTCATATGGGGAGGACTTTTTCCTGAGGATGAATCCATGATGACAGTTGGGTAAAACACTTTGACTTTTATTCTGGGTCTGTGCAATAATGTAGTCTCTGTATGATTTCTTTGGCTGTAAACAGTATCGGAGTAGTCAAGATTTCTTTGGTGGCTTATAGTGTGGTATTTGTGGAGGCTGTGTGCAGTTTTATTAGGGACTAGGATGTCAGGTAGCCCAGCTTTTGGGCTCTAGTGGTGGGAGCCATGGGCTGATCATGCCTGTCCTTTGGTGGCATATGCTGGTACCAGTGTTAGCAGTGTTAGCAGGTACATGTGGATCAATTTTTGGGCCTCCACATGGCTTACACAGATAATGGTAGTGGCATCCATGGACCAAGCAGGTAGGCAGGTTCTCAGGCACCTGGGCAACCAGTGTGGTGTGGGTTGTGGCAGTGACAGGATGACCCTCCATGTCTCATGCCATGCAATGTGCACTGATGTTGGTGGTGGCTGCAATGGGCTGGGCAAGCCAGTCCCCAGGCCCACAGGTGACACATGCAGGTAAGTGCCAGCTGTGGTTTTAGTGGCCAGGTGGGTAGGCCCAATTTCAGACCCTCAGGAGAGTGTTCAGGTACCAATGATGGTGGGTTGGGCTGGTTAATAACCTGGCTCTGATTGGGTGCTCTGGTATGAGGTGGGATGAATTGTTCTCGAAACCCCCAATCATGTGTACAGGAGCTGGATGTGGTAGGTAAGGACAAGGCAATCTCCAAGCCACCAGCAGAATGCTCGAGTGGCGGACAGCAGCAGCTCTGCTATTGCTCTGCCACAGGGTGTGAGGGAGTGCTACCTTTGGTGATAGCAGCCTAGGCCAGCAGCTGGGGAGCACACATGCCATTCATGCCTCAGCTCCTGGTGCAGCAGCCCACAGTGGCTTGTACTTAAGCACCAGGGTTAACAGCCAGCTCTTCTCGTACGCCTCAGTCCCAGCACCAGAGGGCTCCAGAACAGTGAGGAGTTTGTTGGAGATGGGGCTCTAGAATGGCACCTCACTTGCACCTCAGTCCTAAAGGCAGCTGCACACCTCAGCCATGCCTTCACCCCCAGTGCAGTAGCTACAGTTGCTTGCACCTAAGCCCCAAAGCCACAGCCTGTGTTTCTCTCGCACTTTAGACCTGGCACCACTGGGTTCCAGGCAGTCTACTGAGGATAGAGTCTAAAATGGTACCTCGCAAAAAACATTCCATGCTCTGTTCTCACTCACAAGTGGGAGTTGTACAGTGAGAACATATGGGCATATGGAGGGGAACATCACACACTGGGGCCTGTCAGCAGGTAGGGGGAAAGGGGAGGGGTAGCATTAGGAGAAATACCTAATGTAGACGACGGGTTGATGGGTGCAGCAAACCACCATGGCACATGTATACCTATGTAACAAACCTGCACATTCTGCATATGTATCCCAGAACTTAAGTATAATTTTTAAAATCTCAAATTTTAATTGGAAAGAAAATCCCATGCTCATAATTAGAATAATTAACATCATTTCAATGACCATACTGCCCAAAGCAATCTATAGGTTCAATGCAATCCCCATCAAAATACCAATGTCATTTTTCTTTTTTTTTTTTGAGACGTAGTTTTGTTCTTGTCACCCAGGATGGAGCGCATTGGTGCCATCTCAGCTGACTGCAACCTCCACCTCCAGGGTTCAAGTGATTCTCCTGCCTCAGCCTCCCCAGTAGCTGGGATTACAGATGCCCACCATCACACCTGGCTAGTTTTTTTTTTTTTTTTTTTTTTTTTTGTATTTTTATTAAAGATGGGGTTTAACTATGTTGGCCAGGCTTGTCTCGAACTCCTGATCTTAGGTGATCCACCCGCCTTGGCCTCCCAAAGTGCTGGGATTACAGGCATGAGCCACGGTGCCCAGCCCAGTGTCATTTTTCATAGAATTAGAAATAACAATCTTAAAATTCACATGGAATCAGAAAAGAGTCCAAATAGCCAAAGTAATGTTGAACAAAAAGAACAAAGCAAGAGGCATCACATTGCCCAACCTCAAATTATACTCCAAGGATATAGCAACCCAAACAGCATAGTACTGGCATAAAAATAGACACATAGATCAATGGAATAGAATAGAGAACCCAGAAATAAAGCCACATATTTACAGCCAACTGATTTTAGACAAAGGTGCCAAGAACACACACTGGGGAAAGGACACCCTCTTCAATAAATGGTGCTGAGAAAATTGGATATCCATATGCAGAAGAATTAAACTAAATCCCTATCTGTCACCATATACAAAAGTCTACTCAAGATGGATTGAAGACTTAAATGTAAGACCTGAAACTATTTAAAAATACTAAGGGAAAACTTTTCTGGACATTGGTCTAGGCAAAGAATTGCCTTTGGAGGTCTTAGAGTACCTAAGACCTCAAAAGAATAAACAACAAAAACAAGGCACAAATGGGACTTGATTAAACTAAAGAGCTTCTGCACAGCAAAAGAAACCATCAACGGAGTGAACAGACAACATGCAGAATGGAAGAACTTTGCATTCAATAGAGGACTAATATTCAGAATATACTCAACTCGATAACAACAAAAAACAAGTAACACCATTATAAGTGGGTAAAGGACATGAATAAACATTTTTCAAAAGAAGACACACAAATAGCCAACATGCATATGAAAAAATATGCAACATCACTAACCATCAGAGGAATGCAAATTTAAACCGCAAAGAGATATCATCATACATCAGTGAGAATGACCATTATTAAAAAGTCAAGAAATAACAAATGTTGGCAAGTGTATTAGTCCGTTTTCATGCTGCTGATAATGACATACCCAAGACTGGGAAAAAAAATAAGTTGAATTGGACTTGCAGTTCCACGTGACTGGGAAGGCCTCAGAATCATGGTGGGAGGCGAAAGGCACTTCTTACATGGTGGCAGCAAGAGAAAAATCAGGAAGGAAAAAAAAAGCAGAAACCCCTGATAAACCCATCAGATCTCATAAGACTTATTCACTATCACAAGAATAGCATGGGAAAGAACAGCCCCCATGATTTAATTACCTCCCCCTGGGTCCCTCCCACAACATGTGGGAATTCTGGGAGAAACGATTCAAATTGAGATTTGGGTGGGGACAGAGCCAAACCATATCAGTGAGGATGTTGAGTACAGGGAACGCTTATAGACTGTTGGTGGGAATGTAAATTAGTACAATCTCTATCAAAAGCAGTAGGGAGATTTCTGAAAAAAAAAAATAAAAATAGAACTACTATTTGATCCAGCAATCACACTAGCCAATGGAAAATCATTATATCAAAAAGATACCTGTATTTGTATGTGTATCAGTACTATTCACAACAGCAAAGGTATGTAATCCACCTAACAGTTCATCAACAAATTATTGGATAAAGAAATATGCCAGGCAGCTGGGTACAGTGAGTGGCTCATGCCTTTAATCACAGCACTTTGGGAAGCTGAGGCAGGTGGATCACTTGTGATCAGAAGTTCAAGACCAGCCTGGCAAACATGGTGAAACCCTGTAATCCTAGCTACTCAGTTGGCTTAGGCAGAAGGATCACTTGAGCCTAGGAGGCAAAGGCTGCACTCCAGCCTGGGTGACAGAATAAGAGTCTGTGGAGAAGAAGAAGAAGAAGGAGAAGGAGAAGGAGAAGAAAGAAGAAAGAAGAAAGGAGAAAGGAGAAGGAGAAGGAGGAGAAGAAGAAGAAAGAAGAAGAGGAGGAGGAGGAGGAAGGAGAAGAAGAAGGGGGGGAGGAGAGGAGGAGGAGGGGGGAGAGGCAGAGGGAAGGGGGAGGGGGAGGGAGAGAAAGGAGGAGAAGGAGGAGGACAAAGAGGAGGAGGAGAAGGAGGACAAGAAGGGGAAGAGGGGGAAGAAGAAGAGGAGGAGAAGAAGGGGGAGGGGGAGGAGGAGGAAGGTGCAGGGGAAGGGGGAAGAGAGAAGAGAGGAAAGAAGAGGAAGAAGAGGAAGAAGAACTATGCAAAGGTTGCACTTCAGTCTGGGTGACAGAATGAGACAAGAAGAAGAAGAGGAAGAAGAGGAAGAAGAAGAAGAAGGAGAAGGAGAATAAGAAGGGGAGGAGGAGGAGGAGGCAGGGGAATGGGAAGAAGAAGAAGGAGGAGGAGGAGATGGAGAGTGAAGTGGAGGGGGAGGGGAGAGGGAGGGAGAGAGGGAGGGGGAGAGGAAAGAAAGAAGAAGAGAAAGAGGAAGAACTATGCTGGGCACACTTGTAATCCCAGCACTTTGGGAGGCCAAGGCAAGAGGATCACTTAAGTCCAGGGATTCGAGATCAGCCTGGGCAACATAGTGGGATCCCTATCTCTACAAAAAATAAAAAATGAAAAAATTATCCAGGTGTGGTGGCACATGCCTGTAGTCCCAGCTACTTGGGAGGCTTGAGGTGGGAGAATTACTCAAGCCCAGGAGGTCGAGGCTGTAGTGAGCTGTGACCACACCACTGCACTCCAGCCTGGGCAATAGAATGAGATCCCCATCTTAAAAAAATAAAAATTAAAAAATTACTAAAAGAAATACACATATATTTATTATACACACATACACACACACAATGAAATACTATTCAGTCATTTAAAAAAATAAATCATGTATTTCGCAGCAACATGGATGGAACTGGAGGCCATTAACTTAAGTGAAAAAAACTCAGAAAGCCAAATACTACATTTTCTCACTTGCAAGTGGGAGCTAAATAATATGTAAACATGGACATAAAGTGTAGAATAATAGACATTGGAGTCTTGGGAGGGTGGAAGGGCAGGAGGAGGTGAGAGATGAAAAGTTAGTTAGTGGGTACAATGTACACTGTTCAAGTGACAGTTATGCTAAAAGCCCAGACTTCACCACTGTGCAGTATATCCATTTAACAAAACTGCACTTGTGCTCTGTAAATGTATACACAATTTAACATTTAACCCTTCATTTTAAAAAATTGAGGCTGGGCACAGTGGCTCACACCTGTAATGCCAGCACTTTTGGAGGCCAAGGTAGGTGGATTGCATGAGCTCAGGAGTTTGAGACCGGCCTGGGCAACAAGATGAAACCCTGGCTCTACAAAAAATACAAAACTTAGCCAAGTGTGGTGGTGTGCACCTGTAGTCCCAGCTACTTGGGAGGCTGAGACAGGAGGATGGCTTGAGCCTGGGAGGTGGAGGTTGCAGTGAGCCAAGATCACACCACTGCACTCCAGCCTGGGTGACAGAGTGAGACCCTCTCTCAAAAAAAAAAAAAAAGAAAGAGTGGGCAAAAAGTAATCAATTGAGCAATAAAAAATAGATTTAAAAAGGGGGGAATCCCCAAAACAGAAGAATAAAATGACACCTTGCTGTAGCTGTTTAGACCTCAGGCATGTGAAGGACCCATTGCAAGCTTCCTCCCTGAGGAAGGGGCAGTGCAAGTTTTTTAGGGCTCTAGAATCAACTTGGCATTAACTGCCAAATATAGTCAACCCTCTAGAAGGTTTGTTTTTCCAGGCTTCTTTATGGATTATAAGGCTGTCACATTTCACTTTTTTCATGAGCATCATCTAAAACCCACACTAGAAGTTAATTCGCAAAACAGAAGCCTCACTGTGATGATAGGACACAGAGAGTCTAGAATCAGGAACGTACTGTTTGCCATTGAATTATCTGGCTGGGCCACGCATGTGGACAGGATGAGATTCTGACCATAAGAGGACAATTAATCAAAGATGCTCCCAAGGCCAGGCACAGTGGCTCACGCCTGTAGTCCCAACACTTTGGGAAGCCGAGATAGGCGGATCACTTGAGGTTAGGAGTTTGACAGTAGCCTGGCCAACATGATGAAAACCCATCTCTACTAAAAATACAAAAATTAGCCTGGCGTGGTGGTGGGTGCCTGTAATCCTAGGTACTCAGGAGGCTGAAGCAGAAGAAACACTTGAACTCGGAAGGCAGAGGTTGCAGTGAGCTGAGATCATGCCATTGTTTCAAAGAATAGAAATAAAAACTAACAAAGATGCCCCTAAAAAACTATTCTGGGGTCAGCCCACCTAAAAGAGGAAGTTCTTCAAGGCATAGTCACAGCAAAGCACACCTCCAAACAAAGTGATACTACTATAGAAACAAGGGTAGAGAGGCCAATCTAATGCGTCAGTCAGACACATAGCAACTAATTCTAAACCCAGGAAAATTATACAGGCGAGGATCCTTGACTGCAGATATAGACAGGGCCTAAGAATCCCACATTATTCCTAACTAAAGGACGCTTGTCCTTTTACCAGAGAGCAGTGAGGAGCAGTGGCACAGATGCGACCCTGGGTGATTGCTGGCGGCTGGCCCAGTTTGTCCCCAGTGTGTACACACAGGGTCGCATCTGCGTGCTGCTCCTCACTGCTCTCTGGTAAAAAGAGCTTGCCTCTCCCTGGCTCCAGAGATGGGTACATGGTTAGGTCAATCCCAGAGCGCCTCTGCATCCCAGCCACATTGCTGGGTAGGGTTGGACAATGGCCAACCTGTAGCTAGGAAGCAGACATCCTATTGCCTCCCAGATTGCAGCCCTAGATGGGGAGTTCTGGAGTGGCCTGAGCATTGGTCCCCATCACTTGGGAAAAGCCCTTCCACAGTAGTCTATGGAGGCAAAAATGAAGCCAACATGTGCACAAGTTCCAATGGCGTTTAAATCTCTAGATCCAGTGGACCCTAGGGCAGGTTCTATGCCTGCCCTTTCTGCAGTTTATCTATAGGAACTGATGCATTCTTTTTGGCTTTAACTAAAGTTGGGTGAAATAGCACTAATGCCTATCATCTGCTTAACAATTTTATTGAAGATACTCACCTCTTTGGGGAAATAAATGTAACATAATCTTTTTTTTTCTTCAAATGACTGCCTCAAGCACAACATTGAGTATCCCTCTCATCTTTTAAAAATATGCACAGATTAAATGCCTTTCAGTTGTTAAAGGGTCAGCAAAGTTTTTCTGTAAAGAGCTAGATAGTAAATATTTTAAGCTTTTTGGGCCACATATGATCTCTATTGCATATTCTTGTTTATTTTACAATCCTCTAAAAATGTCAGAACCATGAGCTGGGCTGCATCTGGCCCATGGGTTATTAAAACAGCTCAGCTTTGGGCTTCAATCTCATTGTTAGGATAGGCGCTTTGGGCCCTGAGAGCCCCAACATGTTCCTGCTAAGTGGACTGGACTGCCAGGACTACATGTCCTTTGACACTGAGAAAATTCTGTAGCCAGTCCCACAGGCAGCTGAATAAGTCAGTAAGTCAGTGGGAAGTACAGTATGACCAGCAGAGCTAGGAAGAGGGTAGGGCAAGCAAGTCCCCCAGGGCGTAAGATTTAAGGAAGCTCTCCCTCTCAGGTGCCAATTCTGCATTTGCACAAACCTGAGAGTGAGTACCACCTTACATTGTCTGCCTTGGGCACCATCCCTTGCCTCATCCTTATCCCAGAGCGGATGACCACCACCTAAGTGCTCATTCTCGAGGCCAGGGGAACCAGCTTGCCTGCTGTTTGCTACAATGTGTGCTGCTTGATCAAAAAGCACTGGGCTCTTGGCCCTGGCTTCTCCTGGAACAAAACCCACTGACAATGTTTGTGTTATCTCAGCCCATGAAATCACCCTCATGGGACTTGGGAACAAGAAAAACCAACACAAATACACTGAGGCTCATGCTTTCATCGTGCTGTGAGTATGAAAAGCCACTTGTTTCTGACCCAGGAGTCTGACATCTTCTGCTAGCAGATACAAAATCATAGCAGGCTAGTAAGTTGGGTAAAATCATACCCTTCATACTTATCAGCCCTCATATCTGATGCAAAATCTCCACCCATCCCTACTCCTATGACCATCTCAATCACAGGCTGGATGCCAACTACAGGGGCTCGTAGCAGGGTTGTCTGTCTTTGTAACACCTTCTCTCCTTTCATCTTAAGGCTGGAGTTGCGGGAAGGCAGGAAGGATTAGGGAGACCAAAATGTGATGTACTTGCCTGCCTGCCTCATCATGGTAGGAAGGGGCCCTCATGATTGGACTTGGTTCTCCTTGATGCTGGTGGTCTCCAAACAGCTATCTGTTTGTTCTTGGGTTACTGTAAGCTTCACCATGGCTCCTTTCATTGCTGAGAAGCCCCTCAGGGAGGAAAAGCCTAGTCCCCTTTGACCCTGAGAGTGGTAATATCCTAATCCCTTCTTGAGGTGGGTTGCCTTCTCACTTGACCTAGGTGACTCTACAGTTCCTGCCCTTCCTTAAACCTCCAAGCTCCTTCACAAGGAGCCCAAAGAACCTCTGGATACCTCTTCTAGAGCCTCTGAGGACTATGGACACTTAGCATGGGGTGGCAGTTGCCACCTTCTATCCAGGCATGCCACATCAAGGTCCTTTCAAGCTCTCCTGACACAGCCTACTTTTGTTGATCATCTTCAGAAGCTTCTGGATAGACACACGGGTATTGGTTTCTATGTACACATTAGTGCCCCAGATTCTTATGCGATATATTGCAAACTCTCTCTAGGCTCTGTCCAGCTCCACTGAAGTGACAATACAGGAAGGGCCTGTAAGCACTCTTGGTCTCAGATTGATTCTCTTGAAGCCACCCTCCCCACTCCCTGGGTTTGGGGAAAACCCTCACTCTTCTCCCCATGAAGAGAGGAAGTGGCCTTCTGCTACAGAAACTGTTTTCCCGAAAGGCCAAGGTGTCACTCCTCCTTCCCAAGACTTTCCTTATATACACCTGGGGGTGAAGGAAGTGGTTGCTAATGTAAATTTGGAATTTGGCAGAGCTGAGCAACAGAAATGAGAGAATCTAGAGTGCTTTGCTCTCCGCTTTGGGCCTTGCCTGCAATTCCAGGATAGTAAGAAAGGCCCATCTTAGTTCATTTTCTGTAGCTATAACAGAGTACCACAGATTGGGTAATTTATAAAGAAAAGAAATTGATTTCCTACAGTTCTGGAGGTTGGGAAGTCCAAGGTGAAGAAGCTGTATCTGGTGAGGGCCCTCTTACTGTGCCATAACAGGGCACGATATCACATGGTGAGAGAAGACGCAAGAGCATGCCAGCTCAAGGTCTCTCTTCCTTTCTCATAAAGCCACCAGTACCATCATGGAGACCCAATCTTGATAACTTTACCTAATTCTAGTTACCTCACATAGACTTCACCTCCTAATGCCATCAGTATATAAATTTGAGGATTAAGTTTTCAACACATGAAATTTGGGAGACATATTCCAACCATAGCAGGCCCCATTGAATATCCTGACACAGGTATTTGTAAGACATGTGTCTTTTGTCTTTTTGTTTTTGGTTTTGTTTTTTTTTTTTTTTTTTTTTTTTTTTTTGGAGATGGAGTCTCACTCTGTCACCTAGGCTGGAGTGCAATGGCACAATCTTGGATCACTGCAACCTCCACCTACCGGGTTCAAGCAATTCTCCCACCTCAGCCACCCAAGTAGCTGAGATTACAGGCGTGCACCACCACACCTGGTTAATTTTTGTATTTTTAGTAGAGGTGGAGTTTTGCCATGTTGGCCAGGCTGGTCTTGTACTCCTGACTTCAAGTGATCCACCTGCCTCGGCCTTCCAAAGTGCTGGGATTAGAGGCGTGAGTCACCATGCCCAGCCAGACATAGGTCTTTTAAAACCACACTTGAAATGCTCATAGGCAACAATGCTGCATTGTTAGGTCTCACTCTAACAACAGGAAACCTCACGCTATTTTCTACATTCTCTTTTTTTTTTTTTTTTTTTTTTTTTTTTTCCTTTCAAGAGTCTCGCTCTGTCACCCAGGCTAGAGTGCAGTGGTGCAATCTTGGCTTACTGCAACCTCCGCCTCCTGGGTTCAAATGATTCTCCTGCCTCAGCCTCCGAAGTGGCTGGAATTACAGGCCTGCACCACAACGCCTGGCTAATTTTTGTAATTTTAGTAGAGACAGGGTTTAGCCATATTGGTTAGGCTGGTCTCAAACTCCTGACCTCAAGTGATCCACCCGCCTCAGCCTCCCAAAGTGCAGGGATTACAGGTGTGAGCCACCATGCCCGGCCACGCTATTTTCATAGTTTTTAGTATATGTGTTAATAGCACAAATGAAAGCTGGTCTCAAATTTAAGGAGAAATTTTCAAGAGAAATTTAGGATACATTCAAACATAGTAAATGAAAAAGTCAACTTCAGAAATTGGAAAAGCAAACATTTCCTTACTAGAAGTGTTAAAACTATTTTCTGACTCAATAGAGTGCTTACAGCTATTTCATTGCTCAAATTACTATCATGTGCACCAATGGGAACATTGCCAAAAGTAGCTATTTGTATAGTTTGGGGTTGGCCTTAAAGGCGTCTAGATTTTTAGAGCAGCGGTTCTCAAACTTCAGCACTACATACATAAGAGTCCCCTGGGGCACTTGTTAAAACACTAAATGCTGGGTCCTGTCCTGAGTTTCTGACTCAGTAGCAACTGTCAAGTGGGGTCTGACAATTTGCATTGCTAATAAGTTTCCAGTGACGCCATGCTGCTGGTCCGGGAATTACCCTTTGAGAAGAATTGCTTAGGGCATCATTTTCTAGCTCTGAAAAGCCAGTCAACCAAATCCAATCTGTCACATGCTTGTATAAATAAAGTTTTATTGTAACAATGAAATAATAATATGCATATTGGTCTCTTCTCCCAGTTCCTGACAGAGCTCCTAAATCTCTTGGAATTTCCTGGATGATAGGACCATCTTTTGTTCTAATGCAGTGACTCCTGGTGGGCTCCTGGATAGCCTCAAAACGAGGGATTGGTTGCCAGGTGAATTATGTGATCAGAGGTTTTGAACTTTCAGCCCCACTCCCTGACCCTCTGGGGAGGGGAGAGGCACAAAGGTTGAGTTGATCACCAATGGCCTGTACTCAATCATGGCTATGTAATGAAGCCTCCATCAAAACCCTCCAAAAAATGGAATCAGGAGAGCTTTGGATTGATGAACACATCCACATGTTGAAGGGTGAACAACTACATGAGGACAGAAGCTCCTGCTCTTGGGACCCTTCCAAAGCTCACCCTATGCATCTCTTTATCAGGCTGTTGATCTATATCCTTTGTTATATCCAGTATTAATATGATAAGCTGATAAAATGTGTTTCCCTGAGTTCTGTGAGCTGTCCAGGGTAAATTAATCAAATTTGCTAAGAGGGGGTCATGGGAATCCCAACTTATGGCCAGTTGATCAGAAATACAGGCTAAAACCTGGGACTTACAAATGGTATCTAATGTTGGGGCAGTCTTGTGGGCTTGAGGCTTAACCGGTGGGATCCAATACCATCTCTAGGTATAGTGTCAGAACTGAACTGAATTATAGGACACCAAGTTGGTGTCCACTGGAGAACTGGTTGTTGGTGGAAGAAATCCCCGCACATTTTGGTGAGCAAAGGTGAAGTGGTGAGTGATGTTTCTACTGTCTCACACACAGCCACACTTACTTGTTTACATATTGTCTATGACTGCTTTCTCAGTACAACTATAGAACTGAGTAGCTGCAATAAACTTTACGGCCTGCAAAGCCTTTTTGATCCTTCACAGAAAAAGTGTGCTGATCCCTGCTCCAGAGCATCATCTTCTAGTCCACAGCCAGTCCTGCCAACATAGCCTCCTGGAATGGACAGTTACAGATGATAGCTCTATAAGGCTGCTGCCATGACTAGGGCTTATTTTGTTAATTTTATAAATGACTTTGTATGAGTCATTTATAGTTACATGTAATTTTTTAAATGCTTGCACAAAGCCCTACTTTATATTCAGATCATTTAATTCTCTTAATGAATTTTTTTTTTTTTTTTTGAGATGGAGTCCCGTTCTGTCACCCAGGCTGGAGTGCAGTGGCATGATCTCGGCTAACTGCAACCTCCGCCTCCCGGGTTCAAGCGATTCTCCTGCCTCAGCCTCCCGAGTCGCTGGGATTACAGGTGCCTGCCACCACGCCCAGCTAATTTTTGTATTTTTGGTAGAGATGGGGTTTCACCATATTGTCCAGGCTGGTCTCGAACTCCTGACCTCATGATCCACCTGCCTTGGCCTCCCAAAGTGCTGTGATTACAGGCATGAGTGACTGCGCCCAGCCCATGAAAAGGTTTTTTAAAGAGGT
Organism: Macaca thibetana thibetana; assembly: GCF_024542745.1. Classification (NCBI taxonomy): domain Eukaryota; kingdom Metazoa; phylum Chordata; class Mammalia; order Primates; family Cercopithecidae; genus Macaca; species Macaca thibetana. The sequence goes on along the minus strand of NC_065585.1, from coordinate 79,089,041 downwards.
TTCCATACACCTTGGAAGATAAAGAGCTTTTGTGATTGTCTATGTTAACTGGTAACAAAGGAAAATTGGAAGGATGCAGCATTTATTATAGTGGTTGCATCTCATAGAGTTGTACACACAAGAAAAAAAAATCTCATGGAGTCCAAATTATGCTTGAAAATCTAAGTCACCTTTAAAATACAGTATACAACATTTACAGACTATGTTGGAGGCAGATTCTCAATATGTCCAACACAGCCAGTTTTTCTTTCAGTGTTCAAACAGATGGCTCATTCTTTGGGTGAGCACCAGATGAAGTAGTTGGCTTGCTTTTGAGGCCATCTTGTATAAAAAATACTTATCTTTAAACACTAGAATCACACTCTGCACAGTGAGAAGCTCATGCTGCAAGCCACAAAGAATCTATGACCATTTGAGGGAACAGCAGATTAATGTCTCCCTTTTAACATTTACGCTGGGGAATACTCTTCAGAGAGATAGGCAGGGAGAAGTGACTGCACAACTTAAAATCTCAACCTTTCTCTCTGCCCCAGCACATATAGTTGGATTCCAAAACCTTGAATATGCCTCAGATGGGACTACACTATAATCATAAACTAGTAACAAAGATCTTAAAATAGTTTATTATATCCCATTCCTGGTGCCAAATTCCGTCACTGACATGCTCAGATTACAAATAAAAGCCAAGGCAAATTTATAAGCAAAAATATTTATTTTTAAGATATGTCAGGGCCAGGGGCAGCGGCTCATGCCTGTAATCCCAGCACTTTGGGAGGCCAAGGTGGGCAGATCGCTTGAGCCCAGGAGTTTGAGATCAGATTGAGCAACATGGTGAAACCCCGTAACTACAAAAAATACAAAAATTAGCCAGCTACTTGGGAGGCTGAGGGAGGAGGTTCGCTTGAGCCCAGGAGGCACAGGTTGCAATAAGCCAAAATGGTACCACTGCATTCCAGCCTGGGCAACAGAGCCAGACAACATCTCAAAACAAAAAGAGGTAAAATTTTATAAACAACTTTCAAATCTTTAGGTGAAATAGAAACTATTCCTTATAGAGCACACAGGCATCTTTGTTTTATATAAGTTTGTATTGAAAATAAACTAATATTCATTACACTTACATATTTGATAGTGACAAATTAAAATGTACATTATACATACTTGCACCTACATATGCACATAAACTGGCTATAATTTCTTTAACAATGAGATTGCCTCTGTAGAGTAAATGACACAATAAATGTTCAACTATTTTGAATGGTTGCTATTTCCATTTTATGGTCAGTAATATGTCTTCATTGTTTTGAAAATGTAGGCATTTGAAATTAAGTAGTCAACAGCATTCATCTGTAGTAAGTGCTAAGTATGTTATACGTAAACAAAAACACTTATAAAAGCATCTTATGCGTTCCTTTGAAACAGGTGAAAAATAACAGACATAACTTGCTTTAAAAAGTCATAAAATAGCTGCTTTTCTACTGATAACATTTTTGCTTTTAGCATTTCAGATTAGTATTTTTCATTTGGAGAATTTATAAATGTACAGGAAGCATGTACATTTAACCAATATTTATAGGCCAACATAATTTTATTTGTGTAAGTTGTAATTTGTAAGATACCAAGTAGCAATGCAAAGTTATTACGACTATCAATGGCTTCTTCATACTAAAGCATTTATGTTCATGCCTTTTGATTAGTTGCTAGTGCTAAATTTTTTATATTCATTTTGTTAAGTATTTGACTACTCAAGCATTCTGGCCAGGATTGTCTTGAGAAAACTTTGAAGTATATTCTTGCCTTTTTACTCTGATGATGGTTTAGATTCTAGATATCTGGAGAATCTAAACATTTTTGGATATATGTATTGCTAAACCACCTATTTTAAAATAATACTAGTTGGAGCTAAAATAGAGTTTCAAGGTTAAGAAACTTCAAATCTATGGTCCGAGTGCAGTGATGTTTACACCTCACAACCAGTTACGGATTTCTTTGTTCCTTCTGCACTCCCACTGCTTCACTTAACTAGACTTAAAAAAAAAGAAAGATTGAAAGAAATTTCAAATCTAGGAAGAATATCTGTCATCAAATAGCTGATCAGACATAAGCACAAGGGTAAAATGAGCATACTAAAAGCCATACAAAGCCTAGTAAATAATGAAATAGCAAAGATATCCAACTAACAATCAAAGGTTTTGTATACAAGTTTTTGTTCTAATTCATGATTTGTGTAGTTTCTAAAACCAGCTGGCTGGAAGAAGGTGCTTTACTAAACGGAGCAAAAGTTTAAGGTAGCAGGTCTCAGAAGACCTTTAAATCTTAGATGTGCACTATATGTTAACACAATGTTGAAAAGAATACAAAAAGAAAAAGTCAAAATAAAAATATTTGATGTGCAAGAACTACGTCGTGCTTTTCAACCTGGACTGCGTATAAGCATAACCACAACATGGTTACAAAATACCCAAGCCCTTGCCCCATCCTTAGAAACTCTGGTTCAGTTGTCTTCAGTGGGAACACAGACTGCTGTTTATTAAAAATATGCTGGCCAGGTGTGTTGGCTCATGCTTGTAATCCCAACACTTCTGGAGTCCAAGGCAGGAGGATTGCTTGAGCCCAGGAGTTCAAGACCAGCCTGGGCAATGTAGTGAGATTCTATCTACATAAAAAATACAAAAATTAGCCAGGCATGGCCATTTGCACCTGTAGTTCCAGCCACTCAGGAGGCTAAAGCAAGAGGATTGCTTGAGCCCGGGAGGTTGGGGCTGCAGTAAGCCATGGTTGTGCCACTGCACTCTAGCCTAGGTAACAGAGACAGACCCCATCTCAAAAAAAAAAAAAAAAAAAGCCACACACACGCGCACACACACACAAAGCATTTAGGAAATTCTAATGTATCAACAGGGCTGAGACCCACTGAACTAGATGAAAGGATTAAATGAAAAGATAAGAGAAAGGCCGGGCACTGTGGCTCAAGCCTGTAATCCCAGCACTTTGGGAGACTGAGGTGGGTGGATCACTTGAGGTCAGGAGTTTGAAGTCAGCCTGGCCAACATGGTGAAAACCCATCTCTACTAAAAATACAAAAATTAGCTAGGTGTGGGGGCGCACACCTGTAATCCCAGCTACTGAGGAGGCTAAGGTGAGAGAATTGCTTGAACCCAGGAGGTGGAGGTTAGTAAGCTGAGATCGCACTACCTGCACTCCAGCCTGGGTGGCAGACCGAGACCCTGTCTCAAAAATTTAAAAAATAAAAAATAAAAAAATTTGCTGGGCATGGTGGCACACACCTGTAATCCCAGCTACTCGCGAGGCTGAGGCAAGAGAACCACTTGAACCTGGAAGGCGAAGATTGCAGTGAGCTGAGATCGCACCATTGCACTCCAGCCTGGGCGACAGAATGAGACTCTGTCTCAAAAAAAAGGTTAAGCAGATGACAATCTAGAAATCTGAAGCTCTATCATGGAAATTACCTCATTCATGCTAATATAAAAAATATTAGTGACTAAATTATTAAGACTGAGCACATTCTCACTGTGCTTAATTTTTTGTTTTTGTTTTTTTTTGAGATAGAGTTTTGCTCCTGTTCCCCAAGCTGGAGTGCAATGGTGTGATGTTGGCTCACTGCAACCTCTGCCTCCCGGGTTCAAGCAATTCTCCTGCCTCAGCCTCTGGAGTAGCTGGGATTACAGGCATGTGCCACCATACCCAGCTAATTTTGTATTTTAAGTAGAGATGGGGTTTCGCCATGTTGGTCAGGCTGGTCTCGAACTCCTGACCTCATGTGATCCACCCACTTCGGCCTCCAAAAGTACTGGGATTACAGGCATAAGCCACTGTGCCCGGCCAAACATTCTCTTCTATATCTGATCTATCTCCTGAATCCATCCCACCAGCATTTAAATACTTGTCTCTCCCCCATCTTAAAACATGCATCCCTGGACCCCCTATTGGTATCCTTGCCCACAATCCTATCCTAACAGTGTCTCCTTGCTCAGTGCGCAACAAGACCATCAGCGCAGCTACTAAGAATCCTGGGAGTCTTCCCTCACAACAAATCATCACATTCTTCTGTGATACAGCCTTAAAGTATAATCTCCCAAACATGTCACCTCTCTCCATGTTCACTGCTACTTACCATCCAGCATTGCCCCTGTACTGTATGTGTTAGTAAAAGCCTTGTAACTTTGTAGCCTCATATCCACTTTTCTCCTCTCCAATCCACTCTCCACACTGTAACCTGACTAGTCTCATCTTAGGCAAGTACTGAACCATGCTCCATGTTTCCCATATGTGAAGTCCACTTTTTTTTCAAACAGAGCTCATAGGATTGTTAAGATCAAAAACTAGACAAAACCACTTAGCAACTACAAAGCATAATAAATGGTAGCTATTATTAGTTTAACATACAAAGATTTAATGCCAGTTGAACTACTGACATTAGGAGAAGAAATACTATAATATTAAGGGACTCAAAGAGCCTGCAAAATCTTGTTCAATCTGGTCTCCACCAACATTTCAATATAATCTTAGATTTGACCCAGCAGCCTCACTCGAAGCTGTCACAATGGGGGTCCCTTTGGCTGGAATGCTCTCCCTGTCCCCCCTGGGCCAACTAACTCCTGCTCATCTTTCAAGTTCTGGCTTAAACCACAATTTATCCAGAAAGCCTACCCTGACTTTCCCACTGCCCAACCCCACAAACACTAGGTCTTCCAAACCTACTGTGCAACTTCCTGATACAACACATTTGTGGTTACCTGTCCTATGACCTTCCTTCCCATAAGACTATGAATCCTGTGAAGATCCTGTCTATAATTCCACCAAGTAGCACCATGAATGGAACAATGTAGGTTTTCAAATATTTGGTAACCGACTTTAATGACATAACTGAAAAAAAAAAGTACCCTTTAAGTGCTATACTCAGGTAGAAGGCTGTGACTCCCTTTAGCATGAGTCGGGAATTGTTGGCATTTCTCTTTCTCTGTGTCTTCCCTGAATTTCACCAACCAGAAAGGCCATACCATATAGCATAAAAAAGTACCTTCATTTTTTGTTTCTAATAAAACTTTGGTGGAGGTGATAAGACATCGCTTGGCCTATTTTTTTTTTTTTGAAACGGAGTGTCAATCTTGTCACCCAGGCTGGACTGCAGTGGCAAAATCTTGGCTCGTTGTAACCTCCATCTCCCGGGTTCAATCGATTCTCCTGCCTCAGCCTCCCAAGTAGCTGGGATTATAGGCATCTGCCACCACGCCCAGCTAATTTTTGTATTTTTAGTAGAGACAGGGTTTCACCATGTTGGCCAGGCTGGTCTCGAATTCCCGACCTTAAGTGATCCACTTGCCTCGGCCTCCCAAAGTGCTGGGATTACAGGCGTGAGCCACTGCGCCCAGCCCTTGGCCTATTTTATTATAACATTAGGAAACTTTATAGTGAAGGAAAAATACTGATTTTCTTTCCTATCTTAGACTGTAACTAATTGATCAGGATCTCAATTTTTCTTTAACTCATTAACTTACAGTTGCCTATACTTGTTATTTACTATTCAATCACAGGAGAAAAATTCCTGTAGATTTCCATCTCCACGAGTTTTACTATATATACTACTTCCATTAAAAGTCAAATAAAAGGGCTGGGGAGCAGTGGCTCATGCCTGTAATCCCAGCACTTTGGGAGGCTGAGGCGGATGGATCACCTGAGGTCAGGAGTTCGAGACTAGCCTGGCCAACATGGTGAAACCCTGTCTCTACTAAAAATATAAAAATTAGCTGGGCGTGGTGGCGGGCGCCTGTAATTCCAGCTACTCAGGAGGACTGAGGCAGGGGAATCGCTTCAACCCGGGAGGTGGAGGTTACAGTGATCCGAGATCGTGCCGTTGCACTCCAGCCTGACCAACAAGAGCAAAACTCTATCTAAAAAAAAAAAAAAAAAAAGTTAAGTAAAAGATCAGGCCGGGCAGTGGCTCACACCTGTAATCCCAGCACTTTCGGAGGCCAAGGCGAGTGGATCACGAGGTCAGGAGTTAAGAGACCAACCTGGCCAACATGGTGAAACCCCATCTCCACTAAAGATACAAATAATTAGCTGGGCATGGTGGCGTGCACCTGCAATCCGAAATACTCAGGACGCTGAGACAGGAGAATCACTTGAACCTAGGAGGCGGAGGTTACAGTGAGCTGAGATCATGCTATTGCACTCCAGGATGGACACAAGGCGAGAGTCTATCTCAAAAAAAAAAAAAAAAAAAAAAAAGAAGTAAAATCAAAACTAAAAGCGTAAACACCCATATAAGCAAAAGTTTTACTGTATACATCTTTATTTTACATACAAGTTATCTTAAAGCAGTGTACTTTTTCTCTGAGCTTCTGCACTGACAGGTGATGACTCATTTTTCCCTTGAAGTTTATTTCCTAAAACTGAGTCTGGCTTCTGACTCAGCTCTTTCTCAGTCTGCTTTATGGTGTCATCCACATTTGCTTTAACTCTGTTTTAAGGTAGGTAAAGTTGATTTTCCATGTATTTCTTTTTCCATCTTCTTTTATTCCCTACTATCATCTTCAATTCATTCTATGCCACTTTCTTACCATTCAGTTTTCTAATTCATTTCTAAAGTAAAATTTTTCCTTTTCAACCAATCACATAAATACTTTTCCCCTGAAAGTGCATTTTCCATTGCCCAATTTTGTTCCTTCTGCATAATTGGAATATTTCTATTTGCTACAGATCACACACAGAGTATTAGTGTTAATGTGTCCTAATGTACCATCTTCCACCTGAAATAATTAAACATGAGAAAAATAGTACTTACACAACTTATTAAACTTCTTACCAGAGGAGAATTGGTTAGAAAAGGACTTCAGAGTCAGTAAGGGCCAGAAAGAACCTCAGGATACAGGCTGGTCCTGAAGCCACGAGTAAAGAGGAGGCTTGGGGTTAGGCTTCAATTTGGCTTGATAAGGAAGGGGGCAGTGCAAAAGGGGAAGCACAAGGTTTGAAAGAGATCTCTGCTGTCATAATCTACATAATGAACCCATTAAGGAATGAAGATACAAATGACACAAAATCAGTGGCTAAATATACAGCAGACTGTTTAAGTGCTGAAAAAGTTTGAACAACTGGGAAATAAATCAGCAAGAACCAAAACAAACGTGGACAGCTTCATGGAATAGCCAGTTCTTGAAGAACAGATAGAATTTTTTAAGTTGAGGAGAAGAGAATGAGTGGACTCCCAAGCACACAATGTAAGTTTTACTGAAGTTTAAAGATGTCAATTTAAGTAAAAATAACAGTGTCAGGTCAATTCACAGGAAAGGAGAGCAGGTTATGGTGATTCCTGAAAACATAAGAATTTAGACTTGACACAGTAAGCCATTAAATGCTTATAAGCAGAAGAGTAGAAAAAATCAAATGGCTGATGTTGAAAAATGCTGAAAATGTTGAAAAGAATACAAAAAGAAAAAAAAAACAATAAAAATCTTAAATGTGCAAGAACTAAATCATGCTTCTCAACCTGGGCTCACTCTCATTCACAGCAATTATTTGGGCAATAGACTAAAAGGTCAGTAAGAAGGACCTCTGAGATTTAAATACCAGCCCTGCCACTGATTAGTTTTTAAGTGTACTTAAGACCAGTTACTTTATTTCAGACAAGATCAGGCACATTCAGGGTGATATGACCAGTTACCTTATTTCTAAGCTTTAGTTTCCTGTGTAAAACGGGTAAGAAAAAGCCCAGCTCACTGGACCACTGTAATAATTAAAGGAAATAACACAAGTAAAGGTCCAATAGATAGTGTGGGATATAGTAAGTGCTCAAGTAGTGTTAAAAGTTATTAAGGCTGGGCACAGTGGCTCCCGCCTATAATCCCAGCACTTTGGGAGTCTGAGGCGGGTGGATCACCTGAGGTCAAGAATTTGAGACCAGCCTGGCCAACATGGGATAACACAGTGAGAAGTTGAGGGGAACCACTCTCACACCTTGCTGGAATACTCTGTGAGGAGGCAAGAACTATCAAAATTAAAAACCTAGCCTTTGGCCCATTTCCACATCAAGGAATCATTCCTACAGCTATACTTATACAGCACTATTTTTTTAAGAGTAAAAGATTACAAAGCACTAAATAAATCATGGAACATTAATACAGTGTAATACTTTGAAGCTGTAAAAGAAGGGAGCTGCTTTATACATGAATATACAGTAACTTCTAAGATACACTTTAAGGGAAAAAAAGTAGGTGCAGGATATCACACTACCATTTGCATGGGGAAAAAATATGAAAAAGTTAGTAAATTTGTAGAATCTCTCTGATGGGCATAAAAAATTAGTAAAAATGGCTGTCCCTGGTTAGAGGAACCAATAACTAAGGTTCAAAAGAAGACAAGCAGGACTTTCCGTTGGATGCCTTTTTTTTTGTTTTTTGTTTTTTTTTGAGACAGAGTTTCACTCTTGTTGCCCAGGCTGGAGTGCAATGGCGCAATCTCGGCTCACTGCAACCTCCGCCCCCCTGGGTTCAAGCAATTCTCCTGCCTCAACCTCCCGATAGCTGGGATTACAGGCATATGCCACCACGCCTGGCTAATTTTGTAGCAGAGATGGAGTTTTACCACGTTGGTCAGGCTGGTATCGAACTCCTGACCTCAGATGATCTGCCCAATTCAGTCTCCCAAACTGCTGGAATTACAGGTGTGAGCCACCACGCCCGACCCTGGATGCCTATTTTTACAAGATGGAGTCTTGCCATGCTGCCCAGGCTGAACTTGAACTCCTGTACTCAAGCAATCCTTCTGCCTCAGCCTTCTGACTAGCTAGGACTCCAGGTACATGTCACCACACCCAGTTCTGGATGCCTATTTTGAAAATGTTGCCAATGTAAAAAAAATTGTAAAAAGATAAATGAAAATAAAATGAAACAAGATGTTCACAGTTACCTAGACTATCTATGTTGTGACATGACAGGTGGTTTGTGCTTTCTTATGCATTTCTGTAATATATTGAGCTTATTTTCATAACAAAATATTTTAAAGAAGAGTATAAAGGAGGAAATTCCCAAAAAGATTACAAAAAAGATCTAGAGGGTAGGATGAATATGGAATATTTATGCTATAATAGGCAAGGCTAAATAAAGCAGACTGTTATTCTAACAATGAGATATACAACTGTGCCTTCCATAGTCTGAACTAATCCTAGCAAAACTGTGAAAGGCTAGGCTGGCGACTAAACTCTCAGGGTATTTTTGATGCTGCACAAAGCAGTCTAAACTTCAGTCCATAGGCTTTTGTTGACATTAGAGCTGAAAATGATGAAAATACTATTAAGATGAAACTGATATAACAGAATGGGCCATTCTAGGAGGAAGAGTAGCCTATTTCTGGCCAACAGGCATATCTTATATGGCTCTGGTAGTGTCTGATGGGTCTGGAAGAGCCTTAAAGTCCAAAGGCTGTGCATTCTCAAAGCCAGCCACCCATATGAGGATAATGTGGTTTCCTTTAGACAGGTGCTGTGTTTTCCTGTGCTGTCACCTGACTAGGCTTATTGCTTTTATATACTTAACTTTTCTGGTCTCCAGACACTGAGTTTCTGACTGCTAACAGGTACCTGAATTAAGTCCCCAGACCAGATACAAGCCAAAGGGTCTGGACTAGAAGGGTGGTGGTAAATCTGGAAAGGCACAGAGGGGGAACAGAAGATGCAGGCTGCCTTCTGGGGGAGTACAGACTCAGGAGCCAAAATGCCCAGGTTTGAGTCCTGGCTTCCCCACTTACTAGGTCCATAACCTGGCACCAATGAGTTACTTAATCTGTCTCGTTTTTCCCCATCTGTAAAACTGTGATTTAAGAGTACCTACCTCATAGTGGTTTAGGGTTCAGTGAATAAATATTTGTAAAGCATTAGCATAGTACATGGCACAGAATTCATTTTTGTTAAAATTTATTGCATGCCTACCATGAGCTCAGTTCTAACAAAAATTAAAATTCAGACTTTACATTTGATAGGTACTGCAAAGGAAAAAAAGTGCAATCAAAGTTGACAGTACAGTGGAGGTTTAGCAATTATCTACAAAAAGGTAATTAAAATCCTGACAATAAATGAATTATCCAAGGGAGAAAATTTAGATAAAAATCAAAGAGCAGATGCCTAAGCCTAAAAAAAATAAAAATAAGTAAAAATTTCAAAAAACAAAAACTCTCTGATTGGATGTGTGAAGACGGGAAGATGAGGAGTCAGATAAAGCATGATTAGAATAGTGTTTGAAGGCCAGGCGAGGTAGCGCACATCTGTAATCCCAGCACTTTGGAAGGCCAAGGAGGGCAAAGCACTTGAGGCCAGAAGTTCAAGACTAGCCTGGCCAACAGGCTGGAACCCTGTCTCTACTAAAAATACAAAAATTAGCCAGGCTTGGTGGCAGGTGCCTGTAATCCCAGCTACCGGGGAGGCTAAGACATGAGAATCGCTTGAACCCTGGAGGCGGAGGTTGCAGTGAGCCAAAATCACACCACTGCACTCCAGCCTGGGCAACAGAACAAGACTGTCTTTAAAAAAAAAACAAAAAAAAAAAAAAAAAAAGGGTTACCACTTGAGAAACTTCCAGTAACAATAAATCCACTGCACACCGGTAAATTTTTAGTTTTCAAAACACTCATTTCTCACTGGATCCTAATAATGGCCCCATGAGGCAGAGGAATCATCTCCATTTTACTAATGAAAAAAGTTTAGAAGTTAAAATATTGCCTAGGATCACACAGCTTATCAGTTATAAAACAGAAAATAAAAACCACTATTTTATGTATATCATTTTCTCCTGTAAAAATTCTGTAAGAATCAGGATAATTCTAGCTCCATTCAATGCAGCAAATATTATGTCCCCTCCCATTTTTTAAAAATAAAAACCAAATGACAAAATAAATGAAGACATTCGCTTTTTTATTTGAGATAGGGTCTCGCTGTGTCATCCAGGCTGGCATTATCACGGCTCACTGCAGCCTCAATCTTCTAGGCCCAATCAATCCTCCCACCTCAGCCTCCCAAGTAGCTGGGACTACAGGTACTTGTCACCACAGCTAGCTAATTTTTTTTTTTTTTGTACAGTCAAGGTTTCACCATGTTCCCCAGGCTGGTCTCAAACTCCTGGGCTCAAGCAATCCTCTCCACCTTGGCCTCCCAAAATGCAGGGATTACAGGTACGAGCCACTGTGTCTGGCTGAAATGTGTTAAATATTGATGTCAGAAATAAGCATGCCCAGAAAAAATACATATGACATTTTTCCTTTTGCCCAACAAGTATGTTTATGTTTTACTGATTTTTTAAAAAACTTTGCTCATTTCCCCTAAAAAAATCTGAGCATTTACTATAAGTCAGGCACAGCTACAATGTTAATGTGAAGACTCACATCATTATTGTACCCCATAAATATGCACAAATATTATGTGTCAATGCAAAGCAAAACTTAAAAAAGAAAGATTCTCTTCTCAGAGAGCTTAGTAGGGAAGAGACACTGGTAAATATGCAATTTTGATATAATGTGATAGATGCTACAATGAGTATATGCACAGGAGCAGTGATCCAATCTGGGGAGAGGCAGGTGTGGTGTCAGGAAGGAAACAAATGGAGGATGCGTGGGAATTAGTCAGGTGGCACAACTGCAGGGAACTGGGAAAGTGTGCCAGGCAATGTGTGTACACACAGGCTTAAGAGTAATCAACATAGGGAAACATCACACACCAGGGCCTGTAGGGGGGTGGGGGGAAGGGGAGGGAGAGCATTAGGAAATATACCTAATGTATGAGGGGCTTGAAACATACATGACGGGTTGACAGGTACAGCAAACCACCATGGCACATGTATACCTATGATACATTCTGCACATGTATCCCAGAACTTAAAATAAAATTTAAAAATAATCAATAATACTTATACCACAAGTATATAATATCCACTCATACCACAAGTATATAATATCCACTCAATTTTAATTATGTTACCTTTTATTATTTTACAATGTATTTCAAAAAATGCTGTTACAGTTGCCTTAACTGCTCTATATGATGTGGAATAAAGAACTCTTAGAATTAGAACACACAAACATCAAGCAGTAATACCTACTTGTCCTGAAACATTACTACCAAAGGGATGTAGTTTTTAAATAAGCAGATGTGTGGCAATGCAAAATAAAATACAAATTTGTTAGAACAGTAAACTTTGCTTTAATGGCTATAGAAAGAAGGTGGTTTTATTTTCTTTTTTCAATACATCTGGTTCTGGCAGCAAGTTATATTATGCATTTAGAGCAATAGGTGCCCTGAAAGTTGTGGGGTTTTTTTTGTTTTTTTGTGTGTTTTTTTTTGTTTGTGCGTGTCACTTGAACGAGAAACCAAACACATGAAAAAAAATATCATCCTCAATGCCTCCAGTAACTCTCTCTCCAGAAGGTGATAATGTTAGTGACCTCAAGACTCTCACTGATGATGGTATTTTACAATGAAAACACAAGGAAACCTTTTGGGGTCCAATTTTCACATCATATTCTCCAAATAGTAAAATAGCAGCTCTACATGTTGATGAAAAGAAATTTCAGTTTCTTCTTGTTTTTAGTCATATCAACATTAATATGTATCTAGATTTATTAATTTCCAAAAAAGAAAATTTTAGTTACCAAATATTTCAGAAATTTAATAAAGTATTACATATATGTAATTAGCACTTAACTACCAAAAAAAGTATTATATGTGTATTATTTATTTATCTTACCTTCACTGAAGTTCTTTTTTTCTGGCTGGACATGAGAAACAGGATTAAGTGATCAATCCTGGCTTTATTTCTTCATAAGCTATAATTTGGGTCTTTTTCATTCAACACAACTGCAGCATTTTCATAAAAAATTCACAAAAGGCAATACAAAGAAACACCTACTGAATAGAATTCTGTCGAGCAATTCATGTTTTAAAGTTAGACTCTATACCAAAGTGGCATTAGGGTATTATAGGCATTTGATTTTTGTTTTTTTCAGTTTGTCAGTTCTTTACTACATTATCTTTTTCTAGCAGGAGATAACGTATAATCACAAAGTAAGGCCTAGAGACCATTTACAGTTGTTTGCAATATCATGATCAGACTTAACTCTCAAGAGCTGATATAAGCCAAAGTGAAAAGAAGTCAACCAGAACCACATTTGGTCACATTCAAATAGTCTCCAAAAACACTTCGCTAATATACATGTTTCCTTCTTCTTGACTGATTTTGTGTTAATTTTATTAAAATTATAATGAATAAGGCTGCAAAATTTTTGTAGAGTTGTTTTTCTAGGGGACTATGTTCAAATGAATGTTTTTACTTTGCAAAATGTCATTAGTAATGTCCTTTCTATAAACATGGTTGGCAAAATAAAAAGGCACAAAAGAGGGTAACAAGAAATGTTTCCAGCTTTCAGTGAAGAGTACAAAGTATGTATCCTTCATGAAGAAAAGCACAGTAAAATATTCAGTAATTCATGCACAACTTGAGCTACAAGAAAACTTCTCTTCAGGTAGGTCCTGAGGCTTGAGGAGAAAACGAGTTTTCCTAATCACGTGCTTCATGTAAAATAAAATGTAAAGCTGCACATACACGTGTGTTTTAACAGTGGACCCATGGTTTTTAAATATGAGGCAATTAAATGAAAGAAAACAAAACCAAAATACTTTCATAATAAAGCAACTCCATCCGTAGCCTCTGTCCTTTTTACCACTCAGTGGGGTAAAATGTCCAATAAAATGTAAAATGCAGCATACGCAATCATGTAATCTAAAAACTTTTCATGATAACTTATTGCAAATTGCACTTGACAGTTCACCACAACAATGGAAAACTGGCCCCTTGTTGGTTCACACAGTCCTTGAGCCCCAAAGTGAAGTCACCAATAAAATGACCTGGATAAAAAGTTTGCAGCTGTGCTCAGCCAGCTAGCTCCACCTTCTGGGTGTGAGCCAACCCGGGACACCGCTTTGTCCTGTTCCTTTGTGGGACTCTCATCCTCAGGCAGGTAGTCAGGTAGCTCTGTGTTCTGTTCTACTTCCACAGGAGTATCTTGGAATGGGACCAACATCTGATACAGAAAATATTAACAGTTATTACAAAATCAACTTTACTCCTTATTCTAATTACCATGGTTATTCTCAGGGTAAACTTTCCTCTTCCATGACAGTAGGCCCAATTGCTGAGCAGCGTCAATACAGAAAGGAGTAAGCAGAGTACAAGTAAGAACTCAGAAGCTGATCTGCTGAAATTCTAGGAGTAAATGAGCAACCTTTCTCGGTGTAATAATGACTAAAGCAAGTGTCTAGCCACTGCAGGCCACTGGATAGCCATGGAACCTCCCATCTATGAGATGGGAACCCAAATGAGCTCAAGGCATATTTGTTTCCCCCATCACAAAGCTAGTGAAGAGAGTAGCAAGATACAAGGATTTTCACCCTATTTACTTGCTCAGTGGATACACCTTTATTTTTTGGATTGTCAAAATTAGTTAAGGTTATGAAGAAAGTATTTAAAAATAAATGCAAGGAAGACACATATCCTTTATTTCCATGTAAAAATCGGCAAGAGCAGACTCTGATATCCACAAAAGATCTCTCTACATTTCTAAAATAGTTAACTGTTAACCAAGAAACAGCACATCCTTACATACTTGGCACTATTAATTTAGAAATACTGGCAATCTGCTAGCCATAAAAAATAACTGAGAGTGAGTTAGATATAAAGAAAATTAAGCCGGGCGCGGTGGCTCACGCCTGTAATCCCAGCACTTTGGGAGGCCGAGGCGGGCGGATCACAAGGTCAGGAGATCGAGACCACGGTGAAACCCCGTCTCTACTAAAAAAAATACAAAAAATTAGCCGGGCGCGGTTGTGGGCGCCTGTAGTCCCAGCTACTCGGGACGCTGAGGCAGGAGAATGGCGTGAACCCGGGAGGCGGAGCTTGCAGTGAGCCGAGATCGCGCCACTGCACTCCAGCCTGGGAGACAAGAGCGAGACTCCGTCTCAAAAAAAAAAAAAAAAAAAAAAAAAAAAAGAAAATTAAATACAAGTTTTACCTCTTCTCCACTTTCACTTTTCACAACTTGCTGAGCTTTCATAACCTTGGTTGATGCTATTGCTGATGCCAAAGCCTAAGTCAAGAAAAAAAGGAATGACTTTGAAACTGAATTGTTTACCTGTAATCTCAAACATATTAAGCATTTTAAAATACTTACCTCAGCTTTCAAATCTGAACGGATTCGCACCACACACCTTTGAACAGCCATTTGAAAAGTAAAGCTAATAACACCTTTAATTTTTAACAAAGCCTCTTCACATAGATTTCTCCGAGACTGAAAAAGTAAAAGCAAATTGTTATGAAAATAGGTAAATAAAAGGTAATAAATCAGCTAAAACCAAGTTATATTTTGGAGGGGGGAAGGCAGCAAATGACCTATTTCAGTTTTACCATCTTATTTCAGGGCACAGAGTGGGGGAGTGCTTAGTCAAATTTTTTAAATTTTACAACATCAACAGAATAGTAATTCCTAAATTTTTAAAGCTTCAATACTAATATGCAGTTTTAATAATTTTTTTAATCAGAAAGAAGTTAGCCAAGGTTAATTTACATCTTAAATAAAGCAGAACACAATACAGGGGAAAAAATGCCAAAAAGCAGAAAAGCAGAGGTTCTTCTAGCTTACGGGTGGGGAAAACCATAGTCCACCAGCTGTTTTTGTAAATAAAGTTTTATTGGAACACAAGCACACCCATTTGTTTACATATTATCTGAGGCTAGTTTCATGCTAATACAGCGTTAGTAGTTATGACAGAGCCCATCATGGTCTACAAAGCCAAAAATATTTACTTTCTGGTCCTATAAAGAAAAGGTTTGGCCAGGCGTAGTGGCTCACGCCTGTAATCCTAGCACTTTGGGAGGCTGAGGCGGGTAGATTACGAGGTCAGGAGTTAAAGAACAGCCTGGCCAATATGGTAAAACCCTGTCTCTACTAAAAATACAAAAATCAGCTGGGCATGGTGACGTGTGCCTGTAGTCCCAGCTGCTCGGGAGGCTGAGGCAGGAGAATCACTTGAACCCGGGAGGCGGAGGTTGCAATGAGCTGAGATTGTGCCACTGCACTCCGGCCTGGGTGACAGAGCGAGACTCCATCTCAAAAAAAAAAAAAAAAAAAAAAAAAAAAAAAGAAAAGAAAAGGTTTATGATCCACACTCTAGCCTAAAAATCTCCAGGGATAAATTCTAATAGACTGAAGTTAGAATTAGTGAGCATTCACTGTTTAAGTCCCTATTCCTTAAATCACCTGGTATTATAAATATCACTGCATCATTCATTTATGGCATTCTTATGGTTACCATTGCATTCTCAAGGGTTAGACATACTTTATGTGGTTCTCATTTTCCTAATACTCTTCAAAACACAATATAACATGTACCCTTCAATGCTTCAATGCAGGGTACTACATTATCCTGGCCTTCCACTTCCCCACTGATTATTCCAGCTCTGTCTCACCTTAACTCCAAAGTCCAGTGCCTACACTGACTTTCTTTCTGCTTCAACCCTCAGGAGACTATTCTCATCACTTTAGCCATCACTAACATTACTAACTCCAATATGACTTTCTTATTTTCATTTGTCTGTCAGACATATCCACTTGACCATCAAGTGGTCATCTCAACACAAGATCCAAAGAGAAAATGGAAAAAGTAACTGCATTTTCTCCTCATAGCTCCCTCCACCTCTGGCCCACATACACCAAATCACACACTCTACATTTTCTGATTTCTGTATTGAGAACAGGTTTTCATTTATATTTCTGAGGGGTCAATCTGCAATTGACCCATGTGCCAAGTCTGTAGACTATATCCAGTTTTCAAACTTATTTCCACATCCTTCAGAACAACTGCTCACATCATTGCTCATCTCCCTACTTCTGCATTTCAACCCTACTCAGGGAGGCCTGGGACGCGACACTCTGTGGCACAGCACGGGCCCACAGTGGGCTCATCTAGAGCACTGTGTCTGGACCCTGCTCTGCAGGGGCCTGCATTTGGTGAAGCCCTCTTACAGGATTGGTGTCAAATAGCACCATGTTTATCTCGTCCACATATTCAACACCAGGTAAACTTAAAAGTGAAGTAAAGCTCGCACAATATATGTAAGTTAGGATATTATTAATCTGATCTCTTCTTTCAAATGTGAGTAAAGTAAAAAGTAGAAAAACAACTTGCCTAATTTACCACAGGTAGAGTCTGGTACTAAATGCCAACCACATGCCACAGTGAGAAACGAGATTCATAAGTCTAATTTATCTTTATTTCAACATAAATTAACACACTTTTTTAGCAAGCTTATTGTCTGCCTCCTCCAACTATGCTAGCTCCAAGAGAGGAGAAAGTTTTGCTTTTTGGTCATCACTGTATCCCTGGTATCTAAAATAATGCCTAACATTAGGTGCTCCCTTTTATTGTAAAAATTAGTACATTCTACCATGTGAACTTTTAGATTGGGAAATAAACTTCCAAAATCATCAGACTGATTGGCATTATTTTAAGTCTACAAATTTAGGAAGAACTGACATCCTTACAAACTTTCAGAAACAGGCATTTCATTCCACTTATTCCAGTCTTCTTATAACACTGAGGACATTTAATTTTTTTTATTGAGTCTCTTATGTTCTTATTAAGAATAGCCTTGCTACTATCACACTGATCATTAAGTTTAAAAAAACAAAAAAGAAAAAATACCCCTGCACTCTTCCTAGCTGTTTGTTTTGTTTGGGAGAGTAAAACTACTTTTCTCCTTTTAAGAAGTGACTGATTTCCATATATTTAATAATGTCACTGGATTTTTAAAATATTTTTAAGAAATTTCAGATCATTCTCCTGGATTTTCTGTATTTACAGCAGTATCAATAGCAAATTATCAAATTATTGACTTACTAATATTATACTAAAATATTTCATTATGTTAAATAATATTTACAACTCCAGGATAAAACTAGATTGTTTTTAGGAAATTATAATATTGTGATTAAAAGTTCAATTCTGGGCCAGGAGCAGTGGCTCACACTTGTAATCCTAGCACTTTGCAAGGACGAGGCAGGTGGATCACCTGAGGTCAGGAGTTCAAGACCAGCCTGACCAGCAAGGCAAAACCCTGTCTCTACTAA
The DNA here is from genome assembly GCF_024542745.1 of Macaca thibetana thibetana. NCBI lineage: Eukaryota > Metazoa > Chordata > Mammalia > Primates > Cercopithecidae > Macaca > Macaca thibetana. The sequence goes on along the minus strand of NC_065585.1, from coordinate 79,070,858 downwards.
AAATACAAAAAAATTAGCCGGGTGTGGTGGCGGGTGCCTGTAACCCCAGCTACTTGGGAGGCTGAGGCACGAGAATCACTTGAACCCAGGGGCTGGAGGCTGCAGTGAGCTGAGATCGTGCCACTTCACTCCAGCCTGGGCAAAAGAGCAAAACTCTGTCTGGAAAAAAAAAAAAAAAAAAGTTCAATTCTGAAGTCACACTACCTAGTAGTCCAAAAAATGTTGACTAAGCTAAAGTTACATAGGTGGAGCAAACAGTTAAGTTATTGACCATTCTAAACTCAACTTCCCCTTCTATTATAACCTAGCACTTTGGGAGGCCGAGGGAGGCAGATCACTTGAGGTCAGGAGTTCAAAACCAGACTGGGCAACAGAGTGAAACCCCGTCTCTATAAAATACAAAAAAATTGGCGGGCCATGGTGGTGGGCATCTTTAATCCCAGCTACTTGGGAGGTTGAGGGAGGAGAATTGCTTGAACCCGGGAGGCGGAGGTTGCAGTGAGCCAAGATTGTGTCACACTGAACTCCAGCCTGGGCGACAGAGTGAGACTGTCTCAAAAACAAATAAAGAAAGAAAAAAGATATACATCTCTCTGTGCTGCTTGTCAGAACTGAATGAGAGAATCGATGGAATAAACTTATCACTAGTGCTAGGCTATGTCACCAAAAACATGTTAACACGATAGTACAGTACTAGAGTTAACTTGCTAATATTTCATTTTGGACTTTGACAATCATGTTTTTACTATACATTGGCCTATATGTTTGTTTGTTTGGTTTCTGCTGTTTCTTTTTTTTGAGACAGATTCTCACTATGTTGACTAGGCTGGTCTTGAAATCTTAGGCTCTAGCGATCTTCCTGCCTTAGCCTCCCATATAGCTGAGATTACAGGCATGTGCCACTACACCTGGCTAGCCTATATTTTTGTGTGTGCTTTGCTGGGTTTTATTATTTGATTTGTGCTAGCTTTAAAAAGAAACTGTATTATTCTTATTCATTAAAATTAAATACATGGTATTGGAGATATTTTATATATTTTAAGATCTTCCTGTGAATCAATTTATCTTTATCAGAACTTGCTTTCTAGAAATTGTCTCGTGATCCCACTTTCAGTAAGATAGCTGTGGACTGATTTGGCTCTGATAATATGCATATGGAAGGTTTCTTCTCAAGCTTATTTACTAAACCCCAAATCCTGAGCCTAAGCACCTAAAACACAACTAGAAAAAGCTGTGGGCCAGGCACGATGGCTCACGCCTGCAATCCCAACACTTTGGGAGGCCAAGGCAGGTGGATCACATGGTCAGGAGTTCAAGACCAGCCTGGCCAATATGGTGAAACCATGTCTCTACTAAAAACACAAAAATTAGATGGGCATGGTGGTGGGCGCCTGTAGTCTCAGCTACTCGGGAGACTGAGGCAGGAGAATCATTTGAACCTGGGAGGCAAAGGTTGCAGTGAGCCAAGATCACGCCACTGCACTCCAGCCTGGGGGACAGAGTGAGACTCTTGTCTCAAAAAAAAAAAAAAAAAAAAAAACAACAACAGAAAAAAGCTGTGAATAATGTAACCTACCTGGCATTGCTAAAGAGGTAAGTGGTAATCTACCAACTGCTACCCCTAAATACGTAAAGTTATATAATCTCTGTGCAAGGTAACTTCAGGGGAACTTCCAGTTGCAGTCCAGATGGATTAACAGGGACCAGATTTAGCCTCTAAACAACTAAAAATATAGACAAAATAAACATTTTTGTGTGTGTGTGACAGGATCTCGCCCTGTTGCCCAGGATGGAGTACAATGGCACAATCTCAGCTCACTGCAACCTCTACCTCCCAGGTTCAAGGGATTCTCCTGCCTCAACCTCCTGAGTAGCTGGGATTACAGGCGTGCACCACCACGCCCCACTAATTTTTTGTATCTTTAGTAGAGACGAGGTTTCACCATGTTGGCCAGGCTGGTCTTGAACTCCTGACCTCGTGATCCACCTGCTTCAGCCTCCCAAAGCGCTGGGATTATAGGTTTGAGCCACTGCACCAGGCTGACAAAATAAAATTTAAGGCCGGCCGCAGTGGATCATGCCTGTAATCCCAGCACTTTGGGAGACCAAGGCAGATGGATTACCTGAGGTCAGGAGTTCGAGACCAACCTGGCCAACATGGCGAAACCCCGTCTCTACTAAATAAAAAATAGCTGGGTGTGGTGGCGGGCACCTGTAATCCCAGCTACTTGGGAGGCTGAGGCAGGAGAAAGGCTTGAACCCAGGAGGTGGAGGTTGCAGCGAGCCGAGATTGTGCCATTGCACTCCAGCCTGGGCAACAAGAGCAAAACCCTGTCTCAAACAAAAATAAAAAAAATTTTAAAACCAATGACACTAGAAAACATGCTTCTATCCGGGCTTGAAGTTTTATTTATGGCATGATTTTTAGCTACAAATTCAATTTATTTAGTAGATATACAATTAATCACGTCATCTGTTTCTTCTTGAGTGAGCTTCAGTCATCTGTGTCTTTCATGAAACCTGTTTCATCTACATTATGAAATTTATTGGCATAAAGGTATTTAAAATATTCACTTACCCTTTTTTTTTTTTTTTTTTGACATGGAGTCTTGCTGTCGCCCAGGCTGGAGTGCAGTGGCATGATCTCCACTCACTGCAACCTCTGCCTCCTGGGTTCAAGCGATTCTCCTGCCTCAGCCTCCCATGTAGCTGAGATTACAGGCCTGCACCATGACACCTGGCTAATTTTTGTATTTTTAGTAGAGATGGGGTTTCACCATGTTGGCCAGGCTGGTCTCAAACTCCTGACCTCAAGTGATCCGCCTGCCTCAGCCTCCCAAAGTGCTGGCATTACGGAGGTGTGAGCCACCGTGCCCGGCCCCTTACTTATCCTTTTGATGTTTGTAGGATCTATAGTGGCATCCTCTCTCATTTCTGATATTGATAATTTATGACTTTTTTACTCTTGATCTGTTCCACTAGAGGCTTACCAATTTTAACAATCATGTCAAACACCAGCTTTTGATTTCATTGGTTTTTCTCTATTGTTTTTCATTTCCCGGATCTTTCTTGTTTCTTTTCTTCTGCTTGTTGTGGCTTTAATTTGCTCTTCTTTTTCTAGTTTCTTTTTTTTTTCTGAGACAGGGTTTTTGTTGCCTACACAGGAGTGTGTAGTGACACGATCATAGACCACCATAACCTTGAACTCTTGGGATCCAGTGATTCCCTTCAGTTTCTTCTATTTTTTTAAGATAGAAGCTTAAGTCACTGACTTGATACCCTTTCATTTTTGTATATAAACAGTTATGCATCTGGAGCTAATGAATTTCCACTTTAAACATCGTTTAACTACTTCCAACAAATTTCAGCTACACTTTCATGTATATATCACTTTCATTTTTATTACACTTTCTTCACTTTTTTTTTTTTTTTTTTTTTTTGAGACGGAGTCTCACTCTGTTGCCCAGGCTGGAGTGCAGTGGCGTGATCTCAGCTCACCACAACCTCCACCTCCTGGGTTCAAGCGATTCTCCTGCCTCAGCCTTCCGAGTAGCTGGAACTACAGGTGTACCACCATGCCCAGCTAATTTTTGTATTTTTAGTAGAGACGGGGTTTCACTATGTTGGCCAGGCTGGTCTCAAACTCCTGGCCTCATGATCCGTCTGCCTTGGCCTCCCAAAGTGCTGGGATTACAGGTGTGAGCCACCGCGCCTGGCCTACACTTTTTTATTCAGTTCACTTTCCTTTTTATTCAGTTCAAAATGCTAATTTCTCTTTTATTTACTGACTCATAGATTACTTTAGAAATGTGCTATTTAGCTAGGTGCAGTGGTTCATGCCTGTAATCCGAGCTCTTTGCAGGGTTGAGGCAGGAGGACTGGTTGAGGCCAGGAGTCTAAGACCTGGCAACACAGCAAGACTCCATCTCTGCAAAAACTTAAAAATTAGCCAGACACGGTGGCACATGTCTGCAGTCCCAGCTACTCAGGAGATTGAGGCAGAAAGATTATTTGAGCCCAGGAGTTTGAGGCTGCAGTAGACTATGATTGTGCCACTGCACTCCAGCCTGGGCCACAGAACGAGACCCTGTCCCTGAAAAAAGAAAAGGAAAAAAAAAGAAATGTGTCACTTAGTTTCACAAATTTGGGGGAAATTTTTCAGATACCTTTCTGTTATTGATTTCTAATTTGCATTCACCGTGTTCAAAGAACATGCTTTGGGCTGGGCACGGTGGCTCATCCCTGTTATCAAGCACTTTGGGAGGCTGCGGCGGGCAGACTACCTGAGGTCAGGAGTTAAGACCAGCTTGGCCAACATGGTGAAACCCCATCTTTACTAAAAATACAAAAATTAGCTGGGCATGGTGGCGCACATTTGTAATTCCAGCCATTCGGGAGGCCAAGGCAGGAGAGACACCTGAACCCGGGAGGCAGAGGTTGCAATAAGCCAAGATTGCACCACTGTGCTCTAGCCTAGGTGACAGAGTAAGACTCCATCTCAAAAAATATATAAAAAATAAATAAATAAAATAAAAATTAGGTTAAATTGGTTGATAGTATTATTTGAGTCTTCTATATCTTAACTGATTTTCTGTATGCTTCCTGTATTAATTGAGAGAGCCGTGTTAAAAATCTCTGTTTCTAACTGTGGATTTTTCTATTTCTCCCCATTTCTGTAAGTTTTACTTCACATATTTCGATGTTCTATTATTAGGGACATAAATATTTTAAATTCTTATATCCTATGATTGACCTCTTTAGCACAAAATGACCCTTTGTATTAGTAAAATACTGATAGCGAGATTTATTCTCAAAGACTGTTAGCAAGGGACACTGAAGAAACAAGTAACATGATTTCTCTTTCCCATCTAACAGACCTTACCGTATCATCAAGGCCATCTATATGCAAAACCACTGTTTTGGCACGTTTGTTTGTAGTTCCCAGAAAAAACTGAGCTTTCCTTCGACGTGAATTCATTTCATTAAAACTATCACCATCTGCCATATTGGAGGACTGAAGAATGTCATAGATTTCAGAGGCCAGAAGTTTTGTTTCTCCTGGAGTTGTAGTTCTTGAAAAGAAACACATATATAATTAGTCTTGTCACTTCTACTGCTTCTGTAATTTTATTTCTCCACTAAAAGGAGCCTTGTTTCTTTCACTCTAATGCTTTGTTCAATTTAAAAGCAATAGCAGTGAATCCTAGAAAATTCAATAATGTAGAAAAAGCATCTTGTCTATAACAATCTTCTAATTTCATTTTAAACTCGTGGTTCATTGAGATTCAAAATCCATCACTATAGAGGTATAAAAACACATTTGGCTGGCGCGATGGCTCATGCCTGTAATCCCAGCACTTTGGGAGGCCAAGGTAGGTGGATCACTGAGGTCAGGAGTTCAGGAGGTCAGGAGTTCATGACCAACATAGTGAAACCCCATCTCTACTAAAATACAAAAATTAGCTGGGTGTGGTGGCGCACGCATGTAATCCCAGCTACTCAGGAGTCTGAGAGAGGAGAATTGCTTGAACTCGCAAGGCAGAAGTTGCAGCGAGCTCAGATCACACCACTGGAATCCAGCCTGGGCGACAGAGGGAGACTCCATCTCAAAAAAAAAAAAAAAAAAAAAAGCCTAATAAAAATAATTAAATACAAAATCAACTAACAAGATCAGGCTGTAATATGTTCCTGTATTATCACTAACATTCAACTCTCAATTTGAAAGTACCTTGACTTTTAAGAAAATACAACATATAAAAATCCAAAAGGAGAAACCAAATTGGAATAGGATCATTCATACTATCAACTAATTTCAAGATTTCTTTGTATGTTGAAACCAATTGTTTTCTAATTTACTTTTTTTTAACATATTACAAATTATGTATTTATCATAAAACCAAAGCTCTAACAAAAGTTTTCATTCTTAAGCTTTTAAATCCTACTAGAGATCCTCACATCAACATCTAGGGGGCCGTACTGTCCAATAATCTTTCTGCAGTGATAGAAATGTTCTATAGCTGCACTCTCCGCTCACATGCATAGAAATGTTCTATAGCTGCACTCTCCGCTCACATGAGACTACTGAGCCCTTGAAATGTGGCCAGTGCAACTAAAAAAATTTTATAGACCTTTAATTAATTTGCCAAACAGAGTGAGTAGCTAACCACACTGGACAACTGAACAGAGTAAGTACAGGTAACCATAAGAAAAGAATCCTCATTTCACCTATCAATGGGCTCAACTAAGCCCAAACCCTTTAATGTACACTCAAGGCCTTAAAATCTGACTATCTCCACCAGCTCATTTTGTCCTTCTATTATTCTTTGGGTTGACTATGACACTTGGCCATCTCCTACAAAGACCATGCACTTTTATATGTTCTTTGCTCTCGAGTGCTTTCTACCCTTAAGTTTTGTTCAGGCCTTTCCTTAGCTGGAAGAGCTTCACCCAGACTGCAGGCTTTCCAACTCTTATTTCAACGTTTGAAGGCTCAGCTTAACCAACACCTTCCATATAATGCCTCTACCTAATAACCCAATTCTCCCTTTGCATTCAGAGTACTATGTTTATACTTATACTACTGATCTTAATTTTCTATTTCTTTTATAAGTATATGAACTCTTTAAGAGGAGGAAGGTATCCTTTTTGTACCTTCCATAGAACTTAACAAAAATGTTTGCAAGTTATTTATTGAATGAGTAAGAATACTTCATTTTCTGATATTCAGATTGTATATGTTCTAGCTATTGAGAGCTTTAATTCCAGGGGTGATAATCTGACAGTATTCCAGACACTCAATTACTATATCAGGTGCTTTTCTGGGCCACTGTTGACCAGAGATAAGTTACTTTTGGTGACTTTAACTGTGTGTTACAGGAAGCTATCAAAAAGACTAATTTGTATTAGTTGTCTCAGCATTTTTATTGATAGTTATCTTAGAGTTTATTGAAAAGTCACTGAAGTTCTCAGATATTTTAAATATCAGCCAAGTACAAGTTATAAAGGGCATGAAAAGACAATGATTAGAGAAACTTATGAATTTAAGTTTAAAAAAAAAACAAAAAAAAAACAAGGCCGGGTGCAGTGACTCATGTCTGTAATCCCAACACTTTGTGGGGTTGAGGTGGGTGGATCACTTGAGGTTAGGAGCTTGAGCCGGGGTTTCAGCATGTTGGTCAGGCTGGTCTCGAACTCCTGACCTCGTGATATGCCCACCTTGGCCTCCCAAAGTGCTGAGATTACAGGCATGAGCCACAGCGCCCAGCCATTAATCCCTTTAAGAACCTAATTTAAAGTGTCTCACCAGAAAAATCCAAGTAAAAAGTTTTCCAAATCAATTTCAGTGGAATTATGTCCCCACCCAAACCATCCATTTTCTATCAGTCTCAACGGAGATGTTTAAATTGTTTTTAAAGTTGATTTCAAATTAAACAGGATAGGAGAACTATGATGTGAAGAAACTATTCCAACGTTTGGAAAAATCTAATAAAAAGGGAACTGTCAGGCCAGGCACAGTGGTTCACACCTGTAATCCCAGCACTTTGGGAGGCCGAGGTGGGCGGATCATGAGGTCAGGAGATCAAGACCATCCTGGCTAACACGGTGAAATCCCGTTTCTACTAAAAACACAAAAAATTAGCCAGGTGTGGCGGGCACCTGTAGTCCCAGTTTCTTGGGAGACTGAGGCAGGAGAATCGCTTGAACCCAGGAGGCAGAGGTTGCAGTGAGCTGAGATCACACCACTGCACTCCAGCCTGGGCTACAGAGCAAGACTCCATCTCAAAAAAAAAAAAAAAGTAACTGCTGGTAAAAGCATCATTGGTATTACTTGAAAACAACAGGGATACAAAGACAAAGATATTTACATCTTTGACTTAGTAATTCGCCAGTAAATAGTCCATGAAACAAAAATAATCTAAAACACAAAAAAAGCCCTAGATGCAGTTAAGCAAAGAAATTTTAGAGCAGGCTGGGGGTGGTGATTCATGCCTATAATCCCAGCACTTACAGGGAGGCCGAGTGCAGGTGGATCACCTGAGGCCAGGAGTTCGAGACCAGCCTGGCCAAAATGGTGAGACTCCATCTCTACTAAAAATTAGCCGGGTGTGGCGTCATGCACCTGTAGTCCCAGGTACTTGGGAGGCTGAGACAGGAGAATCGCTTGAAACCAAGAGGAAGAGGTTGCAATGAGCTGAGATCACAGCCATTGCACTCAAGCCTGGGTGACAGAGTGAGAGTTTGTCTCGAAAAGAAAAAAAAAAAAATTTAGAGCAGTTGGGCATGGTGGCTCACACCTGTAATCCCAGCATGTTGGGAGGCTGAGATAGGAGGATCACTTGAGTCCAGGAGTTCGAAACCAGTCTAGGCAACATGTCGAGATCCCATCTCTACAAAAAACAAAACAAAACATAAAAAAAGGCCAGGAGCAGTGGCTCACGCCTGTAATCCCAATACTTTGGGAGGCTGAGACAGGCAGATCACCTGAGGTCAGGAGTTCGAAATCAGCCTGGCCAACATGGTGAAATACTGTCTCTATTAAAAGTACAAAAATTAGCCAGGCATGGTGGTGGGCGCCTGTAATCCCAGGTACTTGGGAGGCTGAGGCAGGAGAACTGCTTGAGCCCAGGAGGCAGACGTTGCAGTGAGCCAAGATCACGATATTGCTTGCACTCCAGCCTGGGCAACAGAATGAAACCCACAACAAAACAAAAAAAAAATTAGCAGGACATGATGGCCTAACTCCCTGCTACTCAGGAGGCTGAAGCAGGAGGATTACTTGAGCCTGTAAGGCAGAAGTTGCACTGAGCTAACGTCGCACCAGCCAAGGCGACATAGTGAGACCCAGTCTCAAAAAAAAAAAAAGACAAGAAAAGAAAAATTTCAGAGCAGCACTGTACATCAGAACTTTCCGAGATGATGGAAATAGTGTCACTAGTGACATGACTAAACACTTGGAATATGGCTGATATGACTGAGGAGCTGAGTTTTTAATTTTAATTATTATTATTATTATTATTATTTTTGAGAGGGAGTCTCATTCTCTTGCCCAGGCTAGAGTGTAGTGGCGCGATCTTAGCTCACTGCAACCTCTGCCTCCTGGGTTCAGGAGGAGAATTCTTGGAGGAGGTTCAGGAGATTCTCTTGTTTCAGCCTCCTGAGTAGCTGGGATTACAGGTGCCCGCCACCACACTTGGCTAATTTTTAAATTTTTATATTTTTGGAAGAGATGGGGTTTCACTATGTTGGCCAGGCTGGCCTTGAATTCCTTACCTCAGGTGATCTACCCGCCTCCCAAAGTGCTGGGATTACAGGTGTGAGCCACCACACCCTGCCATTAATTTTAATTAATTTAAATTGCCACATGTTGCTATTGATTACCATACTAGACCCGCTTCAGGAAAAAAAGGAAGATGCTTCTGCTGTCATCATCCTTAAACCAGCCCTCCTCTTCCTGGTTAATCACTGCTTCTATCCTTCTGACCACTTCTCTAGCACCCTTTCTGAACTGAGGTCCTGTAAAAGAATTTAGTTCGATTAAAAAAAACAACAACAACTATCTGGGCAGGGTGTGATGGCTCATGCCTGTAATTCCAGCACTTTGGGAGGCTGACGCAGAAGGACTGCTTGATCCCAGGAGAGCAGCCTAGGCAACATAGTGAGACCATGTCTCTACAAAATAATTTAAAAATTAGCCAGGTATAATGGCACATGTCTGTAGTCCCAGCTACTTGGGAGGATGAGGTAGGAGAAGAGCTGGAGCTTGGGAGGTTGAGGCTGCAGTGAGCCATGATCATACCACTGCACTCCAGCCTCGGCAACACAGTGAGACCCTGTCTCAAAAAACCAACCAAACAAACAAAAAAACCCTGAGTTATTATTTTTTCAATTACTCCAAGGATAGCATACAGGTGAAACCATTCCAGATACACTGCACAGAAGATAATCCATTATATCCAATGGATTCCTTAGGGCTTTAGGGCTTCTCTTACAAACCAGTTCTAGTGGCTTCCACATTAGCAGCAACAGGATGAGGGGAGAAATAGCCAAGTATTCATATTCATATGAACAATGTGCAAAGTGGGGGTATGCATGCTTATAATTGCCAGTATAGCTACTGGGGCTACTCTCACTATTTTAATTACAAACAAACAACAAAAAAGAATTTACTACAAAACTGTATCTAGAGAGTCACACAAGTTTCTGTCTACTTAAACAAAGCAATTACAGATGAGAGATTAGCAACAATGGTTATATACATTTTTTTTTTTTGGGACACAGTGTTGCTCTGTCGCCCAGGCTAGAGTGCAGTGGCAGGATCTCAGCTCACTGCAATATCCACCTCCCAGGTTCAAGTGATCCTCCTGCCTCAGCCTCCCGCGTAGCTGGGATTACAGGCACATGCCACCACACCAAGCTAATTTTTGTATTTTTAGTAGAAACGAGATTTCACCACGTTGGCCAGGCTGGTCTTGAGCTTCTGGCCACAAGTGATCCGCCTGCCTTGGCCTTCCAAATTGCTGGGATTTCAGGCATAAGCCACCATGTCCTGCATGTATGAAATATTAAATGCCCCACCAGCACCATTTTATAGTTCCGCAGTTTTACCATTTTCCTACAGTAATAAACTACTTCCTGAATAATTTGTAATTTTTCTCTACCTAAAATTGAAATTTCTTTTTTTTTTTTTTGAGATGGAGTCTTGTTCTATCGCCCAGGCTAGAATGCAATGGTGCGATCTCAGCTCACTACAACCTCCACCTCCCAGGTTCAAGCAATTCTCCTCCCTCAGCCAGCTAAATGATTAAAAACAGTTAACTATAGGACATTAAAACATAGTAATCCAATAATAGTAGTAATCATGCCTGTAATTCTAGCACTTTGGAAAGCCAAGGTGGGAAGATCGCTTGAGCCCAGCCTGGGCAACACAGTGAGGCCCTTTAAGTAAGTAACATAAGTATGTATGTAAATAAATGAGACACTGTCTATTGTACTTACTTCTGTATAACATTTTGTAAGCTCAACATCATACCCAGTTCTCCTTTCATCTTTTCTCTGTTTGCACGGCATTCTGCCAAGTATCGAAGAGCCTACAGTAGAAACAGTAATAAGTTAATTAGTCTGTCCAGACTATTCAAAATTGAAATTACTACCAACTTATTGCAAGAAAACAAAAAAAAAAAAAAAGAGAAAATAGGTTTTTGTTTTTAGAATAAAATCCTTTATATGTGATGATTCAGAATTATTCCCTAGGGAAGAAATGATCCTTTGAGCTATAACAGTCGACCTACTCTTTGAAATGAAGGCTCCTAACTTATTCACAAGTCTCAAAAAAAATTAAAAAAAAAAAAAAGGTGGGCACTGGGTGGCTCACGCCTATAATCCCGGCATTTTGGGAGGCTAAGGCAGGTGGATCACTTGAGGTCAGGAATTTGAGACCAGCCTGGCCAACACGGCAAAACCCTGTTTCTACTAAAAATACAAAAATTAGCTGGGCATGATGGCACGCATCCCAGCTACTCGGGAGGCTGAGGCAGGAGAATGGCTTGAACCCAGGAGGTGGAGGTTGCAGTGAACCGAGATCGCACCACTGCACTCCAGGCTGAGCTACAGAACAAGACTGCATCTCAAAAAAAAAAAAAAAACCACCATCCATATCAAAGACATCATAATTATTTGCTGAAAATCACTAATAAAGTTCCAGAAGAAGCCAGAAAAAGGCATTATATAAGAGAAGAACAAGAATTACGGCAGTTTTCTTATTAGAAACCATACATGCCAGAAGACAAAAGAGCAAAATCTTTTTCTTCTTTTTTTTTTTTTTGTGATGGGGTTTTTGTTCTTTCACCCAGGCTGGAGTGAAGTGGCACAAACTCGACCTACCACAACCTCCGCCCCCCAGGTCCAAGGGATTCTCTTGCCTTAGCCTCCTGCTGGGATTACAGGCGCTGGCCACCACGCCTGGCTAATTTTTGTATTTTTAGTGGAGACGGGTTTTCGCCATGTTGGTCAGGCTGATCTCGAATTCCTGACCTTAGGTGATCTCCCAAAGTGCTGGGATCACAGGCATGAGTCACCACACCCAGCCGAGACCCTGTTTCAAAACAAAAGCACAAACAAAACCCAAACAACAAAAATGAATCTATATTGGGGAATAAAGAACACCAGAAACATAAAGATGAAGGTAAATATAAAAGACCTTTTTTTGCTAGGCATGGTGGCTCACACCTGTAATCCCAGTACTTTGGGAAGCTGAGGCGGGCAGATCACATGAGCTCAGGAGTCAAGACCAGCCTGGCCAACATGGCAAAACCCCGTCTCTACTAAAAGTACAAAAATTAGCCAGGCATGCTGACGTGCACCTGTAATCTCAGCTGTTAGGGAGGCTGAGGCTGAAGAAACACTTGAACCCGGGAGGCAGAGGTTGCAGTGAGCTGAGATTGTGCCACTGCACTCCAGCCTGGGTGACAGAGTAAGACTCCGTCTCAAAAAAAAAAAAGGTGTTTTTAAATTTTTAATCTCTTTAAAAGATAATTGACTGTTTAAAGCAAAAATATATACACTGTAGGTTTTTAAACATGTAGAAGTAAAATGTATGACAAAAATAGCACAAAAGATGGGAGGAAGAAATGGAAATATACTCTTGTGCGATTCTTACACTACATGTTAAGGGTAGGATTCATTTAAAGGTAGGCTGTAATAAGTTAAAGATGCATATTGTAAAACCTACAGCAACCACTAAATAAAATAAAAACAAAAGTGTACACTAATAAGCTAACAGTGACAAAAAAAGGAAATCACAAAAACAAAACAACACACCTGATGGCCAGGCGTGGTGGCTCATGCCTATAATCTCAGCACTTTGAGAGGCCAAGATGGGCAGATCGCCTGAGGTCATGAGTTCGAGACTAGCTTGGCCAACGTGGTGAAAAACCATCTCTACTAAAAATATAAAAATTAGCCATGTGTGATGGTGCGGGTCTGTAATTCTAGCTATTCAGAAGGCTGAGGGAGAAGAATCACTTGAACCTAGGAGGCGGAGGTTGCAGTGAGCCAAGATCACGCCATTGCTTTCTAGCCTGGGCGGCAAGAGCAAAACTCTGTCTCAAAAACAGAAAAAACAACAACAACAAAATCTTTTCTTCAGCCTCTTGGCAACTTTCACCCATAGATCCCTCTCCTTAGCTCAGTCCCTCCATGACTTTATACTTCCCTTCCTTATTCAGCCTAGTACCTACTGTATATCATTTCAAACAATCCTGCCAAGACCCTAAACTCCCTTGCACAATCATTCTGCCCAACTTAACCTGGTCAAGTAACAACTCTGCACAAATCCAACTACTTGGCTCTCCGAGCCTATAGTAGGCCTGAATCATACCGATTCAGTATTACCAAACTAATCAGCCCCTCAACACTGCTGAACTACTTTATCATTAGCAAATCTTTCCTATTTTCTGCAATTATGAGAGCCTTCCCCTCAAACCTCTCCCATTCTAGTAGCCCTTGCCCTCTGAATTTAGACATGTTCTAGTCTATTAAAAAAAAAAAAAAAAAAAAAGACTTCCTTTAGCCCCAAGTCCCTATCTATAGACCAACCCCCTCTTTCTTCTCATCCTTATTGCATTTCTTATTGAAATAGAACCCAGACTGGGGGCTGTGCCATTTTTCCCATTTGTTACTACTGTTCTTTTATACCAATGTCTTTTTTGACTGCTAAACTTCATTCTGTAAAGGCAAAATAGAAAAACTTTTCCAAAAGGAAAAGCCTATATGCCTTCTGTACAAACTTATGAAATTAGACTAAATGGGGAATTTATCATGAGTCCTTAAGTAAAGGACAATAGATTAAATTTCCATAACATTAATTTCCCATAACATTAATTTTAACAACTTTTTTTTTTTAAATGGAGTTTCACTCTTGCTGCCCACGCTGGAATGCAACGGCACAATCTTGGCTCACTGCAACCTCTGCCTCCTGGATTCAAGGGATTCTCCTGCCTCAGCCTCCTGAGTAGCTGGGATTTCAGGCACCCACCACCACGCCCGGCTAATTTTTTTGTATTTTTAGTAGAGACAGGGTTTTACCATGTTGGCCAAGCTAGTGTCAAACTCCTGACCTCAGGTGATCCACCCACCTCGGCCTCCCAAAGTGCTGGGATTACAGGCGTGAGCCACCATGCTTGGCTCTATTCATATGCAAAATATATAGGCATTTTTGCCAGAATAGGCAAATATAAACATACAAAAAGTAGATTAATAGTTTGCTTAGGGATAGGGAGTTGGGGGGTCTGGGAAGCAATAGGTAAAAAGTTGTGGTGGTCCAGGCACAGTGGCTCACATCTGTAATCTAAGCACTTTGAGAGGTCGAGGTAGAAGAATCACTTGAGGCCAGGAGTTTGAGACGAGCCTAGCTAACACAGCTACATCCTATCGCTACTAAAAAAAAAAAAATTTAGTTACAAAAAATAAATAAAAATAAAAAGTTGTGGTGATGGTGACACAACTCTGTGAATATACTAGAACTACTTAATTGTATACTTTAAATGAGTGAATTGTATGATGCTGTGTGCTTACATCTTAAAAAGCTGTTATAAAATAAAAACAAAGTAAGTGCCTCTTTGGGTGTCTATGTGTATGATATGATCCAATCCTCAAGATTGTTAAATGAAAAGGAAGTGGTAGAACATTCCATGCATGGAGTATGCTACAGTTTGTATTAAAGAATAAAAATAGGGCCAGCCATGGTGACTCACAGCTGTAATCCCAACATTTTGGAAGGTAAAAGTGGAAGGATCACTTGAGCCCAGGAGTTTGAGACCAGCCTGGCCAAAATAGCGAAATCCTATCTCTACAAAAATATCAAAAATGTGCCTGGCATGGTGGTATGCGTCTATCATCCCAGCTACTCAGGAGGCTGAGGTGGGGGAGGATGGTTTAAATCCAGCAGGTGGAGACTGCAGTGAACTAAGATCCTGCCACATTGTACTCCAGGCCTGGATGACAGAGGGAGACTCTGTCTCAAACAAACAAACAAAAGAATAAAAACAATGTAGCATGTTACTATTGGTGTAAACAGACCACACATACATATGTTTGTACATACATAAATACAAACTATTAATTGCTCTCTTTCAGTTTTTTTACGATGTCATCTAGCACTTTTTCCAAATTATCTCCTTAATTGCAAAAATAAAACAGAGATTGAAATTACTAAAGGTAACTTACAAGCAAAGCAGAGTGGACGACTGGAGGGTTGGGATGGTCCATAAATAAAATAAGGCCAGGCAGACATCCCTGATCCTGGACGATGGCTCTTCTGTTTAATGGATCTGCTGCTAGATCCCGTAACTGGTTAACTACTGATAGAGCATCAGGCTCTTCACTCATGGTGGAGGTGGAAGAATTCATCTTCTATGCCATGCACATGAATAAAACCTTAAATTCTGTAGAAAAGGTTTGCAGAATTAGTTCTAAGTTGCTGAGGTATATTATGGCACTTGTGAAATAACCAGGATTACAACACGTTTAGAAAGAATCAGGTAACTACAACTAAATCACACAAAAACTTAGAAATCAGCAACTCTACAGTTTGAGAAAAGTAAAATGAACATAAGATGACTGAAAAAACTTGGGTGCACAATATTTAAAGAACATATGTTAACCTCCATATTCCAACAAATTACTTTTTAGCATACATATTTTAACAATAAAGTCACAATAAGTATCTCTATAGTTCAAGCTTGTAACCTTTGCTATACTTCTAAAACTTAATATTGCCAGTGCTTTTTTTCCTCTGGACTATTTCTACCCCTAAAACTAGTGCCTGAGGGAAGAGTGGCTAGCTTACAGCTTGCTTATTCATCAATGAACAAAAACCTAGCATACTCTGTCTACAAAGAATAACATGCCCTTGGAAAACGGAGGCAGAAGTCTGTAAATCAAGAAGACAGGAAAGGTATTTAGCCTGCGGCTCAGGCCAGTAGTGTGAAAGATCATAGTGAATCTAGACTGAATCTAAACACATCTGTTCATCTGATTATGCCATATTCTACTGCCTAACAGAAAAGGAAGAATAGGAAGAATGAAACAGAATTTGACGTAATTCACTTGCCAGATGAGGAGACAGTCATAGAGAAGTTCAATAATTTGCCCCACATAACAAAATCTAGTTAGCATAGAACTGGCCTAAAATATTACTTATTATTTCCTAAACTCGTCAGCAGTCTTGCCACTTTGCATACTTCGTTTTCGTTGTTTGTTTTTTTCTGAGACAGAGTCTCATTCTGTCACACGGGCTGGAGTGCAGTGGCGCAACCTCAACTCACTACCATCTCTGCCTCCCGGTTCAAGCAATTCTCCTGCCTCAGCCTCCTAAGTAGCTGGGATTACGTACACAGACCACCATGCCCGGCTTTTTTTGTGTGTGTGTATTTTTAATAGAGACTAGGTTTCACCATGTTGGTTAGGCTGGTCTCAAACTCCTGACCTCAAATGATCTGCCCACCTCAACCTCCCAAAATGCTGGGATTACAGGCATGAGCCACAGTGTCTGGCCTCATGCCTCATACTTTCGTTTTAAAATCAGCATTTCGGCCAGGCACAGTGGCTCATGCCTGTAATCCCAGCACTTTGGGAGGCTGAGGCAGACAGATCTCCTGATGTCAGGAGTTTGAGATCAGCCTGGTTGACATGGTGAAACCCCATCTCTACTAAAAATACAAAATTAGCTGGGCGTGGTGGCACGCGCCTGTAATCCTAGCTACTCGGGAGGCTAAGGCAGGAGAATTGATTGAACCCAGAAGGCAGAGGTTGCAATGAGCTGAGATCACGCCATTGCAGAAGCAAAACTCTGTCTCCAAAAAAAAAAAAAATTCAGCATATCGGCTGGGTGCAGTGGCTCACGCCTGTAATCCCAGCACTTTGGGAGGCCGAGGTGGGTGGATCACCTGAGGTCAGGAGTTTCAGACCAGCCTGGTCAACATGGTGAAACCCTGTCTCTACTAAAAATACAAAAATTAGCCAGGCGTGATGACATGCGCCTGTAATCCCAGCCACTCAGGAGGCTGAGGCAGGGGAATCACTTGAATCCGGGAGGCAGAGGTTGCAGTGAGCCAAGATCGCACCACTGCACTCCAGCCTGGACGACATGGCAAGACTCCGTCTCTAAAAAAAAAACACAAATAAATAGACCAGACTGGCCAAGATGGTGGAGGCTCATCTCTAGTAGAAACACAACAATTAGCCAGAAGTGGTGGCATGCGCCTGTAGTCCCAGCAACTCAGGAGCCTGAGATAGGAGAATAGCTGGAACCCAGGAGGCAGTGAGCCAAGATTGCACCATTGCACTCCAGCCTGGGCAACAGAGCGAGACTCTTGTCTCAAAAAAATAAATAAAGTCAGCATATCTTTTTCCCATAAAAGTAAACAGGGTATTGTAGAAAAGGCAACATGCTGGACATATGAAGAATCAAAATGTCAAGAAATGATCTTCATATATGCAGCAAATTAAAAATAGTAACTTCAATTAACTTACATAGTATATTCCTTATTAGGAAGAATATAAAGGTGTAAATACTTTCCATAAATTAATGAGTTTAATGTTAACATCAGTAACAATGCCAACTGTCAGGGCAACAGGACAAGATTATTCTGTAAGTCCACAAAGACTACTGAAGTTATCTGAAGGAAAAAGGTAATAAGGCAAAACTGGCCTTCCTATGTATTGAAATATACAAAGCTATAAGCAACAGTACTAATTGGGGGAAAGTGGAGAGATAAAGATACTTCCTCTCAGAAAGTTATTTATGCATTTGATATAAGGAAGAAGGATCAACTGAGTCAGACCCAGGCCCCATCACTGGGTAACTTTGTGAGTTTAGGAAAATCCGTTAAACTCTGTCTCAGTTTCTTCATCTCTAAAATGGGGTCAATTATAGCAGCTACCAAATAGCATTACTCTCCAGATGAAATGACAATACACATAAACACAATACATACTAGTGCCTGGCACACAATAAATGCTCAATAAAGTTATATCATGTCAAAAATCAATAAAAAATAGTAAGATTATTCAATAAATGGTATTGGAATAACTTCTTAGCAATTTTAAAACCACTGCTAAGATCCTTAACTCACATCACATGGCCAAAAAATATATTTAGTGTTAAAATACACTAATAATTTTAATTTGCAGGTCAGGAGTTTGAGCCAGCCTGGTCAACATGGTGAAACCCTGTCTCTACTAAAAATACAAAAAGCAGCTGAGCATGGTGGCAGGCGCCTGTAATCCCAGCAACTCAGGAGGCTGAGGCAGGGAGAACTGATTGAACCAGGGAAGCGGAGGTTGCAGTGAGCCAAGCAAATGCAAAAAAAAAAAAACTCAGAGAAAAGACGGCTTCGGTAGGACAGTATTTGGCAAGTAATTTTCTCAAAAGGAAAATAGTTACTACTGCAATTTTTTAAAAGTCAAGACACAACAAAAAGTCACACACTGAACACACAGCAATACAACTAAGGGATTTGAGAGCATTTTGCCCCTTAGGTGCCTCTATTATCGTATTATCAGCATCCTGAATATCCCCATTTACCAACCAGCTTACCCATAAGCTTTTTTTTTTTTTTTCTTTTTTTTCTTTTGAGACGGAGTCTTACTCCGTTACCCAGGCTGGAAGGAGTGCAGTGGCACAATCTCGGTTCACTGCAACCTCGCTCTCCCAGGTTCAAGCAATTCTCCTGCCTCAGCCTCCTGAGTAGCTGGGATTACAGGTGCACGCCACTATGCCTGGGTAATTTTTGTATTTTTAGTACAGACAGGGTTTCACCACGTTGGCCAGGCTGGTCTCA
The DNA here is from genome assembly GCF_024542745.1 of Macaca thibetana thibetana. NCBI lineage: Eukaryota > Metazoa > Chordata > Mammalia > Primates > Cercopithecidae > Macaca > Macaca thibetana. Next base: position 79,052,019 of record NC_065585.1, on the reverse strand, counting down.
AACTCCTGACCTCAGGTGATTCACCCACCTTGGCCTCCCAAAGTGCTTGGATCACAGGTGTGAGCCATGGTGCCCAGCCACCCATAAACTTTTTTTTTTTTTTTTTTTTTTTTTTTTTTTGAGACGGAGTCTCGCTCTGTAGCCCAGGCTGGAGTGCAGTGGCCGGATCTCAGCTCACTGCAAGCTCCGCCTCCCGGGTTCACGCCATTCTCCGGCCTCAGCCTCCCGAGTAGCTGGGACTACAGGCGCCCGCCACCTCGCCCGGCTAGTTTTTTGTATTTCTTAGTAGAGACGGGGTTTCACCGTGTTATCCAGGATGGTCTCGATCTCCTGACCTCGTGATCCACCCGTCTCGGCCTCCCAAAGTGCTGGGATTACAGGCTTGAGCCACCGCGCCCGGCCAACCACCCATAAACTTTAAGTGCTGTTACTAGCACAAATTCTTTCCAAAATGGAACCTGCAGAACCAGTCATTGGCATAAAGACCCCAGAGGCAAGTCACAGCTAAAGCACCAGATACACAATCCAGCAATCCCACTTCTGGGTATTTACCCACAAGACTGGAAATCAATTTGTCTAATAGATGTCTGCCCTCCCATGTTCATTACAGCAACATTCACAGCAGCCAAGTTATAGAATCAACATGAGTATCCATCAACAGATGAATGGGTAAAGAAAATGTGGTACACTGGCCGCGCGCAGTGGCTCACGCCTATAATCCCAGCATTTTGGGAGGCCAAGGCAGGCAGATCATAAGGTCAGGAGTTTGAGACCAGCCTGGTCAACATGGTGAAACCCCGTCTCTACTAAAAATACAAAAATAGCTGAGCATGGTGGTGGGTGTCTGTAATCCCAGCTACTCAGGAGGCTGAGGCAGGGAGAACTGATTGAACCAGGGAAGTGGAGGTTGCAGTGAGCCGAGATCGCGCCTTTGCACTACAGCCTGGGTGACAGGACGAGACTCCAACTCAAAAAAAAAAAAAAAGAAGGAAAGAAAATGTGATATACATACACAATGACACAATGGAATATTATTCAGCCTTAAAAAAGAAGGAAATTCTGTCACTTGTGACAACATGGACAGAACTGGAGAACATTAAATGAAGTACTAAATATAGTAAAGGAGGCACAGAAAGAGAAATGCTGCATGTTGTTGCTTAACTGTTGAAACTAAAACAACAGAACTCAGCAGCAGAGAATAGAATGGTGGTAAGAGGCTGGGGGATAGGCAAAATGAGGAGATGAGGATCAAAGGATACAAAGTCATAGTAGGAATAAGTGAGGGGTTTTTTTGACATCTATTGCACAACATGGTGAATATAGTTAATAATAGTGTATTCCGGATGGGCGCGGTGGCTCATGCCTGTAATCCCAGCACTTTGGGAGGCTGAGGCAGGCGGATCATGAGGTCAGGAGGTCAAGACCAGCCTGACCAACATGGTGAAACCCCGTCTCTACTAAAAGTACAAAAATTAGCTGGATGTGGTGGCGGGCGCCTGTAATCCCTGCTACTCGGGAGGCTGAAGCAGGAGAATCGCTTAAATCTGGGACACAGAAGTTACAGTGAGCCGAGATCATACCACTGTACTCCAGCCTGGGCAACAGAGTGACACTCCGTCTCAAAAAAAAAAACCAAAATCAAAACAAAATAGTGTATTCCAGGTTTTAAAAAGGCTATGAGTTGCCAGGCATAGTGACTTATGCCTGTAATGCCAGCACTTTGGGAGGACAAGGTGGGTGGATCACCTGAAGTCAGAAGTTTGAGACCAGCCTGACCAATATGGTGAAATGTCATCTCTACTAAAAATACAAAAATTAATCGGGCGTGGTGGCGCAAACCTGGAATCCCAGCTACTCGGGAGGCTGAGGCCAAAGAATTGCTTGAATTCGGGAGGTGGAGGTTGCAGTGAGCTGAGATCATGCCACTGCACTCTAGCCTGGGCAATAAAGCTAGACTCCGTCTCAAAAGCAAAACAGAGAACTGTTGTGAGTAAATTTCAAGTGGTCTCACCACAAAAAATAAGTATGAGGTGATAGATGTTAACTAGCTTGATTTAATTGCTCCACTTTGTATTCATGAATCATAACATCATTTTGTACCCCATAAATATATACAACTATAAATTACCAATTTACAACGAAATTTTTTACAATAAATCAGGGAAAAAAGAACCAAACACTCTGAGTGTTGGCCTTTTGCATACAATGCTGGCCTTGAAACTGGAGAGTTCCATTCTCATTCAAGGAGCCATTAGACAACTATTCAGTAGGAACTATACTGAAAAAAAGTTATATAGTTTTACTGTTCTTTTGGGATGAACAAAAATCGAAACGACTAAAACTTCCAATCTTTGGCAGGGTGCAGTGGCTCATGTCTGTAATCCCAACACTTTGGGAGGCCAAGGTGGGTCGATCACCTGAGGTCAGGAGTTTGTGACCAGCCTGGCCAACATGGTGAAACTCTGTCTCTACTAAAAATACAAAAATTAGCTGGGCATGGTGGCAGGCGCCTGTAATCTCAACTATTTGGGAAGCTGAGGCAGGAGAATCGCTTGAACCCGGGAGGCAGAGATTGCAGTGAGCAGAGATAGCGCCATTGCACTCCAACCTGGGCAAAAGCGTGATACTCCATCAAAAATAAATAAATAAATAAATAAAATAAACAACAACAAAAAAACCTTCCAATCTTCAAATAGCACTGATAAGGAGTGGGCTCAATCAGCATCTGCACAGGATCCATCAAAGACCTTAGCTAATGCAGCTGGTGCTCTATATCCATAGATTTCAAATCCTGAGAATACTGTACAATATTTTCGATTCATGCTTGGTTGAATCCGACAATGTCATGGGTTTACTGTATAACAGAGGCAGAAGCTGTGGTCACTGCATTTCCCATGGCATTTAAAGGAAGGCAAGAAAAGCTGACAGAAGCTGTGATTTGTCCCTCAAATTACAAGGGTTTTATGTAAAACTTCAGGAGAGAATTCCTCCTAGTTAAGACTCATTTTTCTTACTTTAACATTCTTGATGATAGCAAGTCACTCTGACATCCATTTCTAACTACCACATTGCTTGAATTTTTTTTTTTTTTTTTTTTTTTTTTGAGACAGGGTCTCACTGTCACCCAGGCTGTAGTGGCGTGGCACAATTTTGGCTTATTGCAACCTCCGCCTCTCAGGTACAAGTGATTCTCCTGCCTCAGCCTCCCAAGTAGCTGGGACTACAGGTGCCTGTCACCATGCCCGGCTAATTTTTGATTTTTAGTAGAGACAGGTTTTCACCATATTGGCCAGGCTGGTCTTGAACTCCTGACCTCAGGTGATCTGCCCTCCTTGGCCTCCCAAAGTGCTGAGATTACAGGCGTGAGCCACCGCGCCTGGCCATTGCTTAAATTCTGTTAAATGATCAGTATTTCTGTGGATTGCAGAGTTCACAAAGCAGATTTTATGAGATAGCAATAGAACAGTTAGGAAATTGAAAACAGATAAACAAAAGTTACAACTCTAACCCCAATTCATGTATTAGATACATATTATGTTTCTGTGTTAATTTTATCAACTTCACACAAACACTCAAGCTGTTTGATAAAAATGTCTGCCTTTGCTGGGTGCAGTAACTCGGGAGGCTAAAGCAGGATGACTGCTTGAGGCCAGAGTTCAAGGTTGCAGTGTGCTCTGATCTTGCCTGTGAACAGCCACTTTACCACAGCATGGCCAACATAGCAAGACCCTGTCTCTTTAAAAAAAAAAAAAAAAAAAAAAAGGCTATCTTCATAGGTTGGAAAAAATGATTTTAAATGAATATTTCAGGATTCAGTCTATCCTACCCACTATATGCCCAATTTGGCAAAGTGCAAAATAATTTTTATTTTATTTTTGAGATAGGGTCTCGTTCTGTTGCCCAGGCTGGATGGCAGTGGTAGAGCCACTAAAACTTTATGCTGGTGTATAAAGGCATGTCTTTCAAACATGGCTATGAACATATGAATAGAACGCTAAGCTCTAAAACTCTGTAAGATGGCCAGGTGCCATGGCTCACGCTGGTAATCCAAGCACTTTGAGGGAGGCCCAGTGGGGTGGATCGTTTGAGCCCAGAAGTTCAAGACCAGTCTGGGCAACATGGCAAAACCCCATCTCTACTAAAAATACAAAAACTGAGGTGGGAGGATCACCTGAGCCTGGGAGTTTGACAGAGTGAGCTGCAGCCTCCACCTCCCAGGCTCAAGCTATCCTCCCACCTCAGCCTCCCGAGTAGCTGAGACTATAGGCATATGCCACCATAACCAGTTAATTTCTGTATTTTTTGTAGAGACAGGATTTCGCTGTGTTGCCTGGGCAGGTCTCAAACTCCTGGGCTCAAGCAATCTGTGTACCTCAGGTTCCCAAAGTGCTGGGATTACAGGCATAAGCCACTGCACTGGCCAAAAGAATTGATTTTTTACTTTTTTTTAAATCGAGACAGAGTCTCACTCTGTCACCCAGGCAGTACACTGGTATGATCCTAGCTCTCTGCAACCTCTGCTGCCCAGGTTCAAGCTATTCTCATGCCTCACCCTCCCAAGTATCTGGGACTACAGGCATGCACCACCATATCCAGCTAATTTTTATATTTTTTAGTAGAGAGGGGGTTTTGCCACGTTGGTCAGGCTGGTCTCAAACTCCTGACTTCAGGTGATCCGCCCACCTCAGCCTCCCAAAGTGCTGGGATTACAGGCGTGAGAATTATTAAATAATCTGAAATATACTGACCTGAGCAATTTTATAGTAACCAATAAACCATAATGTAAGTTTAAAAAAAAAAAAACAAACCTTCCTATCTTCTTCTACAATGAGTACTGCATTAAGTTCAAAAGAAAATAAGTTTTTCTCTAGTTGTGTTTTATCTAAAATGCTAATACCAAGAAGTGGGGACCTGAACAGAATAAACTGGGATTATTGTTAAAATGCAAAGACCTAGGCTCTATCCCCATCCTAAATAGGAGTATTTGGAGAGAGAGCCCAATACTCATTTTAATAAATATACCACGTGATTTCTGCTGCCAAAACAAAGAGCCACTAAAACTTTATGCTGGTGTATAAATGCATCTCTTTTAAACATGGCTATGAACATATGAATAAAATGCTAAGCTCTAAAACTCTGTGAGATGGCCCGGTGCCACGGCTCAGGCCAGTAATCCACGCACTTCGGGAGGCCCAGAGGGGTGGATCTCTTGAGCCTAGAAGTTCAAGACCAGCCTGGGAAACATGGCAAAACCCCATCTCTACTAAAAATACAAAAGCTGAGGTGGCAGGATCACCCGAGCCTGGGAGCTCGACAGAGTGACAGCTCATCTCAAAATAATAAAATTTGGGAGGCCGAGACGGGCGGATCACGAGGTCAGGAGATCACGACCATCCTGGCTCACACGGTAAAACCCCACCTCTACTAAAAATACAAAAAATTAGCCGGGCGTGATGGCGGGTGCCTGCAGTCCCAGCTACTTGAGAGGCTGGGTCAGGAGAATGGCGTGAAACCGGGAGGCGGAACTTGCAGTGAGCCGAGATTGCGGCACTGCACTCCAGCCTGGGCAACAGAGCGATATTCCGTCTCAAAATAATAATAATAATAATAATAAACTCTATAAGAGGCCGGGCACAGTGGCTCACGCCTGTAATCCCAGCACTTCGGGAGGCCAAGGCCTCTGCTACTCCAGAGGTTGAGGCAGGAGAATCGCTTGAACCCGGAAGGCAGACGTTGCAGTGAGCCGAGATCGCGCCACTGATCCAGCCTGAGCCACAGAGCGATACTCCATCTCAAAAAAATAAAAATAAAAATAAAGGCCATAGCCTCACTAACAAATGATGAAAATGTGAAAAAACTTTTTATACCTTTACTTTCTCTTTTGTTTAGTTCAACTTGGACAAACAAATCATTCTATCATTCTATGACAAAGAATACTCCTCATCCTTTAATGAGCACTCTGGCAACTTAAAGATTCCTGTTAAAAAGCAAATACTGATTCAGCAGGTGGGAGAGTCTGAGATTCTGCATTTCCAACAAGCTTCCAGGTGAGGCCTAAGCTACTCGTCACACTTTGAGAAGCAAGCAGTTAGATGATACATGTGAGACACCTGTAGTTAGGCAGATGCCTGAAACAGTTTTCCTTCTCGTACAGTCAAGATTCACCATTCAATTCAAAGATTTAATTCTCACATGCTAAGAGCTGCAGAGGGAATACGTTTAACCTAAATCCTTATTCAGTTAGGTGGGCTTTGATAAAAATAACATAAGCATTGAGATTAAATCTGACTTTCCCCTTACTCGAAGAGTTAACTGTAACTTTGAGAAGTTAAGTTCTCAGAGCCTCAGTTATCTCACATAACAATCCTCAGCGGTTATCAGATTAAAGTAAGAACGCGAAATGGTAAAATCAAACACCAGCAATTACCAAACCAGAATATTACTTGCTCATGTGGGGACATCTGTCCTGCCAGGTGTTGGAGGTACCTTCTGCACCGCCCTGACACTTCAGTGCACTAAGTACCACCAAAGGAGTTGCTAACTTCACGAGTACCTACCCCCGCCCTCCCAAAATACAGTCTTAAATATAAAAATGGGAACACTGGTCTCTCTTGAATTAAGCCTAACACAACTATGTCTTTCCGCTCTTAGGAGACATGCAGGTGCACAAAACTAACAGAAAGAATAACCTGGAGAGATGAAAAGATGAGATGACACCCATCAATAATGCTGGGGTTAGTAAAAGTCGGATGTGAGGGGGACAGAGAAGAAGTGAGCAAAGCTAACAGATTCACGGGACACGTGGAGGTAGAGCGTGCTAAAGCGCCTCACTGGGACGCACTACTGGATCTGACAAGAGGCAGGCGGGGCGCCCCTCCCAGGCGGATTCGCTGCCTCGGTGCAGGGGCCGCTTCCCGCGGCCTTCCCGGCTCCACTGCTTTGTCTGCCGCCCGTGGACCCCACATACCGCTCCAGAGCTTTAGGAGTCCAGAGCCTGCCGCACCATCAGGGCCACACCTACGGATGAGGTAGAGACCTAGGAGGCGCTGAGCGCCTTGGGTTCGCAGCCCCGGCCGCCGCGATCGCAAACAACCGGACTAACTCAGGAACCCAAAGAGCCAAGGCGCTGGCGGGCAAAGGCTCTGCAGACTCTTCCCAGGTGACCTGACGCCTCTGTCGCTTTTGCCCTCCTATTGGCTGATAATAAGTCCTACGTGAGGATAAAGTATCCAATCAGTGAAGGTCTTTTTAGAGTGAAGCGCTCATAGGTGGTTTAGGGAAATACACTAAGTGTTCGAGGAACGGATCCAATGAGGACCCAGGAAAACTATATTGGCCCTAACTACTCGCCGTCCACCAAGCCCTAACCGAAGAAATTTGATTCCGGCTGGGAAACTGTCGCACTTTGACAACCTCAATTCCCAGCCTTCCGGGGCCGGTAGGACTTCACCGGTACTGCATTCGGTAATTCAAATTGAGTATTTCTTCTTTAGCAACTCTTGCAATTCTAATAAAGGCAATACCTAATATTTTATTCGGTTCTGTGAGTCTTAATTCATAATTTTTTTTTGTTTTGTGTTTTACTGTGGACGTTAGCACTACATTAGGCATTCCTTGGATTTTCGTTTATTTCTTTTTGGTGTCCACTGTCTCCCTAGCAGCTTGAAAGACGCAAAGTACAGTTTTCGTTTAAGTAGCAATTTATTTTGGAGAATTTTTCTTTTTTTTTTTTTGTAAGGAATTTATGATCAGAATCTTCTCATTCACATTTTAAAATGTCTTCTATGTAGTTTATATACTTGTAAGGATTTATATACTTGTTTTATGGATGGCAGTCACTTGAAGTTTTTGTTTTCTTTTGGCATAGATTTTATTTTATTTTTTAATTTATCTAAATATTAACCTACTCTTAACCCGCAGGCAGATCTTTGAGAATAATGTATCCATTTGCAATCAATAACCCCAATGAACAGATTCTGGATTCGCTCTATAAGAGTTTGATTCGGCCACGTAGCTCATGTGTTAAAGTCAGAAGGAATATGAGAGGCCTCTAATAGGAAAGGAGTGTAAATAACAATAAATATCCCAGATTGTATTCAATGCTAGTATCTCCTACACTTCGTAAGTGAATTTAAAAACCAAGCAGCTTCTTGAATTTCTTTCCGTTCCCTTGTTCTCGGTTATCTTCTTGCTTCCAATGAACTCAAAAGGGGAGCAAAATAAGCTAAGTAGAAAACAAATAGGCCTGGCGCGGTGGCTCACACGTGTAATCCCAGCACTTTGGGAGGCCGAGGCGGGTGGATCACTTGAGGTCAGGATTTCGACACCAGCCTGGCCAACATGGTGAAACTCTGTCTCTACAATAAATAAATAAATAAATAAAATTAACCGGGCGTCGTTGCGGACGCCTGTAATACCAGCTACTTGGGAGGCTGAGGCAGGAGAATCAATTGAACCTGAGAGGCTGAGGTTGCAGTGAGCCGAGATTGCGCCACTGCACTCCAGCCTGGGCAACAGAGCGAGACTGTCGCCAAAAAAAAAAAAAAAAAAAAAAAAAGTCCAAAGGGTACAGCCAGGTTAAACATAACCCATTTGGTTGAGTAAGTTTCTTCAGTATAGTTATTAAAAACAACTAAAAAAAAAAGGGAAATTAAACTTGCTATTTTTGTTAATGTTAATATATTAGGACGGCAGGTGTGGTGGCTCATGTCTGTAATCTCAGCACTTTGGGAGGCCGAAGTGGGTGGATAACTTGAGTTCAGGAGTTCGAGACTAGCCTGGCCAACATGGTGAAACCCCATCTCTATTTTTTTTTTTTTTTTTTTTAGACAGAGTTTCCATCATCTTGCCCCGGCTGGAGTACAATGGCGTGATCTCGGCTCACCGCAACCTCCGCCTCTCGGATTACAGGCATGAGCCACCACACCTGGCTAATTTTTGTATTTTTAGTAGAGACCGGGTTTCTCCATTTTGGTCAGGCTGGCCTCGAACTCCGGACCTCAGGTGATCCACCCGCCTCAGCCTCCCAAAGTGCTGGGATTACAGGCGTGAGCCACCGCACCTGGCCAGCTGTCTCTACTAAAAATACAAAAAATTAGCTGGGCGTTGTGGCAGGCGCCTGTAATCCCAGCTACTCCGGAGACTGAGGCAGGAGAATTGCTTGAACCCGAGAGGCGGAGGTTGTAAGTCGAGGTCGCGCCACTGTACTCCAATCTGGGAGACAGAGCAAGACTCCGTCTCAAAATAAATAAATAAATAAATATTAAATATAATCATGCTTCTGCCGTTAAAGTATTGAGAAAGCTAATTCTTCCTGCACACTGCCATTACAGAATAGATGACTGCTATTAAGAAGCAGGGGGTGTATTCACAAAAAAAAAAATTACCAGTTTCCTAAGCACATATGGATTATAAGCCATAGGGAGGTATTTAAAAATTTTAAGAATTTGTATTCTTGTATTAAAATGTCTAAACTTGACACCAGTGAAGTTATACTACCTTCCATTGTGAGTCATTGCTTGTTCCTAGCCTCAGGTATCTTCCCACAGGACACTGGAATGTCATTTCTCAATAGCTGTGTTGCTTAAGACATGATTCAGATACTGGCAGTTTCATTCATTTAATTATTTTGAACACTACAATGTGCCATAGACAATCTTACCTATGGATTCAAAGGTAAGGAAAATCACAAGCCCTGCCCTCAAGGAGTTCATGGTCTAAAGAGCTCAAGAAGCACTGGATTTCAAAATTTTTGGATCAAGCAACACTTTCAGCTTTATACATATGTATTCGAGTACATAGCTCTGACATATTTATGTGTATTTATTCCTAAATTCTATATGCGTACTATCAAACTAATATGTAGTTTTGAAAATGTCAAAGTAGAAATTTTTGAAGAAAGAGAAATAATTATAAATTGAAGCTCTTACTATACATCCAGATGAAAATAAAATTGGATCCATATATTACATCATTTACCAAAAAAATTAATTCCAGGTGTATTAAAAACTCAAACCTTGAAGACTACATATATGACCTAGAAGCAGAGGGAAACCTTGAACAAAACTGGAAACCCAAAAGTCAAACAAGAAAAAAATGGATACATTTGACTTGTTTTAAAAAGCAGCTGGCCAGGCACAGTGGCTCACGCCTGTGATCTCAGCACTTTGGGAGGCCAAGGTGAGTGGATCACTTGAGGTCAGGAGTTCCAGACAAGCCTGGCCAACAATGGCCAAACCCAGTCTCTGCTAAAAATATAAAAATTAGCCAGGTGTGGTGGTGTACGCCTGTAGTCCCAGCTATTCGGGAGGCTGAGGCAGGAGAATCACTTTAACCTGGGTGGCAGAGGCTGCAGTGAGCAGAGATCACACCACTGCACTCTAGCCTGGGCGACAGAGTGAGACTCTGTCTCAAAAAAAAGAAAAACAGCTCTATAGGTCAGGGTCAATCCCAAGAGCTGGTTTATGGAAAAGAATGTCACAATCTCTGGAGGTGATCTTTTAACCTATTTGGATATAGAGGTTTTTTTTTCTGGTCACTATGCGCTGATCTAAGAAGAATTAAACTGTTTCAAGGCTCAGAATAACCAAATATACCCCAGAGTCTATGACTGAATCAAAATAGCTCAACAATTTGTCATTGGGCACCATGGTAAAAACATTCATTCAATTGAGATTTAGATAATAAATGCAGATTAAAATGTTATCTTTTCCCAACAATATGTGCTTTTTTCTTCTTCTTCTTCTTCTTTGAGGTGGAGTCTGCTCTGTTGCCCAGGCTGGAGTGCACTGGAGTGCAGTGGCATGATCATGGCTCACTGCAACCTCTGCATTCTGGATTCAAGTGATTCTCCTGCCTCAACCTCCCAAGTAGCTGGGATTACAGGCATGCACCACCACACCTGGCTACTTTTTTATATTTTTAGTAGGGATGTTTCACCATATTGGCCAAGCTGGTCTCAAACTCCTGACCTCAGGTGATCTGCCCACCTCAGCCTCCCAAAGTGCTGGGATTACAGGCGTGAGCCACCTCGCCCAGCCCAATATGTGCTTTTATTACTAATTAAAGGAGCTTTGAAGCCAATAGGCACTGCATGCATCACTGACTCTTTCCTCAGGTGAGATGAAGTTGGCCCACTAACCGGTCTTGACCAGCTCTCCTGTAGCCCAACCTGTCCCAGACACATCTAGCCTCACTGTGTCTCAAAGCACTTCACCGTCCTACCCTGTGATCTTTTACCATCCATTCCTATATTCTAATGCAGAACCTCCTGAAGCTTATTTCAGTGTGTTACATTTTCTCCAGGGAGGCAATTAGAGCTGGGGGGGGGGGGGTGGAAAACACAACTAGAGGAAAAGGGTCTCAACTTCCAGGAAAGATCCTTTGTAAGCTTTGCAGATTATTCAACTTGTCTCAACAAATGGGGCTGTCATTAAGCCTTATGTAAGAAACAGGCTGACACAGACATTGGTCTGTTCCTACTTTACTAACCACTGGATCACAACCACCCAAGCTGACTATATATCCTACATGGTTATTATTTATTGGGCCCTTGAGATAAACCAGGCACTCCCCTGAGCATTTGGCAGATGTTACGTAATCGATCCTCAAGGCTTCTCTTTGAGCTGTCTACTATTGCCACTGTGAAAGGGAAGAAATTGAGACCCTGGAAGGCTGTCTTGCTCAAGACCACACAGCTGGTCATTGGCAGAGGCATATTTCCAACAAGGGTCTGTCTGCCTCTGAAGCCCATATTCTTTCTACTACAGTATACAGCTTCATTGTCTACCAACATTAATGGGAATCTGATATTTTGTTAAATCTCTATGATGAAGGAAGCTCACAATCAGCCTTGGTCACCTCTCTTTTGCCTAATACATCTAACAATGAACAAATCTATTTGTGTAAATAATGGCATTTATAATCCTTTAATTTCCTACTCGGAATTTGGAGGCCCAAAAAAGATAAGGGACTTTTTCAAGGCCATACAGTGAGTAAGAGAGCTCTGTTTCTTTCTCTTCTGTTCAATAAAAACTGCACATGGCAGATGAAGTTTCAGTTGTTCTAGATTCTGCCAGGAAAACTGAGCCCTTAATTTGGGTCAAGACCTCTAGGATCAAATACACTAAAAAGAAAAGTATTCTATTTTATTCTCACATCCCCAAATGGATTGCCCTATAATCTTCCACATTTGTTTCCAAAGCTAGCTATGCAGAACAATCATAATTCTGCTGAATAGACCTGCAGAGGTAGAGGCCTGGGCATACATACTTTTAAACAGCTCCAATGTGAAATTTAAGAGTCACTGATCTTGTGGAGGAAACATAAATTGTGTTAATTATCTAATGTGTCCTTTGTATTTCATTTTATTTATTTAACTTAATTTAATTTTTGAGACAGAGTCTCATCTGTCACCCAGGATGGAGTGCAGTGTTGAGATCAGGGCTCACAGCAGCCTCAACCTCCCTAGGCTCAGGTGATCCTCCCACCTCAGCCTCTTGAGTAGCTGTGACTACAGACACACACCACCACACCTGGCTACCCTATGTATGTTTTTTCTTTTTTCTTTTCTTTTCTTTTTTTTTTTTTTTTTTTTTTGAGACAGTGTCTTGCACTGTCACCCGGGCTGGAGTGCAATGGCGCGATCTCAGCTCACTGCAACCTCCGCCTCCTGGGTTCAGGCGACTCTCCCGCCTCAGCCTCCCAAGTAGCTGGGATTACAGGTGCCTGCCACCACGCCTGGCTAATTTTTTTTTGTATTTTTAGCAGAGACAGGGTTTCGCTATGTTGACCAGGCTGGTCTCGAACTCTTGACATCAAGTGATCCACCTGCCTCAGCCTCCCGAAGTGCTGGGATTACAAGTATGAGCCACCGCACCCGTCCCTTATGCATATTTTTTCTAGAGATGAGGTTTCACTGTGTTGCCCAGGACAGTCTTATACTCCTGGGCTCAAGGAATCCTCCCGCCTTGGCCTCCCGAAGTTCTGTGATTACAGGTGTGAACCACCACGCCCGTCCTGTATATCACTTCCTAATACATTTCTACAAAAGTTGTCAACACAGTAATAATTTACTAGCTTATAGTTTCTGTGCATCAGGCATCCATGTGCAGCTTAGCTGGGTGCCTCTGGCTCAGATCTCTCAAAAGGCTGCTATCAAGAGGTCAGCTGGGGCTTCAGTCATCTCAAGGGTTGAGTGAGACAGGCTATTTTTCCAAGCTCACCTCACATGGCCATTAGTAGGACTCAGTTTCTCATAGCTGATGGAAGGAGAGCCTCGGTTCCTTGCTGAGTGTTGGTCAGAGGCTTCCCTCAGTTTCTTGCCACATGGGCTTCTCCCTAGGGCAGCTCACATATGACACTGTCTTCCCTCAGAGCAAGTGAAGGAGAGCTAGAAGGAGCAAACAGGATGAAAGCCACAATCTTTTTGTAACCTAACCTAGAAATGACATCCTTTCATTCTTACTGTATTCTATTCATTAGAAGCAAGTTGATGCTCAAGGAGAGGGGGTTACACAAGGGGCATGAATACCAGGCGGCAAGGATCATTGGGGGTCACCTTAGAGGCTATCATAGAGATGTAAGCAAAGAATTAAAAAACAAGGTGGTAATATATTTCCTAGCTCTATCTTGTAAGAGAAGATAAATTCAACAATATCCTGGTCCTGGCATGGTGGCTCACACCTGTAATCCCAGCATTTTGGGACGCCAAGCAAAAGGATCAGTTGAGTCCAGGAGTTTGAGGCCAGCCTAAGCAACACAGCAAGGCCCCATCTCCATAAAAAATAAAATAAAACAATAAATTAAGTGATATCCCAGTAGCAATGAGATCATCCAGTACCTAAATCTTGGTTTCTAAATACCATTCCAGGACTTCTAGGAGAAATGGCTGATTTTAGGGCTGGGTAAGGAAAAATACAAGATAAGCGCAGAGCATCTTATAGTTCCAGAAAAAAGGAGATAATCAAAAAACAAAAGGAACACGTGAACCTAGTTAAAAGAACTCCCAATGGCCAAAGCTGAAACAATTGAGTAACAGTATAAAATAAATATACAAGAGTCTATATGTCTATATAAATAAATGATTGAATATAAATATAAATTAATAAATGAGGAAAGACAAATCTTCCTTTCAGAATTTCAAATAAGATTTATCAATTGTCCACTCCAGAAGTTGAAGCTTAATCCTCATTCCATTTGAGTATGAGCAGTATTTAGTGACTTGTTTTCAAAGAAAGGAATATGGAAAGTGGGACAATACAACTTTATAGTGGAGTAACTAGCAAATATTACCATGTGTCAGCCTCACCAGTAATAAGGTAGAGTGATATCATGTATCCTCTGACATAATGTGATGAGAAGGTCATCTCATCTTGTGATGTTTTCCCCAAACCCTATAACCACAGTCTAATCATGAGAAAAACATCAGACAAACACAAATCGAGGGACATTTTGCAAAATACCTGACCAGACTTCAAAACTGTCATGGTCATATCAAGGTCATGAAAAACAAGAAAAGACCGAAAAACGGTCACAGGTCAGAGGAGACTAAGGAGGCTTGATGGCTAAATGCAATGTGGCATCTTAGATTAGATCCTGAAACAGAAAAACAACCTTACTAAAACCCAAATGAGGTCTGGAGTTTAGTAAATAGTAATGTACCAATATTTGGCTTTTCAGTTGTTTTGTTTTTTCTTTTTATTTATTTATTTAAAAAAATAGAGATGCGGTCTCGCTTTGTTGCCTAGGCTGGTCTTGAACTCTTGGGCTCAAATGATCCTCCCAGTTTGGCCTCCCAAAGTGTTAGGATTACAGGCGTGAGCCACTACGCCTGGTTGGCTCTTTAGTTTTGTAAGTGTATCATGGTAATGTAAGATGTTAACACTAGGGAAACTGGGTGAGGAGTAGACAGGAACTTTATGTACTCTAACTTTTCTGTAAATCTAAAATAATTCCAAAATAGTTAATTAAAAACAAAAAACAAAGCATCCTGCTGACAGTTTTAGAAACGTGATGACCAGAAGATCTCCCCTAGATTAGCTTCCGGTTTAGTACATTTCAAACTCTCTTTCTCTCTCTCTCTCTCTTTTTTTTTTTTTTTTTTTTTGAGGCAGAGTCTTGCTCTGTCACCTAGACTGGAGTGTAGAGTGCAGTGGCGTGATCTCGGCTCATTGCAACCTCCGCCTCCCGCGTTCAAGCGATTCTCCTGCCCCAGCCTCCAGAGTAGCTGGGGACAGGCACCCACCACTATGCCTGGCTAATTTGTGTGTGTGTGTGTGTGTGTGTGTGTGTGTGTGTGTGTGTATATTTAGCAGAGACAGGGTTTTCACCATGTTGGTCAGGCTAGTCTCGAACTTCTGACCTCAAATAATCTCCCCGTTTCGGCCTCCCAAAGTGCTGGAATTATAGGCGTGAGTCACAGCGCCCAGCCCCTTCCCCCACCCTTTTTTTTGAGACAGAGTCTCGCTCGGTCGCCCAGGCTGGAGGGCAGTGGTGCCATCTCCGCTGACTGCAGCCTCTGCCTCCCGGGTTCATGCAATCCTCCTGCCTCAGCCTCCTGAGTAACTGGAGTTACAAGCACGTGCCACCACACTCAGCTTTTTTGTATTTTTGGTGGAGACGGGGTTTCACCATGTTAGCCAGGCTGGTCTCAAACGCCTGACCTCAAGTGATCCACCTGCCTCAGCCTCCCAAATTGCTGGGATTACAGGCATGCACCACCGCGCCTGGCTTCAAACTTTATCCTCCACTAGCCACATACTTCTAGGGCCAGGTGCCAAGGGACACATCCCTGTATCATAGCACTGAGATGGCAGAGCATGTCTTGCTTGAAGCCAGTCCAGCACCAGGAAAGCCAGCAGTAACTTATCACGAAGAGGCCCAAGTTCAATTCAACTCTCTTTCCCCCACCCAGATTCCCAAAATGTCCAAGGCCACTCCAGCGTATCTAGCAAGAAAGGAATTATGAAGGAAGGGAAGTTGGAGAGGATGAAAAACAAAAAAAAAGGTCTTAACCAATACCTCTTTGAGGGGTGCTTTAAGACATTTTCCTTTTAATAAATAAGTAGAAAACAACGTATGATCACGTAAACTCAATGCTAAAGTTCCTCTATGGACTTTGGAAAGGGCTAGCGAAAGTTAGCATGCCTGAAACACAAGCTTCATTAGCTTAGCAGTAAATACCCTCCAGAAAGATCTCAGAGGAAGAAATGAGTGCCCTTTGACAGAACAGCCACTGTCGCTCCCACCCTTTCAGCTCCAAAGCTCCTACTCTTGCACCCAGTCTCAGACAAGCACTCACTTCTCTGAGTATTTTCTCAAGTATTCCCTGAGACATTATGGAGGCGCCGAGGCTCCCACCTCAATTCCATTATACCATTTGATCACGTATGTTGTTTGTGATTTTGTTTAGTTTGTGTTATCTCCTCGTCATCATGTAGGCTCACTTAGGGCGTGGCTCAAGGCTTTTACCAACCTTTCTGCTGTCACAGTGGTCCCCCAACAAGCCCTTGTTGAGTAAATGAGTTAATGCTCTGGGTGAAGGAGGAAAGCCCTCACTAGGAAGAGACTTGTGTCATCCAGGGCAAGAACATCAGAGATCCAGTGACAGCCCAGCGACCTCCGGGATCAATTGCAATAGGAGGGTAAGAGAGACAGCCAATCAGCAACAGCCATACAGAAATACGGACAGGTTTCCTGCCCTACATAGGAATCTTTCATCAAGCCTACGCACATTACTATACTGCATAAGTTAGCTATAAATGTAATAATCATATTTTCACGACAATTATTGGAAATCCAGAGTGTCCTAGAGTATTCAAATCTTTAGAAAGCATGTTCCCCAAATGAATCGGACTGAACAGACGCTAGAACTGAACACGGTAAAATACTTATCCATGAGGCACTTTGTAATCCCCGCACTCCTGTTCTGCCTAAAGAGAAACATTCCTGATGCGAGGTCCGCACAGGCATTATATCTGCCGGGTGGACACAGGTCCCTACAGCGTGCGGTGAAATGGGCTCCACATGTTAGGTTAACAAAGGCTTACGACTCGCAGCCTCTTTCAAGGTAATACACATCTGCGACTACATTCAGAATGTGGGTGTCCCTAAACCCCTAGCGCATGAAGCTGACAAAAGCACTTCCCAGGGCAGGACAGTGAAGGCACAAAGCAAGGTCCGCACAAAAGCACACGCCCCTCGCAGAGCTCCGCGCGTGCGCACACCGACTGTGAAACGCCGCAGCCGGCTTGCGGAGCGGTTGCCGCGCCCTCCGCCGGGTTTCTTGTGCCCGCCTCCGAGCCTGAGGAAACAGCTGATTGATCAGCCTGGCTCAGGCTTGGGGCGGGGATTGGCTGATTGGCAGCAACGCCACGGGACAGCCAAGCTGGAAGCCTGAGGAGCCGGAGCGGGTGCTGGCTGCCGCGCGGCGGAGGTGAGTTGGGTGGGAACTCGGCAAAGCGGTTGGCGACGGGGTAATGAAGTCGGCTGCAGGCCTGACGGCCATGGGATGCCCTGGAATCAGGACAGGAGCTGAAGGAGCTCGGTTCGGGAACGCAGGGAGACCGGCGGGATCCTGGGCCGGTTGGGTGTTTGCCCCGCGGCCGGGAGGCAGAGACTGCCTCGGCTGAGGGCGCGTGGGTCCGGGGCTCCGGAGAAGCCGAGGGAAGTCGGCTGACTTGCCCTGAAGGCTGAGACTCGCCCACCCGCCTATCTACCCCTATGCCTCTTGCCCCCTCCCCCGACCTTCGGTCCATCTTTCGGACCCCCGTTTCCCGCGCCGGCCGCCAGGCGGCGGTCCTGGGGCGACCGCCCTTCGCGGCGGCTCCCTTGGGGGCTGCGCCCTTCCCGGGCTCGGGAGCCCGACTGCGCGGGTGCACTCAGGCCGGCGTCCGAGAGGAGCAGTGCGCTCGGTGGTCTGCCGGAAAGTTTAACCAGCTTCGCGTGGTTGCTGTGTCACTTTTCGCCTCCTAAAACTTACCAGTGTATCTTCTGACCATGACCAGAGTTTGCAGGAAGCCCCAAAGCCGGCCTTTGGGCATTAACAACAACAGCATTTTATTATGGAAATCTTCAAACTGTGAGAAATTGAACAAACGATATAAGGAATTCACTGTACTCATTACCCAGTTTCAGTAATTATCAATACATGGGCAGTCTTGCTCCCCTAATCCGGGTTATTTTGCGTTTTTGAGACAGGGTCTCTGTCACCCAGGCTGAAGTGCAGTGGCGGGATCTCGACCCACTGCAGCCTCCGCCTCCTGGGCCCCAGCGATCCTCACGCCTCAGCCTCCCCGCTAGCTGGGACTACAGGCAGGCATCACCAAGCCGGCTAACTTCTCCCCCGCCCCCGCCCTTTTGTAGAGCTGGGGTCTCCTTATGTTGCTCAGGCTGTCTTTGAACTCCTGGGCTTAAGCGATCCTCCCTCCTTGGCCTCCCAACGTGTTGAGATTACAGGCGGGAGTCACCGCACCCGGCTACCCTGGGTTATTTTGAAGCAAATCCCAGACATTATATCATTTCAGTTATTTTATATATTTCTATGCTCTGTCATGATAAATAATCATACGTGTAATAACTTGCTTTCTAGAGGGGTCAAGTAAAATAAGGGACATATTAAAGTGTAGACAGTGCTTATTTAGTTTGTACTACCAGAATTTAGGTAACTGCTACAGTGAGTCTCATTATCTTGCGCTCAGGTTTTCAAAATCGGAGTTACCAGATACTCTAGACAGTAGTGCTCTTGCTGTTGAATAGTAATAATTGTATTGATAATTTCTATTTGTAGAGTTCTTAGTATATATCAAGGACTATGAAGTAGTTTCCACTTACTCATTTAATGTTTACAATAACCCTATGAAGTAGGTATTATTATCCCCGTGTTAGAGTTAGGGGAAAGAAATTTGGAGAGGTCACAATTTTCCTAAAGTCACACTGCTGAAAAAACAGGGGTGGGGGATAGAATTCAGAATGCTAATCTTGGCCTTTGTCATTGCAAAGTTCTTGCTCTTTTAACTGTAACTGAATGTCCTAAGAGTTGTGGAATAAATGGAACTGCTGTAGAAAATTATTTCTGTTAAGCTACAGATCAGTAATGGAAAAAAAAAAGCCTGAAAATTTACACAAATACAAACAATAGTGAGAGAGGTATGTTTGTTCTTTGAAAAGTTAAAGATTATTACAACTAAATTTAATGTCCTGAGAAGACATAGTTCAACAAATACAAGTGCTAAAAATTTTATTCTTGGCCAGGTGCATGGCTCAGCCCAGCGCTTTGTGAAGGCCGAGGTGAGAGGACTCCTTGAGACCAGGAGTTTGAGACCAGCCTGGGCAATATAGTGTGACACTGTATTTAAAAAAAAAAAAAGTAAAATAAACATTTTATTCTTTAATATGTGACCAGTTAAAGGGAAAAGGAAAATATGCATCAATGAATAGTGTCTACCACTCCTTTAGCACATAGCTTATATTGGATATTAATACTAAATATTTCATTTTGTATCCTTCATCCTCCCAATCTTAAACTACTAAGACAGCATCTTCATCCAAATAGTGTTTGATGAGTAAGGAATGAGATAGAAACAGTTGGGCCTCCTCTACTTATTCAAAGGACAGTAGAGAAGGCCTATTAGCTTGGAGTTTAGGAATCCTACTGGATAGGAGTAATTCAGAAGTCCAGAAGTCAGGTCAGACTCCTTTGTGAAGGAACTTGAGCGCCACATTTAAAGAGTTTAAACTTAATGAGCAAAGAAGTGACATGATAAAGTCATCTTACGAGAAGATAGATACAGGAAGATAGCTGGTACTGTCAAAGGTGGCTTTACCAGCTATGTGAAAGGATTAGCAGTGGGTTGACCTGATAAACATAAAGGAAATAGACATGGGGAACTAGCAAATTTATCAATATGAGGAAAGAACTAGACAAAGAAAACAGCCTGAAAGAGAGAAAAGAGCATGGTATATAGTAGGATTTTTTTTGTTTTGTTTTGGTTTTTTTGAGATGGAGTTTCACTCTTGTTGCCCAGGCTGCAGTGCAGTGGCGTGATCTCGGCTCACTGCAACCTCTGCCTCCCGGGTTCAAGCGATTCTCCTGCCTCAACCTCCCGAGTAGCTGGGATTACAGGTGTATGCCACCACGCCCAGCTAATTTTGTATTTTTAGTAGAGACAGAGTTTCACCATGTTGGCCAGGCTGGTCTTGAACTCCTGATCTCAGTTATCCACCTGCCTTAGCCTTCCAAAGTGCTGGGATTACAGGTGTGAGCCACCATGCCTGGCCTATAGTAGGTTTTGAAGTGATGATACACTTCATTTTCCATGGGTTTGTTTTCTTGGGCCATCCTGGTGATGAGTTGGTGATGAGTTATTACTATATCACTGTTCTTTGAAGTGGTAATTACTGCCCAGCTACTGAACTATTCTTTTATATACTTATTAGATACTATTGATAGAAATTACACAATTTAGATAAGCAACAAAAAAAAGACCCTGTAATCCTAGCCTTTGAAGATAACCACTGATGATGGAGAAAAGGTGATAACAGTTTTAGTTAACATTTATTTGATTACTGTTCGACATTTTTCACATTTTATTTTCCATCTGTATTTCTACTTGTAAAATGCCTACTCATGTACTATGCCTATTTTTCCATTGGGCTTTTGATCATTTGTTTCTTTATTTGCAAGTACTTTATATTCATTAGGGATATAAATCATTTGTTATATTAAGTTGCAAATAGGTTTCTTAATTACATGGCTCTTCTCAAAATCTTCTGAGTGGCTAGTAAAATGAAAAAGATGACAGCTGGGAGAGCACTCAGGGCTGCTGTTTCAGGGACCAGAACATGCCACCTCTGAAACAATTCCTTCATTTTATGATACTGAAGTTATTGTCAGCCAGTCAATCTGCAAGTCATTTTTAGCAAATAAATTGTTTTGTGTAAATGTTTGATATCATTAAAAAGATTTTTTTTCTGCTCCCACTCCACCGGGAGATATCATTTAACAGATAATTTATACAGCTGGAGTTGACTAGTGTGAGTTGGTTGCCGTTAAAATGTAAACAGTCAGACAAGTTAAACAGGAAAGTTAAATTAAGTCTCCATGATTGAAAAAACATACATTGTAATATACATATTAATATATATAAAGCAGTATAACTAAGATCTTTTTAAACCTTTAAGATATTTTATTTTTTTTAGAGACAGAGTCTTTCTTACTTTGTTGCCAAATTGGAGTGCGGTGAGGTTATCATAGCTCTAAGATACTTTATTAATTTTTTTCCCCCTCCTCCCTTAGTTACTTTTTGAAATGGATTTCTTACATACTAGCAAATACTGATTTGATATACAGTCGGCCTTCTGGATTCATAGGTTCTGTATCCGCAGATAGAAAATATTTGAAAAAACAATGATAAAGTAACAATATGACAACAAGAAACAATACAAATAAAACAATAGACAACTGTTTCCATTATATTAGGTATTATAAGTAATCTACAGATGACTTCAAGTATATGAGAGGATGTGTATAGGTTATATGGAAATACTATATCATTTTATCTTTTTTTTTTTTTTTTGAGATGGAGTTTTTCTCTTGTTTCCCAGGCTGGCGTGCAATGGCACGATCTCGGCTCACGGCAACCTCCACCTCCCAGGTTCAAGTGATTCTCCTGCTTCAGCCTTCCGAGTAGCTGGGATTACAGGAGTCCACCACCATGACCTGCTTATTTTTAATTTTTAGGAGAGACAGGGTTTCACCATGTTGTCCAGGCTGTCTTGAACTCTTGACCTCAGGTGATCCACCACCTGAGCCTCCCAAAGTGCTGGGATTACAGGTGTGAGCCACCGCGCCTGGCCCATTTTATCTTTATTTTTATTTTTGTGGGTACATAGTATGTGTATGTATTTAGGGGGTATGTGAGATATTTTAATACAGGCATATAATGTGTAATAATCACATCAGGGTAAATGGGGTATCCACCTCAAGCATTTTTCCTTTCTTTGTGTTACAAACAATCCAATTATACTTTTAGTTATTTTTTCATGTACAATAAATTATTGTTGACTATTGTCATCCTGTGATGCTATCAAATTCTAGGTCTTATTCATTCTAACTGTATTTTTGTATGCATTAACTATCCCTACTCCACCTCCCCTGCCCACTGTCCTTTGCAGCATCTGATAACCATCCTTCTGGGTTTTTTTTGTTTGTTTTTGAGATGGAGTCTCGCTCTATCACCCAGGCTGGAGTGCAGTGGTGTGATCTGGTCTCACTGCAACCTCTACCTCCTGGGTTCAAGTGATTCTCCTGCCTCAGCCTCCCAAGTAGCTGGGGTTACAGGCACCCACCACCATGCCTGGCTAATTTTTATATTTTTATTAGAGATGGGGTTTCACTATGTTGGCCAGACTGGTCTCGAACTCCCAACCTCAGGTGATCTGCCCGCCTCAGCCTCCCAAACTGCTGGGATTACAGGTGTGAGCCACCGTACCCAGCCTAATTTTTGTATTTTTAGTAGAGACAGGGTTATGCCATGTTGGCCAGACTGCTGGTAACCATCCTTATACTCTTTTTTTTGAGACAGAGTTTCACTCTGCAGTCTCCGCCTCCCGAGTTCAAGCAATTCTCTGCCTCAGCCTCCTGAGTAGCTGAGATTACAGGCACCCACCATCACGCCCAGCTAATTTTTTGAATTTTTAGTAGAGACGAGGTTTCACCATCTTGGCCAGGCTGATCTTGAACGCCTGACCTCGTCATCCACCTTCCTTGGCCTCCCAAAGTGCTGGGATTACAGGTGTGAGCCACTGTGCCCGGCCGACCATCCTTATACTCTTATCTGCATGAGTTAAGTTGTTTTAATTTTTAGGTCCCATAGTAAGTGAGAATATGTGAAGTTTGTCTTTTTCTGCCTGGCTTATTTCACTTAACATAATATCCTCCAGTTCCATTCATGTTATTTTCAAATGACAGGATCCTATTCTTTTTAATGGCTGAATAGTACTCCATTATGCATATGTATCACGTTTTCTTTATCTGTTTGTCTGTTGATAGACATTTATTTAGTTGCTTCCAAGTCCTGGCTGTTGTGAATAGCTCTACAACAAACATGGCAGTGCAGATATCGCTTCAATATACTGATTTCCTTTCTTTTGGGTCTATACCTACCAGTGAGATTGATGAGTCATATGGTAGCTCTATTTTCAGTTTTTTGAGGAACCTCCAAACCATTCTCTATAGTGGTTGTGCAAATTTACAATCCCACCAACAGGGTATGAGGATCCCTTTTCTCCATATCCTTGCCAACATTAATTATTGTCTGTCTTTTGAGTATAAGCCATTTTAACTGGTGTGAGATAGTGTCTCATTGTAGTTTTGATTTGCATTTCTCTGATGATGGGAGCACTTTTTTTATATACCTGTTTGCCATTTGTAAGTCTTCTTTTGAGAAATGTCTGTTCAGATCTTTTGGCCATTTTTGAATTAGATTATTCAATTTATTTCCTATTGAATTGTTTGAGCTAATTATGTATTCTGGTTATTAAACCCTTGTCAGATGAATCGTTTGCAAGTATTTTTTTTCCATTCTATGGGTGGTCTCTTCACTTTGTTGATTGTTTCCTTTGCTATACAGAAGCTTTTTGACTCGGTGTGATCTCATTTATCCTTTTTTGCTTTGATTGCCTAATACCCCATGTGGGCTGCTATTCAAGAAATCATTGCCCAGACCAATGTCCTGGAGAGTTTCCCCCAATGTTTTCTTGTAGTAGTTTCATAGTTTGAGGTCTTAGATTTAAGTCTTTAATCCATTTTGATTTGATTTTTGTATATGGCAAGAGATGGGTTGTAGTTTCATTCTTCTGTATGTGGATATCCAGTTTTCCCAGCACCATTTTTTGAAGAGACTGTCTTTTCCCAATGTATGTTCTTGGCATCTTTGTTAAAAATGAGTTTACTGTAGACGTATGGATTGATTTCTGGGTTTTCTACTCTGTTTCATTGGTTTATGTGTCTGTTTTTATGCTAGGACCATGCTGTCTTGGTTACTATAGCCCTGTAGTATAATTTGAAGTCCAGTTTTTTTTTCTTTTTGCTCAGGATAGCTTTGGCTATCGTGGGTCTTTTGTGGTTCCATATAATTTTTAGGATTATGTTTTCTATTTCTGTGAAGGATGTCATTGATATTTTGTTAGACATTTTGATAGACATTTCATTGAATCTGTAGATTGCTTTGGGTAGTATGAACCTTTTAACAATATTGACTCTTCCAGTTCATGAACATGGAATATTTTTTCCGTGTGTGTGCCCCCTTTAATTTTTTTTTTTTTTTTTTTTTTGAGGCAGGGTTTTGCTCTATCATCCAGGCTGGAGTGCAGCGGCATGATCACAGCTCATGGGCTCAGGCGGCCCTCCTGCCTCAGCCTCCCATGTAGTTGGGACTACAGGTGCATGCCATCATGCCTGGCTAATTTTTTTTGAGATGAAGTCCCACTCTGTCGCCCAGGCTGGAGTCTGGGGTGCAGTGGTGCTATCTCAGCTTACTCCAACCTCTGCCTCCCAGGTTCAAGCAACTCTTGTACCTTGACTTCCCAAGTAGCTGGAATTACAGGTGTGCACCACCACACCCGGCAAATTTTGTGTTTTTTAGTACAAAAATACAAGCTGGTCTCGAACTCCTGGCCTCAAGTGACCCTCCTGCCTCTGCCTCCGCCTCCCAAAGTGCTGGGATTACAGGTGTGAGCCATCACATCTAGCCCTTAATTTTTCGTTTTTTTTGTAGAGGTGGGTCTCACTTTGTTATCCAGGCTGGTCTCGAACTCCTGAGCTCAAGTGAGCCTCCTGCTTTGGCCTCCCAAGGTGCTGGGATTACAGGCATGAGCCACCACCCTGGCCCTCTTAAATTTCTTTCATCAGTATCTTATAGTTTTCATTGTAGATATCTTTCACTTTGATTTCACTTTGGTTAATTCCTAGGTATTTAATTTTATTTGTGGCTATTGTAAATGGGATTCATTTTTTGATTTCTTTTTCAGATTGTTCACTGTTGGCATATAGAAATGCTACTGAGTTTTGGATGTTGATTTTGCATCATGCAACTTTACTGAATTTATCAGTTCTAATAGTTTTTTGGTACAGTCTTTAGATTTTTCCAAGTACAAGATTACATCGTCTGTAAACAAGGATAATTTGACTTCTTCCTTTCCTAGTTGGATGTCCTTTATTTCTTTCTCTTGCCTGATTGCTCTAGCTAGGACTTGTTACTATGCCATTTTATATAAGGCACTTGAGTATCTATAGATTTTGGTATCCACGGGGTTCCTGGAACCAATCCCCTGTGGATACTGAAGGACAATTGTATAATGTGTACTGGCAGGAGGGTAAACTGCTTTCCTAAAGAGATGATTTTAGGTGGAACAAGAATCAACTTTGTATTTATTTTAGTCAGGATATCCTTTTCTGTCTGTTTTGGCTCAGATAGGGAGTACAATGTATAGTTAAGTACTTTAAAGTATATCCTGGAACAAACTTTGATTGCTTAAATATTATTGCTTGGCAAGAGGCTAAGTTTATTTAATTTTTTAAAAATGAGTTTATTTAAGACTGGGCACGGTGGCACATGCCTGTAATCCCAGCACTTTGGGAGGCCAACGTAGGTGGATCACCTCAATCACCAGGCAGTTCGAGACCAGCCTGACCAGCGTGGTGAAACCCTGTCTCTACTAAAAATACAAAAATTAGCTGGGTATGGTAGTCTGCACCTGTAATCCTAGCTACTCGGGAGGCTGAGGCTCAAGAATCACTTGACCCCAGGAGGTAGAGGTTGCAGTTAGCTGTTATCGTGCCACTGCACTCCAGTCTGGGCAACAGAGCAAGGCTCTGTCTCAAAAAAAAAAAAAAAAAAAAGAAAGAAAGAAAAAAAAAAAAGAGTTTAATTTAAATTAAAACATTAAGAGCATCCAGGTATGACAAAACTCATAAAGCAAGTATGAAGGTCTGAGAAATATTAGTATAGCCTGTAAGGGTTCCCAAAGTTTATATATTGCTAACGTTTATTATTTACTTAGATTGTCCAAATTAGAATAATTTTTATGTTTTTACTTTTTAGATTTCAGTTATTTAATTTAGAAAATGTTACTGGTCTTGAAAAATTACAAAAGTTACCTGGGTATGGTGGCTCATGCCTGTAATCCCAGCAATTTGGGGGACTAAGGTGGGAGAATCACTTGAAGCCAGGAGTTTGAGACCAGCCTGGGCAACATAGTGAGACCCCATCTCTACCAAAAATTATAAAAGTTAGCCGGATGTGATGATATGCCTATAGTCCTAGCTACTTGGGAGGCTGAAGCAGGAGGATCACTTGAGCCTGGTAGCTTAGGGCTGCAGTGAACTCTGATGGTGCCATTGCACTCCAGCCTGAGTGACAGAATGAGACCTTGTCTCTAAAAAAACAAACAAACAAACAAAAAAACAAAAGTGGTACATATATCCTACTGGGAAAAAAACAACAACATACAAACAATACAGGAGTGCATAAGCGTATAATAAAAGTGGAGGGTCTCACCACCAAGCCCTCAGATACAGTAAGTGTTAAGTTTTGGTATGTTTTCAAATTTTTCATCTATTTCACCACTGTTTCTGTTGCTTTATTGGTTTTTAGTTATTTTTAATGGAATTACATATACGTGTTTGTAACTTTTTTCATTCAGCATTTTATTATGAAAATTGTTTCGTGTACAGCTGTATCTTTGTTGTTTTAATGGCTATAAGCTTAGAATGGGCATATTTAATTTATTGAATTTATTTTAACCATTTCCCTGTTGATGGTCATTTAGATTGCCTTTGGATTTTCTCTTTCACCATAATGTTTCAGTAAATACCCTTACTAGCTTTCAAAAACTAAACATCTTTCTCCTTGAAGAAAGGCATAATTTACTGAGTTCTTCCAGTAAAACAGTTTTTTTGTGTGTCGTGTTGTGTTTTGAGACAGTTTCACTCTGTCACCCAGAGTGGAGTACAGTGGCGCACTAATAGCTCATTGTAACCTCAAATTCCTGGGCTCAGGCGATCCTTCTGCCTCAGCCTCCTGAGTAACTGGGACTACAGGTGTGTACCACTGTGCCTAGCTAATTTTTAAAATCTTTTGTAGAGATGGGGTCTTGTTATGTTGCCCAGGGTGGTCTTGAACTACTGGCTCAAACAGTTCTCCTGCTTCAGCTTCCCAAAATGCTGAGATTACAGGTATGAGCCTCTGTGCCTGGCCTGGCAATTTTTTATACATATAATATGCAAGGGACAGTAACTATTACACAACTTATCAACATCAACTTTATAGTGATTTTTCATCATTTCCTTGGGCCTAAGGGTAACATTTTTAGTCATTGTTGACTTCCAAGTACTTTATTTGCTTCTACTGATGTCCAGCCCAGGATCACTTAAGATATTTGAATAGTGTTTTCAAAAGATTGTTTTAAAATTTATGCCTCAGTACTTAATTCATCTGCATGTGGCTGCTTAAAATATTGTCAGTCACTGTGGGGTTATATTTCAGAGATTCTCACATGAAAGTGTCAGCCTTTAGTTCAAATATGAATATGACCTCTGTCTCTAACTTCTTTTGAAGATAACATCTAAAAATGTCCTTCAGAAGTTTAATTTTATATCTAAATTGCATTAACTTGAAAGAATTTTTGCCAAGTTTGATTAGGCTGTGTTCATGGACCTCTTATCTTACTAGTTTTTGTTTTTGTTGAGAGATGTGATATAGGTCATGAGATTTATTCGCTTGTGGACTGAAAAAATGACGTATGTCCAATCCTGTGCTGGTACTGGGAGTAGCAGTGTACTTAATTTTGCATGAACAGTATAGAACATTAATTCTAAATCACTACCAGTAAATTGTACCCACAGATTGAATATTGTATTTTGTTTTATAGTATGGTAAAGTGTTTTGACTTAAGTATCAAATAGACTGATGTGAAGGACAGCAGTGGTCCCTAGACTTGAATTTCAAAGTTTAATTTTCAAAAGGTAGTATAGGGGCCAGGTGCAGTGGCTAACAGCTGTAATCCCAGCACTTTGGGAGGCCGAGGCAGGTAGATAACCTGAAGTCATGTGTTCGAGACCAGCCTGGCCAACATTGTGAAACCCTGTCTTTACTAAAAATACAAAATTAGCTGGTCATGGTGGTGCGCGCCTGTAATCCTGGCTACTTGGGAAGCTGAGGCATGAGAATCACTTGAACCCAGGAGGCAGAAGTTGCAGCAAGCTGAGATCATGCCATTGCACTCCAACCTGGGTGACAGAGAGAGACTCTGTCAAAAAAAAAAGTAGGATAGTGGGTTGATGTAGGGTTGACAACTACACATTGTGACAAGTAAGGACATTAAAAAAAAAAAAGCTGTAGCCGGGCATGGTGGCTCATGCCTGCAATTCCAGCTATTCAGGAGGCTGAGGCAGGAGAATCGCTTGAACCCAGGAGGCAGAGGTTGCAGTGAGCCGAGATCGCGCCATTTCTCTCTAGACTGGGCAACAAGGGTGAAACTCCATCTCAAAAAAACAAAATGAAAACAAACAACATTCATCTACTGTCCCTATATGATAAAAGGAAAGTAACGTTTACACCATAAGCATAGGAAGGACATAGTCTCAAAATAAAGGACAATAACTTTATTCTTTAATTTTTATTTTATTTTTTTCTTAGAGCCAGGGTCTTGCTCTGTTGTCCAGACTGGAGTATAATGGTGCACTCATAGCTCATTGTAATCTCAAACTCCTGGGTTCAAGAGATCTTCCTCCCTCAGCCTCGTGAGTAGGTAGGACTACAGGCATGTGCCACCATGCCTGGCTAATTTTTTTTTTTTTTTTGAGATGGAGTCTTGCTCTGTCGCCCACGCTGGAGTGCCATGGCATGATCTCGGCTCACTGCAACCTCCGCCTACTGGAGTCAAGTGATTCTCCCACGTCAGCCTCCCAAGTAGCTGGAATTACAGGCACCTGCCATCATGCCCGGCTAATTTTTTTAGAGACGAGGTTTTACCATGTTGGCCAGGCTGGTCTCAAACTCCTGACCTCAGGCTGATCTGCCTGCCTCAACCTCCCAAAGTTCTGGGATTACAGGTGTGAGCCACCACGCCTGGCTGCCTGACTGCCTGGCTAATTTTTAAGAAATTTCTGTGGAGAAGGGGTTTCAGTATGTTGCCCAGGCTGGTCTTGAACTGTAGGCCTCAAGTGATTCTCTTGCCTCAGCTTCCCATAGTGCTGAGATTATAGACGTGAGCCACCACAACTGCAGGACAGTAATTTTCAACTGAATACTTTTTTTTCTCTCTTTTTTAGTTCATAATCCTCATTTATTCATTTACTTTTTTTGTATTTTGAGACGGAGTCTCACTCTTATTGCCCAGACTGGAGTGCAATGGAGTGATCTCTGTTCACTGTAACCTCCGCCTCCTGAGTTCAAGTGATTCTCCTGCCTCAGCCTCCCAAGTAGATAGGATTACAGGCATGCGCCACCATGCCCGGCTAATTTTGTATTTTTAGTAGAGATGGAATTTCACCACGTTGGCCAGGCTGGTCTGGAATTCCTGACCTCATGTGATCTGCCCACCTTGGCCTCCCAAAGTGCTGGGATTACAGGCGTAAGCCACTGCGCCCAGCCTATTTATTTATTTTAAACCAGCTTTTATTTTTAGAGCAGTTTTTGTTTTTGTTGTTGTTTTGGTGGGGACAAGCCATATTCACACCATAGCAGGGTTCAAACTAAATCAGTTATATGGTCTGGGCACAGTGGCTCATGCCAGTGCTTTGGGAGGCTGAGACAGGAGAATTGCCTGAGCTCAGGAGTTTGAGGCTAGCCTGGGCAATGTAGTGAGACCTCATCTCTAAAAAAATTTGAAAAAATAGCCAGGCATGGTAGTGCATGCCTGTAGTCCCAGCTACTCAGGTGGCTAAGGCAGGAGGATCGCTCGAGCCCAGGAGTTTGAGGCTGCAGTGAGCAATGATCATGCCACTGCACTCCAGCTTGGGTGACAGAAGAGTGAGACTCTGTCTTCCCCCCCGCCCAAAAAAAAAGCACTAATTGGGTAATAATTGTCTTCCTCTGAGTGGTAGGGAGAACAATGAGTTCATATTCCTTTTTTAATTTAACACATAATAATTGTACATATTTATGGATACATCATGATGTTGCAATACATATAATATATAGTACTCAGATCATGGTAGTCAGCATATCCATCATCTCAAACATTTATCATTTCTTTGTGTTGGCAACATTCAGTATCATAGTCCTTATTTTTATTTTCCATCATTTGGCCTTAAAATGTGGACTGTCATCTGTGTTGCAGTGATATAGTTTGCCTTATCTCTTAGTATTCTGAGAATAGTAAACGTTATTCTAATGATGATTTAGCCAACCACATTAACTAAGAATATTCTGTTAATCTTCTTAGATATTTTCCCCAACTATAAAATGAGTCAAACTCATCTTTCATAATGAAAATATAGTTAAGTGGCCATTTCCTTGAATGGTTCTCAAAGACGTTCTAAAAATAAGCCCCATCATACCTTTGTAACTGTAAATTTTTGGCATCTCAAATGTAGTGACAACATTGTCATTATTGCTAACAGAGTTATTATGAAACTATTTACTGCTGATAACTTTTTATTATAACTATCTCAAAAACAGATATTACATTAGTTGAAGACAGTATTATTTTATATTATCTTCAATTTGACTGCTGTAAATTTTAGTTGAGCTGCATACTATTATATATTTTCACAGTGTTGGTAGAAGAAAAAGAAAGTCTATTTCCAATATTTATCTAGGTTTCTCTTCTACCAGCTGCCAACCAAAATTAATTTGCTATTTCTTATAGTCTATGCTAGAGCAGATAGTCTAGAATATAAGCCTATACCATCTTCATAACATTTCTAGGAGTTGAATACACACACACACACATTTTCATTGATTCATAAGGAACCTAGAAAACAAAATGCAGCCTGATTCTTAGCAATTTTTAAAAAAATCTTATTTATTTTGAAGTGTAACACAGAAAAAAGTACAAACATAAATTACAGCTCAATAAATTGTCACAAAGCAAATATCCATATAATGACCACCCAGGTTAAGAAATAGAATATTGTCTGTACTTTGGGTAGTTTTGCTTTTGAGCAAGAGCTTTTAAAAGATCTTAGAAAAATAGTTGACAGGAAACAGCACTGAAGTAAAATGTAAGAGAATAAGCAAGCAGAAACCCTTTAAGAAGGCTGTAGCTGTAGGAGAAGCAGTATTCTAAAGGGAAGCCAAGTTTCATCAAGGGAGGGAAGGAAGCTAGGGGAGTTCAGTAGTGAGTGAATCTGTTGAAGATAAGATATGGAGTTGGGGGATGTTTATAGACAAACAAGTTCCAGAGAGCACTGTGAAGAAGTTTGGAGGAAGGGGTAGCAGCAGGAGTCCACCATCTATGTCACCTCCCTTCTGTGTTTAACAAGGACCGTTACCTTTCTCAAGTCCTTTCTCAAATTTTTCTTTTTTTTTTGGTGATAATACCACTCTTATTTTTCTACTGCTATTTTGATCTTTTTTTGGTTAGTGTCTGTTGGATATAAAAATGCTCCAGGAATAAATGCTCGGTGCTGCAAAGTGGAACCAGCACTCAGGCAAAAGTTTTCTCAGCAAGGCAATTTACTATTGCAGAAGGGTGCCACCCACGTCAATCAAGATCACAAAAGCACACAGAACAAAAGAGAGGAGGTTTTTGTTGTTGTTTTTATATCTCTGATGTGTAGTCCTTACCTCTGTGTCACTCCCCCATAGCCTGGGGTCGGACCGTACAGTCTGAGCTGACCCCATTGGCTACTTGCAAATATTTTTCTAAATATGGAAGGGAAGGGGGACATGAGGTTCAGTGGTGAGATGTGCAGTTTCGGGGGAACAATGGGTGCAGGTAACCAAGGGAACAGATGTGAGTTATTGATTAGATCTGACAGGAAGGGGGTAGGTTGTTTACAGTAACTAGGAGCAAGGAGGCATGTAGAAAGAGAAAGTTGAGTTTGAGAACAAAGGACAAGGAAGTTAACAGGCTAAACCTTTGAAAAGAAAGATACTGATTCATTGAATCTTACAGTGTCTTTTATTTTTTTCTGTTCTACAAGTATTAGTATTTCCTGAGCTTTCTATCCAGTCTTCCCTTCTTACTCTATATGATTTAACTCATTCCATCTGTGTTTTTCTAGCCAGTGCTCTGTATTCTTTAGCCTAGACTTAAGAAACATCTTTTCCTGGCAAATCAGGATAATTTTTCAAATAATAATTTGAAAAAAACATCTGTGAGCCAGGCACGGTGGCTCACGCCTATAATCCCAGCACTTTGGGAGACTGAGGCAGGTGGATCACCTGAGGTTGGGAGTTCAAGACCAGCCCAGCCAACATGGCCAAACCCCATCTCTACTAAAAATACAAAAAATTAGCTGGGTGTGGTGGCGCACACCTGTAATCCCAGCTACTTGGGAGCCTGAGGCAGGAGAATCTCTTGAACCCAGGAGGTGGAGGTTGTGGTGAGCGGAGATCGTGCCATTGCACTCCAGCCTGGGCAACAAGAGTGAAACTCTGTCTCAAAACAAAACAAAAAACATCTGTGGTGGTTAATTTTATATATCAACTAGACTGGTCTGAGGGATGCCCAGATAGCTGGTAAAACATCACTACTGCTTTGTATTTGTGAAGGTGTTTCTGGAAGAGATTAGCATTTGAATCTATAGACTGAAGAAAGGCATCACCAATCCCTTGAGGGCCTGAAGAGAATAAAAGACAAAGAGAGAGCAAATCTGTACTCTGCTTGAGCTGGGATATCCCTCAGGCCCTCCCTCAGGCCTTTTCACTCAGCCTGAGATTTAACACTGTTAGCTCTGTTGGCCTTCAGCTTGCACATAGCAGATTGTGGGACTTTCTAGCCTCCATAATTGCGTGAGCCCGTCCCTCATAATAAATCTGTTTCTATGTATCTATATTCTGTTAGTTCTCTCTGGAGAACTCTGACTAAATACACTGTTTAAAAAAGGAGCAAAACTTGCACAGAGATGTTTAGAGTAGCTTTATTCATAGTTTATCAAAATGTGGAAGCAACCAAGGTGTTCTCCAGTAGGGGAAGGAATAAATAAACTGTGGTATCTCTGTAAAATTCTATGTTATTCCACACTAAAATGAGCTATCAACCATGAGAATACATGGAGGAACCTTAAATGCATGTTACTAGGTGAAAGAAGCCATTATGAAAAGGCTATATACTGTGTGATTCCAACTTCATGGCATTCTGGAAAAGGCAAAACTGTGGAGACAATAAAAGGATCAGAGATGCCAGGGGTTGGGAAGGAGGGTAATTAATAGGCGGAACACAGGATTTTTAGGGCAGTGAAACTATTCTGTATGATATAATAATGGTGGATACATACCATTATTCATTTGCCGAAACCCACAGAATGTACAGTACTGAAAGTGTACTGTTAGGTAAACTGTGGACTTTAGATGATGATGTGTCACTATATGTTCATCCGTTGGAATAAATGCACCACTCTTGTGTGGGATGTTGATAGTGGGAAGACTGCCCAATTAAGAAATCTGTACTTTCTACTCAATTTTGCTGTACATTTAAACTGCTCTAAAAAATAAACTCTATTTTAGTCTGTAACCCCAGCACTTTGGGAGGCTGAGGGGGTGTATCACTTAAGGCCAGGAGTTCCTGACCAGCCTGACCAACATGGTGAAATCTTGTCTCTACAAAAAATACAAAAATTAGCCGGGAGTCGTGGTGCATGCCTGTAATCCCAGCTATTCAGGAGGCATGAGAATCTCTTGAACCTGGGAGGGGGGTTGCAGTGAGCCAGGATCCTGGCACTGCACTTCAGGCTGGGTGACAGAGCCAGACCCTGTCTCAAAAATAAATACATAAATACATAAATAAACTCTGTTTTAAAAAATGAGCGAAAGGCCAGGCGTGGTGGCTGACACTTGTAATCCCATCACTTTGGGAAGCCGAGGCGGGAGGGTCACTTGAGGTCAGGAGTTCAAGACCAGCCTAGATAACATGGCAAAACCCATGTTTACTAAAAATATCAAAATTAACCAGGCATGGTAGCATGTGCCTACAGTCCCAACTACTTGGGAGGCTGAGGTGGGAGAATCGCTTGAACTTGAGAGGCGGAGAATGCGGTGAGCTGAGATCACACCATTGCACTCTAGCCTGGGCAACAGAGCAAGAGTCTGTCTCAAAAAAAGAAAAAAAAAAGCAAAAGACTTAAACAGATACTTCACAAAAGAAGATATCAAAATATCCCCCAAAATGTGAAGAGAACACTAGAATTGCTAAAATTTAAAAAGTACTAACAATACGAATTATTACTGACAAAGATGTAGAGTACCTGGAGTTCTCTTAATTACTCATGGGAGTGTAATTTGTCCAATAACCTTGGGAAATGTTAGGCTCGCCCTTTCTCTCTCCTCTCCCTTCCTTCCTTCTTTCCTTCTTCTTTCCTCCCTCCTTTCCTCCCTTCCCCCCTTCCCTCTTTCTCTCCTTCCCTCCTTCCCTGCTTCCCTCCTTCCTTCCTTCTTTCTTCCCTCCTTCCCTCCCCTCCCTCCCTTCTTTTTTTTTTTTTTTGAGATGGAGCCTTACTCTGTCACCCAGGCTGGAGTGCAGTGGCACGACCTCGGCTCGCTGCAGCAAACTCCGCCTCCTGGGTTCAAACGATTCTCCTGGAGTAGATGGGATTGCAGGCATGCACCACCACACCTGGCTAATTTTTGTATTTTTAGTAGACAGGGTTTCGCTGCATTGGCCAGGCTGGTCTTGAACTCCTGACCTCAAGTAATCCTCCCACCTCAGCTTTCCAAAGTGTCAGGATTACAGGCTTGAGCCATTGCACCTGGCCACGTTAGGCAGTTTCTATTAAAACTTTATATATCTTTTTTTTTTTTTTTGAGACGGGAGTTTCGCTCTGTCTCCCAGGCTGGAGTGCAGTGGCCGGATCTCAGCTCACTGCAAGCTCCGCCTCCCAGGTTTACACCATTCTCCTGCCTCAGCCTCCCGAGTAGCTGGGACTACAGGCGTCTGCCACCTCGCCCACCTAGTTTTTTGTATTTTTTAGTAGAGACGGGGTTTCACCGTGTTAGCCAGGATGGTCTCGATCTCCTCACCTCGTGATCCGCCCGTCTCAGCCTCCCAAAGTGCTGGGATTACAGACTTAAGCCACCGCGCCCGGCCTAAAACTATATATATTTTATAATCTAACACTTTTACACCTGGGTACTCAAGAGAATGCTCAAGAGAAATGATCATTTATGTGTACCTTGCTATCTTTGTGTAAGAATTATCTTAGCACTCTTACTTGTAATAGCTAAAAACAAACAGATGAATACATGAATTGTGTTACAATAATATGATGAAATACTTTACAGCACTGAAAAAGAACTGTAATTCATAAACAACCTGAATGAGTCTCACAGTGTTGAATGATAGAAGTCAGAAGGCACAACTAACACATGGTTGCAAATGTTAGAATAGTGGTGGTTAGATAGGCAAGGCATGAATATTGACTCTGTTCTTAAACTGTTTCCTATCTAGATCTAGGTGGTGGTTACAAAGGTATATACATATGTAAAAATTTGTTGGACACTTATGTGTACATTTTTCTGTGTAGGTTATACTTTAATTTAAATAAAAATGATAGGTTTTCCCTTTTTTTGGATATGGAGTCTCACTCTGTCTCCCAGGCTGGAGTACAGTGGCACAACCTCAGCCCATTGCAACTTTCGCCTCCCGCATTCAAGCTATTCTCCTGCCTCAGCCTCCCAAGTAGCTGGGATTACAGGCACACACTACCATGCCCAGCTATTTTTTGTATTTTTAGTAGAGACGGGGTTTTGCCATGTTGGCCAGGCTGGTCTCAAACTCCTAACCTTAGGTGATCTGCCTGCCTCGGCCTCCAAAAGTGCTGTGATTACGGGCGTGAGCCACTGCACCCTGCCAAAGAACTATTTGACGTTTTAGTTTTTCATGCTTTTTAAAAAATTTATTTATTTATTTACTTTGAGACAGAGTCTCGCTCTGTTGCCAGGCTGGAGTACAGTGGCATGATCTCAGCTCACTGCAACCTCTGCCTTCCGGGTTCAAGCCATTCTCCTGCTTCAGCCTCCCAAGTAGCTGGGACTATAGACACGTGCCACCATGCCCAGCTAATTGTATTTTTAGTAGAGACGGAGTTTCACCATGTTGGCCAGGATGGTCTCTGTCTCTTGACCTCATAATCCGCCTGCCTTGGCCTCCCAAAGTGCTGGGATTACAGGCATGAGCCACCACGCCTGGGCTTTAATGATAGGTTTTCAAACCCCACATAAAACCACCCTTTCTCCTTGCCTGCTTTTTGCCAGTCATTTCCAGCTTTGACCTCATTTTTGGTTCTTTGTTCTTCTTATTCACCATTGGCTCTCAGAGGATTCATTTATAAAACTAATAATAGATCCTGGTAACATTAAAATATATCTGCCTGATCAAAGATATAGTCACAGACCTTTTATAGTAATCAATAAATATATATTCCTGCCAGTGCTTAGCACTCTACTGCATAGTTTCATCTAGATATACTTCTGTCATCTTAGACTCACCTTCATTGAAGAGCTTTACTCTCCAGCATTTCCTTATCTGATAGCCATAATTTCTGTCATCTCCAATCAAAACCTTGGAGTAATTTGATTTTCCTCTTCTTCCTTATTGCGCTAGCCAACCACTTTACATTTGTTGTTGTTGTTTTAAAAAGAGATGGGATCTTGCTTTGTTGACCAGGCTGAACTCTAACTCCTAAGTTCAAGGGACCCTCCTCCCTCAGCTTCCTGAGTAGCTGGGACTTCAGGCATGCAACGTCACACCCAGCTTTAGCCAGCTACTTTACCAAGTTAGGTTAATTCTTACTTTTATTGGCATCCTGAATCCATCTATTCTTTTCCATTCCTGTTAGTATTAACCTACTTTTTTAGTATTTTTACTGAAATGGCTAATGTATTATCTCTATTAATTCCTACAACTCTGTGAGTACTGTTCCTATCTGGAGATAACATGTTAATACTTACCATTTAGTAGGTGGCACAACAAGGGTACAGACTCAAGTCCAAAGCCTTCATACTTCAATATTTTATGTCATTAGCTTGAGAATATAAATGTGTTGAAAGTTGAATGTAATCACAATATGAAAAAATTAAAATAGAAAACACCCGGCTGGGCACAGTGCCTCAGGCCTGTAATCCCAGCACTTTGGGAGGCCAAGGTGGATGGATCACCTGAGGTCAGGAGTTCGAGACCAGCCTGGCCAATATGGGGAAACCCTGTCTCTACTGAAAATACAATAATTAGCTGGATGTGGTGGTGCACGCCTGTAATCCCAGCTACTCAGGAGGCTGAGGCATGAGAATCACTTGAACCTGGGATGCAGAGGTTGCAGTGAGCTGAGATCATGCCACTGCAGTCCAGCCTGGGCGATGGAGTGAGACTCTGTCTCAAAAACAAAAACAAAAACAAAACACTCAAAATTTCGAATAGGTTTTTCAAACTACTCCTTTTTTGTTTAGTTGCATGGTTATAGTGGATAAAAGCACAGACTTATGGAAACATCTAGTTTGAGTCCTAACTTTGCCACTTATAAACATGTGACCCTTACTCAAGTTACACTAACTGTGCTTTAGTTTGCCCCTCTACAAATAGAAGATAATTTAATACCTACCTTAATAAGGTGGTTTGTGATAATTGAGACTTTATATGTAATGACCTAATAAGCATACAAATGTTCCTGATAATCCCGGGTACATAACAAATGTTCTGTGAAGTTAGCTCGTTATTAATATAATTTAGTGGTGTTTGGACATTTTAGCTAAGGGTTCTCATTTGGAATGCCAATAAATAAAGGAGACTAAAAGCATTATTTCACTAATTCAAATATATATCAAAAGTTATTTTACACTCCCTGGCACCATAATCCCTCCCATTCACTCTGTGCCCCACTTCCCATACCCAGATATACATACTGTATATCTGATAGAATTATAAAGGTAAGTGAAAAACATATTAGAAAGTTAGAACTTTCTGGCCGGGTGCGGTGGCTCACACCTTAATCCCAGCACTCTGGGAGGCTGAGGTGGTGGATCGTCTGAGGTGAGGTCAGGAGATTAAGACCAGACTGACCAATATGGTGAAACCCTGTCTCTACTAAAATACAAAATTACCCGGGCATGGTGGTGCATGCCTATACTCCCAGCCACTTGGGAGGCTGACGCAGGAGATTTGCTTGAATCCGGGAGGCGAAGGTTGCAGTGAGCCAAGATCGCACCATTGTACTCCAGCCTGGGCGACAAGAGCGAAACTCAGTCTCAAATTAAAAAAAAAAAAAAAAAGGAAGGGAAAGTTAGAACTTTCCATCATGTTAAAATTTTCTATAGAGCAAAATATGTATACTTTTTTTTTTTTTCAGCTTTTCAAAGGATTAAAAAATAATACTTAATTTAAACTTTGGTGAATTCAGCAAACTTTCTTCTTTTTTCTGTTTTTCTCTTTTTTTTAGATGGAGTTATGCTCTTGTCGCCCAGGCTGGAGTTCAGTGGCACCATCTCAGCTCACTGCAACCTCTGCATTCTGGGTTCAAGCGATTTTCCTGCCTCCGCCTCCTAAGTAGCTGGGATTATAGGTGTATGCCACCACGCCTGGCTAATTTTTGTATTTTTAGTAGAGATGCGGTTTCACCATGTTGGCCAGGCTGGTCTTGAACTCCTAACCTCAGGCGATCTTCCTGCCTTGGCCTCCAAAGTGTTGGAATCACAGGCATGAGCCACTACACCCGGCTGAATTCAGCAGATTTTCTAAAATAACTGTTCTACCATATTGAGTCAAACTCTTATACCTAGGTTCTAGGTTTGTCTAATAGAATTTCTGTTTCTTTTTCCCTTTTTCTTTCTTTTTTTTTTTTTTTTGAGACGGAGTCTTGCTCTGTCGCCCAGGCTGGAGTGCAGTGGCGCGATCTCGGCTCACTGCAAGCTCCGCCTCCCGGGTTCACGCCATTCTCCTGCCTCAGCCTCCCGAGTAGCTGGGACTACAGGCGCCCACAACCGCGCCCGGCTAATTTTTTGTATTTTTAGTAGAGACAGGGTTTCACCGTGGTCTCGATCTCCTGACCTTGTGATCCGCCCGCCTCGGCCTCCCAAAGTGCTGGGATTACAGGCGTGAGCCACCGCGCCCGGCTCTTTTTCCCTTTTTCTTAATATAGGCTTTTAGCTCAGATTCTCATATGAACTCACACCCTTTTATACTCCATCCTGTCTTCCCCCACTGCTGTTCATTTTTACCCATGATGCACATCCTCCTCCTTTCATCAGCATTCAGCTTTTTCAGTTTATTTTCACCCAGCACTTTGCACATTTGTGGCATCTTTACTTTTCTTCCTATTCTCTGTGTTATCTATAAAGTTATTCTCAAAATGTAGACCACAAACTGTTTCTGGTCATGATGAGATAAAGGGCTTACATCACTATGTAAGTCAACTATAGCATACAGCATACTGTTTTGTTTAGCTGATTTTTTAAGCAAGATTTTCTTTTTTTCTTTTTTTTTTTTTTTTTGAGATGGAGTCTTGCTCTGTCACCCAGGCTAGAGTGTAGTGGCGTGATCTCAGCTCACTGCAACCTCCACCTCTCGCCTGCCTCAGCCTTCTGAGTAGCTGGGATTACACGCATGCTCCACCACACCCAGCTAATTTTTTTTTTTTTTTTGTACTTTTAATAGAGATGGGATTTTACTATGTTGGCCAGTCTGGTCTCAAACTCCTGACCTCAAGTGATCCGCCCGCCTCAGCCTCCCAAAATGCTGGGATTACAGGCATGAGCCACCGCACCCAGCCTTTAAGGAAGATTTTCTTTTTTTTCTTTCTCTTTTTTCTTTTTTTTTTTTTTTTTAAGATGGAGTCTTGCTGTGTTGCCCAGGTTGGAGTGCAGTGGTGCCATTTGCAACCTCTGCCTCCTGGGTTCAAGGGATTCTCCTGCCCCAGCCTCCCAAGTAACTGGGATTACAGGTTCCTGCCACCACGCCCAGCTAATTTTTGTGTTTTTAATAGAGTTGGGGTTTCATCATGTTGGCCAGGATGGTCTCAAACTCCTGACCTCAGGCAATCCGCCTCCCTTGGCGTCCCAAAGTGCTGGGATTGCAGATGTGAACCACCACACCTGGCCTTAAGCAAGATTTTTACAATGAGAGAGCAGTGTATTGATTCGTATTCTGATGCAAACTCCCTTATCTTGTTAGAGACCAGCACTTCCAGTAAAGTCGTCTATACCATACAAGTTAACATTGTAATTCTGTCAGATATACAGTGTATTGATGGGGAGTAGGGCAGACAATGAATGGCAGGGGTTATGGTGCTAGTGAATATTAAAAGATTTATTCATTGGTTTTGGTCTTTCAACATCTGAATTTCTGTTTTGTATTTCTCGAATTCCTTCCTTTATGATTTTTGGTGGGAAGCTTAACCTGCTTGTTACTATAGCCAGGTGCTTGCTTTGTCAGCCTTCCTTTTACTGTGACACGTGAGCTGCGGACTTGGTCTAGCAAATACACCAGTACAGACAGCATCTTTGGAGCTGGGGACATGGAAAAGGAGGAACTGCATGGACCCTGTCTGTGGTGGTAGTAACAAATGCAGTGGTGTTTTCCCAGGGCCAAGTCTGCTACAGTTTTGAACGTCCTTGGTTGTGTAGCCTATAAATTGGGTTCTCTGAAGATTGTTATCCCCCAGATATCTTTTCATAAATGTATTTTTTACTTGAATTAGCCAAACTAGGTTTTTGTTGCTTCCAGCTAAGAACACTGACTGAAAAAAATACTAACAAAAGAAAACAAAACACCTTATACTGTTACAGTTACTTTAAGCAAGCTGATCACAAGCAAATCTTTTTTTCTCTTAAATTCCACATGAAGTTTTTTTTTTTTTTTTTTTTTTTTTTGAGATGGAGTCTTGCTCTGTCACCCAGGCTGGAGTACAATGGCACGATCTTGGCTCACGGCAACCTCCACCTCCTGGGTTCAAGCGATTCTCCTGCTTCAGCCTCCCGAGTAGCTGGGATTACAGGCATGCGCCGCCACGCCCGGCTAATTTTGTATTTTTAGTAGAGATGGGGTTTCTCCATGTTGGTCAGGCTGCACATGAAGTTTTAAAAATGTTTTAGGCTTGCTCTGTGAGACATGTAGACAGTACAAATTCTAAATAATAATGATTTCATTTTAGTATTTGCATTTTAAATTTTCAGTGTGTTTTATGGACCATGTGCTGCTATGTATGCCTGAAGAAGTACTTGAAATGCAAATTTGGGGAGACTTTGCCATATAAATGCTTGGCTGGATTAAGCGCCTAATTAGGATGGTTTTTCATCAAGTTGGAGTAAGCATGCAATCGGTGAGTGCTCAAAATTCATTTTTTAAATCCCGACATTTAGATATTTTAAGAATTTTTTCTGAGAAAATGAAATAAATCTATATATGACCAACATCTTGAATTCAATATGTTTATGTACTGTTTAATTTGCTTTCTATTTAAATCATAGAAGTGAATCTTTTCTCAGTATCCAAAGTAAGGAAGTAACTTTCTGGGTTACATTGAAAACTTACCAGTATTCATGTGACCATTAAGAGC
Organism: Macaca thibetana thibetana; assembly: GCF_024542745.1. Taxonomy (NCBI): domain Eukaryota; kingdom Metazoa; phylum Chordata; class Mammalia; order Primates; family Cercopithecidae; genus Macaca; species Macaca thibetana. The sequence continues at coordinate 79,010,309 of NC_065585.1, read as the reverse complement.
AATATATTTGTTATTAGTGAGGAAAAGGCTTAAATAAGCAGAAAAATCATTGCATAAAATATGCTTGGCTAACACTTGACAGCACTCTTAATGTTGTAGAATTATTAACATTGAATATTAACATGCTGTTATAATGTGTTTAAACAACACGGTTATTTAAAAGTAAGTCATGCCTCTTAAAAATAACAACTATTGATAAGAAGGAAAAAGTTACTATAATGATTATTCTATGCTAGAGATGTTAGTTTTCATCTTGACATTTTTTTATAAGTATTTTCTACTAATATATAGTTTGTTTAGACCTATAAATTATTAGAGCAAGTATTGTGCCAAGCACATTTTGTAGAATATTTTGTTTTACATTTTCAGATTCGTTTTTTTCATGGCTATGACATAGAGTTAAATTTTATTTATTGAAGATATAGGCAGGTTACATAATTTGAATATGGGTATACTTTTTTTTTTTGACAAGGAGTCTTGCTGTATTGCCCAGGCTGGGGTACAGTGGAACAGTCTCAGCTCACTGCAACCTCTGCCTCCCAGATTCAAACGATTCTCCTGCCTCAGCTCCCTGAGTAGCTGGGATTATAGGCTCACACCACCACGGCCAGCAAATTTTTATATTTTTAGTAGAGACGGAGTTATACCATTTTGGCCAGGCTGGTCTTGAATTCTTGACTGCCCACCCTGGCCTCCCAGAGTGCTGGGATTATAGGCGTGAACCACTGTGCCTGGCAGAATATGGGTATACTTTTTAGTGCACTTTTACTTTTTTGTTTTTGTGCCCGAACTTTGAATCTCCCCAACTTCCAAGATTACATCTGTTTTCTTCAGAGATTAAACAGTAGAAACCAAATAAAATTATCTTTGTTTGTAGCTGCATAATTTTGAGATTATTAGCTTGAGGATAAGCAATAGGAAAATGACTTGTAAATTTATTGGTATTTTCATCTATTTCAGATATACGTTCCTATGTTTTAAATTTCACTTAGTGGCCAGGTTCAGTGCTTCTTTGGGAGACGGAGGCAGGAGGATGGCTGGAGCCTAGGAATTCGAGACCATCCTGGGCAATATCGTGAGACCCTGTCTCTACAAAAAATTTTAAAAATTTAGCTGGGCATGGTGGCACATACCTCTAGTCCCAGCTATTCGGGAGGCTGAGGTGGGAGGATTGCTTGAGCCTGAGAGGCAGAGGTTGCAGTGAGCTGAGATTGTGCCACTGTACTCCAGCCTGAGCAATAGAGCAAGACCCTATCTTTAAAAAAAACAAACAAAAAAACTTCACTTAGCTCAGTTTTATCATCGTGTGGATTGACATTTTAGTAATGACAGCAAAAGTTTCTTTTTCTCTTGCTTGCACAAGGAAGGGAAGTTTTTGTTATTTATGATTTCCAAAAACCAAAGCTTTATAATTTCTATTTACTGTAATTTTAGTAAGAAGTATAGTTTAATGTTAAGATTGTGGGTCCTGGATTTAAACACACTTGAATCTGAAATTTGTCTCTGTCAGTTATTGCCTTCTTCTGCAAAGTAGCTGTAAGAATTGCTACTGCTGAGTTACCTGTGGATTAAATGACAGTGTATGTAAAGCATCTAGCACAGTGGCTTGTACAGTGTAGGTACATTCAATAATAGTTTCTTACATTTTTGCTGTTACCAGCCTCCCACCCCAAGACAGGTCAATATGAGTAGTGCTAATTGAGGCCAAAGGATAGAATTCTGTTCAGGCACAGATAGCACGCTTTATTTAGCTTATTCACTTTAAGCTGGAAAATGGGTGCCTTTCATCAAAGAATGGACCAGCTAAAGGAGGATTAACGTGCTCAAAATACTGTAATTACAACTGAGAGTCCTTCCTACTAATAGCAGATTAGCAAGATCTATTTTTAACTTATTGAAGCTAGCATATAATCATCAACTTTAATCAGCTGAAAATTCATATAAAAACAAATTTTCTTCTAACGTAAAGCAATGTGATCTTTTGGGGTTAACTAATTTCCAATATTTTTTAGCTTGTTGCCTAAGAATAAAAATACAAAGGAATCTTTCAAGATTTTATATTTGGGCACCAGAAAATAAAAGAAGCTTTCTTAGCTCTACCTTTCAGTGATTAACATGTGTTTTCCCATTGATCTGATATGTACAGGCATATCTTAGAGATACTATGAGTTTCATTTCAGATCACCACAATAAAGTGATAGTGAAATACAATGAATCACTTTTTTTTTCTTTCAAACAGTCTCACTCTGTTGCCCAGGCTGGAGAACAGTGGCACAGTCTTGGCTCATTGCAACCTTCGCCTTCTGGGTTCAAGTGATTCTCCTGCCTCAGCCTCCCGAGTAGCTGAGATTACAGGTGTGCGCCATCACACCAGGCTAATTTTTAAATATTTTTAGTAGAGACAGAATTTCACTATGTTGGCACCTGATGCTTCTTCATCTTGCACTTTTATGTTATGGAGATGACTTTTTTCCTTATGCCTCATTAACCAACTTCTGCTAGCTTCAACTTTTCTTTTGTAGCTTCCTTGCTTCTCTCAGCCATCACAGAATTGAAGAGAATTAGAACCTTGCTCTGGATTAGGCTTTGGCTTAAGGGAATAGTGACTGGTTTGATGTTTATTTTCTCTATATCAGAAATAAGGCCTTCTTACTTTCTTATCATTCATGTGTTCACTGTAGCAGCACTTTAAATTTCCTTTAATAACTTTTCCTTTGCATTCACAGCTTGGCTAACTATTTGGTCCAGAGACCTAGTTTTCAGCCTGTCTGTACTTTCAACTTGCCTTCTTCACTAGGCTTAATACTTTCTAACTTTTGATTTAAAGTGAGAGACATGCAATGCTTCTTTTTACTTGAACACTTGGAGATCATTGTAAGGTTAAACTGGCCTAATTCCAGTGTTATTTTGTCTCAGAATAGGGAGGTCTGAGATTGCGGAATAGCTGGTGGGTGGAACAGTCAAAACACACATAACATTTATCGATTAAATTTGCCATCTTACGTGTGCTCAGTTCATGGCACCCCAAAACAATTAAAGTAGTAACAAATAACATCAAAGATCACTAATCATAGATTACCATAATAGATATAGTAAGAATGCGTAAGTCAGGGCCTGGCATATAAGGGGGCTGGGGGTCAAGGGGAGGTGGAGCATTAGGACAATGCATGCGTTGTCCTGATGCATGTGGGGCTTAAAACGTGGATGACAGGTTGATGGGTGCAGCAAACCACCATGGCACATGTATACCTATTTAACAAACCTGAACGTTCTGCACATGTATCCCAGAACTTAAAGTATTAAAAAAAAAAAAAAAAGGCCAGGCGCCGTGGCTCACGCCTGTAATCCCAACACTTTGAGAGGCCGAGGCAGGCGGATCACAAGGTCAGGGGTTTGAGACCAGCCTGGCCAATATAGTGAAACCCCGTCTCTACTAAAAATACAAAAATTAGCCAGGCGTGGTGGTGGGTGCCTGTTGTCTCAGCTACTCAGGAGGCTGAGGCAGGAGAATTGCTTGAACCCAGGAGGCGGAGGTTGCAGTGAGCTGAGGTGGTGCCACTGCACTCCAGCCTGGGCAACAGAGCAAGACTCCTGTCTCAAAAAATATATAAAATAAAATAGTAATGCATAAGTTTGAAATATTGTGTGAATCTGCAAAACATGACACAGATATGAAGTAAGCACATACTGTTGGAGAAATGGCGCCAGTAGACTTGGCTTGACACAAGGTTGCCACAAACCTTAAATTTGTTAAAAGAACAATATCTCTGAATTGCAGGAAAGTGAAATGCATGCCCAGCTAATTTTGTATCTTTGGTAAGGATGGGGTTTCACCATGTTGGCCAGGCTGGTCTCGAATGCCTGACCTCAGGTGATCCGTGCACCTTGGCCTCCCAAAGTTCTGGGATTACAGGCGTGAGCCACTGCGTCAGTCCTTTTAAATGAATTTGATACTGTGCTTGAAAGCATTCCAAGAATGAAAACTGCCTTCATCCTTTATTTTATCTCTTTTTTTTTTTTTTAGAAAAAAAGGCTAGCATAGTGGTTCATGCCTGTAATCCCAGCACTTTGGGAGGCTATGGTGGGAGGATCACTGGAGTCCGGGAGTTTGAGGCCAGCCTGAGCAATACAATGAGATGCCATCTCTACAAAAATTACAGAAATTATCCGGGCATGATGGTGTGTGCCTGTAGTCCCAGCTACTTGGTAGGCTGAGGTGGGAGGATCACTTGACCGTGGGAGGCGGAGGTTGCAGTCAACTGAGATCATGCCACTGCACTCCAGCGTAGGCTACAAGTGAGACCCTACTTCCAAAAAATAAAAAATAAAAAGAAGAAATTACAAGCTTTTAGATCAGATTTTGTTTTGTTTCATTTTTCCCGTTAGAACAGCCAGTGGTGATTGCCTCATTGTCTTTGACTCTGCACACTAATATTACTGTAATAGCCATCCCTGCTTGGCTTACTGTGTCAGTGCTTACTGTGGCCAGTGCTTTTACATAAATTGCCTATATTCAATAGAACAGTGCACATTACAGATGAGAAACCTGACGTTCAGAGTGTTTAACTGCCTTCACCAAAGTTACCTAAGTAGTAGAACTATAATATGAACCCAATTCTGATTCCAAAATCCTTTCTCTTTTCAGTGTACTTTGCTACCCTTAGAAGGGAAAGATGACTGTTAATGTTTATTTAAAACATTATATATGGCCTGGTACAGTGACTCATACCTGTAATTCCAGCACTTTGGGAGGCTGAGGCGGGCGGATCACCTAAGGTTAGGAGTTTGAGACCAGCCTGGCCAACATAGTGAAACCCTGTCTTTACTAAAAATACAAAAATTAATTGGGCATGGTAGCGCATGCCCATAGTCCCAGCTACTTGTGAGGCTGAGGCAGAAGAATCTGGCTTGAACTTGGGAGGCAGAGGTTGTAGTGAGCTGAGATGACGCCATTGCACTCCAGCCTGGGCGACAGAGCAAGATTCCTTCTCAAAAACAAAACAAAACAAAAACCATTATAAATACCTTAACTTATTTAATGCTCATAGGCTCATGAAGTAGATAATATCTCCATTTTATAGGTGAGAAAACAGAAGCATAGAGGGGTGAATAATTTGGCCAGCTTTATACAGGCAGTAAATTGGTAGAGGCTAATTTTAAAGCCAGGCCTCTATGCTACAATGGCCTGTTTCTCTTTACTATCTTTTATTTTCCCTCAACATTGTTTGAATTTAAAACCACATACTCACATATCTCCAAACTTTTTATGTACCTAAGCAAAAATGTTTTTAAATTGCAGGAAGTAAGAACAGTGTGACACAAGCTAATGTGATTCTGATTAATTTCAGTATTTTATATTCAAGGAAAAGTTACTATAGCAGGTATTTATAATAATTTGTATTATTGTACTCTGGTTTTCTTTTGGTGCTTTGGAGGAGGAATGTGAGTAAGGAAGAAGAGAACTGAGGGAAGTGTTAATCTTTGGTTAAGGATTTAAAAATTGTTACAGAATTTCATCTTCCCATTTTCACTCATTCCCCCTTCCCAACACACACTTTTGATTTTCCCTTAGCTCCCTGAGAATTAAGAATTTACATTTTGTTGGGTCCTGACTTTTTAAAGATCTGATTAACAGTATAGGTCCATGTGTAATTTTAGGGATACATGAACCTCTGCATTAATGCATTAATATCACATAGTTTGTCTTGAAAAACATATTTTCTTTTTTTTGTTTGTTCTTTGAGATGAAATCTTGCTCTGGTCCAGGCTGGAGTGCAGTGGCGTGTTCTTGGCTCCCTGTAGCCTCTGCCTCCTGGGTTCAAGTGATTCTCCTGCCTCAGCCTCCTGAGTAGCTAGGATTACAGGTGCCCGCCATCACCCCTGGCTAATTTTTGTATTTTTGGTAAAGGCAGGGTTTCACCATGTTGGCCAGGCTGGTCTCGAACTCCTGACCTCAAGTAATCCACCCTCTTCGGCCTCCCAAAGTGCTGGGATTACAGGCGTGAGCCACCACACCCAGCCAGAATTTTCTTAAAGTTAAATTTATAGTTTTTCCTGCTAAAAGTTGCCCTCAAATAATAATGTACATTAAACTAGTCTATAATAAATGAATTACCACATACAGCTTGAGTGCAGTCATCATGGATGAGACAGATGACAGCTTCAGATTCCAGCCTCACACGTCAACACTTTCTACAATAGCATTTCACAATGTTAAAAAAGAACAAACTACTTTCCTGTTGTCATCCTCCTCCTTGCTGTCATCACTTTCAAGCACTGTTGCTAAATGTTATGGACTGTCATTACTAGACACAGACATGCATGTGCGCACACACACACAGATTCACTGTTATTTAAAAGCAGTTTTCATAGATAAAGCATGGTTTTTCTGTTTAGCTATTTCTTTTCTTTTTTTTTTTCTTTTTGAGATGGAGTCTCACTCTTCACCCAGGCTGGAGTGCAGTGGCACAATCTTGCTCACTGCAACCTCTGCCTCCGCCTCCTGGTTCAAGCAATTCTCCTGCCTCAAGCCTCCTGAGTAGCTGAGACTACAGGCGTGTGCCACCACGCCCGGCTAATTTTTGTATTTTAGTAGAGATGGGGTTTCGCCACTTTGGTCAGGCTGATCTCGAACTCCTGACCTCAGATGCTCCACCTGCCTCGGCCCCCCAAAGTGCTGGGATTACAGGCATGAGCCACTGCTCCTGGCCCTGTTTAGCTGTTTTTTTTTTTTTTTTTTTTTTTTTTGAGATGGAGTATTGCTCTGTCCCAGGCTGGAGTGCAGTGGCACAATCTCGGCTCACTGCAACCTCCGCCTCCTGGGTTTAAGCTATTCTCCTCCCTTAGCCTTCTGAGTAGCTGGGATTACAGGCGTGCACCACCACACTCGGCTAATTTTGTATTTTCAGTAGAGATGGGGTTTCACCATGTTACCCAGGCTGGTCTTGAACTTCTGAGCTCATAATCTGCCCGCCTCGGCCTCCCAAAGTACTGGGATTACAGGCGTGAGCCACCGTGCCTGGCCAGCTATTTCTTAATGGCATTGGATTGTCTTATTTTCTAAATGAAATTGGATTATTTTGCCAGGCATGGTGGCTCATGCCTGTAATCCCAGCACTTTAGGAGGCTGAGGTGGGTCAAGAGATTGAGACCATCCTGGCCGACATGGTGAAACCCTGTCTCTACTAAAAATTCAAAAATTAGCGGGGTGGGGTGGCGTGCATCTGTAGTCCCAACTACTGGGGAGGCTGAGGCAGAAGAATTGCTTGAACCCGGGAGGCAGAGGTTGCAGTGAGCTGAGATCATGCCACTGCACTCCTGCCTGGCGACAGAGCAAGATTCCGTCTCAAAAAAAAAAAAAAATTGGATTATCTTATGATTTTATGACCATTTTCTTCTCCCTGCCTTCTCTCTTACATCTAAAGAAATACTAAGGACAGTTTCTCTTTAGAGAAGTCTTTCCTTCTCTAAACTAGCATACTGACAAGACATAGTTCAGCCACAAGTTACGGTAGGAGATGCACTTGGGTCATACAGCCTCCCAATGCACAGATGGTGACTTTTCAGTACCATCTGTTCACTGTTTCTGCACAGCCATTTACAATTTCTCCCCCTCTATGAGGGCTGAATAGAAAAAAATAGAAAAGTAGTCAGACCTAGTTTTAGAGTTCCTGGAAATTAGCTATTCTTTCCCCTCACTTTTTCCTACCATCCGATAAAGGTTATGGCTCTTCATTCTAAATATTTGAGTCATTAGTTTACACAGACCCTTATTTGATATTTATTGGTGCTAAGTACTATGTAATTCACAAGTAACAGAAGAACACATTATGTTAGTCTACTGTGTATGCTTGAAAAAATAATCAAATAAAGCAATCTGTTCTTTCCCTTCCTTTAACTTTGTACAAGATACCTAAATAATCTATTCCTTATAATTAAAAGCTGAATCGGCTGGGCGTGGTGGCTTATGCCTGTAATCCCAGCACTTGGGGAGGCCAAGGCGATTGGATCACCTGAGGTCAGGTGTTCGAGACCAGCCTGGCCAAAGTGGCGAAACCCCGTCTCTACTAAAAATACAAAAATTAGCTGGGCATAGTGACGCCTGCCTGTAATTCTAGCTAGACAGAATTGCTCTAACCCAAGGAGGTGGAAGTTTCAGTGAGCCAAGATCACGCCACTGCACTCCAGCCTGGGTGACAGAGTGAGACTTTGTCTAAAAAAAAAAAAGCTGAATCATTGGCCACTTCTCTTGTTGAAGGCACCTGGTATTTTTCTGATATTAAACAGATGGAAGCATAATAGTTGACTTTTCGCCCTCAACATGTATAGTGAAGAATGCTAAAAGCTGGCAGAAACATTAGTTCCTGACCTTGGCAAATCCTTTCTAAATTTTTCTTTGTGAGCTTTTTGTCCTCTTCATCTCCAGGCAAGACCTTTGCTTGCTGGAGGGGAGAAAGATTCACTGTAGACTGTCTAATTGTCACAACATGATGCACAGATAGCATTCCACTTATACTACCTCATAGGAGAGTTTTGACTTGTGACTAAATAGAAGACTCAAGAAGAGAAATGACTGAATGGTGTACTTACTTTTGCCCTGTGGATTTATTTGTAAAAGATCAGGATCTATTAAAATGTATAAGGTATGGCCGTATGCGGTGGCACATGCCTGTAATCCCAGCACTTTGGGAGGCTGAGGCAGGTGGATCACCTGAGGTCAAGAGTTTGGGACCAGCCTGGCCAACATGGTGAAACCCTGTCTCTACTAAAAATACAAAAAAATTAGCCAGGCATGGTGGCATGCACCTCTAATCCCAGCTACTGTAATCTCAGCTACTTGGGAGGCTGAGGCAGGAGAATCACTTGAACCTGGGGGGCACGGAGGTTGCATTGAGCCGAGATTGCTCCACTTCACTCCAGCCTTGGCGAAAGAGCGAAACTCTGTCTCAAAAATAAATAATAATGATAAGGTAAAGAGTTTGCTTAAATACTGTCTTAGAATTATTTGCCTATGTTTGTTCTTTTTTTGGTGGATAGTCTGATGTTGACATTGTAGAACTGCGAGGCTTCCCATGTTTCTCTAGTCAGAATGTTTTCCTTTCCCTTAGTCCTCACATGTTATTAAGACTACTTGTGTCATAATCCTGTACGATTATTGATGTGAATGATGTTTTCTTCTAAGCTTCAGAGTAACTTTGCTTCTTAATATTCTTTGTATACTATTCATATTTTAATATTGTTATCTTCCTTTCTACTTACCAGTTTTCTAATCTTTGCCATCCTTTTTATTTACATTTCCAAAGCAAGAGCTATCATTTTTGTTGGTTATTGGAGTCAGTATAGGTTATAAGTACTTTTTGGAACTCTTCTAGGTAAGATTCAGTGAAACCTTGGAAAATATCTGATAAAAATTATATGAAAGCTATGGCAGGTGCCGGGGGTATTATATATCCTTCTATGATTTCCACTTTGTTGGTTTTTTTCTCAGGGGGAGAGGGCGGCGGGGGGACATGGTCTCACTCTGTTGCTTAGGCTGGAGTGTAGTGGTGCAATCCTAACTCACTGCAGCCTGGAGCTCCTGGGCTTGAGGGACCTTCCTACTTTAGACTCTCCTTTAGCTAGGACGACAGCATGCATCACCATGCTAATTTTCCAATTTTTTGTAGAGATGGGGGTCTCACAGAAAGACTCCAAGCTGGTCTCAAACTTCTGGCCTCAAATGATCCTCCTGCCTCAGCCTCCCAAAGCACTGACATCACAGATGTGAGCTACTGTGCCCAGCCCTGAACCCCACACTGACTCATACTGTTATCCTTGAGTTAGACTTGATTGCTAAAATTTAAGAAATGAAGTAGTTTCTGTGCTCGTTTTATAAGCTGTATATGCTTTTATCTAAGGGTCTAGTTTCAGTTAGGTTTTGGAGCCTCTACAGTTTACAGTGACCAGTTGTTTGGTTATGCTGTTTATATTGGGGTAATTTCATTCTTTAAAGTAGAATGATCACGGATTGATCTTAGAAAAGGGGTAGTATCCATTTCTCCAGAATTCATACTCAGCTGATTTGGTTTTGTTTAGTCTTTAGCATATAATTATTTTTTGAGTTTCTTGTTTTATTTTATTTTTGAGACAAGATCTCGCTTTGTCACCCAGGCTGGAGTGCAGTGGTGCGATCTTGGCTCACTGCAACCTCTGCCTCCTGGGTTCAAGCAGTTCTCGTGTCTCAGCCTCCCAAGTAGCTGGGATTACAGGTGTGCACCACCATGCCTGGCTCGTTTTTGTATTTTTAGCAGAGACGGGGTTTTGCCATGTTGGCCAGTCTGGTCTTGAACTCCTGGCCTCAGGTGATCCACCCGTTTCGGTGTCCCCAAGTGCTGGGATTACAGGTGGGAGCCACTGCACCCAGCCCTATATATATAATTGAATGTTAAAATTTGATGAATTAAGTATAATAGTCATATAATTCTTACTCTTTTCTTTTACAATTGCTTTTAATAGCATACTACCTTTCTTCACCTCTTCTATCCAGGCTTTCAAGTGTAGCACTCAAAACAGATGGATAGTTTTTCTCTTTAAAGAGAGATCATATATTTGGGGAGAAGTTTCAAGGTACAATTTATAATGATTTAACTAACATTCAACATGTGTGCTTTTTTTTTTGCTTTGAGGGTTCGTTTTTGTCTTTAAGCATAGCATAATGTCCTGTTTTATTATGATTTCATCTGAGAAATTCTGCTCAGATGAAATTTCTTACCTTTCCTCTGTGGAGTAGGCCTCCCAAGAGCAATATGCCTGGATTTCAGCCTTTGCTCACCCTTGGCCAAGCATTCTTGTGCAGCAAACAACATGAAGCACCCTGCATGGTACACATTCAGATTCCGAACTTTGTACTAATTTGGGATTGTTTTGAAAAGTCTATTAGAGCAAAAGTAACATGTATTTAAGAAAAATTATGTATATAAAAATTCTAAAACTAAAAATATAGCAGAAGAGATAAAGTAGTGTTTCTGTTGCAGGATAGTATGAAAACCTGATGAAAATAGAATTTTTACTGTAAGTATAGTATTTAAAAATTACTGGCTAGTTTATATTTTTATATAATACCTTACATTAAACTTTACTGAATTAATAATTTCTAGATAGATAGATAGATAGATAGATATTCTTTATTTTTGGATTGAGAAACAGTAGCTTATTTGCCATAACATTTAGAGCATTCTGATCCTGTAATTAATGTGTTAGTATGTCATACAAATAATTGTCTAATGCCTTTTCTTAACAGTTCTGTACATCTTGTAATTAAGCTTTCGTTTTTTCCTACTTCCTCAGGTACTTTGGTCTAGGAAGCCATATGGTTCGTCTCGAAGTATCGTAAGGAAAATTGGTACTAATTTGTCTCTGATTCAGTGTCCAAGAGTTCAGTTTCAGGTACTATATTTTATGTATTTTAAGTATTTTATTAATATGTACATTAGAAATATAAATAGGCAAGATGGTTTTAAAAGTATTTTGTTTTTGAGACTTTTTACCAATTGTTGCCACTATCAGTACAATAAAAGAGGATTAAAAACCACCATTAAGCCTTTCTAATTTTAGTTTCTCTGTGAAGTGATTGAGATCTTTAAGACATTTATCCCTCTTAAGGATGCATATGTGAAGATATAGGAGCATATAATAAGCTAAGCAGTTGTTAATTCCTAGGTGACTTCAAACATAGGCTTTATATTATTTCAGGTGCTTTATGTACCACCATTATTTTTCTTCTGTAATTATACCTTCCTCTTTGGATAGCCACTCAGTTCCCCTGATTTATTTTTAGATCTCTGTGTATGCCATATAAGTTGCTTTCCCTGTCGTTGGTTTCACGCTCAGCATTAATTATGGGATCCATTGCCTCAGCAATGACAGTGTCAAGACAAAAAGGTGATTCTGGTTCTCTCAGTGAGGTGATAGTCAAACCATGAGTTAGAACTTTTGAAAGTCTTAGTCTTAGAACTTTTGAAGGTCTTAGTACAGTATTCTCTTTTAGCACCAAATCTGGAGCAACTCTGTTCTTTGCTTGGAGATATTGCTATTTTCCTTGATTTGTACTTTTGTTCCTTTCTTTTTTTTTTTTTTTTTTTTTTTGAGATGGAATCTCGCCTGTTGCCAGGCTGGAGTGCAGTGGCAAGATCTCAGCTCACTGCAGTCTCTGCCTCTTAGGTTCAAGCACTTCTCCTGCCTTAGCCTTCCGAGTAGCTGGGACTACAGGTGCACACCACCACACCCAGCTGATTTTTGTGTTTTTAGTAGAGACGGGGTTTCACCACGTTGGCCAGGATGGTCTTTATCTCTTGACCTTGTGATCTCCCCATCTTGGCCTTCCAAAGTGCTGGGATTACAGGCGTGAACCACTGTGCCTGGCCTTGTTTCTTATTGTTATTATAGTATTCGACATTTATCACATAACTTTGTTCTTTTTTTTTTTTAGTAATTCTTTACAACCGTAATGTAACAACATTTCAGTTCAACATTGAATAATATAAAATTCAACAGATATCTCTGCCACTTTTAAATAATAGATTAACATGTGGAGATGTGGAGGATGTATTTAACTCATTCAGAAGTTCAGAAGTGCCCACATGTACCCGTTTGATAACATGTCATGTTCTTAAATCACTCCTCCTGATAAATGGAGGTGAAATTTGTTTCTTTTTCTTTTCTTTTTTTTTTTTTTTTAGAGAGAGTCTTGCCCTGTTGCCCAGGCTGGAGTGCAGTGGCGTGATCTCGGTTCACTGCAACCTCTGCCTCCCAGGTTCAAGCGATTCTCCTGCCTCAGTCTCCTGGAAAATCGATTTCTAAATAAGTGGTAGAAATGAGCATTTATTCAGGTTGACCTGTGTGGTAGAAATTAGCATTTATTCAGGTTGACTGACAAGATTGTTCATTGCTGTGTTTTATAATCCTGCTCACAGATTGACTGGCTAAACCTTTGTGCATCAATCTAGAAATGGATAGACTGGAGCTGGGCGCATGGCTCACTCCTGTAATCCCAGCACTTTGGGAGGCTGAGGCAGTTAGGAGTTCAAGACCAGCCTGACCAACATGATGAAACCCCGTCTTTACTACAAGTACAAAAATTAGCCAGGTGTTGTGGCACACACTTGAAATCCCAGCTACTCAGGAGGCTGAGGCAGGAGAATCACTTGAACCCGGGAGGCGGAGGTTGCAGTGAGCCGAGATCATGCCAGTCCACTCCAGCCTGGGTGACAGAGTGAGACTCCGTCTCAAAAAGAAAATAGAAAGAAATTGACAGATTGGAACTTTCCAAGAAGTAATTTTTTATTTCAGTCTAGGCTTTAAAAAAAAAAACAAACAAACTCATGAAGTCAAACATGCAGAGCCTTATTTATATATTTATTTATTTAATTGAGAGGGAGTCTCGCTTTTGTCGTCCAGGCTGAAGTACAGTGATGTGATCTTGGCTCACTGCAACCTCTGCCTCCTGGGTTCAAGCCATTCTCCTGCCTCAGCCTCCTGAGTAGCTGCGATTACAGGTGCCTGCCACCACGCCCAGCTAATTTTTGTACTTTTAGGGGAAATGGCGTTCACCATGTTGGCCAGGCTGGTCTCAAACTCCTGACCTCAGGTGATCTGCCCATCTCTGCCTCCCTAAGTGCTGAGATTACAGGTGTGAGCCACCACGCCTGGCTGCCTTTTTCCTTTTTAATAATCAAAATGAAGAAATCTGTGGTAGTAAGTCTCTCAAGTACTTTCCAAGAATTCAGTTCATTTAGACATGAACTGCTGCTTATTTGCCAGTTTCCTTCAAATAGCTATTATGTTAACTAAGGTTTATAAACTTTTTTCTGATTGTTCAATTCCATCAGTTTCTTTCTAGTTAACTATCTTACCTCCCTCCTAGTTCCAGGAAAACTTACTTCAGCGTTTGCGTTCGTATAGCTAGAGACATGGAGATATCTAACGTTTTCTGATTGCAACTCCCAAGTCTGCCTTGACAGTCAATGGGCTGAAGTACTAGAGTCACGTACATGTACTTGGGAGAATTCTCTTTCTGGATGTTATCAGTCTATTAAAAGGATATGAGCAGAAAAAGAGGATTCTATTTAACTCATTTGAATTGCATTTGAAAAGAAATGGATTAACATAAGGAGAAGAGTAAGGTAAAAGAAATATTGATGACCTACTTGAGAATGTAGTAGAGACGGAAGCCATTTGCTTATAGTGAGATTTTTATTTCCAGGTATTCTGAATCTTTTTTTTTTTTTTTTTTGAGACAGAGTTTCGCTCTTGTTGCCCAGGCTGGAGGGCAATGGCGTGATCTTGGCTCACTGCAACCTCTGCCTCCCGGGTTCAAGCAGTTCTCCTGCCTCACCCTCCCAAATAGCCGGGATTACAGGCATGTGCCACCATGCCCAGCTAATTTTGTGTTTTTAGTAGAGATGGGGTTTCTCCATGTTAGCCAGGCTGGTCTTGAACTCCCGACCACAGGTGATCATCTGTCTCGGCCTCCCAAAATGCTGGGATTACAGGCGTGAGCCACCGTGCCCGGCCCATACTGAGTCTTTTTAAATTCAACATCGGTGTTAAAGTATTCTGTCTGGTGGCCGGGCACAGTGGCTCACACTTACAATCCCAGCACTTTGGGAGGCCGAGGTGGGTGGATCACCTGAGGTCGGGAGTTTGAGACCAGTCTGGCCAACGTGGAGAAACCCTGTATCTACTGAAAATACAAAATTAGCTGGGCGTGGTGGCGCATTCCTGTAATCCCAGCTACTCGGGAGGCTGGGGCAGGAGAATCACTTGAACCTGGGAGGTGGAAGTTGCTGTGAGCTGAGATCGCACCAATGTGCTCCAGCCTGGGCAGTAAGAGTGAAACTCTGTCTCAGAAAAAGAAAAATAAAAAGTATTTTGTCTGCTACTTAGTTAAATGTTTTACATATGCTATCATCCTTCTGTATCTCCATTGCTTCTTTATCAGAAATATAAAAGATGTAGTCTTCAAAATGTATAGAGGATGCAGTTTTGAGTAATAATATTGCAAATGCATTTTCCCCCCTATTTTTATAGCTCAATTTAGGGACTAATTGACGTGGAATATATCCAGGCTATCTGGGAGTCCAGTGTGGGTAAATATTATTATTGAAAGTCTGAGACTGGGAGTCTACTGTGGGGCACAGGGCAAGTGGACATCATTATACTGAGACCATATCCAAGTTGAAGTGGATTAAACTGAGAACAGGACAGTTATGGGGTCAATTCAGAAAGTGAAGTTGGTTAGTCAAAACCAGTCTTCCCATTGTCTTCGGTGATTTCACTGTCTTTTGGAGAACCCATCTGAAATGCAGCCTCCTTTTTCTTTGCTTCCTCTACTTCTGTTGACTTTCACTTTCATTCCTTTCCTAGTATTTGCATCACTGGCAACAGCTCAACCCTGTCAGCCTTGAAACCGTTTCACCTTTGAAATTTTAGACCTCAGTATATTCCTTCTAGATCACAGCATCTCCTCCCTGTGCTAGCTAACCCATGTATCTTTGGTCAAGAAAGACTCTTATGTAAATGATAGGCAGTACAGGCACATTCCTTTGTGTTTTGAGCATTAGATGAGATTATCCATGTGAAGTCCTGGGTATAATGACTCATACATAGTGATTGCAGAGTAAAAGTACTACTGCTAGTAGTGGTTTTGTTATTATCGTTATTGCCCTTTTATAGTTACAGAGCAAATTATCTTACTTGGTTTTCTAATTTAACTCCTTTGGGAGGGGGGCAAGGGATAAAAGACAGCATATATGGTGCAGGGTATACTGCTTGCGTGATGGGTGCACCTGGATCTCACAAATCACCACTGAAGAACTTACATAACCAAATGCCACCTGTACCCCAATAACTTATAGAAAAGTAAAATAATAATAAATAATTTAACTCCTTTGTTTTACAGATTGGATTTCTGTATATTTTATAGGGTCACAAATCAGAACACATACCAGCACATTTAGTCACACCTTCATCCAATTAATGGGCACAGTGACTATTGTGCTGGCAATAAAATGAGGTGACATATGTAAAAAGCCCTATAAAAGACACCCAATACATGTTTCTTTGCTGTGTTATTGAAGAACAGCCTATAACCTCATAGGATTTATTACTTCTCCTGTACTTCAGTTAGCTCTAGGAATTAATTGGCTAATTTATACTCAAAACAGATCTCTAGACTCTTCACATTTACTTTGGTTGAAGAGAGCTAACTTCCCCTGGCCCTTTTCTACTTTTCACATGTGTGCATTTCAGCACACCTACACACTTGTGGCCGTAAGTGTTTTGTGTTTTTGGATATCATTTTCCTTGTGGAGGTAGGAACTAGATTAAGACACACTAGGAGAACAGACCCTTCTTTGTCTCCTAGTTCTATTCTAGATTCATGACATCTAAAGAAAATTCAGTTCATGGAGGGGCTTGCAAAAGCAGTAAACTCTGGGGGATAAGGAGGAGTGGGATGCAGAGGTTTTAATTTGCAGTGTTTTTTTTTTTTTTTTTTTTTTTTTTTGAGACAGAGTCTTGCTCTGTCACCCAGGCTGGAGTGCAGTGGCTCGATCTCAGCTCACTGCAACCTCTGCCTCCTGAGTTCAAGCGATTCTTTGTCTCACTCTCCCGAGTAGCTGGGATTACAGGCGCGCACCACCACACCTGGCTAATTTATTTATTTTGGATTTATTTTTTTGAGATGGAGTTTCGATCTTGTTGCCCAGACTGGAGTGTAATGGCGTAGTCTCAGCTCACAGCAACCCTCACCTCCCGGGTTCAAGCGATTCTCCTGCCGTAGCCTCCCAAGTAGCTGGGATTACAGGCATGCGCCACCACACCCAGCTAATTTTGTATGTTTAGTAGAGATTCACCAGATTCTCCAGGCTGGTCTTGAACTCCTGACCTCAGGTGATCCACCCGCCTCCGCATCCCAAAGTGCTGGGATTACAGGCATGAGCCACCATGCCCATCCTGTAGTGGTTCTTAACACTGGACACATATAAATCGTCAGGAGAGTTAAAAAAACAAAACAAAACAAAACAAAAAAAAACCCATGCTCAGGCCTCATCCTCCAATGTGGCTCTATATGCTTCCCTACCTCTGTACTAAAATTCTTAGGGAGCTTTTAAAGAAATCCAGGTCCTGTTTAGTAGCTTACTAAATCTGAATTTCATGTATTTGTTTTTTAAAACCTCTTCAGGATCCTATGCAGCTAAAGTTGAGGACCTTAGACATAGTTTTGTTTTAGTGTTTTGCTACAGAAAGTTTGTGTTTACCAACACATTTAAACAGTGACATATTATCTTTTGGCAATTGTAAGTATTCACTAAAGCACTTTTGGGGTACATTTTAACGTATTTTAAGTTGTATGAATTAAAGAGACACATGGAATGTAAGTGTAGTATATTGGGGTATTACTACATTAAAAAAAAAAAACCTTAAGGCAAAATACCCCCAAATATGTGATTCTGAGTACTACCAAGTGAAGTACTTCAGAATAACCTGGGTTGGGGACTTGGCTGTGTGGTTATAGTAGTTTGAATACCAATACTATTGGGTAATTTCACCTTTTTCTCTCTGGTAAACCTAACCCAAGCTATTTTCTTGGACTGCAAGCAGTGGTTTTTGGAATTGGTGGAAAAGGACTGTTCAGTAACCAAAAGAGTAATGAATGAGATTCCTACTAAAGCTCATACACGGTGATTAAATCTGGAAGTAAAATGGCCATTTGTTATGGCACATCTTTATATAGCAAGTAAACTTGAAATTCATACTTTATGCTAGGTGTTGGTATTGAATGGTGAATGAAACAGACATGTATGTCTGCCCTTATTGGTTATGTGATTCAGTGGGAGAGATATTTAAAAAGTCAATATGCTAATAAAGATATAATTATCATTTGTAATAAATGTCATATAGTATGAAGTAGTATAGCATGGGGGAGAATATCAGGAGTTCTCAGGGAAGGCCTCTCTAAAGGAATGACAAGGATTACAAAGAGCCTGCTCTACAGGGTTGAGGAGACAAGTAGAGGTTGAGGGAGTCATTGTGTGCAGAGAGAATAGCATGTGCAGAGATCCAAAGGCCAGATATAAATTGTTTGAGGAACCAAGAGAAGGTTCCAGTCAGTCAGGAGCTATTAAAGTGGGAGACTTAGTAGTATGGTATAGTGATCTTTGAACATCTGAGCTGTCTGAAGATGCATACCTGGATTAATATGTAAAATAACTGTTAAATTTAACCACGTGTTTCAATAACTACTAGATAATTTGGAATATGCTAGCATGTGATGTCATACTGTATATGATGTTCATTTTTTGTTATTTTTAGCTATAATTTTATAGTCAGCCGTTAAAGATTACTGAATTCAGCTACCAATAGTATGTTTCATAAATCTGGCATTGTGGGGCCCAGCGCAGTGGCTCACACCTATAATCCCAGCACTTTGGGAGGCCGAGGTGGGCGGATCACCTGAGGTTAGGAGTTCAAGACCAGCTTGGCCAACGTGGTGAAACCCCATCTCTACTAAAAATAGAAAAATTAGCCAGGCATGATAGCTAGTGCCTATAATCCCAGCTACTCAGGAAGCTGAGGCAGGAGAATCACTTTAACCTGGGAGGCAGAGGTTGCAGTGAGCCGAGATCACGCTACTGCACTCCAGCCTGGGCGAAAGAATGAGACTCCATCTCAAAAAAAAAAAAAAAAAAAAAAAAGGCATTGTGAAATAGTAGTTTTGAGACTAACTGAATATGGCACGGTGGCTCATACCTATAATCTCAGCACTTTGGGAGCCCAAGGTGGGCTGATCACCTGAGGTCAGAATTTGACACCAGCTTGGCTAATGTGGTGAAACCCTGTCTCTACTAAAAATATAAAAATTAGCCAGGCGTGGTGGCAAGTTCCTGTCATCCCAGCTACTTAGGAGGCTGAGGTAGGGAGAATTGCTTGAACCCAGGAACTGGAGGTTGTAGTGAGTCAAGATCACACCACTGCACTCCAGCCTGGGCAACAGAGCAAGACTCTGTCTCAAAAAAAAAAAAAAAAAGTAACCAACAAATGTTTGTGGCCATTTTATTCATCTCAGGCAGTTGATCTCTTAAAGACTTGTATTTCCACAAGGATACTGCTGCTTACCCTTAAAGATTATTTTCAGAAATACACACATTTTCCTCCCTCTGGTGGCTTTGTTCTCTTGCCTTCTACTATTCTAAGTGTGTTATATATGGAAACTTTTAATAAATGTTCACTTAAAATAGTGACCATGCAAGAGATACATTTACAACATGGTAACTATAGTTAACAGCAATGTGTTGTTTATTGAAAATCACCGAGAGAGTAGATTTTAAGTGTTTTCACCAGAAAAAATAAGTACGTGACGTAATCCAATTCAATTGAACCACTGCACATATTTCAAACATAATAAATATATACAACTTTGTCATTTTAAAGAATACATTTTTAAAAAGTAATCACATTCAGAAATAGTAGTGACTGAGTCTGGGCTAGAATATTGAATTTAGTGTTCCGTCTTTCAGACTAGTGTTCTTTTCACAGGCATATCACCTGGCAAGTTGATGGTGTCACTGTATGTCACTATACTGTATTAAAATACAGAAATTCTGCTAGGCGCAGTGGCTCACGCCTCTAATCCCAGCACTTTGGGAGGCCGAGGCAGGCGGATCACGAGGTCAGGAGATCGAGACCATCCTGGCTAACACGGTGAAACCCCGTCTCTACTAAAATTACAAAAAATTAGCCGGGCGTGGTGGTGGGCACCTGTAGTCCCAGCTGCTTGGGAGGCTGAGACAGGAGAATGGCGTGAACGCGGGAGGCGGAGCTTACAGTGAGCCAAGATTGCGCCACTGCACTCCAGCCTGGGCGACAGACTGAGACTCCGTCTCAAAAAAAATAAAAAAGAAAAACCAAAACCAGAATTTCAGAGGTTTTTTTTGTTTGTTTTTTAAGATGAAATCTCACTCTGTCACCCAGGCTGGAGTGCAGTGGTGTGATCTCGGCTCACTGCAACCTCAGCCTCCTGGGTTCAAG
Source organism: Macaca thibetana thibetana (assembly GCF_024542745.1). Lineage (NCBI taxonomy): Eukaryota > Metazoa > Chordata > Mammalia > Primates > Cercopithecidae > Macaca > Macaca thibetana. Next base: position 78,990,242 of record NC_065585.1, on the reverse strand, counting down.
CAATTCTCCTGCATCAGCCTCCCAAGTAGCTGGGATTATAGGTACTTGCCACCCCGCCCAGCTAATTTTTGTATTTTTAATAGAGTTAAGGGTTCACCATGTTGGGCAGGCTGGTCTCAAACTCCTGACCTCAAGTAATCCACCCACCTGAGCTTCCCAAAGTGCTGAGATTACAGGTGCGAGCCTGTAATCTCATTAAGAATATGTATATGTGGGCCAGGCGTGATGGCTCACACCTGTAATCCCAGCACTTTGGGAGGCTGAAGCGGGTGGATCACTTGAGGTCAGGAGTTTAAGACCACCCTGGCGAACATGGTGAAACCCCGTCTCTATTAAAAATACAAAAATTAGCCAAGCATGGTGGTGGGTGCCTGTAATCCCAGCTACTTGGGAAGCTGAGGCAGGAGAATTGCTTGAACCTGAGAGGTGGAGGTTACAGTGACCTGAGATCGCACCACTGCATTCCGGCCTGGGCAACAGAACAAGACTTGGTCTCAAAAACAAACAAACAAACAAACAAACATACAAAGAATCCATGTATGTTATGCATTTGACTATAAACAAATGGTAGTAAACTAGAATGAGTGTAATTTACTATTATGCCCTTTGCAGCAAATCCTAGTTTCCAGTACTGTGTGTTTATTTTACGAAGTCACAAGAGGATGAAGTTAGTACTCCTAACATTTTTATTCTAAGCTTTCCTACTATTGTACAACATTTGTATTTTACTAATATGCACTTTATGAAATGAACTGATTTTTTTTGGTATATTACATTATCAGAATATTTTAAATTAAAGTGGCTTCAGTAAGATTTCTAAAATAAAATTGAATTTTGGGTAACTTGGTGTTATTATTAAATTTTTGCTCTGAATGAAATGCGATTTTGAAAAAAAATTTCTATCTCTTCACTTTTTTTTTCTTTTTCCACTGACAATAGCTGTAGTAGGACAGGACCTTGCTGGGAACCTTCAGTAAGTTGTCCTTTTCTTTGTCAAACTTTCCATCGGTCATCTATGCATGTCGTGGTGTCTACATCGTATTTCCAAGAATTTCTTAATGTCAGTCCTTGCCTGGGCTGACTTCATCTTGACTTGTACTTTACTAAGTGCATTGTCCTGGAAATTGTCCTTTGTGTCCCATGCCTGTGTCACTCAATGAATGCTTCCTTCACCAACACCTGAAATGGCCTTTTATAAAGATTTTTTTCTGCTTTTATTTTGTCTTTTGAATGAGTTTGACTTAAATGCCAAAACTATTTTGTTTTGTGGGACAGGATGTCAAGTAGAAATGACATACATCTTATCAGTTTTGGAATTGGTTCTTGAGAGCATCATTAACATTTTCATCTTATTGAGCACATATTATGGACATGGTATCATTTACATAATTAAGGCTTAAGTAAGATCCAAATTAAGTCCGTGGAATAGTTTGTTATATCTTGTTGTTTTGTTTCTTAAAAGTTTGTGCAAAAGCTGGCATTTTATGTTTAGCATACTAATTTTATGGAGGCATTATTTAATTTTATAGATGTAAAATTGAGAAATGTGTTTAATCCTTAATAACTATTTATGATATCCTGAAAATGAATTAACTTCTATTTCTTTGATTATGTATTCTTAGAAAAGTAGTAGTGGCTGGGCGTGGTGGCACATGCCTATAATCCCAGCACTTTGGGAGGCCAAGGTGGGTGGATCCCCTGAGCCCAGGAATTTGAGAACAGCCTGGGCAACATGGCGATATCCCCCATGTCTACCAAAAATACAAAAGATGAACCAGGTGTGGTGGCATGCGTCAGTAATTCTGGAGGCTGACGCAGGTGAATCGCTTGAACTTGGGAGGCGGGAGGTTGCAGTGAGCCAAGATGGTTCCACTGCACTCCACCCTGAGTGACAGAGTGAGACCTGATCTCAACAACAACAAAAAAGAAAAGTAGTACTTTGTTTTTTTGATTTGTTTTTCTTTTTTTCTTCCCTCCTCCCCACACTTTGTTTCCTTTTATAGATGTTTTGAAGAAAACAGCTATTTTTGTAACCTCTGTAAGAAAGTAAGAAGTCTTTGTCTTAAATATACCTAACTTTCTACCAACTAGTCATTATATTGGAACAGAATTTTTATTTCTGAACAAAGGGTCATGATCAGATTGATCATCTCATGAATTAGCACCTCGGGAAGGCACCATTCAGATTTTAGTCTTAGGATTTGTCTAACACTTGTACAAAACAGCCCATTAAATACCATCTCCGCTAGGAGCCTCACAGGGCTTAGGAACATTCCTGCTGAAGGATAGCCACATAACCCACTTAGAATCTCCTTATTACAGTGTTATGGGAATATCAGGATACCATTCTGTTTTCAGTAATGGGTAGGAACAGAACATTACCTGATTTCTCAACTCTTGAGATCAAATATGATACCCAGTTATGTTATTTAAGTTGTATGAGATACTGATTTGCTAAATATCTGTTTGGATAAGTTTCTGAACTACATAGGGAGAAGTACAGAAATCATCCCTTTGATCTTATACCTTGAGAATTTACTTACTGAAGTTTATACTTTTTTCCTCATCTGACTACAAATTACTTCCACTACATACAAATTAGTATTTTGAAAGCCTTTTTATCATAATTTCATTATTAGGTTTATTTGTTTTTGTTTTTGTGGAGGGCAAGATTTTAAAATTTCTATTTTTTGAGAGAGTCTCACTCTGTTGCCCAGGCTGGAGTGTGGTGGTATGATCACGGCTCACTGCAGCCTCTGCCTCCTGGGTTCAAATGATTCTCCCACCTCAGCCTCTCGAGTAGCTGTGACTACAGGCGCACGCCACCACGCCTGACAAATTATTTTGTATTTTTAGTAGAGATGGATATTTCGCCATGTTGCCCAGGTTGATCTCAAGTTACTGGGGCCTCAAGCCATCCACCATCTTGTCCTCACAAAGTGCTGGGATTACAGGCGTGAGCCACCGCACCTGGCTGAATTTAAGGTGCTTTAGATACTCGATGTTCTTAGTACTTTATTGTTAACATTTTTTGTGTGTGTGTGTGACCGAGTCTTGCTCTATCACCCAGGCTGGATTGCAGTGGCGCGATCTCAGCTCACTGCAACCTCTACCTCCCAGGTTCAAGTGATTCTCGTACCTCAGCCTCCCTAGTGGCTGGGGTTACAGGCTCCTGCCACCATGCCCGGCCCTTAAAATGTTATTTTTAATGCCACTTTATTAAGTTGATTAGATGATCATACCAGAAGAGTACACATACCAACAGCTGATATGTTTAACGTTTTATTCATAATATTACTTTGAAGATATTTTAAACTGTCAACAATGTTAGTATTATGTGTCTGCATGATATATTTTGTGTTTAAGGAAGAGGCATTATTTAAATATATTTTCCAAAAGTTTGACTTGGCAATGATGGCATTGAGGAGGTTTGAACAATGCATGAGTCCCAAGGGTAACTTTTTGATAAACATATTAATGACTAAATCTCTTTGGCCTTTTCATTTTTTTCTTAATTAAAAAGTGTGGATTGATTTTCTTTTTTATTTAAACCTCACTCACACTTTTAGGAAGTATTAATCCGATAACTTTATTTAAAAGTTATTATTTGTTGACTTTTTGACTCAGGCATTATTATATGTATAATGAAATGTAAATTTAACTTAGTTATCTTTCTTGTTTTTCAAGATAAGTTTCAAGATATCCTGCTTGTCTTTTTTTTTTTTTCTTTTTCTTTTTGAGACCATCTCACCCTGTCACTCAGGCTAGAGTGCAGTGGTGCAATCTCGGCTCACTGCAACTGCTGCCTCCCGGGTTCAAGCAATCCTCCAACCTCAGCCTCCTGAGTAGCTAGGATTACAGGTGTGTGCCACCATGCCTGGCTAATTTTTTTTGTATTTTCAGTAGAGATGGGGTTTCACCATGTTGGCCAAGCTGGTCTCAAACTCCTGACCTCAAGTGATCTGCCTGCCTTGGCCTCCCAAAGTACTGGGATTGTAGGCAGGAACCACCGCACCTGTCTTTTTTTTTTTTTTTTTTTTTTTTGTATTTATTTCAAAATATTCTTTGTTTGCATCCATGTTAAGTTTAGGTAGAGAATTCTGTTCTGCTGTTTGTTCTTTTGTTCTTTAATACTTTTACTTAAAATGTAGGAGATTTAAGGAGTTTTAAAAACCATTTTCAACATTATAATGTATACATATATAAAAACATTATAAGAAAAGTTATATAATAGCCATTTAGAAATATTTCTGGATTTAGCTCAAATTGGTCTTTTGCTTGTTCTTATTTTCTTCCCCCGAGACAGAGTCTTGCTCTGCCACCCAGGCTGGAGTATAGTAGCACGATCTCGGCTCACCTCAACCTCTGCCTGCTGGTTTGCTTGTTCCTATACCCCGCTGCTTACACATACCTTTTAAAATCTCTTTAGAAAAAAGTGGTTTCTCATGCTTAGATTCTAAAATTTTTCTTAATTTTCTAGGATAGTTTTTTAAAAAATCAACTTATAGGCTGGGCGCGGTGGCTCATGTCTATAATCTCAACGCTTTGGGAGGCCAAGGCGGGCGGATCACAAGGTCGGGAGTTCTAGACCAGCCTGGTCAACATGGTGAAACCCCATCTCTACTAAAAATACAAAAATTAGCCGGGCGTGGTGGTGCGCACCTATAGTCCCAACTACTCAGGAGACTGAGGCAGAAGAATCACTTGAACCCGGGAGGCGGAGGTCGCAGTGAACCAAATATCGAGCCACCACACTCCAGCCTGGGTGACAGAGCTAGACTTCATCTCAAAACAAACAAACAAACAAACAAACAAAAAACAACTTACGGCCGGGCGCGGTGGCTCAAGCCACCAGCACTTTGGGAGGCCGAGACGGGCGGATCACGAGGTCAGGAGATCGAGACCATCCTGGCTAACACGGTGAAACCCTGTCTCTACTAAAAAATACAAAAAAAAAAAAACTAGCCGGGCGAGGTGGCGGGCGCCTGTAGTCCCAGCTACTCGGGAGGCTGAGGCAGGAGAATGGCGTAAACCCGGGAGGCGGAGCTTGCAGTGAGCTGAGATCCGGCCACTGCACTCCAGCCTGGGAGACAGAGCGAGACTCCGTCTCCAAAAAAAAAAAAAAAAAAAAAAAAAAAAAACAACTTACAAAATGAAAACCGAATAAACTTAAATTATAGTTCTGCAATTGTCATATACTGTTAGGCAACACTATGATTATGACTATTAATCATAGAGACCTTCAGTGGAAGAGTTAGAAACCACTCGTGTTTTTAACAGCAGAGCTGACGATTTTCCTTTAGGTGAGTAAAAAAAAATTTATTCTTAACATTTTGGTGCCAGATGAAGAACTTTCCCTATTTGTAACTTGTAGATTAACAGCCATGCAACAGAATGGAGTCCCAGCCACCCAGGAGAGGATGCAGTGGCTTCTTTTGCTGATGTTGGATGGGTAGCCAAAGAAGAAGGAGAATGTTCAGCAAGACTAAGGTTAGTTTGGAGGCTATTAGAACTGAGATGCATTATCTGTTTTTTTAAAGAATGATATTATTTGCAGTACTTACTTTTAATAGCCTAATTTTATCTCTAGTAATGCACCCTCTTCTTTTTCTTGAATAGTCTTCTTTTCTATTTATTTTCCTTTTTATCTGAGAGGGTTTCGTTCTGTTTTTCAGGCTGGAGTGCAGTGGTGTGATCTTGCCTCACTGCAGCCTTGACCTCCCAGGCTCTTGTGATTCTCCCACCTTAGCCTCCCAAGTAGCTGGGATCACAGGCATGCACCACTAACCCCCGCTAATTTTTTTTTTTTTTTTTTTGAGATAGAGTCTTGTTCTGTCACCCAGGCCCTAGTGCAGTGGCGTGATCTCGGCTCACTGCAACCTCCAACTCACTGGTTCAAGTGATTTTCCTGCTTCAACTTCCTGAGTAGCTGGGACCACAGGTGTGCGCCTCCATGCCCAGCTAATTTTTGGATTTTTAGTAGAAACGGGATGTCACCATGTTAGCCAGGCTGGTCTCGAACTCTTGACCTCAGATGATCCACCCGCCTCGGCCTCCCAAAGTGCTAGGATTACAGAGGTGAGCCACCACGCCCAGCCTATTTTTGTATTTTTTTTGTAGAGATGAGTTTTCACCATGTTGCCTAGGCTGGTCTGTTCATTTTCAAGACTTGGCTAGTATTTTTAAAGTTTTTAGAGACATGTAATTATGTCCTAAGTCCTCATGGACAGAATTCCTTGTCCTTCAGCAGTTTACATTCTAATATAAGAGACCAGAAAGAATGATCATTAATAATTTAGATAAGTACAGTAATTACAAAGGTCTCACTGGGGCAAAGGGATCCATCTGGATCATAGTAGAGAATTTTTGTGTAATTGGAGAATGTTTCCTAAAAATTTTGAGTCAAAAGGAGATTAAGAAGGAAATCAATTGATACTGTAAAGTCTACAAAGTAATTACAGATGGTCACTGCAGGATGAGAGATGTTTAGCAAGACTTCTCAGGAGGAAATGCTAGAGCTCCATCATGAGGCTGAGTGGGAGCCAAGTAAATGGAAGGCTGGTATTCCTGGAAGAGTAAAGAACTTGTTTTAAGGTAATACCAGGAGACATTGTGGCATGTTTGGGAACTGCCAGATGGCTCAGTGAGTCTAGAGAGCAGAAAAGAAGGATACACTGTAGGAGATGAGGATGAGAAGTAGGTTGAGGTTTAAAAGTCTTACACGTGACACTAAGAAACATAGAAAAGTTCACGTTTGTGGAAAGCAATATAGAACCTGAAAGCAGTGTGGAACCATGGAAGAAATTTGAGCACTAGTAAAACCAACATGTAAACAGTATGAAGAATAGAAAAGAAGGCCGGGTGTGGTGGCTCACACCTGTAATCCCAGCACTTTGGGAGTCCGAGGAAGGTGGATCATGAGGTCAGGAGATCGAGACCATCCTGGCTAACACAGTGAAACCCTGTCTCTAATAAAAATACAAAAAAAAATTAGCCAGGCGTGGTGGTGCATGCCTGTAGTCCCAGCTTCACGGGAGGCTGAGGCAGGAGAATGGCTTGAACCTGGGAGGCAGAGCTTGCAGTGAGCCAAAATCACGCCACTGCACTCCACACTCCAGCCTGGGTGACAGAGCGAGACTCCGTCTCAAAAAAAAAAAAAAGAGCCAGACTAAGAGATAGACCAACTAGGAGATGATCAGAATTTAACTGAATTAAGAAACTGGCAGAAGAGGTTCAAAGTTAAATGAGATTCAGAATAATTAAAATGACATAGAATAATTAAAATGACATAGAAACTTATTAGATATGGAGATTAAGGAAGGAAGAGCCTACAGAGTCAGAGTCTAGTTATCCTAAATTCTCAGGTTTCCATCTAGGATAAATATAAGGATGGTAAAACAATTTTTTTTTTTTTTTTTTGAGACGGAGCCTCTCTTGGTTGCCCAGGCTGCAGGCTGGAGTGCAGTGGCGCTATCTTGGCTCACTGTGACTCCCACCTCCCGGGTTCAGTCGATTCTCTTACCTCAGCCTCCCGAGCAGCTGGTATTACAGGTGCCCGCCATGATGCCCAGCTAATTTTTGTATTTTTAATAGAGACAGGGTTTCACAACATTGGCCAGGCTGGTCTTGAACTCCTGACCCCAGGTGATCCACCTGCCTTGGCTTCTCAGAGTGCTGGGATTATAGGCGTGAGCCACTGCGCCCAGCTGTAATTTATACGAATGTAGGAAAACAGATTGTTTTGGCTGAGGAGAATAAGAGAGGGTAGTCTAGTCTAGAATATATTATGTTTGAGTTTTCTGTGAGATATTCACCTTGATCTAGAAACAGTTTATGTGAATAGATATTGGTAAGGAAGGCCTATAGTCTATAATATTTAGATAGAATGGCTGAATATGAGAGTGCCCAAGAAGCATGTATAGAACGTGAAGAGCATTTGTACCTTGAGTGAAACCAGCATTTTGAAGTTAAAGGAAAGAAAAAGCCTCCTCCCCTGATCACCCTCCCTGCCCCCTGCCCCCCACCCAACCCATCACCCAAAGAGCAGCTAAGAGGCAGGAGAAGACCTGGTAGAGGGTATTGTTATGGAAGCAGAGGAGGTAGAGTTTTTATAGAAGAGGAGTGGTGATCAGTGTCAAATACTTAGAGGCTGAGTAAATAGAAAAACTAGCACGTTTCAATTTTGTTTTTCAGTTGGAAGATTATCATTGACTTTAGCAAGAGTAATTTCATTTGAGTGGTATTAGCTGGATAAAATAAGAATCAAATAATCCAAGAGCAAAGAAGGAACTTGATTTGAGTGACAAGTAGAAATAAGGACATAGCAGTAGATAAACACAGGGATTGCAGGATTAGCAGGTAAAGAGCCTTTCTTTTTTAAGATGTTTATTTTATTTAAACTTTTTATTTTGAGACAATTGTAGATTCTTCACATGTATAAGAAACAATACAGAGAAATTCCGCATGCTTTTCACTCAGTCTCCTTCAATGGTAACATTCTGCAAAACTATAGTACAGTATCACAGCAGGGTATTGATGTTGATAAGGCAAGATGCAGGACATTTCCATACTACAGAGATCCTCCACTTGCCCTATTATGGCCACACGTACTTCTCTTCCATCCCCAACCTCAACTCCTTCTTAATGACTAGCACCTACTAATCTGTTCATTTTAACTATTTTATCATTTAAAGAATGTTAAATACATTGAATCATGTAATATGTAACCTTTTTTTTTTTTTTTTTTTGAAACAGAGTCTCGCTCTGTCACCCAGGCTGGAGTGCAGTGATGCAATCTTGGGTTACTGCAACCTCTGCCTCCTGAGTTTAAGCAATTCTCCTGCCTCAGCCTCCCAAGTAGCTGGGGTTACAGGTATGTGCCACCATACCTGGCTAATTTTTGAATTTTTAGTGTATGCGGGATTTCACCATGTTAGCCAGGCTGGTCTTGAACTCCTGGTCTCAAGTGATTCATCTGCCTCGGCTTTGCAAAGTGCTGGGATTACAGGCGTGAGCCACTGTGCCTGGCCAATGTGTAACCTTTTAGGACCGGCTTTTCTTTTTTGGAGGCAGAGACTCCGTCTGTCACCCAGGCTGGAGTGCAGTAGTGTGATCTCGGCTCACTGCAACCTCTGCCTCCCAGGTTCAAGCGATTCTTCTGCCTCAGCCTCCCAAGTAGCTGGAATTACAGGCGCTTGCCTCCACGCCTGGCTAATTTTTGTATTTTTAGTAGAGACGGGGTTTCACCATGTTGGCCAGGCTGGTCTTGAACTCCTGACCTCAGGTTATCTACCTGCCTCAACCTCCCTAAGTGCTGGGATTACAGGCGTGAGCCACCGCGCCTGGCCAAACAAAGGCATCTCTCTGAGCCAGAATCGAACCAGCACCTAAGGATGGCCATAGGCGTGCACCTATAGTCCTCCGCTCTACCAGCTGAGCTGTTGAAGGGGGCGGGACTGGCTTTTTAAACTCAGCATTGTTCTCTGGCTGTTCATCTAAATTGTTGTGTGCATCAAGAACTTGATCCTTTTTAATTGCTCAGCAGTAGTCATTGGTATGGATGTATTACAGTTTGTTTAATCATACAGTAATTGATGGACATCTAGTTTGATTCCAGTTTTTGGCTGTTAAAGTTAGTATATAAACATTTGTGTATAGGTTTTTGAGTGACTATAAGTTTTCGTTTTTCTGAGATAAATGTCTTTGAGTGCAGTTGCTGGGTCAAATAGTAGTTACTTAGTTTTTCAAGAAATTGACAAACTGTTTTCTAGAGCCTATTTTACATCCCTTTGGCAGTATATGGCTAATTCAGTTTCTCTGCATTATTTCCTTAATAGCTAATGATGATAAACATCTTTTTATGCCATCTGTATATTCTTTCAGGTAAAACGTATCATGTCTTTTGCTCATTTTCTAACTGGGTATTTTTGAGATTTCTTTATATATTCTAGATATGAATCCTTGTCACATACATGGTTTATAAATATTTTCTCCTACTCTGTGGCTTGTCTTTTCATACATTTAATGGGGTCTTTCATGGAGCAAAAATTTTTCATTTTGATGAAGTCTAATTTATTTACTTTTTTATTGATCATGCTTTTGGTGTCAAATTTAAGAGCTCTTTGTCTAGCCCTAGATCCTGAGACTTCTTTTTCCCTAAGAGGTTTATAGTTTTATATTTTACATTTGAGTCCATGAATTTTTTTTTTTTTTTTTTTTCAGAAGAATCTGGCTCTGTCACCCAGGCTGGAGTGCAGTGGCACGATCAGCTCACTGTAACCTCTGCCTCATGGGCTCAAGCAATCCTCTCACCTTAACCTCCTAAGTAGCTGGGGTTATAGATATATGCCACCATGCCTGGCTGTTTTTTGTAAAGATGGGTTTTTGCCATGTTGCCTAGGCTGGTCTCAAACTCCTGAGCTCAAGCAATCCGCCCACCTTAGCCTCCTGAAGTGCTGGAATTACAGGTGTGAGCCACTGTGCCCAGCCTTAAATTTGTGATTCTTTTCAAGTTAATTTTTTCATACAGGTTGAACAACCCTAATTTGAAAATCCAAAATCAGAAGTGTTCCAAACTCCAAAAGAAAATAGAATTAAAAAAAAAAAAACTTTTAGGTTCAGGGGTACATGTGCTGGTTAGTTACATGGGTAAATTGCATGTTATGGGTGTTTGGTGTACAGATTATTTCATCACCCAGGTAATAAGCATAGGACTCAATAGGTAGTTTTTTGATCCTCACCCTCCACTCTCAAGTAGGTCGTGGTATGTGTTGTTCCCTTCTTTTTGATACGGAGTTTCACTCTTGTTGCCCAGGCTGGAGTGCAGTGGCACGATCTCAGCTCACTGCAACCTCCACCTCCCGGGTTCAAGTGATTTTCATGCCTCAGCCTCCCAAGTAGCTGGGATTACAGATGTGCGCCACCACGCCCACCTAATTTTTGAATTTTTAGTAGAGACAGGGTTTCACCATCTTGGTCAGGCTGATCTCAAACTCCTGACATCAGGTGGTCACCTACCTCAGCCTCCCAAAGTGCTGGGATTACAGGTGTGAGCCACTGCACCCAGCTGTTCCCTTCTTTTTGTCCATGTGCACTCAGTGTTTAACTCTCATTTGTAAGTGAGAACATGTGGTATTTGGTTTCTGTTCCTGTGTAAGTTTGCTTAGGATAATGGCTTCCAGTTCCATCCATGTTGCTGCAAAGGAATGATCTCCTTGTTTTTTTGTGACTGTGTAGTATTCCATGGTGTCTATCTACCACATTTTCTTTATGCAGTCTACCATTGATGGACATTTAGGTTGATTCCGTGTCTGTGCTGTTGCGAATAGTGCTGTGATGAACAGATGTGCAGAATGATTTATTTTCCTTTGGGTTATATACCCAGTAGAGGGATTGCTGGGTCAAATAATAGTTCTCTAAAAGTTCTTTGAGAAATCTTCACATTCCTTTCCACAGTGACTGAACTAATTTACATTCCCACCAGCAGTCTATAAGTATTCCCCTTCTCTGCAACCGCACCAGCATCTCAGGCAGTGGGCAGGGCCATAAAGCTCCCAAGCAATTATGTCCTTTGTCTTTGGAGTTCCTCGGCTTTCCCACGGAGCGTGTAGCTGCAATCCACCTCCTTCAAAGTGTCTGTGGATTCTCTGGCTTTCCTGGTATGTTCCTGCAGTAGTTCTTGGAGCAAAAGTTCACCATGTGGGTCTGTGCACGCTGCTCTGTTTGTCCAAGTGGGAGCCGCAAGTTAGTCCTGCCTGCTCTGTGCCATTTTCCCCAAATGGGACCTACCCTTCTGTGTTTATAACTTACAGTTTAAGTCCCTATAGAAACAAATTCTATTTAAGACTGTTCATATGTTGCAGTTTTTCTGCCTCTCATATTTATATTTGTATGAAAGCTGAAGCTCTTCAGTATATTTCTTATTTCTTCCTTGAAATTTATGTTGATAACATTTCTATAACAATTATTTATAATGTCATACTATTATGTCTTTGGGAAAACAGGATACATATGAGTCTTTCATAATTGGTTATTATAGAAATGATTTTTTTCAAATGCACTGAACTTCAGATTTTTATTTATAAACTAGAAGTACAGGCCGAGCACAGTGGCTTATGCTTATCATTTCAGCACTTTGGGAGGTCGAGGTGGGTGGGTTGCTTGACCCCAGGAGTTCAAGATGAGCCTGGGCAACATGGCAAAACTCCATCTCTACAAAAAATACCAAATACCAAAATTAGCTGGGTGTGGTGGTGCACACCTGTTGTCCTAGCTACCTGAGAGGTTGAGGTGAGAGGATTGCTTGAGCCTGGGAGGTCAACGCTGCAGTGAACCATGAATGCACCATTGCACTCCAGCCTCAGCGATGGATCGAAACGTGTCTTAAAAAAAAAAAGAAAAAAAGAAAAAAAAAGGGCAACATATTTCTATAAAATACAAGTATTCTACTTTGAGAAGAGAATTTTCAATAACATGAGAAAACTGTTAGTACAGTGGCATGCACAAAGTAAGGCCTCATTGTTTTTTCTCTTTTCTGTATACATTTTTTAATTAACAGAAGCATTGACATCCTGATAACTGATGATCAGTTATGAATATAACTGATAATCTCATCTAAGATAAAGTGTTCTCTTTCATAGTAGTATTCTAAGGAGAATGTATAGTCTGTGAAAGGAAAATAAACCTTGGGACACCCAAATAACTAAGCCAAAGAGAAAAGTCAAGCTAGGAACTGCATCAGGCAAACCTGCCTCCCAAAGCTTTGCATCACAGCAAAGCTGCCTCTGTAGCTATGTAAGATAGCTACATTATCAAAAAGCTACATACCTCTCTTACAATTTGCCTGCTAGGAAATTCCTTGTGGGCCCCAAGATCTTTACCCTAAAACAGTTCTGCTAAATTTTTGCTGACAATGTGAATTGATAGTTTTCTTCACAGATGTCGGAAAAGGACAGAACTCAAAAGTTATCCCGCTGCTCATCTGAAACAAATGCGTATCTGATTGCTTCCTCTGCCCTATGTTTATTTTATGTAAAAATGCAGATTCACTGAGCTAGAGGAATGCATAAGTGACTAGTCCTCTACCGCCCCTCACATGTGAACAGCTGATCAGAGACTTAAAAGAATGTAAACTTTTGTCTCTTATCTACTCCCACCTTTTAAAAATTCCTTCCTCTTTCTCTAATGTCTGCCCATTCCCCTTTAAATACTGAAGCCCTCAAAATCATCTTTGGAGAAAGGCACTGATCTGTCTCCTAGGTGCACATCTTTAACCTTGGTAAAATAAACTTCTAAATTGTTTGAGACCTGTCTCAGATACTTTTTGGTTTGTAAGTCTTTGGATAAATATACAGTATAACATTTGTACTGTATGATGAAGTTAAAGACTGTAATCTCTGAGACCTTTAGTTGACATCATAGATATTGTCATCAAGCGTTTGATTGCTTCCAAAGTAGAAGAGCAGCTAAGGAGCTTTGAAATATTTAAAGTTTAATTTGTTCATTCTATATTAATATATTAATTTCTAATTGTATCCAGTTCTTCTGTAGAGTGTCACGTACAATATCAAACTCATTTACTAAATAAAAATGTATGGGTTCATAGAACTTAAAAATGTTTCAGATAGCAGTTTTCCTTATCCTAGGATGTTTGCAATCTAATGAGGAAGATGAACATATTTATAGAAGTCTGTAATATAAGGATAGTGAATAAAGTGAGACTGAGGTGATGATATCCAGCTTGATTTTTCAAGTGTCAGCATTAAGTATAAGATGGAATGTGCTGTTTTTTAAGGAATGTCAGGGAAGATCCCCAAACTCATAGAGGATGACAGAGTAGCAAGAGTCCGTAGGAAATACTTAACAAGCAAGCAGGCCAGCTCCACAGCTCCAGAGGTGCAAAAGTAGGCCAGGAGACTCGGTGGATCAGAGCAATCAGAGCAAGGTTTCCTACTCACAGCACATCAAACTGCAGATGTTACTGGTTTCTATTTTATTCTTCATTACTTGACAGTAGACATGAACATACATTATTAAAATAGCATATTCAAGGAAGAAGGATTATTTTTGTTAAATACCACTTTTAGGAAGATCCAACTTCTGAAATATAAAACAACAGAAGGGTTGTGTTGAACAGAGCCTAGAACAGCTAATGAGGGAATCCCACTAGTTTTCTGGGTCTGTAGCCTACAACACTCCTGCCTGTTCCCACTGTAGATCCTCTCATAGATTGCTTCCACTGTCAAAATGATTTCCCATTCTAGTTGTCTTTATCCAGCTACTTGCCCACTTTGAAAAGATTGTTAGTTTTCTTTTCTTTTCTTTTTTTTTTTTTTTGAGACAGAGTCTCGCTGTGTTGCCCAGGCTGGAATGTAGTGGCATGATCTTGGCTCATTGCAACCTCCACTTCCCAGGTTCAAGTGATTCTCTTGCCTCAGCCTCCCAAGTAGCTGGTATTACAGGTGCCCGCCAACACACCCAGCTAATTTTTGTACTTTACTTTAGTAGAGACGGAGTTTCACCATGTTGGCTAGGGTGGTCTTGAACTCCTGACCTCAAGTGATCTGCCTGCCTCAGATTAATAGTTTTCTACCCAACTTTGTATTTCAGGAAACTAAATTGCCAGGTTTTTTTTCTCCCTGGATTCTAAGACAATAGAGTATGGTTTTTTGTTTGTTTGTTTTTTTAACCTTCCTAGGTTGTTCTGTAAACTAAAAAGATGAGGGAGGGTCATTAGAAATCATTTTGGGAACAGGGCACATCTGATTTAAAACTGTGTCAGATTTTGAGTTTCCCTTAACTGTGAGATGAGGGAAAGGACCCCAGAGGTGTATTATATTTAACTTAGGATTCTTCAATATGGATGATGGAGCTAAAAAGGCCTTTGCATTTATGTAAATTGTGCTACAAAAGTGGCTTCCCTTGACAGTAACATGGAAAAAAGAGAACTAGATAATTCAGTGTAGTGTTATTCTAAGTAAGAACCTGTGTGCCTTAGGGAATTTTGGACCCAATATAAACAAAATATGACCAAAACAAACAAACAAAACCAGTAGAAATCTCCCTAGCAGAAATTGGTATCTAGAAAATGGTTTTAAGAAACATCAGTTAACTGTTAAAAGTTTAAGGTAATGGAAAAAAAAAGGAAAGGGAAGGAAGAAATATCAGGCCTGCACAATATAATCCCAACATTTTGAGAGACTTGAGGCCAGGAGTTCATGACCAGCCTGGGCAACATTGTGAGACCCTGTCTCTTAAAAAAAAAAAAAAGAAAAAAAAGAAAAGAAAAAAATTAGCCAGGCATGGGTGGCATGCACCTATAGTCCTAGCTACTCAGGAAGCTGAGGCAGGAGGATCACTTGAGCCTAGGAGTTGGCGGTGTGGGTAACAGAGTGAGATCCTATCTCAAAAAAAGAGAAACATCACCCTTTGGCTGTTTATCTTCTGCTTTTGGTACATCCATGCTTGATGTCTCTGTTATTTTATTTTATTTTTTGAAATGGAGTCTTGCATTGTCATCCAAGCTGGAGTGCAGTGGCGTGATCTCGGCTCACTGCAACTGCCACTTCCCAGGTTCAAGTGATTCTTGTGCCTCAGCCTCCCTAGTAGCTGGGATTATAGGCGCCTGCCACCATACTCAGCTAATTTTTGTATTTTTAGTAGAGACATGGTTGCACCCTGTTGGCCCAGGCTGGTCTTTAACTCTGGACCTCAGGTGATCCACCCTCCTCAGGCTCCCAAAGTGTTGGTATTACAGGCGTGAGCCACCCCGCCTGGCCTCTTTGTTATTTCTGTTTTTGTATTTGTTTTTATTTCTTAAAATTTCTCTGAATTACAGAAATTCTTGAAAGAATCTATCTCTTATTTTGGATTTATTCTGTCTTTGTATTCTAGTTCTTAATAGCCCTCTGTTCTTAAGGATGGCAAAACAGATTGGTTTTAAGAATGAATGGTTTGTTGACTGTCTTAAAAAAAAAAAACGCAGGACTCTGTGGCTCATGCTTGTAATTCAAGTACTTTGGGAGGCCAAAGCTAAAGGATCCTTTGAACCCCAGAGTTATACCAGCCTGGGCAACATAGGGAAACCCTATCTGGGCTCTTAAACCTTCACAGGTCCTATAATTACTTTCTTTGAGCCCATAAATATTAAAGTATTTCACATAAGGAAATGCTGAATTATATAATTAAAGATAGAAAAATAGTATAACATACAGTTCTTCACTGTTAATTAAATTGTCTTACCAAAGGTCCTAAACTTTTTTGTTCTTACCCTGGCACAATAGTGTTCAAGATTAAAGAGTAATTTGTCCTTTATTTTCAGTAAAAAAAGCAAAAAGATAAAAATTCATCATCGAAGCTATGGGGAGATAGAGAAAGTTAATCCTTTTTTTTTTTTTTTTTTTTTTTTTGAGACGGAGTCTGGCTCTGTCGCCCAGGCTGGAGTGCAGTGGCGCGATCTCGGCTCACTGCAAGCTCTGCCTCCCGGGTTCACGCCATTCTCCTGCCTCAGCCTCCCGAGTAGCTGGGACTACAGGCACCCACAACCGCGCCCGGCTAATTTTTTGTATTTTTAGTAGAGACGGGGTTTCACCGTGGTCTCGATCTCCTGACCTTGTGATCCGCCCGCCTCGGCCTCCCAAAGTGCTGGGATTACAGGCGTGAGCCACCGCGCCCGGCCATCCTTTTTTTTTTTTTAAACACTGTAGTTTCTGCTCAGTATTTATTAATTTTCTCTTATAGTTTATTTTGCCTTGAAGATGTTTTAAAGAAAGTAAGCTGTTCAAATATGCCTTGCAATTGCTGTCTTAATCTAGTGTGTCATATTATCTTGTTCCAATTCTGGAACAAGATTATTGAAGGGTCAGTGTTCATAGAATTTGAAGACTGGCTTACTTGAATGATAACATTTTAAAACAAACTTGTAAGAATTTAATACTTTGGATCCTTTAATGTCTAGGAGAATTTTAGGGGAAGGAGGATATAATCTTTACTGATGGGGCCACTGGTTTTTAAATAAACAGTACTATAACATCATTTTTTATTTATCAGTAACAAAGGTTCTGGTATCCAACATTTATTTTCTGTATATAGGCTGCATGAATCCTCTGTACTTAATATGAAAACAGTAATCCACATTTCTATTCACAGATATGAATATATTCATTCTTTCAGGTAGGTTTGGTAAACAAAGCAAAATTTTGCTTTGCGGAAATGCGAAGACGGTAGGGGTCTAGAGATACATATTTCTCCACAGGTTCTATTCTTCTGTCTTCTCAGTTCCACTTCCATTTGTTGTCATTTCCAGATACCCCCATCCCTGACACCCATTGGCCATGGTGCATGTCCTCTGTCCTGAGAACACTGCATCTGATTGCTCTCTTCCTCTAAACTCACATGGTTACTACTCCTGTTCTTTCTTTCTCCACTACAGTTTTGAATAAGTGTACTACTTTATTTCTACATTTATTTGAGAATGCTACGTTTTGCATAGATCTGGTTTTAAAACTAGAATTTTATCACTCCTACCATCCTACCTACCTGCATTTCCTTTAGTTCTTTCAAGAAATAGTTAAAAAGTCACTATTGTTCAGTGTTATTAAACCCAAAACATTACCAAGAATATATATGAAGAAGCATATTAAGAATGTATTATGTTGTTATATGTAATTTAATGTAAATATAAATGCTCCCTACCTCCTCAATGGTTCATTCGGTAAATTGACTAATTTTTATTTACTCGTAACTTAATGTATTTGTTGTATAGAACTATTTAGCAAAATTATTTGCGCTACTCTGTGAAGGAGAGGTAGAGATCAGAATTTAGCCAGGTGTGTCAACAAAGAGTCAAAGTTTTAACGACTTATTAAAAGTATTTTCCTTATTGTAGGTTGGTTAGAGCACATACATCTAATCTACAACTTCTGTAACACATCTTTCAGTGTATTGATGGATATATTTTATCAGAGTATTGGTACTGTTCTTCATGGGAGTTTTTTCCTTTGCTTAATCTTCCTGTACCGCTTCCCCCCACCCCCTGTCGCCCAGGCTGGAGTGCAGTAGCATAAATACAGCTCACTGCAGCCTCATCCTCCTGGGCTCAATCAGTTCTCTTGCCTCAGCTTCTGAGTAGCTGGCACCCCAGGTACATGCCACCACACCTGGCTAGTTTTAAAATTTTTTGCAGAGATAGCGTCTTGCCTTGTTACCCAGGCTGATCTTGAACTCCTGAGCTCAAGCAGTCTTTCTACCTCGGCCTCCCAAAGTGCTGGAATTACAGATGTAAGCCACTGTGCCCAGCCTAATCTTCCTGTACTTAAAAAAACAAAAAACAACAACAACAAAAACTTTTTTCTCATTGTTGGGGCTACGAAAGCAAACAGTAATTGAAACCTTGTGAGCCAAACATTTCCCTATCCCACAAATATTCCAGATTTTAAAAGTTGATATTATAGTTGCTAGGTAAGAATGAGGACATTTTGTATTGTATTGTTCTGAGGCAGGGTCTTGCTCTCTTGCCCAAGGTGGAGTACAGTGATGCAATCATGGTTCATTGCAGCCTTAACCTCCCGGGCTCAATCAATCCTCCCATCTCAGTCTCCCTAGTAGCTGGGACTACAGGCTTGAGCCAGCATGCCCAGCTAGTTTTTGTGTTTCTTTGTAGAGAAGGGGTTTCGCCATGTTGCCCAGGCTGGTCACAAACTCCTGGGCTCAAGTGATGCTCCTGCCTTAGCCTCCCAAAATGGTAGGATTACAGCCGTGAGCCACTGCGCCAAGCCTAGAGCAAGGATATTTATATTCCAGATCTTTTTGTTTAATAAAAATGTGTCAGGCAAAAAGCAGTTTGCAAGCTTCCTTTATGTATGGTAAATTCATTAATATGGTGTAAAAATTAGGTATGAAGAAAAATATCCGAATTCAGTGCAAAATACCAAAACCTAAGCATCCCAGGATTCCCCTTTCAATACACAAGGTAGAATGAAGAAGAATTTTCACAACTGTCAAGCAAAAATAAAACACCAATATCCATTTAAAGGAAAACTAAAGTAGAATTTAATATTGAAATGTCCCAACAGTTACGATTATGTTTGAAGCTGAAAGAGAAGCCCAAAAGAATGGTGCCTTATACAATGGGAGTTTGTATTTTTCTCTCAAGATAGTTTATTTCTCTCAAATCAGCAACATCCAAGGTTAGGTAGGCTAGAGCTGATAGAGGCCCTACAGCATCATCAGGGACCCAGCCAGGCTCTGCCATCTGTAGCATTGACTTCCATATCCTGATTAGCGTATGGCCCTGTGTGACTCTAAAACATCACCTTGCACTCAAGACTCTCAGCATGAGGAAAGGGAACTGGGGCTAAAATGGAAATGACTTTTCCATTGAGTCACCTCCCTTCAAGTGGCCTCCTAGATGCCTCATCAACATTCTGCCTACAATCTTGTTAGCCACACGAAGTCCCATGGCCACATAAAACTGCAAGGGAAACCGGGAAATGTCATCCTTTAGCTGGGCACATTGCTGCCCTGAAATAAGGATTTCTTTCTTTCTACTCCTTTTTTTGGTGGTAATTTTTACAAAAGAGAAAAGAAGCGTGCTTGTTGGAGTGACCAGCATTAGGGCAATCTTTTTCCCTAATGCATGCTGTGCACTGGAGCAAGCCTTAATTAGCACCTAGTCCATGCCCTGGGTGAGGGTTACTTAGATTTTGGCTTTAGCTTGCCTTTTAGTGTAGGCTTGTAGCAGGGCCAGTCAGAGATTCTTCACCTTAGGGCCATGACTTCTGAAACTATATGAGCCGAATTTTATGAGAAGTGTGTCTGATCAATTACCTGGGAAAATCAAATTTTCAAAGGAATCTGTGACTCTGAAACCATATGAGCATGATGTATTAATGTTGATTGAGAGTGAGGAGAAGGAAGTCAGTTGTGGGCTCTTTTCTCATCTTTGAAACCCCACAGTCAAGGCATTCCTTCATTCTTTTCCCATGCATTCTTGAGTATGCTGAAGAGGGCAATCCTGGTGAAATCATTCAACCATTCCCAGTGTTGTAAAGTAGTGATAAACTAATGTGGTTAAAGTCTGACTGGAAATGGGCAGATTTCTTCCTTATAGTGTATCCCTATCCAGGTTATGGATATTTCAAAAAATATTAAGTTTTTGAATTAATGTTAAGTCACACTAATACATTTTTCATAGAAAAATTGTAACATTAATAGCATGAAAAAACTTCGTAAATCTCAGTTTCAGTGTTGAGTCTTCCACACACTAACTACATGATACTGAGCCTGTATCCTCAGTCATAAAATAATAGTGTCTGCCCCATGGTGTTTAAATTAAACATGGTGACAGAGAGGAAAGCCCCAGCCTTATGTCTGACAGCGAGGTTACATTTAATGGCAGTTCCCCATCTCTTTCAGCAACTTTCAAACAAAAGAGCCTTTTCCCAAATGATACAGCACTAGGGCCTTGGGTTTACTGCTCCCAAGATAGTTTCGTCTAGATTTGGGAACTATAAATGTAATTACTTCCTGTCCTTGTGTAGAGAGCTCTTTTGGTATTATAGGGTTCTAAATGACTATAATATCGAGACAGTATGCAGGAGTTTTTTGAGGACACAGATTTTTGAAGGGTGCAGGTATAAGGGAAAACTAAGACTATGATTGTTTTCTGGAGGGAATGAATTTAAGATAGAAAAGGGCTTAAAGGGGGATGCAGGCTGGGAAAACTTCATTGTAGAACATAAGAGGAAATGGATAAGTATATAAACTGACAATTGAAAAGAAATACAAATTTTTTTCTCAACCCTCAACTTCATTTGGAGCTACCTCAGGTGCTACACGTGAATTTTTTTTTTTACCCAAATAACGAAACCATCTAATATAGCTGCTGCATAGGTTCAGTGATAATGATTCCTTTTTCTCCTTTTAGCTTTTGATGCTGTATTTTGTCTACATTGTTATCATGTGTCTTGCAATTTGATGTATTCTGTCATACATGGAAAACACTGACATTGATGTGTAGACGCCAGGACCCTGGGGAAAGGCTGATAGATCACTGATTTGATTTTGTTGCCAGATATAGCTAGTAATTAGCTTACCACTTTGAAGAGCAAAAAAAGTTTCTTCTTAGTTCAAATCAAAAGAAAATGTGAATTAGCAAAAACTTTGCTAAAATCTGTGATGGAGTTGGTCTGTGCATATTATGTAGAGATTGACTAAGAAAAATAATGGCAGCAAGAACCGCAGCTGTGGTATGTAGCTACATAAGGTTGACAAATGCTTTGCTCTTTTTGTCCTTACATGAAGGGACTCATGTAAGATCAGCCTGAAAAGAGGTTGTTGGGTGTTAATGCGGATACACTGTCAGGTGAGGATGGTGTTTCACATTCTCTTACAAAGCCTATGACAATCCACCTTATGTCTTCCTTGCAGGACAGAGGTCAGATCAAGGCCACCCCTTCAGGATGACCTTCTTTTCTTTGAGAAGGCCCCAAGCAGACAGATTTCCTTACCAGACTTGTCTCAAGAAGAGCCTCAGGTGAAGACCCCAGCACTGGCAAACGAGGAAGCACTGCAGAAGATTTGCGCTCTCGAAAATGAACTTGCTGCTCTCAGAGCTCAGATTGCCAAAATTGTGACCCAGCAGGAGCAGCAAAATCTCATTGCAGGTCTGTAAGTCCTACATTTGTTAGTTTAACTTGCAAACTAGAAGTTAGGAGAATGCCACTTAACTTCTAAATTAATTAGTAAGTAACAACTATTGGGGTTCTTAGAAAACCAGGTGTGGGCCGGGTGCAGTGGCTCATGCCTGTAATCCCAGCACTTTGGGAGGCTGAGGCAGGCGGATCATGAGGTCAGGAGATCGAGACCATCCTGGCCAACATGGTGAAACCTCATCTCTACTAAAAATACAAAAGTTAGCTGGGCGTGGTGGTGTGTGCCTATAGTCCCAGCTACTTGGGAGACTGAGGAAGGAGAATCTCTTGAACCCGGGAGGTGGAGGTTGCAGTGAGCCAAGATCATGCCACTGCACTCTAGCCTGGCGACAGAGCAAGACTTCATCTTAAAAAACAAAACAAAACAAAACAAAACAAAAAACCCAGGTGTCAGTCCTTCTCTAAACCAGATTAGGTTTAGATGGTGTTCATTTTGAACAATCTTGGTGCTGTCAGAGAAGATTACTAGGAAGTATCTTTTGGAAAACACTGAAATTCATACAGTTGAATTGCTATATAGTGGATGCTTTCCTTTCTAATGGGAAACTTAGTTGTCTAGGATAATGGCACCAACCATATCAGACATAAGGTAATGCCATGGGTTGCCGTCTGCTTAGTGAAAGAAGCCTGGGTTTTTGTGTGGTATGTGTTAGACTGAGTGGTGTTTATTACCTGCATGTCTTGAGGCAAGCACTTGATATCTCACCTCCCTTTACTGCTCTAAAATGGGGATAATAGTACCTATGTTACTGAGTTATTGTGAGAATAAATGTGGAAAGTATATAAAATGCCTTTAACACACAGCAGCTATTTAATAGTTATTCTTCCTCTTCCACAGAGTAGAACCTGAATTCAAGTCTTCTGGTCTAACACCGTTGGGTTTATTAGTGTGACATTCTCACATTGGGGAGGAAACTGTAGCCTTGAAATCCTAGCCCACTAATCTATTGGCAAGTAGAGGTTATTTTCCTATTGTTGTTTCCAAGGCCTGGCAAGCCTCAGTATTAACCAGCTCTGTTGGATAAGGACAATTAATTACCCTGCCTCTGAGCCACTTGGCTTATACTTCTGGAGTTTAACGTAATCCAGCATGGAAACCTCATTTGACCTGGGCATGGCAGAGGTGGGTGGGGATGAAGGCACTCTGGGCGCTGATGCTGGACTGTGCTTATCCATGTAACTTGCTAAAATCCTCCAGTCCTGCCTTTTTCTTGTCTTCAATTGATTTTTCCTTTTTCTTTACCTCCCTCTTCTGGCCAACTGGGAAAGTGCTACCATAAAATTTTGAAGTTCTATTTATGAGCTGAGACTTTTGAGTAAAAATCTTTTACATCAACACCTCCCCAATCAAACTAGTTCACCCAATAAACAACTTTCTAACCTCCAGTTATGCAGAAAGAGGATTTTTAGGTCCTTACTTCATTTCCATAACTCTTATCTTAGTTACTTCTTGTTTTAGAGACAGGGTTTCACTGTGTTGCTCAGGCTGGTCTTGAACTCCTGAGCTCAAGCGACCTGCCTGCCTTGGCCTCCTAAAGTGCTGGGATTACAGGTGTGAGCCACTGAGCCCAGCCCAGTACAGGCTTTTAATGCTTAATAAGTCTTATATGAAAATATACTTAAAATGAGTCACAAATTTGTCAGAGTTTCCTCAAATCATTGAAATAGTACTAAATTGTCAAACTGTATGTATTGAAGATAGAGTCGTTTTTGCAGTACTTTGTTTTATATTTCTCTTAAAAGTGATTACAAACCATGCTACAGTCAAACTTGAACATTTGATATCACAAAAAACACCTCTGTTAAGTTAAATAGAAATTTTCCATCTGGATAGTTTTGGACTGAATGATACAGTGGCTGAGATTCAGGCATTTCTCATGAAGTCACTGAAACTGTCCTTCTTCTTACATAACAGGCTTTTTTTTAAGGATATTGTTTTTAGGGGTACAAAAATCTTTAACATCATTTTGTTTTTAAAAACTGATATTTTCTTTGCTTAATACCAGCGGGATTAAGTTTGTTTTCCTTTGTTTCTGTAGGTGACTTAGATTCTACCACATCTGGTACCACACTACCACCCCCTCCGCCTCCTCCACCACCCCCGCCTCCCCCTCCACTGGGGCTCCACCAAAGTGTATCTGCCATTGATCTGATTAAAGAGCGAAGAGAGAAAAGAGCCAATGCTGGAAAGACTTTGGTTAAGAACAATCCAAAGAAACCTGAAATGCCAAATATGCTAGAGATCCTTAAAGATATGAACAGTGTAAAACTTCGGTCAGTGAAGAGGTGAGGATACATTTACCTTCTTTCTTCCCCATTTGTTTGTCTTACAAAATCAAAGTACCAGGCTTCTTGAGAAATTTTGATTATAACATGACTGCCATGAATAGTTTTTAGTTTAAAAAAAATCGAGCCCCAGTGGCCTCTATACACAGTAGCTAAGAGATTAGCAAAATAATCTAACAGTTCCCAGGTGATGTTTTTAGTTTTCCCATTTTATTTAAATATCAGCCTTTTCATATAAATTCTTCACTGCGATTGCTCAGTGAGCATTTACTAATTCAATAAAGGCATACTGTGTACCACTAGCATAGTCACTAGACATGCATGGAAGAGGGAACTCTATTGCACTGAAGGAGAGTAGAGTCCGTATTCTGCAGATACATTACGTGGCCCTTTATTGGACTCCTGTGTGCTTTTGTTGAGCACTAGCTCTAGGCTTCCATCTCACTGCTAGTAGTATTTATCAGGTCTCTATGCAGTAGCTGTGATGCTGGAGAGGTGCTGTCAGGCAAAAGGTTGACAGAGTACTTCCCTGAGGGTGGCCAGTGTATTGACCTGTCCCCTTGGTTTGTGTTCACTTCTCTAAGGTCAGAGCAAGATGTGAAGCCCAAGCCAGTGGATGCTACTGACCCTGCTGCCCTCATAGCAGAGGCTCTGAAAAGGAAATTTGCTTATCGGTATCGAAGTGATAGCCAAGATGAAGCTGAAAAAGGAGTTCCAAAGTCTGAATCAGAGGCCACTTCAGAGAGAGTGTTGGTGAGTTATTTGCCCAGATTTCTTTCCTGTTACGTAGAAATCCATCTCCTTGCCAAGCACTTGCATTTTGCAAGTGATTCACCTGTGTCATCTGTAAGTTCCAAAGGGAGGTGATGCAGGATTTGGTCCCTGCCTTACAAGTACATCATGGCTGGTTGGGAAAAGGATGACATCTTTGCTTAGCATTTACACTTTTACTTTTCTAACTATGAAAATAATAGTTGTTCATTTGGAAATTTGAAACTTGTAGAAGAGCAGAAAGAAGAAAGCAAAAGTTAACCCCTGAGCTCACTACTAAGTAATCTCCAGTGTTACATTTTCTATGCAGGGTTGTATTTTTAAGCATAGTGAAGTGAAATTCAGTATAGTAACAATGTGTATTTTGTGACATAGAAATTCAAAGTAAAGTGAGATCATTTTCTCTCAGGGCACCCTCTGAAAGTCTTCTGAAGAGGGTGAGATTTGATGTGGGCCTTGGAGGATGTGTACCATGTCAGAGGTGGAGACTGAGTACATTTCATGGAAGCTCTCACATAATAATGGATACTTTCCCTTTATTAACATTACTGTCATGGGGTGTGTGTGTGCTTATCTATTCCAGAGAGGCAGGCATCTCAGAAATTCTAGCACCTTTGAAACTTCTTAAGACATTGGAAAGGAAACTTTGTACTTTCTCTCTTTACTCAGAAAAGTAAAATTTAACAAAAGCAGGGTATTGCCAAGATGATTGTAGTTTTCATTTATAGGAAGCAGTTTGGCTACTTCTTTACCTTTCATTCTGTTGATATGTTCAGTGTTCATAACAACCTGTCAATTTGTAAAGGTTTTAATATTCCCAGTAGTTGCTTGGTTTTTCATGCAGAAGATACCTAGCCCTCTAATCCATGACTGGGGCAGGGGCGGGGTGGGGGGTTGGGGGGCCATATTGTTACTGTTACCTGAACCAATATCTTTATTTATACTTTTTGTTTGTTTCTAGTTTGGGCCACACATGTTGAAGCCAACAGGAAAAATGAAGGCTTTAATTGAAAATGTATCAGACTCCTAATAGACAATGAGCTGCGAAAGACTCCTGGTTCCCCTGTTGATTTGTGAGGGCTAAGTTTGCTAGTAGAAATCGACACTATGTAGTAAATACCTGACTTTAGTATTCAGTGGTCTCCTTTTCAGGCTAATTGAGGATTAAGCAGTAATGAAAGCACTAAGTTTGGTTTTCATTTTGTGAGATGGTCAGCGTTGGTGCTCTCCACAACTTACATGTGTTCTGACATGTTTCTAATATGTGGCCAGGGCGTTCAGATTTCCAGTTTTGAAAACAATTGTATAGATTTCACAACACAAAAAGGACATTTGTGGATGTTACTGCACATTTTAAATTCTTAACACTAATTTATCTGTGTAAATGTTTCATATGCATATTTTTGGACATAAACAGTTTATGTAAAATTAGTAATGAATGATGGCAACGAGGGCACTGTTATCTTCGTTTGTTTTCAATGATCATTTAGCATTCAATGATGGAACAGCTGGTATAACATAAGTTGTTGGCATGAAATATTTGAGATTGGAAACTTCTTGCCTTGAACAGAACTTATATCTTAGATTCTCTCTCACATTTTCTTGGAGCTGGGGTTTGAATAGGAACCAGATGATGTTCACTGCTGAAATTCCATAATGCTTCCCACTGAAGGGACGTTGAGAAACAGGAAAGCTGCTTTCACGCCATTGCCATCCAGTACTGACAGGGAAGAAAGATGTAGTTTTCCAGTAGTGATGAATCAAATTATTGAATTAAATTTCTTCTTAAGTAAAAACTCAGAATGTACCATCTTGTTTCCTTTCAGTTGATTAAATGGCATCATAAAGATGACTTTGCTAAGTTAATACTTCTGGAAATGTCAGAGTAGAGTTAAAAAAATTTTTAATATAAGCCAAAATATTAACTTTAATGAAACATAGAATTGGCAAATGAATTTCCTATAAATTGTCATTGGTCAGAATGCTGTTTTGTTTAGTTATATTACACAATATAAACCATAGGTGTTATTAGAAGTGAAGAACTGCCTTTTTCATCGGGGGCTTTTAAGGACTTGCTGTAAATGATTATTTTAAAAATGCTTTATAAATCTTCATGATTTTTCTATTTCTGATACACTCAGCTATAGTTAATGCCAGAGTATCCTACCCGGAGTAAATATTTGGAATATTTAAATCTAGTAAAAGTAGAAAGTTATACTTCCTGGGATTATTAGGAGATGGGAGTAGACATTCACTTTTAACTTCTCGAAAATACATGCATTCTCCTAAATATTAAAAATGACTTGGGGTAATGACATGGCTTGGTTATTCTGTTTAAATTTGTACTATGACTTATGTTATACATGTTCATGTTCACCTCTCATCCATCCATTTTATGGGGTTTAAAATTCTCTTTAACAAAATTCAGAAAATTTACCTGAAACTTATTTTGACCTGCTAAGAAACATATTTTTATATAAGTATTGAATTTTGGACAGTGCCCCCATATAAGGAAGTTACTGTTTCAAATAAAGCAAACTGTTTTATTTTCCTTGGACCATAGTGCCTCCATTTTTGTTTTCTTTTTTCACAGTAGGTAAGATTCTTTTGCACAAGTAGCTTCTTTAGAATAATTTTCTTTCTGCATTTTTCAAGTGGAATTATATTCCTTAAAATAAGCTCTTAAAATCACCTTTCACTTTTTCTCATATAAAGGGATCACAGCATTAAAACAGGACAGTCATGAAGTATCTGAGTTGTCTCAGGGTTCTCAAACCCATAATCTCCTTCTGAGATTGGTGAAATTTGTTTTCCCAGCTTCTCCCACACCCACCTCATTCAGTTTCTGGTTCTTTCACCCAACACAACACCTGAAGTAAAAGACCTTAAGAATAGTTATACCTCAGCTAGGTATTAGGTATTAGAAAGAAAGGTAACTAACTTTCCTGTGTTTTGTCTGAGTTCTGACTGAGGGACTCTCCATATATATATATACACACACACACACAGAGAGAGAATATATGAGACAGAATGAGAAGATCTGAGTCAGAGAACACTGGACTTGGAGCTTTACATGATCCCCTGTTAAGTAAGTTATCTTTACTTTTGCATTATTTTACACAGGGTCTCTGTAGTTTCCAATAGAATGATTTCTCTGGTAGTCCCTGGCACCTGTAAAAGGCATCATCCTATGCACTTGCTTGTGCAGGCTTGGTGTAGGAGGGGTAGGACTTGCAGTCTCTAGTTCTGGTTGTTTCCCCAGTCGCAGGCCCTTCTGCATAAAACTTGTGTCTTCTTTCTCTATTAGGAATGCCTATGTGTCTGTGTCTCTGGTGAAGAGGAAAACACGTAGGAATAATAACTAGCAGAAACAAATACTTAGGAAAAACCATAGTTCTGATAACTTCTCCAGAAATAGAAGTTCTCTCCGTGGGAATCTGGCAGACAGTAAACTTTCAGCCCAACAAAGTCAGCGTTGGGATTGTCAGACAGAATAGGACACTTGGTTTCAGTTGTAGTAGGGTCCTGTTTCTGTGTCCTCTTTCCCTTTCTCATCCTAGAGATTTAGCATTCTTCTCTGCTACCCTATTGATCCTATTTGTTAGTATTCTTCTTAGACTTGCCCTATAAACCTTATAAACAATCTAGCTCTTCCTTGGTCTTGATCCTTAAAGCGATCCTTTAAGGATGGGATAATAAAAGTAGCATAACCAAGTAAGGATCTAGAACTTTTGCACACTTCCCCCCAAGACTATTATCCTTAGTCCAGTTCATGTGGTCTAGAAACCTTAATGTTCCTAAAGCTGGAACTTCTCCGATACCATCCTCCAGCCCCTTGTTAAGGTCACAGAGGGCTCGGCTCCTTTGTTAAGGGCAGAGTAGAACACAAGTATCTTTTAGACATTTTCAGGAGGGTAAACGTTAAGGCAGCTCAAACAGTGCCTCCTGTTCATACCAAATGGTTATCTCAGGGCAGTCCTTCATAACCCAACTGGATAAGCCTTAATTTGGGGAGAAAGGCCAGACTCTTCATAACAAGGTTTTAACCAAAGGTATGAAAACATTCTGTTAATGTTGCCTAATGACCACCCCTCTTCGTTAGCCAGATACGCTTTTTATCGAAAGGTGAAAGAAGGTGTATTCCCCAGGTACTGTGTTGTGGAAACTAGGTATCATTTTAAGGGTGAAAAAGGATACAACTAGAGCATAGTTGGAAATCATTCTGAAATACTAGCGTGAGTACAAGGGGAGAGAAGTGCGTAAGGTACTTATCGCGGGGGCTGGGCTGTCCAGATCCCCCCAACCCCTGCCTTCCCTTCTGCAAGGGGCACGCCTGGTAATGCAGCGACTGCTGTGTAACCCAGGACACAGCCTTGATGAGCTGTTCCAATCAGGTTCTCCCTCATGAATTTGAGTAGGAAGCCTCTACAGTGAATCAGTGCCAGGAGCTCAAATAAAGATATCATGAGGTACAATTGTATCCATGCATTTATACAAGTAGAAATTATCAAGAAATGAACTAAGAATAGCCATAGTGACTTTGATTTAGCACTTACCTTATGTCAATAGTTAATTTTACTTTAAGGAACAGACAGTTTATAGGTTAGGGAGCCACTCAGATTAGGTAACCTGCCTAAGGACCGAAACCTAGGTCTGACAAGCTGTAAAGACAGTGCTCACCAGAACTGACCATTCCGGCACCTGGATCTCAGATTTCCAGCCTCAAGAACTGTGAGAAATAACTGTTGTTTATAAGTCACCCAGTTTCTGGTTCTTTGTTCTAACAGCCTGAGTGGACTAAGGCAAGCACTATCCTTTCTAATATTTCCTTCAAAAGGTTCAGCTTTAGATCTGTAACTTTTACTAATTTCAACTAAGTTAAGGGAACTTGGGAAATCATTACAGTCTCCTGTTTCTTTACAGGACATGGCTCAACAATAAAGAAATACTTCAAATCTGTGTTCAGAAATGTCACGTAAATAAATGTACAGCTTAAAGATAGGTGTTGTAATACAAGATGGAATGTCTTGGCAAAGACTTATTGATGGGACCAGTGGAAAGCTTCAGTAAACCAATTACATTGCTGTGCTTCAATTTTAAATTATAGCCAACAAGAAATCTAATATTAACAGGAGTGGCCGGGTGTGGTGGCTCACGCCTGTAATCCCAGCACTTTGGGAGGCTGAGGCAGGTGGATTACCTGAGGTCAGGAGTTCAAGACCAGCCTGGCCAACATGGTGAAACCCTGTCTCTACTAGAAATACAAAAATTAGCCGGGCATGGTGGGGCACACCTGTAATCCCAGCTACTCAGGAGGCTGAGACAGGAGAATTGCTTGAACCCGGAAGGTGGAGGTTGCAGTGAGCCAAGATCACGCCACTCCACTCTAGCCTGGGCAACAGAGTAAGACTCCATCTCAAACACACACACACACACACACACACACACACCAAAAACAAAAAAAAACCTGTTTTTCTCTTCCCCACCATTCTATTAGACTTTAAGCTGGGTTTCAGGACAACTTAGAATGTGTAGGTATAAGACTAAAATATGTAATTGATGAAAGTATTTTACCTAAAGTAGCATATTGAACATTTAAAACTATTTTAGAATCAAATTTGAAGGCTAAGTAACTTTATCGGTCATAGATGTTAACTATTTTTGAAACGGAGTCTTAATCTGTTGCCCAGGCTGGAGTGCAGTGGTGCAATCTCAGCTCATTGTAACCTCTGCCTCTTGGGTTCAAGAGATTCTCCTGCTTCTGCCTCTCCAGTAGCTGGGATTACAGGCACACACCACCATGCCCGGCTAGTTTTTGTACTTTTTTTTAGTAGAGATGGGGTTTCGCCATGTTGGCCAGGGTGGTCTCGAACTCCTGATGTCGGATCTGTCTGCTTTGGACTCCCAAAGAGCTGGGATTATGGACATGAACCACCACACCCAGCCAACAATTTTATAAATACAAGAATTACTAGATACGGTGTCATTTTTATCATTACCTGAACGAAACCCTACATTCTCCTAAACAACCCAACACTATTTATATTGCACCATACGGAAACCCGTCATATTATATAACATGTTGCACATATTATTCTGTCACCCAGACATGTTGAGAACAGAAAACAAGGTTTGTAGTTTTTAATACCCTTTTTATTACATCTAGTGCTATCTTCTGCACACAACAGAAACTTGGATACTGCTTACCGCATGACTCCAGTATAGACAGAAGGGTTTCAATATAATCTCTTAGTAATAAATTGATAGCTAAAAAGGGAACACATTAATTCCAAATTAATTTGTTCAACAAACGTTTATTAATGGCCCAGTGTACACCAGCCCATGCTGAGCACAGGAGCCAGGAAGATGGAGGAGACCTGCTGGGTGCTGTCCATCAGCTCACTCCCAAGTGGTAGTCATTCCACCCGTAGACCATGGGCTCTTGGGGGCCTTCCAGATGACACAAGTCATTAGCAAGGAACAGCTGCTAAGTCTTGCACAGATCTATATTACTCCGTGTTTCAAATGTATGCCAATGCTACAGTGATTAATACGCACATTCCTTTGAAAGCAATACTGAATTCCTATTAGCTATTGGTCACTGTGTATTTTCTCAGGAGATACTGACTGAGGGGATTTTAAACAACATTTATACATTAAAATATTTATACATGCTCGAAAACATTGGAAATACCTGATGTGAAAGTTTTAAGAAAATAGAAAGTTTAATAAAAACCAAAAAACCATTTTGGAAAAAGATCATTTTCAGAGTCTTCAAGGAATTACTAGCACCTCTAATCTGTACCTCAGGTACAAATATATTTGTTTGCAAAGGACATAAAATAGGATTTTTACTTTTATACAAAGAGTATCATTACAAACCATCACATTTACAGTGAGTACAAATATTGACCAGGAACCAATTTGTTTTTCTTTTTTAAAGTTAGGACTTGTCAAAATTTTCTCTCCAAGGACCTTTTACTCCTAGAGCAGAGACTCCCTCAGTCCCTGAAATGTTGAGCCAGGAGGCCCAAAGGGTGGCCATGTGTGTGAAAATTTTTAGTCTCCCATGTAAAATAAATTTTGCATTCTGTTCTGTAATATTTACTTGCTTTTTTAAAAAGTAATCTTTTAAATATTTAACTGTTTCCTAAAATTTTTCTAGAAAAAAAATCAATATTCCAGTAATATAGGTCCTATTTAAGCAGCAGAGCTATAGGCCTGATGCAAGCCTCTCACACCTGTAATCCCAGCACTTTGGGAGGCCACGGTGGCAGGACTGCTTGAGCCGAAGAGTTCAAGACCAGCCAAGCCAACAAAGTGAGACCTTGTCTCTGCAAGTTTTTTTTTTTTTTCCAGACGGAGTCTTGCTCTGTTGCCCAGGCTGGAGTGCAGTAGCACAATCTCTGCTCCCTGCAACCCCCGCCACCTGGGTTCAAGCGATTCTCCTGCCTCAGCCTCCCGAGTTGCTGGGATTACAGGCATACACCACCACGCCCAGCTAATTTTTGTATTTTTAGTAGAGACAGGGTTTCACCATGTTGGCCAGGCTGGTCTTGAACTCCCGGCCTCAGGTGATCCACCTGCCTCAGCCTCCCAAAGTGCTGGGATTACAGGTGTGAGCCACCATGCCTGGCCACAAAAATGTTTTTAAAAAATTAGCTGGGCGGTGTGGTGGCACTCAGGAGGCTGAGTGGGAGGATCACTTAAGCCCAGGAGGTGGAGGCTGCAGTGATCATGCCACTGCACTCCAGCCTAGTTAACAATGAGACCCTGTCTCAAAAAAAAAAAAAAAAAAAAAGTAGGGCTATAGAAGGTGATCCCCAAATATACATAACAAAACAACTTTTCAATGGGTTTATTATATGCATAGCCAGGAAATGGGAGCCACACCCGCAGTTCCCCTGAGAATGTGGAAATAGGATGATCTTTTGAGTTTCAAACTATAAGACAAACAATGGATCGGAGCAGAAGCAATGATGTATACAGGCAGAATGGAGCCCAGGTGAGCTCAACTGAAACAAGGCTTGAGGTAATGACTTTATCTAATGGACGTGCCAATCAGAAGCTGATGTGGAGAAGCAACTACTGGCAGAGAATCTCTAGCACCTTCCAGGGGAAGCGGGTACCCTGGTCCACAAACATGAATATCACAGAAGATACATCCCCAAAGGGACATGGGTGCACGAGGCAACTTGCTTCCCTTGCTTAGAATCCATGCTCACCAGCTGATCATAATTTGGCTTCCCAGGAAGATTTGCCTAAAGGGAGAGAATAATTGATAGTTACATTTCTCATTGTAAATTAAAATACTGATAGTGTTTTAAAAAAATAGTTACTGTGAGCTTGGTTAATGTGGGTTTGCCATGATAGTTCCACTCTCTATGTACTGAAACACTGCGCCTGAGTTTTTAAGGATCTTTGAGTTTATCAGACTTTCTGTACACATTAAATATTGGCCAAGGTATGGCCATCTCGTGAGAGTGACCAGCTGACCATATTCCTCCACTATCCTCAGGCATCTATACCTACACTGTCCAATATGGTAGCCACTAGCCCCATGTGGATATTGGGTGCCTGAGATATGACTAGTCCAAATTGAGATGTGCTGTTAAGTACACAATATACACTGGATTTCAGAGACTTAGTACCCCCCAAAAGAATGTAAAACATCTCATTGTTTTTATATTGACATTTTAAAATGATACAATATTTTGGATATATTGGAATAGATGTTACTAAAATTAATTCCATGTTTTCTAAATGTGGCTACTAGAAAACTGAAAATTATGTGGCTTGCATTCTGTTTCTATTGGACATCAACACTCTTCTGTACAAATAATGTTAATGTGTTTGACTTAGAAGTTTGCACCATATCCCTTCTAATGAATTGGACCTGGGAAGATATAGGAATGGCACAGTGGTACCTTTTTTACATTGGTATCAATCAAGTAGAATGGAGTAGCCTTTTCTTATCACTTTAAAAAGGCCAATGATTGATAGAAATAAATACAACTAGTATTTTAGTACTTGCAAGAGTTGCTGATGTCTTAGGCAGTTCACCACTGTGGGAACAAAAGGCCTGGCTCAAAGCTGACCTCTCCCCTGTGTTAGTCAGGATGCCGAACAGCCCTAACTGGGCTTCGGCCTACTCACTTGCAAGGTGAGACATTAGTAGATAAGCTCGGACTGAGTAAACATCTGAGGGATGAATGCAAGAGCCAAGAAGCTACCTTTGATTTCCTTGTAATTTAGCACTGTGTTCCAAAGGATTGAGTTAAAAGGTAAATGTCAAAGATAAAAATATGAAAAGATAGGTTTTTATTCATCAAAAGTTAACAGCAACAGGCACATATTAAAATGAGTATGGCAAAGCCTTTTACAAATGGCTTTACACTCAAGCTTTCTCCCAAGAAAATGGCTGTTGCAACAAACTGTAAACAATTAATAAACAGTCTTTTACAGTAACAAGGGAAATACAAATGAACTAAAAGAAAGCACCGGTTTCTCTTAAAACTAGATTACAGTTGTGCTTACTATACATAAAACAATTTAAAACAAATTACAAAAGTGGAATGTTTGAAGTTTAAAATTAGTCCTTATAGTTTGTCCTAGAAAACATCTGTTCACATCAAAAGGCCCGTCAAAGGGTAACGTTTCATCAAAGGGAGGGACAAGAAAACAATGCACTTTTTTCAAATCAAAACAAGAAGTTTGGTCACTTAGCTATGTGCATAGTTTAAGGCAACTGGAGCAATCTGTTACAGCTTACCTACCAACCTTCCCCTCCCCCGAGTGTGGCTGCTCATTATGTCACATTCTAAAATAATAAATAAAAGCTTACATTTCAAATCTCTTCCCACATGGAGAAACATAACATGCACAGTCACACATGCACAAACATGCACGCAAACACACATCCATACATTCACACACAACATACCTCTCACTCACTGCAGCGAAAGGGACTTTAGTACCCTTGATCTGAAGGACACACTTCCCCATCCCACTTTTATTTCAGATTGGCAAATACCCTGAGCTGATTATGGTGTTTTAAACATTCCACCTTTTTCTCGCATGTGCAGGTCAAGTGTACAGTAGTGAAAACAACATGCAATGTCTTCACTGCAGAATCATAATACAGCTAGGACATTGGTGTTCTTCCCCTCCCGCCCCAAATTAAAAACTAATTGTTAAAAAAAAATTGCATTGCCAAACAGCACTGGAGTGAAAGCTTGGCGGTACTCTATGATAAATCTCAGTTTCCAGTGCACGAAATAAAACTATAGCAAATGGGAGGCTTTGGTGGCATCCAAAGAAGAAAAAAGGCAAACCAGGGGGAAAGAGCTGCAGTCTAAAGTTTGATCTTTAAATTTGTTTGAGTGGTTCCTTCACAATCATGCTCCAAGGCAATTTAGAACCAATATTTTCAGAGTTGATTTGTAAACATTGTCTTGCCAGAGGCAGCAGAGGCTGGGCACTTCACATTTCCATTTTCTCAGAGAGAACTTAGTGGAAGGTACAAGATACACATTGTTGCATCAGACTGGTTAAATTCCAAGAGATTGTTGCTGAACAATTCAACTTTCACGTTTTGAAGATCAGACACTTTGAAAAAGTCGTGGCACATATCAAAACTTCCTTTGTTACTCCTTTCGGATTCTCTCCTGCTGGGCTTTGCATATTCAAGGTTCCACATGAAAGCCAAATTCATATTGCTGTATGTTCAGGTCTTACAATTAACAAGTGGGTTCAAATGATCCAACAGAGGAAATCTCGGAAATAAATAATGCTGGCTGGCATCACTCACTTGGAAACCTTGGCAGTCAAGAGTAAGTTCTCTCACCTCAATACCCCATTTCACATTTCTAAAAACCTCCAGGAGGCAGTTTGTCCCACTGGTTCTGGGGGTTATGATAACCGATTTTCCTGAGGTAATAACTGTGAGTTCAACTCAAATGCAGCATCAGTGTCCTCACTGCTGGACTGTTCTCTCTGCAGTCCCTTCCAGCTGGCTTTATTCAGCCCCACATGTCCAAGCATTGTCTGGGATAGCCTTGTATTGGAAAACCTGGCCCATTCTGTAAATAAAGGCTCCACTAGGTAAGTCATAAAACCTTGAGAAAATAAATAGAAGAAAAAGTTATTAACATATATGCTGAAACTCTTATCTTTAAAACATCATCTATACAGTGTTAACCTTCCTACGTCCTACTCCAGTATTACCTAGATCTTATTTTTCAAAAGATTCCTGTGCGTGTGTAGGTGACACAGTCTATAAATGTACATATCTGCTTTGAAGAACTGATTTCTTGGCTGGGCGCGGTGACTCACACCTGTAATCCCGGCACTTTGGGAGGCAGAGACAGGCGAATCACGAGGTCAGGAGATCGAGACCATCCTGGCTAACACGGTGAAACCCTGTCTCTACTAAAAATAAAAAAATTAGCCACGCACAGTGGCGGGTGCCTGTAGTCCCAGCTACATGGGAGGCTGAGGCAGGAGAATGTCGTGAATCTGGGAGGCGGAGCTTGCAGTGAGTGGAGATCTCGCCACTGTGCTCCAGCCTGGGCAACACAGCGAGACTCCGTCTCAAAAAAAAAAAAAAAAAAAGAGATTCCTGTGAGTGTGTAGGTGACAGAGTCTATAAATGTACATATTTGCTTTGAAGAACTGATTTCTTAAGTAACTCAATGTGAAAGTGAACTGACAAACATATCCAATCTTTTCCGGTTATCCTTCTCAGTGGCACAACTACATTCTTCTACTTAAGCAAACGTACACTGGCCATATCAACTCTGAGGATACCCGGCCATAACCCAATTTGAGGCAGAGTTGCAGGGCAACAACTGGAGGCTAAGAAGGGGTCTCCTTCAGGACTGAGGGTGACGTGGCCTGAACTGAAGTGGAGCTGGCAGTAGTCTACTGCTTTACCCCTCAGGGATGGAATCTTCATGCCTGGTCATGATTACAATTGGTCATTTTATTTAACTCAGAATTTATAAAGCCAAAACTTATGATAAGAGTCAGTCTAAAAATAACAGGTGGGGTTAGTGAAAAAAAATAATTAAAGTGAACACCAAATGTGTACCAGAGACCTATTTGATAAACAATTCATATAATCTCCCTTAATTCACAGTCAGAAAAGGAAAATGAGTGATTTCAGGATTGTCTGCATCTTTAGGTTATACAGCACTCCGCTGCACATTAGATCTGACTTAATACTAAGTAGTATCTTACACAGGGTCAAAAGAAGCCCTCTAGAAAATAGCTATCAATCAAATCATATTATATATCGGGAACAAATAACATCTTTCTCACATTTTGATCTGTTAAGAATGGGGAAAATATACGTTCAGATTCTATCACTGCTTTAAAATTGTCTTCATATCCAAGATTCATTGCAGCAAAAGACCATGTAGAACACAGACAACATAGGTTCCATTTATCCAACATAAGAATCTCACCAGAATTAAAGCAATTAGCATCCACTACTTTTAATCAGGAAAGTTATATATGGTCTGATGGCTGAATTTTTAAGTGTACATAATTATGGTATCTGAAATATTATGTACAATATGTGCAATAAGGCTTGCTTTCATTGATCCATTCCCTCCACACATATTTACTGAGAACCTACTATGTCCCTGGCACTGTGCCAGGGTGGCTGGGTATATAGCAGTGAATAAGACAGATAAGATCCCTGCCCTCAAGGAGCTTATGTTCTGGTGAGGAGAAAGAGATAGCAAACATAGAAAAGTGTCATTAGAGTCAAAGCACACAGCAGCTTTCTGGCAGCCATCCTCACACTACAGTGTCATGTTGAGCCAGCCACCCAAAGCCCTGTCTTTCCTATGTGCCATAAAGTCATGAGCCACGAGTTGTGTACCCACATGCAGGCCCTTATTATTATAGGTTTCACACCATTCACCTTATTTCATCCCTCCCACTGTTCCAACTGGTTGAGATCCTTGGGGATCTTACCTCCAACAGCCAACAAATTAGCTATCACTTCTGGCTCTATGTTAACCTAAAATTTCTTTTAGGTCTTAAATACTTGATAAAAATGAACAGGCCAGAGCCACGGACACAGCCTCTCTCTCGGAGGGCAGGACTCTCTATTAATTAGTACCTCGAACACAGCTGTTCGACCATTTGTGAATCCATTTAATTGTACTGGCCCCACAAGCCTCTACTTTATCTTCACAGATTTCACAGGACGCCTTGTCAAATGCCTTACTCTTACCCAGTACATGATATTTTCTTGTTCAACAAAATTAGTATTCCTATCAAAGAAGGAAACTGTATTAGTTCAACATGACTTGTACATACTGCCCCGATGCCGGGGAGTAGTAATCACTGCTTGGTGAGTTGCTAAGAGGCTGGGATTGGATTTGATGTCAGAAAGACCTGGATTGAAGGCCAACACCAACACCTGTTAACTGCATGAAGTGGGCAAACTATCTGAAAATAAGGATGCTTAAAGCACCTGTCCCCTAGGGTTGTCGTGTGTAGTCAGCAGATGTTAACGATCACCATCAGATCAGCGACCTTATCCCTGACAAGTCATTCTAGATCTGTACAACACTGACAAGATCAATAGCTTGAGATGAACAGTGAAAGGGATCTAGTTGTTACCTTATAAAAAGTGCAATGTTTTAAATCTCATTTGCAAGTTCTCCCATTAAACAAGGGAGTAGTTTACTCAGATAAAAATACATTTAATATTAAAAGTAACTGAGTTGACTACCCATTCACCTGTCTTCGATTCAGTTCTCTTTTGTCCATTTTATTTATTTATTTATTTTTGAGATGGAGTGATGGAGTTTCATTCTGTTGCCCAGGATGGAATGCAGTGGCACAATATCAGCTCACTGCAACCTCTGCCTCCCAGGTTCAAGTGATTCTCCTACCTCAGCCTCTCGAGTGGCCATCATGCCCAGCTAATTTTTGTATTTTTAGTAGAGGTGGGGCTTTCACTATCTTGACCAGGCTGGTCTCGAACTCCTGACCTCAAGTGATCAGCTCGCCTCGGCCTCCCAAAGTGCTGGGATTACTTTTGTCCATTTCTAATGTATTCTTTTGCATTTGAAGATTATTCTACTTTAGAATCAAGACAAAGCATATCTGGTTCTAAATTGTTTCACTATCCTCCCAAAAGAAAAGCATCTGCTACCCTCAGCATTCCTGGCCAGTCTGAGCTCTCTGGGAGATTCGGCATCCCTCACACTCCTAAAGTCTGGGCCACACTTCTACATGCCCTTCCCTTCTCTACCTGTCACTCTGCAGTCAAATCGGCCACTACACACTTTCTTCCACCAGTATCCATTGCAATCACAATGTAGCACATATTGTGCTACCTTCTGAGTTTCTGGAAACCTCATCTTTCTGAACTTTGGGCACGTATTTCACTGTGTTCAGTCTGATTCTCAAAGGCCCTATTTAACACCAGCTACCCAAATCACGCTCCTCTCTCTATTCCTTGTTGGGCTACTGCCCCTGCAGAATCCCCCTCCTTTATACCCAAAGCCCAACACACTCAATCCTAGTCAACCTTCCTGTGAACTTCTGCAACAAGCTACACATACTTCAGTCACAGGACACTTTCATTATGCTTTCTGTAATATTACAGTTAGTAGTTCACTCAACACATAGTTCTTAAGGGCCTCCTGCTTCCGGTGTGGTGCTAGGCTCCAGGAATACACAACCAAGTGGATCAGGCACTTTGGAATCTGGAAGAAAAGTGACTGACGCCGCCTAAAGCAAGTGGAAAGCAGCTTCTGGAGAAGGTGACATTTGAGCTGGCTCTTCAAGAAAAATAACTCTATGAGGCACATGGAAAGCACTGGTGAGGCACAAAGAGTGAAAGAACAGCGTGGACTTGGGAAACACAGAAGCGTCCCGAGATGCTGCAGGCAAGTGAGAGGGAAGCTGGGGCAAGATGGCTGCAGAGCATTTGAAGCTAGATTATAAGGGGCTGTCTAGGATGTTGAAGAGTTAGATTGAATCAACAGGCAGTGGTAAGAGTCCGGAAAGGCAGTGGCAGAAGCTGGTCTTCATATTATGATCAAGCTCAGTGGGTCACCTATCCATTGTTACTTATCTTACTTTTGTCATTTCTTTGTTTACCTATCCATTTTTAAATGGCAGTCCCAAATGATGCAAAATAAGCTTCCACATGGGCAAATAATGGATTCTTATTTACATAAGAACAGAAACAA
This sequence comes from Macaca thibetana thibetana, assembly GCF_024542745.1. Lineage (NCBI taxonomy): Eukaryota > Metazoa > Chordata > Mammalia > Primates > Cercopithecidae > Macaca > Macaca thibetana. The sequence goes on along the minus strand of NC_065585.1, from coordinate 78,950,254 downwards.
GTTATTGCTGCTGCCTGTTCTGCAAAAATATGCTTTTTACATCCAAAATTAAATGAGAATTAGAAAAGTCGTTAACAAGGGAAAACAAGGGTAAAATTTCTTAAATTATTTTAAAAAATAGAAATGAGCATAATTTTAATATTTTATATTTCAAATATATTTCCCTTCTTGATAAAAACAGTGGCATTTTTCTAACCAGCTATATCTAAATATGTATAGTTACCAATCTGGATGTTGGCAATAGATTCAGTGTGACGATCGCAAAGTGGACTCACACCCAAATGATACTTTTTTTCTATATCTCCTATAAATGAAAAAAAGAGGAGTATTAATATGAAGAATATCTACTGGTTAAATACATAAGTAAAGGCTTCAACATACCTGTGCATTTCTTAGGAAAAACACACTTAATCCTCATGAGAGGACAGCTTCACAATTAGTTCTTTTTAAACTTTTAAGTTATTCACACATAGAAGAGATTGCCAAGCTGGTATTTTTATTTAAATGCAAGAGGTAGAAAACTTTCACCAGATGTCATCCCAAGACTGTAATTTATAACACATTAATATACAACTTGAAAGGAAGGTTCATGAAATAAAGATTCCTGGATCTGGGCTTTAAATTACACATACACAAGTTTTTCATGTTCGTATGGCCCTCCACACATGACAAGGATAAAACAAGTTCAGGGAAGTCTTTCTGTACAGCAAAATGCCAAACCTAATCTATCTATACTCATAAATGCATAAATATATCTGATCATTCCAAAAGAGGACTTCTAATTTTCAAAACAGATGCTCAATTTGTAGAGTATTGATTATATGTATATCTATTGTGAATTGTTACTAAAAATATCAAGACTCTGCTGTTAGACCCGTATAAATTACTGAGTTATTTTATTCTTATGATGTTAAAAAAATGAACTGGATAGATTAATTATCGCTCAATACTGTAACGTGCCTTGATGGAAGAATTCCTCCGTTACTTTTTCACTCCACTGCTTGCTTAATTCCCAGGTCCGACATGGGTTACAAATATCAGCACATTTCAAAGCCATCTAGCAAACAAAACATTAATATTGTTTTAAGATATATACACACTTGACAATAATACCAAAGAACCAAGTGCAACGACTGGATTAACCATAAATATAAATAAATAAGCCAGAAATATAATTCTCCTATTTTTAGATGTAAGAATTTATGAGAATAAAATGCTATTTCTTAATTGGTACCCTAATCTTGTAAAAATTGTCTTCAGCAGAAATCTTGAGTATGAAAAACATAACCGATGATGCCTTCCTAGGTAGCAGATTCACCAGTGATCTCCTTCTGGAAGGAGTGTGTGCTAACTGAAGGAAATTCCTTAGCTTGCCCTCAAGATTTAACCACTCTGAAAAACTACACTAGAATATTTCATTTTTTAGTTTGACAGTCACATAATTTATCCTAGAAATAGAATGTTTCCAAGCCCCATTTTACCTGTAAAACCAAATGTCTATGTCTGGTGTCTTCTAGGCATAAATCACCTCTATCCAAATGGGACCTAAACAAAGACAGATACTCATTCTGGCGACTGATGTCTGTGGCTAGTATCAGAGCACCTATCTGTGTCTCCATTTGTTGCCTGGAATTAGAGAAATACAAACAGAAAATATAAGACTTTCAATTAAATGTTTACTTCTTGATTTTTTTTTCTTAACCATAATAATCAGAAGGCTTTATAGTACCCTAAAATATCCAACTATCATTCAACTTAAAATTTATCACACAAAAAAATGAGTTTTATGGAATGCTTCAAAAAAAGCTATTAAAATAATCAAAACTAAAACCAAGAGAGTTTGTAGGAAAATACCAATATGCAAACATTCCAAAAGGAGAGCCTTTATTTTGCCAGTCAAGGTGGTATTATTTGCTTAAAAAACAAAAATCAATATAACATTGGTATGTTGTTTGGGAAAGTTCCTTGCTGGGATTCTTTGCTGGAAAATTCTCGTGCTGAGGGTAATTACACAACTTTGGTTTCCTTTTTAGTGCCTGAGATCTGAAGGCAGAAGGAAGATTCAAATAGAAAGAACAATGACCCATTCAATAGCTGACTCCTACAGACATTTTGACTAAGATGCCTGTTGCAATTCCCCTGAGCAACTTAATAAAGTTCAGAGTCAACTGTGTTTTCAAGGTTAAACTCAAGAACCAATCAGTTATCTGTAAATGAATATCCACTTTTTCTGGAAGGAAAAAGGTAACATGTTAATACAAACAGCAAATACATACATCATTTATAAAACTGCCTCAGGTCACTTAACAAGATAAATACACTTTAAAAAAAATTCTTGCATTTTGTTTTAATGGGCCATAGCAAACACTATCTCTGTATAATGATCAGTAAAGAGCTGTCAAATAGATACAAAGACTCACAATACTGAATGTTAAATAAAGCAAACTCTAAATGAAGAAAACATTAAATAATGCTATTAGGTAGTATTCCTTATTTCCATTTTTATTAAATCTGAGAACTCAACAGAGTTAATCATCAAATGCAAAACATGATTTTTAAAAAGGGAATAATGAAGCAAACATTTTAATCTGTCTTAATTTTAAGATCATAATTTACATATACAGTGTGTTTAAGCAATTTTCATATTTGTACTACAGCAAAAAATGATTTTATGTACCAGAAGTATTGTCATACTCCAAATGGCATCTGTGAATAAAGATTTAAAAAAATAAAAAATAAAGTCCAACTTTTTTCTCACGGTCATTACATAAAATACTTAGTTTTTTATAAAGTTGTTTTAAATTACGAAAGGGAAACCATAGAACAGCAGGTGGAACTTAAATTTTAATACTCAAACATATTTTTATGCCTCACCACTTTTCTTGACGTGGATGGTTTCGATCCACTTTCATGGTTTCGTGACTTGCATTTTCCCTCAGCATAACATTACTAAAAAGCTTGTGTGTGGACCACGCTACGGCAATGATGTGAGATTTTATAAACCATCACCATCGTGTTATTCACATTAATGCTCTTTATTAGGTTCTAAAATAGCCCACTTATTTTTTTTTCTAAAATATTAGGGTTTTCATTCATTATTGTATCCTATGGCTCCAGAAGTGTGACTCCAGGATTATGCTATTGAAGATATTAAGGCACTGTCTTTACTTTCTTGTCAGTTTTGAAAACTTCTGGGAACAGATTTTAATAAATCTATTTAATATAATAGAATGTTTACATTCCATCCACTTAACCTTTATACCTAGACCTTAAGGTTTTATTCAGCTGAGTATGGAAATATGTAGTATCTATTTATGTAAATAAGCAGTAAACTATGCCTGAGCCATTGTGTATTCGGAGTGATTTTACAGTATTCAAATCCATGGAATAGTCTTTCATAAAAATAACTATCCATTAAAATGTTACCGACTATACAGTAGGATAGGTCTAAATTATTAAAATTGTATATAATTTATTTGACAAACACTGAAAACTGCGGAACACCTGAATATTACAATTTTTAAAACTTTATAAAATTACTCAAAAACAAAAAAACAAAAAAACAAAACTTTATAAAATTACTTTACCAACTTAACTTCTATAACCAGTAACAAATTAAATTTGTCTTAATCCAACCTACCTGCTTTCTAATGGCAGATGTGAGAATAAGCCTGATTCTCTCAATAAGCCCACTGCAGATCTCCAGTGGTGATTTTCCAGTACTGAGGTATTCTACAACAAAGGACGTTTCTGAGTTACTTAATGATACGTCTCTTTCTGGACATATCATTACTAACAATACTGTTAGCAATATTAATCTGGTTAAAATTCTAACATTCACTGAGAATTTATTTTCATTACTTTCATTTCTTCAAAATATGAAACATTTTCTAGAATGCAAAAAATAGTAAGTCTTGATGATAAAATTGCACTAACCTTGTATAAAGTTGCCAAGTAATGGTTAGTTTTAATAAGGAAAGGTTGATTAACACCTGGATGATCCAGATCATGAGTGGCAGCTGCAATTAAGCTCAGCAAGATATCCCAAGGAGTTACAGAATTGGCAAGCTGAAGTGTGACAAAAGAATAATGAATCACAGATATATCTAAAATAAGCTCTATGCCATCACAGTAGTTTTGAATTAGCAGCCAGTGGTAGTGGTGGCAATCTCCTCCCTCTTCACGTCATTCTTCAGGCGGTTGTTCATTAGGTCCACCAAGCACACCTGCCAGGTCCCGGCCTCCTCATCACCACACTGGCAAAGGCATGATACAACAGTGGCCCTGCCCATGTGGAGTTTACAGAACTCATCCTTAGGCCATTTCATTTTTAACAAGCTTAATTAAAATGGCAGCTAAAGCATAAACCATTCTTTTTGAGAAATAATGGCTTTAAAATGACAAACACAGTTTGGCACATTTTTATTACTGTAGCCATTACTGAAAAAAAAGACCTAATATTTTAAGGGTGTTTATCAACAAACTGGTTATTGGATTTCAATAATGTAATCTAAAATATAAGGTTATTCCTGTAGTCCTGATGTTTAAGGAGGCTAATGAGTAATCATGTTAAGTGGAAGTCTGTGTCAAGTCTGTGATAAAATCCTCCCTCAATGGATGGATACATTCATAACAATGACACAATGTATTCATGTCAGGGAAAGCAATCTTGTACATCAGAAATTGTAACTTTATTCTCAATAATCATTACCAAACTTACTTGATATAATAATCACAATAAATAAAACTTTGTGATTAGCTGACAAATGTTCAGTGATAAAAAAGATCACCTTGACTATATCACCTATTTTTCAGGAATCACCTCTCATTTTCTGGCAAACTTGGCCAGATTTGTGTTCCCACAGCACCGCATGGCCTGCCACAATACCACTCATCAGAGCATGGTATTATTTAGGTTTACGTTAGGACAGTGCTGACTAAACTGTAGTGATCCTGTGCTCTAACAGTGAAAACTTTGGAGCATACACCACTAATATTAAGTATATTTACTTACAGATTATTATAATGAACTAACATTTATATGTTATTATACAATGAATATAAAAACTGAAAATTTTAAAAATGAGATAAAAAATAAATTTAGATTCAAATTCTATTATTTTCTTTCTCTGCTAGAATGAATCAATCATCTCTTTCTACTCCCTGTGTTAAGTTCATCTCAGTCAGAGAGATCACTGTCTGAGGGCTTGAATCTCCTGGAAAACTGGAACCTACCTGGAAGCAGAGATGCATATTATTTATTTTTGTATCGCATATAATTAGTACATGGAGAAGGTCAATGAATAGGAGAAGATGAAGAAAATTATTTCCTCTTTAGGATATACAAAAGCATTCAAAAAATAAAGCATTCTAAAGTACTGCTTTAATAATGAAGATGAACAGAATGCATAGGATCTAAAGCAATCTCCCTTCCTTGACATACACATGAACGGCACGGCTGTCTATGTCTTATGAACATGTGATTTATCAGGCAGTGTGCAAAGGGGTGACATTCTTATTGGCAGAAGAATAGACATCCTGGGAGAATACAATAATCCTAAATTACACTGATTCGAAAAATTAACGTATGACTGCACACAACATCAAAACAATCTCAGGTATACTGAAGAGTTAACCATTAAAAATAGGAACATGAAAAAAAGTAAATGAATTCTCAAAAATTCTGTGAAGAGAAAGTAACTTTAAAAACAAATCACACATATTCAAAAAATATTTGATATAAAAATGTAACATTTCTGCTTGTAGAAAAAAAAACAAAAACCTTCCATCGGAAAGACAATTTTCAGTATTATAACAAAGACAAGGACTTCAGTAACTTAACTTTTTAAGGTGGATTAAAAGACAGATGTTATTTCCATTCTGTGATTGTATCTGGTAAGAGCTGACAACAAAGAAATGTCCAGAAAAGAAGCTACAAATTATTTAACATATGTGAAGGTCAGATTTTACTTGTATCTGCAAAGCCATCATTAGGGTTCTTTTTCAATAAAATAGAAAAGTATTAAGTGGTGAGTTTTGCTGTGAAAAACTTACTGTTTTCATTGCCTGCCAGCCCTTATGATTTCCCATTGTAATGGTTATCACAGTAAGTTTTGTTGGTGGTAGCTTTTTTTTTTTTTTTTTTTTTGGCTAAATTGGCAAATCAAAAATGTAGTAGAAATAGCAGAAAGAAGGTACCTGAGATACTGGTGGCTTGCTGAGGGTAAAAAGGAGGTGGCGCTATCATGGAGGAGAGCAGTTTAGTGAGATAAAATGTTCTGAATCAATATTGTATTTTTATTTTTCCTAATGATGCTACCTCTGAAAACAGATTCTATTTTTTTGAGACAGAGTCTTGCTGTCGCCCAGGCTGGAGTGCAGTGGTGCAATCTCGGCTCACTGCAGCCTCTGCCTTCCCTGGTTCAATCAATTCTCTTACTCAGGCTCCTAAGCAGCTGGGATTACAGGCACCTACCACCATGCCTAGCTAATTTTTTCTTTTTTTCTTTTTTTGTACTTTTGGTAGAGATGGGGTTTCACCTTGTTGGCCAGGCTGGTCTCGAATTCCTAACCTCAGGTGATCCGCCATGCCCTGCCTAGTGAAGACAGATTCTTGACACATTATGTCCATCCTGAGAAATTACTGAAAGAAATGAACTTCCCACACACAGAAGGCAAAAGGACAAGGCGGTCCTTGCAGGGCTCCTCAATCCCCAGACCATGGACCGGTACTGATTCATGGCTTGTTAGGAACCTGATAGGAACCAGTGCAGAGCAGGAGGTGAGCTGCCAGCCAGTGAGCATTATTGCCTGAGCTCTGCCTTGGAAGCAGTAGATTCTCAAAGGAGCACAGACCCTATTGTCAACTGTGCACATGAGGGATCTAGGTTGCGCACTTCTTTTTTTTTTTTTTTGAGACGGAGTTTTGCCCTTGTTGCCCAGGCTGGAGAGTAATAGCACAAGCTTGGCTCACTGCAACCTCTGCCTCCCGAGTTCAAGCGATTCTCCTGCCTCAGCCTCCCAAGTAGCTGGGATTACAGGCATGCGCCACCACGCCTAGCTATTTTTGTATTTTTAGTACAGACAAGGTTTCTCCATGTTGGTCAGGCTGGTCTCGAACTCCCGACCTCAGATCGTGATCCACCTGCCTCAGCCTCCCAAAGTGCTGGGATTACAGGTGTGAGCCACTGTGCCTAGCCAGCACACTTCTTATAAGAATCTAATGCCTGATGATCTGAAGTGGAACAGTTTCATCCCGAAACCATCCCCCTCCCCATCCAAGGAAAACATGTCTTCCACGAAACTGGTCCCTAGTGCCAAAAAGGTTGGGAGCCAATGCTCTAGAGGTCTAAAAACAGAGAACTAGGCTGGGCATAGTGGCTCATGCCTGTAATCCCAGCACTTTGCAGGACCGAGGCAGGCAGATCACTTGAGGTCAGGAGTTCGAGACCAGCCAGGCCAACATGGTGAAACCCCATCTCTACTAAAAACACAAAAATTAGTTGGCCATGGTGGCACACGCCTATCAGCTACTTGGGAGGCTGAGACAAGAGAATCAATCGCTCGAACCCAGGAGGCGGAGGTTGCAGTGAGCTGAGATCGTGCCGCTGCACTCTAGCCTGGGCGACAGAGCAAGACTCCATCTGAAAAACAAAACAGAACAAAACAAAAACATAAAAACAGAGAACAGTTAGAGTAAACCCAGCCAATGATAAAGCCCATATACAATATCATTCATTAACAGCTCATATTCACCAAGCACCTACCATGTGCTGGTGCTGTTTTAGGGGACAGGTAAATATTAGGGGACAGACAGACAAAAATTCCTGTCCTAGAGGCCTGACATTCTTGTGGTTTCCACGTAAGGTTCCCATGTTTTACAAGTAAGATTCTGGGGGCCAAAATTCCTATCTTATTCATATTTTTGTCACTAGCAATTAGCATCTACTCAGAGCATGAATAAGTGTACATTCATAAGAAAGGCAATCCAACCATTACCAGTCTCGCTGATATCAAAGGGAAAGATGCAGGGGCCAGGGAGGGATGTGGGGGGCCAGGTTCTTTTGTCAACTGCCAGGGACAAGTAGAGCAAAGTTTAAAGGTTCAGTGCTACAGTGGGTTTATGTCTGGGATGTGTAAGCGTAATTCTTATCTAGACTTAGTTTAAGTATAGTTATTAAGTAAAGTAACTAAACTCATTACAGAAACATGAAACTAAACATTAAAATAGGAAACAAAGGGAAAATCACAATGTCCTCGGCTGACAACTATGAATGTTACCAGTGTCAATCAATCAAGGAGACTTTGGACTCAACTTGAATAAAATGCTTTATAATCCACATAACTTCAGCCTTGAGGACATAAAAAATAAATACTCAAGTTAGTGACAATGCATATAGAGAGAGATGAGTTTGTCTCCAAAATTTCCAGTAATTTCTTTGGCTTGAAATATTTCTTTTTTTCATATAGACAAAGAGTCCAAGAATTAGCTCTTCCATATAAATTATAAGGTATAAAAATTGAAAACAAATTTCTCACAAAATATATATACTTAAGTCTTTCTATTTACTATTCCCTCTGTACCTGGACTTTTTTATGGATGACTCCTTAGTTATGTACTGTCCACTTAAGTGATTTCTGATCACCCTATCTAAAGTTGTAAAACTCTTGCCATCCACCTGGTCATTCTCTAGCGTATTATTATTATTATTATTTTAGACTGAGTTTCGCTGTGTCACCCAGACTGGCATGCAGTGGCGTGATCTTGGCTCACTGGAACCTCTGCCTCCCAGGTTCAAGCAATGCTCATGCCTCAGCCTCCCAGGTAGCTGGGATTACAGGTACCCGCCACCACACCCAGCTAATTTTTGTATTTTTAGTAGAGACGGGGTTTCACCATGTTGGCCAGGCTGGTCACAAACTCCTGACCTCAGGTGATCCACCAGCCTCGGCCTCCCAAAATGCTGGGATTACAGGGGTAAGCCATCATGCCAGGCCACTAACATATTATTTTGATCAAAATTCTATTTATCTATTTGTTTAATGACTGCCTCCCCCACTGGGATGTACACTTCATGAAGACAGGGATCATTCCTACTCTGCTCACCACCACATTCCTAGCACCAGGATAGAGCCTGGCATGTGGCAGATGTTCAAAGAGTGTAAAACATGTGATGCTATGCGAAGGCTCAGGAGTAAGAGATACAATCTTCAGGCATCTATCTAATCCATCCTATCTATCTATCTAAAGATAGGGCGTCACCCAGGCTGCAGTGCAGTTGCACTATCACTACTCTCTGCTGGACCTCTCAGGCTCAAGTGATCCTCCTGAGTCAGCCTCCTAAGTAGCTGGGACCACAGGTACACACCACCATGCCCATCTAACTTTTTATTTTTTTTTAGAGATGGGGTCTTGCTGTATTGCCCAGGTTGGTCTCAAACTCCTGGCTTCAAGTAATCCTCTTGCCCTGGCCTCCCAAAATATCGAGATTACAGGCATGAGCCACCGCACCTGGATCTACTTCAAATTTTTTAGAATTCACTTTTAAAACTTTGAGTGACTCTGTTTTTGTTTGTTTGTTTGTTTTCTTTCTTTTTTTGAATAAAAGAGATGAGGTCTTACCAAGCTGGTCTCAAACTCCTGGGCTCAAGCAAGCCATCCGCCTCAGCTTCCCAAAGTGCTAGAATTACAGGCATGAGTCACCGCACCCAGCCCTGGGTGACTCCATTTAAAAATGTTCACTATGATAAGGGACAAGGGAAATGCTTGCATTGTAGGGCTTTGTGATTTTATCTATATCCTTAATTGAAGCCTTGGGTAGTGTTCAATGAGTATGTTAAGGATGAAAAGTGTTTCAGTATTATCAGAACTCCACAGGCAAAAAGTGTTCAAAATCATGGTTTTATTAATTTTTGTTCACATGTGTCCCTGCCCTGCTCACCTGGCATCACCCAGATTTCCTTGCCCCTGGCTTGGGTTGGGTGTGCCCAGAGGGAGATGGGAGTGCAGAAGCCTTCAGTGAGCAGGTTAACCGTCCTGTGTGCTGCAGAGAACTTACTACCATCTTTCCACTTACCAGACTGTATGGTGAATACTCATCAATCTCTCCCACAACATTCTCAAACAGAGGATGCAGTCTTGGCCCAGAGTTTTTTTAAACTTTGATTTAAAAATTGGGGTGGGCAATAGAGTGAGACCCCATCTCTACAAAAATTTGAAAAATTAGCTCCAGCTTGAGCCCAGGATGTCGAGGCTGCAGTACGCCATAACCACGCCACTGCACTCCAGTCTGGGCAACACTGTGAAACCCTGTCTCTTAGAAAAAAAAGCAGTTGGGTGATTGGGAGTATACATTTGTCAAAACTGTACACATAAAATGTATGCACTAAATTACTGCATATAAGTTCTACAACAATAAAGTTGATTTTTTAAAAAGTTATGATACATATACTTAAAAAAAACTGGGGAATTTTCACATATTCTATGATCTCCTAAATAATCAGAAGATTAGCTATGTTCTTAAGTTGGCATCAGCAGGTACAAGCCAGTTTGGTCATCCTGTTTCCTGCCTAACACCTTAGCCAGAACTAAGATCTAGGGAGAGAGCAGTTTTGAAATAGGGATGGGGTAGGCAGACATAATTGCAGAACTGCCAGGGATAGGAAATGTCCAGGGGCAAACATGGCTTTCATTAACATCTACAGACAATGATTCCCAAATCCATACATAAAGTCTGATTTCTCTCCTATACTTTGGACTCTTTTATGTAACTCTCCACTAGACCTCTATATTGGGATGTCAAATACATTTAACACCACGGATCCAAAATGGTGCTCATTGTCTCTACAAGCCTTACCCCCAAAACTTGTTCCTCTCTACATTCCTCCTCTCACAGAAGACTTCCACCTTCTGCTCAACTGCCCAAACCAGTCTTCACTGACTTGTTTCTTTCCCCCAAATGCATTCACACACCACATCCTGTTCATTCTAATTCCCAAGAGAACTTGCAAACTATCCACGTCTCTACTTCATCAAGGCCACTCTGCTCTCTTCCATGAAACACCAAAGTAACTCCTGGCAGGTGTTCAGGCTTTTTGTTGATACGATTTATTTTCACACCACAGCCAGGATAATTTTCTAAAGTCTCCTGCTTCCTCTCTGTAGCTCCCCATTCATTCACTGAGTCAGACCAAGGCTGTCCCTGCCCACAGGGAGCCCATGTGGAGCTCAGTGTAAATGCCAGCAGTCGAGGTTTCAAGTGACCTGGCCCTTGCTTGGGCTTCTCCAGCCTCTCTCTCAACAACCACCCAATTCTCTAGCTATTGCACTTCGAAACACAGCCAGATTCAGAAACTTGATTGAGCTAGATCTCATTCTTGTGAAGGAAGCCTGTGATTTTCAGTCAAGGCAGTAACTTCAGGAGAAGTATGTGAAAGTAAATCAAAAGGAATTTTCTTATGATTTTCACCTGAAATCAATGTCAACCTCTTACCTTAGGTTCCTTTAAGTAACAGTGCATGGCCTGAGTAACATCCGCAGCGTGGACTGCGTTATGGTAAGGATTTTGACTGTGGTAATCTTCTTGAATCATAACTGCATCAAAGAAAGAGATCCCGATTTTACTGTATATGAGCAACATATACAAGTGCAAAAATTGTGATAATTATGAGTTACCCACTCATCCTTTTCATGTAGCTATTGGTTAAAATCGTGCTGATTCGGGCAGATGATAATCACCTCACAACTCACATGTATACCAAAAGAATCAATATCAATTTGACTCCCTATGCTATCATGGAAGAACAGACTAGGCTTCGGGGTGGAGTTGTGCCCCCTGCCATCAACGTACGTGATGGCCCTACCAGCATAACACACAAATCCAGTGGTCTCAAAGGAAAGCGAGCCTACCTATGATGGGGAAACACAATCGCCAAGTGAGTGCGACAGACCGTCAGAATTCTGCACTTGCTTCCGTCCCATCCTTTCAAATAGCCTTTTCAATACCCTTGGTTAAGAGTGTTTTTTTGAGACAGGATCTCACTTCGTTGCCCAGGCTGGAGTGCAGTGACATGATCATGGCTCACTGCAGCCCTGACCTCCTGGGCTCAAGTAATCCTCCCACCTCAGCCTCCCGAGTAGTTGGAACCACAGGTGCATGCCACCATGCCTGGCTCATTTTTTGTATTTTTTTGTAAAGACACGGACTTGCCATGTTGCCCAGGCTGGTTTCAAACCCCTGGGCTCAAGGAGTCCACCTGCCTTGGCCTCCCAAAGTGCTAGCATTGCAGGTGTGAGCCACTGTGCCCCACCTAATAAGCTATTTTTGTAAGTAGTTATTTATTTATTTTTGAGATGGAGTCTTGCTCTGTCACCCAGGCTGGAGTGCAACAGCACGATCTCAGCTAACTGTGCAACGTCCACCTCCCGAGTTCAAGTGATTCTCCCGCCTCAGCCGCCCAAATAGCTGGCATTACAGGCACCTGCCATCATGCTCGGCTAATTTTTGTATTTTTGTCGTGATGGGGTTTCACCATGTTGGCCGGGCTGGTCTTGAACTCCTGACCTCAGGTGATCCACCCGCCTCGGTCTCCCAAACTGCTAGGATTACCGGTGTGAGCCACCATGCCCAGCCGTATGTGTTTTATAATTTATATTTTAGTACAGTAGTCCCCTCATATTCTTGGGGGATATGTTCCAAGACCCCCAATGGATGCCTGAAACCACAGATAGCACCAAATCCTATTTATACTGTGTTTTTCCTATACGAACACACCTACAATAATGCGTAATTTATAAGTTAGTCAGAGTCAGAAATTAACAATAACTAAAATAAAATAGAACAATTATAACAATATGCCAGCATCACAACTCTTGTGCTTTGGGGCCATTATGAAGTAAAATAAGGGTGACGAACACAAGCACTGTGATACCAACACGGCTGATCTGATAACCAGCACGGATCAGGATGCAATGAGATTTCATCACGCTGCTCAGAATGGTGTGCAATTCAAAACTTATGAATTGCTTACTTCTGGAATTTTCCATTTAATATTTTCAGGCTACAGTTGACCACAGGTAACTGAAACCACCAAAAGCAAAACCAGAGATAAAGGGGGACTACTGTACAGTATTTCAGGCATACTACTTACAATTAATACACATTAAAAAGTTTCTCAAGGCCAGGTGCGCTGCCTCACACCTGTAATTCCAGCACTTTGGGAGGCCGAGGCTGGAGGATTGCCTGAGGTCAGGAGTTTGAGACCAGCCTAGGCCATTAGTAAGACCTTGTCCGTACTAAAAAAAAAAATGCAGCATGGTGTGGTGGTGCACATCTATATTCCTAGCTACCCAGGAGGCTGAAGTGGGAGGATCGCATGAGTCGAGAGGTTGAGGCTGCAGTGAACCATGATCGTGCCACTGCACTCAAGCCTAGGTGACAGAGCGAGACTCTCCAAAGGAAAAGCTTCTCAAAAGCCCTATGTAATAATTTTTTTTTTTAAACCAGAGTTCTAAGTAGAAGTCTGAAGTCTGAGTTACTATTTTGAGCTCTTCATTTGGCTGTACATTCTTGGTATTGAGGCTTTTTTTTTTTTTTTGAGATGGAGTCTCGTTCCTTTGCCCAGGCTGGAGTGCAGTGGCACAATCTCAGCTCACTGCAACCTCCACCTCCCGGGTTCAAGGGATTCTCCTGCCTCAGCCTGGATGAGGTGTGAGGCTGCCTGGAGCTTGGGAAGTGGAGGTTGCAGTGAGCCATGATCATGCCATTGCATTCCAGTCTCAGCAATACAGTGAAACCCTGTCTCAAACAAACAAAAAACACCTGAGTTATTATTTTCTCAATTCTCCCAAAGACAGTATAGAGCCGAAGCCATTCCAGATACATTGCACAGAAGATAACTCATTGTAGCCAGTGGATTCCTTATGGCTTTAAGGCTTAATTCTCTCATAAACCTGTTCTAGTGGCTGCCAAATTAGTGGCAGCAGGATGAGGGCAGAAACAGCCAAGTATTCATATGAACAATGTGCAAAGCGGGGAAATGCATGTTTATAATTGCCAGTATAGCTACTGGGGCTACTCACACTATTTTAATTATAAACTTGAGAATTTACTACAAAATTATATCTGTACAGTTACACAGGCTTCTGTTTACCTAGATAAAGCAGTTGCAAGTTAGCAAAAATGGTTATATGAATGATTATTATTTTTTTTGAGACAGAGTCTCATTCTGTTGCCCAGGCTGGAGTGCAGTGGCACGATCTCGGCTCACTACAGCCTCTGCCTCCTGGGTTCAAGTAATTCTCCTGCCTCAGCCTCCCAAGTAGCTGGGATTACAGGCACACGCCTCCACGCCTGACTAATTTTTGTATTTTTAGTAGAGACAGGGTTCCACCATGCTGGCCAGGATGGTCTCGAACTCCTGGCCTCAAGTGATCCACCTGCCTCAGCATCCCAAAGTGCTGGGATTACAGGCATGAGCCACTGTGCCCAGCATGTATGAAATATTAAATGTTCCTACCAGCAACATCTTAACTTATTTTATAGTTCTACAGTTTTACCATTTTCTTACAGTAATACATTACTTCCTGAATAATTTGTAATTTCTCTCTACTTAAAATTGAAAGATTTTAAAAAGATAGCAAAGCAATGTGATGGTCTCTCACTATTAAGTATAGGCATACCAGCGAGATACTTAGTGTTAAGTTCCAGACCACTAAAATAAAGTGAATATTGCAATATAGCAAGTCAAAATTTTGGGTTTCCCAGTGCATACAAAAGCTATGTTTACACTATAGTCTATTAAGTGTACAATAGCATTATGTCTTTAAAAAAAAAACTGATGTAAACACCTTACTTTAAAAGATTTTATTGGAACAAAATGCTAATGATCATGTGAGCCTTCATTAAGTTGTAATCTTTTTTGCTGTATATAAGCAAAGTTTATATAACCAAAAATAAATTACAAATTAAACTATGTCTTGATCTGGGCACTATATGAAATACCACAATGAGGGTCAGAAAATGAGACCCCAAAATATGCTGCTTTGGACTTCAAACTCAGAGCAACAAATGCAGAGGAGTACTTTCTCTGAAGTTCCCCTCTCCACCTAAAGCACAGGCAAAGGCTTCACCAGGAATCGTGAATTCCCTCCTCCGGCACAACCAGCCAGGAGAGATTGGTGGATATTACAAGAAGGAAGATTAGAGTTGATATCTTGTGCCTCAGTCTCCCGAGCAGCTGGGATTACAGGCGTGCACCACCATGCCTGGCTAATGTTTTTGTATTTTTAGTAGAGATGAGGTTTTTGCCACGTTGGCCAGGCTGGTCTCCAACTCGTGGCCTCAAGTGATCCACCCGCCTCGGCCTCCCAAAGTGCTGGGATTACAGGTGTGAGCCACCACGCCTGGTCCCAAATAATCTTTAAAGTCTACCGTCAAAGAGATTTTAGGGCTCGGAAAAAGAAGAAACCTAACTGCAATATACCTGATCTTTTAAAGTTTTAGCCTTTGAAAATTTAGAAAAGTACAGAAATTGTGTCACCTTTGTCAGCAATCTGTGGTCAATGTAAGAAACATTGCAAAATGAAATCAAGTATTCACTATTCCCCATATCTATGGTTCTGTAACTTTGCAGCCTTTGCACCAACAGGTGTAGTGCACCCTGGTCTGATTTGCTGTGGCCACTTGCTGCAGAAGTGAAGGTGGGCCGATTCTGAGCCCAGGGCTCCAGAGGCCTGGGGACATCAGCTCCCTTGGAAACCTGGCACTACTGTTTGAACAAGCTCCACTAATTGTAAAATAAATAATTCTCTTTTGTTTTTAATGTAAATCTATTATGGTGCCAAACTCCTCTGCTTTTTTTAAATTTAACAGAAGACTATGTAGAGCCGAGATGGATCAGCCTGGTATCCTAGCTGAGGTCACTACAAAACCAACATACGGCTCACCTGTTGCTGTCTGCAGGTGCACAGATGAGCTCACCCAGACCAAAAGAAGCATTCAACAGGCCCACAGATGCAACAGTTAAATAACTGTGTGTTGTTTTAAGTCACTAATTTTGGCTGGTTTATTATAAAGCAATAGCTAACCGATATAACTGAGATAAAACTTACAAACAGGTTCTTATATAAATGTAAATCTTGTTACTGTTAATGGGTTAGAATCACTTACCTAAAAATCTGCGAAGTTTCATCATATCTAAATGGAAATACTCAATTAATCCATGAAGACTAAATAAATGAAAGGTTAAGCTTACTAGACTATTTCCTAAAAAGAAAGAAGAGACATTACATTAGTAGGAAATACTAGTCAACACAATTACATTATGCTTTGAAATATGGATTTTGAATATAAAACATGGAAAGAGTAATAATTCCCACTTTTTGTATATCAAAAATATGCATCTTCTTATTTTATCAGTTATGAACTTTATACATCACATCTTTGTTTCACTGTAAGAAAAATTTAATTTTTGTTGTTTTACTTTTCCACAACCAAAGAACTGAAAGCTAGACATTTTCAAATAGATTAATTTTTTTAAAGACACCAAAATAATTAGAATAGACAATAGAAAACTTTAAAAATTGTCCCACACAGTAACCTAATTCAGTGTGGCTGCACTTGGCCTTCCTCCTGACAACGCCTCTGCCATCTTGCTTTCACTGAAACAGACTGCCCCAGAGCACACACCTCAGCTGCAGCCTTGTTAGCCTTGAGAATGTGTCTACTCTCATCCATACAGGGTTAGGAGGAGGCATCAATGACCTCAAGATCATCAGAATTAAAAACTCTGAACTCAACCACTTGCTTTTCCAGAGTAGCTGCAGAAAATCTGAGATTTGCTTGGGGAGTGGGGAGGGGGAATCACAAAACTAGGCAGAATATCACTGTAAACTCAGAGTCAACACTGCCCAGCAATCATATTGTTTTTCCGGTGAACTGGCTCTTTCACTTTTTAAAATGCCTGTTTTCAAGCCTTTTATGCACTTCTTAAACTTTCAACATACTTACTTCCCATCCACCCCCTCATTCTCCATAGCCTCATATGTCACAGAAATAATACAAGCCCTCAAGTTTCCCTTTCTTTCTTTTTTGAAATGGAGTCTTGCACTGTCGGGCTGGAGTGCAATGGTGCGATCTTGGTTCACTGCAACCTCCGCCTCCTGAGTTCAAGCGATTGTCCTGTCTCTGCCTCCCGAGTAGTGGTGATTACAGGCACCCACCACCAAGCCTGGCTAATTTTTTGTATTTTTAGTAGAGACGGGGTTTCACTTTGTTGGCCAGGCTAGTCTCCAACTCCTGACCTTGTGATCCGCTAGCCTCGGCCTCCCAAAGTGCTGGGATTACAGGCATGAGCCACTGCACCTGGCCGAGTTTCCCTTTCTTTCAAAAGCCAACCCATCCACACCTCCTCAGAGATATTCCTTGTTCCATCAGGTACACCTATCCCCACCCCACCCCACCCCACCAATCTCTTTCTCTTTTCTATATTGTCCCAATAAGCATCAGCATTCAGACATGCTCTAGGTTCTCTCATCTCTCAAACAATAAAGAATCACAGCCTCTCCTGGCTCCCTCCAGTTTCCCCTGCTCCATCCCCCTACAGACGCGAGTTTTTGGAAAGAGCTGCTACATGCGATGGGGACTGTCTTCGTCCTCAACGTCCACTCCTTCGTCACTGACAAGTGGAGTCACACCAAGAATAGAAATTAAATTTGGAAAAACCACCATTTTTATGATGTTTAGTTTTCCCTTCCATGGTATAACTCTCCATTTCTCCATTTTTTAAACCTCTTATTATATTTCTCAGTTTTGTAAACTTCTATAGGACACATATACTATATTAACAATTAAACAGACCACATGTTTTAAATAGGCTACACATTAAAAAGTCTATTTTAAGTAGACTACATCCTTCACATAGACTCATAAATTACTGCCAATGTTCAGATAATAGCAATAAGATACACAATTCTAGTATTCTGTAAAGTCTATGATGACTCTTACAAAAACGTATAAAAGACATACTGGTCCCAAATTGAAAATTTATAATAATAATATTTATGAAGGATAATAAAGGACTGTTTGGCTAACCTTGTTATCTAAAACCACCTAACCAACTGCCAACAAAAGACCACGGCTGATGAAAAAGTACACTAACTGGAACATTATTTGCATGAGCAATGACAGAAAAGATGTGGCAGGCCAAAAGAGACATTTTTATAAACTACTTGACATATCGCCTTCATTTGGAAAGAAAAAAAATTTCAAATCTTACATTTTAAATAAATTAAATGTTAAAATGTGTTCAGGTCCTGATATGCTCTATCGGTACAAACACGAGTCCACGTGGCGTGGAGCCATTTCTGAAGAAGTGAACGACGTGTCCGTTACTATTGCTGTAACAACCATCTTCGAGTATATAAATATTTTAGAATGTTTATTCATTCTCTGTATATTTAGATTATCATAAGGTTCTCCCAAAATTGTTTTTCAAATGTAACAAAACAAATTACCCATTTCTAGGGTGTAGAATAAGTTTTAAGAAAGCTACAATCTAACAGGAAAATACCCTCTTTTGGAATTCAGGCAAAGTGTAGTGAAGAAACACATGTAACGTCCCCACTAGGAACTTTAAGGGAATCTGACAAGAACCAGGCTCTTAAAGTGTACTACCCATATGTAACTGAAAAGCGGCATGCAAGATACCAACTGAGGATTATAACACCAGTAAGAACACAAGTCAACAAAACATTTCAAAAGAAGAGATGCTCAGCTGTGTTAAACAAAAATCAGGCAAAGAAGAACTTTTTAAAAAATGGAAATGGAAACAAACACTTTATGAAAAAGAAAACTGTATTTTAAGAAAAGCTACCCTCATAAAAATATATCAAAAGATAGAACTGCCTCTGGAAGAGTGGGCCTCAGTCATTTTCAGAAGGTGATCCCAGAAGGATCTGGCTGGAAGGAGCAGGCTACCCTGACAACGCAGGCCTGGCAGCTAGTGTCCTCACGAACCAGGTGTCTTCAGGAGTGATAAGCTTTTGCTCTGTTGCATCACTTAATGCCCTCAATCCTACAAAAGGAATTCCAAATGCATCCTACCAGACAATAACTACTTCCCTCCTTGTAGCAGACAAGCTGGGGACCATTTGTCTTGGCACAAATCACTGCATTTTGCTTCCTCTTCTGCCTTCCTGTCCTCCCCCCAATATCATCTGGGAAATTGCCAGCATAAGAAACACAAGAAAGCATTGGATCAATAAGCAAGAAGGGAAAACTATACACTTGGATACCATGAAAGTATGTTATCGAGAATTCATTTCAGGTGAAGCAGTTTTAAAAGAAAAACCATTCTCATTATATAGTATAAGCTAAAGGAATTTTCTTCTGCCCATTTGTTCCCCAATAATATCTCCTTAAGTAGAAAATTCCTGAGCTTTTAAATAGCTGTAGTTAACTGAATGTATAAATCTCAACCTCTAAAATCAAAGGTGAGTAGCTAACCATGAGTGGTTTCTACTAAACCCTAATGATTTGGGACGAACCCTAAGGGGAAACCATGTAGCCACCCTGTCCACAAATCCCATTTAAGCAGTGAGGTGATCAAAAGGAAAGCGAAGTGCTTAGTTAACTACTGTGGACTGCTAGCTATTTCTTCTGCCCATCCAGTGCACTGCTGAGCTCACGCCGCTTTCATCACCATGCCCCCAACTAGCAGAGTATGTACTTTTTAAAAATAAAATTTAGAGAAGAACAATCAACTATTTCAATGAGTGACAAGTGTCCCAGTAGACTAATAATAGGCTATGAGCTGTGAGAGTTTATGTAAGGCTAAACTTTGAAAGTGTTAAGGGTGACATTGTTTAATCTATATTTGTCTTGAGATAATACCTAAAGTAATATTTGTGTTAAGTTAGGAAAGGGGAATTTCCCTGAGCAAGAAAAAGGTGGGCCACCTGATATTTCACCTACCTATATTTTCAAAAAGGAGAAAGGCCAAGGGAAGGCTAACTGTGTAAATGATATCAGAGCCTTTCCTGTGTGTACAGGCCAAGGTGGGGGCAGGGAGAAGTACAGAACACTTAATCACCAAGGGCAAAGGAAAAGTAGAAGAGAGATAGCAAAGGGGAGGAATAAAAAGGCAGGGAGGCAGGAGGGTGGTTTTGCTGATAAAGGCAAACTTCACTGTCTTCACAATTTTGCCTAGGATCAGTCCGATTTATTTTCTGTCAACACTGCATAAGCAAACAGAAGGTATAGACAAAGGTATTTCCATTAGGCATTGCCATGCGACTTAGAGAGAATAATGGAGTGATACTAAGAGAACCCACATTGATTCCTGAGAAAAATAAAGTTGTAATTTGCTTGTTCATTTTACATATTTGGCATCCTTATCAAAGACACTTCATTCCAAAGCAATAAGAAAAAGCAGGTGATTTCAAAGTACAGCAGTGGTTTCATTATTCTAAAGTCAGTACTGATTTCCTCTCAGTGTACTTTCTGCTCTGGGGCAAATGACTAGTTGAACTGCCTTTTTTTTTTTTTTTTTTTTTTGAGACAGTCTCGCTCTATTGCCCAGGCTGGAGTGAGATGGCGCAATCTCAGCTCACTGCAACCTCCACCTCCCAGATTCAAGTAAGTCTCCTGCCTCTGCCTCCCAAGTAGCTAGGATTAGAGACATGCACCACCACACCCAGCCAATGTTTGTATTTTTAGTAGAGATGGGGTTTTGCCATGTTGGCTGGGCTGGTCTTAAACTCCTGATCTCACGTGATCTACCAGCCTTGGCCTGCCAAATTGCAGGGATTACAGGCGTGAGCCACTGCGCCCGGCCTAGTTGAACTGCTTTTACCAGTGAATAAGAACATAAATCAACAAAACATTTCAAAATAAGATGCTTAGTTGTGTTTAAAAAAAAAAAAAAAAAAACAGGCACGAAGGAACTTTTTAAAAAATGGAAACGAACACTTTCTTGAAAAAAGGAAATTGTATTTCTAGAAAAGCTACCCAAATATACTAAAAGGTATACTAAAGCTATAGTAAAAGGTAGAACTGCCTAAGGTTTGGCGGTCCTCAACTGTACCACCAATAATAACGCCCACAATTTTATCCTAAATAAGAGTGATTCCCTGTTCCTTTTCCTACGGAACATTTTCCTGTTCCCAAAGAGAACAAGAAAACATGACCCCTCCATCCAGAACCAAACTAAACTCAGGAGTGGGTAAGCAGATTAGAATCACCTGTGGGCATTTTTCCCCAAATCATCCATACTCTGCAGATTCTGATAAGCCCTCCTAAAGAAGCTACAGCTCTTCCTCATTCTCCATCTGAAAGCAAGGAACCACTGCTGTTGGTCAGGATGTGCCAAAAGGTGGTTAATCCACCACTCAGCGGGGGCAATCAAAACAGGCATACAATATCAGATGTCATTGTAAATGGCCACAATCTAAAAGAAACCAAAAAAGAAAAATTAAAAAAATGAGATAATAATGTTTATTCTGGGTTATTATTAATAATAGCAGCAGCAATTGCCAACCAATCAGCCAAGTATATATGAGACTGATTCTGTAGACTTTTAGAAAAGTCACTTAAAAAGAGAAAAAATGATGCTCCCTGATATGGTTTGGCTGTGTCCCCAGCCAAATCTCATCTTAAATTGTAGTTCCCATAATTCCCATGTGTTGTGGGAGGGACCCGGTGGGAGATAATTGAATCATGGAGGTGCTTTCCCCCATACTGCTCTCGTGGTAGTGGATAAGTCTAATGAGATCTGATGATTTCATAAGGAGTTTCCCCTTTTGCTTGGCTCTCATTTCTCTCTTGCCTGCCGACATGTAAGATGTGCCTTTCACCTTCCACCATGATTGTGAGGCCTCCCCAGCCACATGGAATTGTGAGTCCATTAAACCTCTTTTTCTTTATCAATTACCCAGTCTCGGGTACATCTTTATCAGCAGTGTGAAAATGGACTAACACACTCTCTCTTCCAGCAGAGGGCTCACAACCTTCGTACAGTAAATGAAAGCAACGCACCAGTGGCTGCACCATCAATGCAGTAATCTAGACTACATTAACTTGAGCAAGTCAAATTCTTCACTTACCATTTGTTAGTCTATCAAATAGAAAGATATCAAAATTCCAATTTCCAACTTTTTCCAGCATACACTGAAATGAAAACCAAACATTTCTACTGTAATTTAATTTCAATAACATTGTCTTTTGGAGATATTCCATAGAGAAGTTAATGAAAATGTAAAGTGATTGATTTCCTTTAAAAAATACAAGTATCATTTTTCTTTTAATCGTGACTTTTTCAACTGGCTCCAAAAAAATGCTCAAAGGGATAAACTCCATTTGAAAAATGAAACATTATTTTGTTTTTCAATTAATGAATGCACAGGAAGGTTATGTTTCCCAACTTATTGCTATAGTCCCGCAAACCTTTAAGAATTCTAGTATCACTTAACATCACAGAAGTGTGGTTCAAATGTTGTATGGTTGAGAAACTAAATTGCAAACAATCTAATAAAAATAAGTTACACTATTGAGTATTTACTATTCCAGGTACTGTTATAAGTGACCTTACTCACTCTTTTACTACTTGGAACAACACCATCAGATGTTTTCTTTTTTCTTCTTTTGAGACAGGGTCTCACACTCACTGTCACCAAGGCTGGAGTGCAGTGGCACAAACAAGACAGCTTACTGCAGTCTCGACCTCCTGGGCTCAAGCAATCCTCCTGTCTCAGCCTCCTGAGAAGCTGAGACTACAAGCATGTGTTACCACACCTGGCTAAATTTTTTTTTTTTCTTTTTTTGTAGAGACAAGGTCTCATCATGCTGCCCAGGCTGGTCTCAAACTCCTAGGCTCAAGTGATTCTCACAACTTGGCCTCCCAACATGCTGGGATTACAGGCATGAGCCACTGCACCCGGCCCAGGCATTGTTTTCAATTCTCATTTTAGTGACGTAGAAACAAGCAAAAAATAACTAACTTGCTCAGCTATAAAGTGATAGAGCTGGGATCTTAAATTAGGTAGTCTGTTTCTAGAACGTAGGCATCTGACACTGATACCACACCATGCTTAAATTATTTGTTGTTCAGTTTTAAAAAAAAACATTTCTAACTTATGGATATTTATTTATATTATCTAAACATGCTTATAAAATAATACAATTTACTACATTAACTTTTAGGATAATGTGTACCTCAGCCAAGCAAATAAATTCCACAAAGACCCTAAAAACCAAATATTTTTATACCATACATTCTTAACCTGAACATTCTGTGGACTTTTTCTAGAAAAAAAACTTATATTTTATATCTAAAAGTTCACTGTTGTATACATTTATGAATACACTGACATGAGCAACACTAAGATACTACTAGTAGAAATCATTAATTACGACAGTACTAATAACAACAAATGACAAAAGAGATATTCTCATTCTAAAAGGCAGAACTTGTAAACGTTTTAACATTTAAAGCAAGCGGGAACACTTTCCACTGATTTCTTTTACTGAACAGGGAAGTAATTTTTTTCACTTTCATGTAACTGTAAAGAAGACACCCCAGCTTTACCTACACAACTTAAAACTTATCTATGCAAACTCAAAAATCTGGCCCGTAAATATTAAGTCAAAGAATAACTTAAAATACACTGAACATTTAATACTATTTAAAATCCTCATTTGGTCAAAACCAAGCTCATTTAACCCTGATGTTCAGTAAGACATTTCTTTTTAAATTATATAAAAAGATGAAGTAAATAATGCTCACAATCGACAAGTTTAATTATGATACATCTAAACCCTCAAAAATCTCTCTCCATGCAAGAGACGATGAAAACTTATTTGATTGGAAGTCACGAGACCTTTGTGAAAAGATGTTATTAATACACACACACACACAAAAGAAAGAGAGAGACGTAACTTCCCGTGCTAGGTTTACCTCTAACCAGCTGGGTGAGCGTAAACAAGTCCCTCGTGCTCTATTGGACTCAGTTTCCTTATTGATGGAATATGGACATGATGAGATCAGATAATCTCTAAGATTCTTCCCAGCATTAAAATTCTGTGAGATCTTACAGTTTAATGTTCTATTGATCTCCTTGTTACGTAATGTTATAATAACAAATGAAAACACTGTCACTACTTTAGTTGTTTCAGAAATTTCCCTTGCTCTGTAATGTCTAATTATAAAACAAACAGCTACTCTAAAGAAAAAAAACCTGGAAAACGGGCTTAACTGCTTTTCACCGACAGACAAAAAGACTCTATAAATCATTACTGTATGGAGAATAAAGGGCTTCAGTAAACTTATCAAAAAATTAATGTTTTCTTACAAAAACTATACATACCTTGGCTTGTCCATTATAATCATCATCTAAAATGTTTAGAGAATTTGAAACCGTAGTACCACGGAAAAAGCGTGAAGATCTAAGATATCGCTGGAAACTTAGTAGCCTTCTGATATTCCTTGCAGAGACAGACACTTCAATTTCAGATTGAGCTGAAATAAAAAGAATAAAAGGTGAGTACAGCAAGTTATAATTATATACATGCTATCTTTGCAATACCACTTTTAGTTATGTACAAGTATTTTTAAAAATTCATTTAAATAATTATACCACATTTTCAGTAGAGAAGCGATACTTTATTTCAATTTTTTTTTTTTTTAAAGTGAGTTCTCACTCTATTACATTTCTATTTTCAATGAAAGAACTAAGGATGAAGGTCAATGGCCAATTTTGACAGCATTTAGAAAGTCAATGAAGACCGGCTAGATTAATAATCAGGGTTTTTTTTTTTTTTTAACTTTAAAACGCTATCACCTCTTAACTCTTTTGCTTCAATACACCACATAAACATGGAGCAAAAACAGGAAGAAAACCTAGTTTTAAACTACTAGAAAAGCCAGGTCCTAAGTTACATATGAGATTTTAACAATTACAAAGTAAAACATTTCATATTCCAATGAGGTATCATTTCAAATATTTACTTAAGATAATTAAGAGGAAAAGGAGACAGAAGGGGAAGCAAAGTGGTTTATATCCTATAAGTGTTCTTAAGGATAGGGATAAAAATTATTTAAGATGATATGCTCTAGAAAAGATGCAGTTCTACATTAGAGACTGGAATGTTCTCTTTCAGTGAGTCTAACACAGCCATTTTTTCCCTCTAGTGTTAGAATAAACCAGAGTTCCTTGGATTGGGCACCAGATAAAATGACAGATCTGGGTTAAAATCTATCTTGCAGGGAATGTACGTTATCTTTAGACTCTAAAATCAAACCAAATTCAGTAAAATGTTCACAATATAAAATAGGAAAATCAAGACTGAGGATCAATAAATCATCTCTCTTAATTTAGAATCACCAGGTGAAATGGAAGGTAATCAAACATATTCTCTGTTGCATGTCCAGTCACTCACTCCTCTACTAACCTCTAGCCCTGGGTTTCCTTATCTGTATAATGGCAGTAATATCTAATTTAAGGGGTGCTGGATTAAATGAGATTATATATATACAAGTCAGAGTCACAGCAGGTGTTAAATGGTAGCCATGTCGAGGGTGGTAAAATTGATGCTGCTCCCATTGCTTGGAGGTATGCTACCAGGTAATTCTCAGAAATTCTGAATCTGCTCATCTTGCTCTAAGTAAAAGCATTTCATGGCTCTTCATCATCTTAATATGAACTTCATTTCCTTAGCCTGGAAGAGAAGGCTTCACGTTCCAAGTCTGGCTCTTTGCAGACTTGACTCAGGTATCACCTACCCTGGGAAGCACATTTAGTACACTGCCCCTATCTTGAAGAGGCGGGAAGCACCCCCTCTGGCTTCCCAAAGCTCCCTGTGCATTCATCTATAATCGTACTTCTGACATTATAATTACTTTTTTGTCTCCTTGAACAAATGATGACTTTCAGTACAGTCATGAACTATTTTTTTCCCTCTGTATTCCAAAGCCTAATAGTAATGCAAAGCATATAATAGGTAATTGTAAAATATATTAAATAAATGCATACTATTTAAAAAATATCTGATGAGCTCTGAGGTTCCCATACACAAAAATAAACAAGAAGTAAAATAATGCACACTGTTGTGTTATTTACTTCTCCCATTTTTCACTCCAGTGAGTAAAATGCAAGTATCTAAAACAATTGTGAATCTTAAATTTCTGATCTTTACCAATATAACTTACTTTATAAAAGGACTAGAACCAAAATAGTAAAAACTATTAATATCAAGTGATGATTATGTTTAAACTAGAATTAGTCTGTTTGAAGAAATTTAGGTAAATTTTATGAAAGCCATGTTTCAAGTGCTTTGTAAAAAGAATTTCATTTAGTCATCAACAACTTCAAAAGATAAATAGTATCCCCTACTTTACACATGAGAACACTGAGTCTACAAGAAATTAAATAACTTTCCTAAGGTCACATACCCAATATAGGGTGACACGTGGATTAAAAAACACAGATCTGTTTATAAAGCCTGTTTACTCACAAGGGTTTTTAAATTACAACTATACAGTATTGTTTATTTACTGTTCATTACAAAATTCTGTGTACATAATTATTCAAAATAGTCTTTAGATGAAGGTATGGACAGAAAAAGAAACAGAAGGAAAAAAGCTAATGCAAAAGAATGTTAAGTATATAATGGACTCTTCTAATTTATTACTAGAAAAACATGGATCTGCAAGGGACAGAATGGCATCGCATGAATATGTGGGGAGCAGATAAGATCTCATTAATGTAACACTAGCACCACCATCTCTGTATTTGTAAAGCACGTTACAGTTTTACGAGAGTATGTTCACATCCACTATCCCATTTAGTAATCATTACCATCCTGTGAAGAAGGCAAAGATTATCTTCTCCATTTTACAAATATAGCCTTAGAAACCAAGGTAAAAATGTAATACAATTAATGCATTAGAGCCAACACACTTAGAAAACTTTTAGAAAATGTTGCAGAAGGGTTGTACTGTATTTATTATGAAAAAGTAACCTACTTTTTGATGGGGTTGTTTTTTTCTTGTAAATTTATTTGAGTTCTTTGTCGATTCTGGATATTAGCCGTTTGTCAGATGAGTAGATTGCAAAAATTTTCTCCCATTCTGTAGGTTGCCTGTTCACTCTGATGGTAGTTTCTTTTGCTGTGCAGAAGCTCTTTAGTTTAATTAGATCCCATTTGTCAATTTTGGCTTTTGTTGCCATTGCTTTTGGTGTTTTAGTCATGAAGTCCTTGCCCATGCCTATGTCCTGAATGGTATTGCCTAGGTTTTCTTCAAGGGTTTTTATGGTTTTAGATCTAACATTTAAGTCTTTAATCCATCTTGAAATAATTTTTGTGTAAGGTGTAAGGAAGGGATCCAGTTTCAGCATATGGCTAGCCAGTTTTCTCAGCACCATTTATTAAACAGGGAATCCTTTCCCCATTTCTTGTTTTCGTCACGTTTGTCAAAGATCAGATGGTTGTAGATGTGTGGTATTATTTCTGAGGGCTCTGTTCTGTCCCATTGGTCTATATCTCTGTTTTGGTAGCAGTACCATGCTGTTTTGGTTACTGTAGCCTCATATTATAGTTTGAAGTCAGGTAGCGTGATGCCTCCAGCTTTGTTCTTTTAGCTTAGGATTGTCTTGGCAAAGTGGAAAAAGGATACGAACAGACACTTCTCAAAAGAAGACATTTATGCAGCCAGCAGACACATGAAAAAAATGCTCATCATCACTGGCCATCAGAGAAATGCAAATCAAAACCACAATGAGATACCATCTCACACCAGTTAGAATGGCAATCACTAAAAAGTCAGGAAACAACAGGTGCTGGAGAGGATGTGGAGAAATAGGAACACTTTTACACCGGTGGGACTGTAAACTAGTTCAACCATTGTGGAAGACAGTGTGGAAATTCCTCAAGGATCTAGAACTAGAAATATCATTTGACCCAGCACTGGGCATATACCCAAAGGATTATAAATCATGCTGCTATAAAGACACATGCACACGTATGTTTACTGCGGCACTATTCACAATAGCAAAGACTTGGAACCAACCCAAATGTCCATCCGTGATAGACTGGATTAAGAAAATGTGGCACATATACACCATGGAATACTATGCAGCCATAAAAAAGGATGAGTTCATGTCCTTTGTAGGGACATGGATGAAGCCGGAAACCATCATTCTCAGCAAACTATCACAAGGACAGAAAACCAAACATCGCATGTTCTCACTCATAGGTGGGAATTGAACAATGAGATCACTTGGACACAGGGTGGGGAACATCACACACCAGGGTCTGTCATGGGGTGGGCAGAGTGGGGAGGGATAGCATTAGGAGAAATACCTAATGTAAATGATGAGTTAATGGGTGCAGCACACCAACATGGCCCATGTATACATATGTAACAAAGCTGCACGTTGTGTACATGTACCCTAGAACTTAAAGTATAATAAAAAATAAATAAAAGAAAAAGTAAGCTAAAGCAGAGTTCAAGGTCATGAGTACCACTTCATTGGCATTCCCTTTGATTTATCTTAAATTACACAAAAAAGGTAACAATTTTATTACTGGCAATTAAGATTGCTCTGTGTGTGTGTGTGTGTGTATGTATGTATTAGGATCACGTTGTATGTATATATGTGTATTAGAACGTGTGTGTGCGTGTGTGTGTGTGAATTTGAGAATCTATTTGCAAGGACAACTGCATAAGGTCCAAAACATGAATTAGCCTAATGTGAGGGGGAAACTCCAACAATTCAATCCACTGCGCTCTATCACCATGGTAGGATACATACTGTCAATGGTTAAGTCAATTGGTACTGTCTGGGAGCCAAGGCCCCATCCATGAAATCATGGTTGTATCCTCCCCTGCCTAACTCTTATTTCTGGGCAACTTCTGACAAGTCATAACCTTCTGATACCTCATTTTCCTTAACTGAAAAAAAAAAAATCTGTTTCCTGTTTCACAGAGCCCTGAAGTTAAGATTCACTATCAAGAGTTCTATTTTGACCAAGTTAAGCTGCAAATGAGTACTGGATATAGACTCACATGGAAATGATCACTCATCATGGGAGCCCAATGCCTTCCGAGATTAATCTCATAAAGAAACCTACATAACAGGATAAGAAATGGACCTTCACTTAATGATCCAGAACCACCCTTATCAATTACTGATTATGTCACAGACAAGAAAGGACAGGGAGCCTGTCTAGATGAAATGGCAGATCATTCAAGGAAAAGTGTGTTCTTCACCTGCAGGGTCTGAGGGCCTCATATAGGAAGCCTACATGTAACAAGATTATATTCTGGAAAAAAATGAAAATCCCATGAGATTTTGCAGAGATGCCAACTAAAACTACCTCAAAGTTTTGTCTAAGATCTAATAGAGGACCAGAACTTTCGGGAGATGTCTGGTTTGACTGTTTTCATTAATCTAATCTTTGAATATGTAATGCATTCACACTTCAAAAACAAGAAAATAACAGTGAACGATTCAACCCTCTACGTGTCCCCCATACAACCACTCGCAAGCCCTACCCCAAAATGGTAACTTTTATCTTAAAGTTTCTATTGTATCCTGCCTGAGGTTTTTTATTTTTTATTTTTTTTGAGATGGAGTTTCATTTTTATTGCCCAGGCTAGAGTGCAATGGCGCAATCTCGGCTCACTGCAACCTCTGCCTCCCGGGTTCAAGCAATTCTGCCTCAGCCTCTCAGGCAGCTGGGATTATAGGCATGGACCACCATGCCCAGCTAATTTTGTATTTTTAGTAGAGACGGGGTTTGTCCATGTTGGTCAGGCTGGTCTCAAACTCTCGACCTCAGCTGATCTGTCCTCCTCGGCCTCCCAAAGTGCTGGGATTACAGGCATGAACCGCTGTGCCCAGCCCTTCCTTTTAAAAAATTAAATATATAGAAACATATATTATTTGTATACTTATTTTACATAAATGGTAGCATAGTTTACAACCTGTTCTGCATCTTGCTTTTTAATTTATTGTGGACCACTCTCCCTGTCAGTGCACAGACACTTTCCCCGTTCTTTTATAAGGCTGTAAAGTATTCTATAATACTGATGAATTATAATCTATTTAACCAGTCTTCTACTGAAGGGCACTGCTAGAGTTTTACAGTTTGCAAGAATACCTTTGTTCAGTTAGATATGCTTATATTTCTACTACTTGATTTTTCAGCTTGAGATACCATCCTTTAATTTTCAGTTATTGCACATGAGGAAGTCATTCTATAAGTCAGCTTCTTTCCCCTATCCTCTTCCAGTATTGTTACCAGAGCACATTTTTTTTCCTTTCACTCTAATCTCTTTCATTTTAGGCTTAGCTGTAGAAACTGGATATAGTCAATAATGTGAGTCCTTTTATCTTAATTTCCCCAGTTATCTATTTGCTTGTGTTCATCCTCTACTAGTATCTTAAAGTGCTCATGAAAACAAAATTATCTCACAGCAATATATTTCACTCGTAATATATTATTGAATGTTCAATTTTTTTTTTTCTGTAGTCTTTTGTCTTTCTTGGTTCTCCTTTTCCTTTCTTGAATTTCTTTGAAGGTATTGGTTCATTATCTCTGGCACTGAAACGTGCAAAATCTGAGGCAAACCTGTTACCTTCTCCCTTATAAGTGACTAGGTATTTTTGTATGGCCGCCCACAGAATTCTTTCTTTCTCTTTAAAGGCCAATTACTTTACTAAGATATATCTCATTGTTAACTATTTTGGGTCATTTTTGCCTGGTATGTTCTTTCAATATGCAAATTTAAATCTTCTGTTATTTCTGGAAAGTTTTCTTGACTTATATCTCTAAATATCTACTCTTCCACTATTTTAGCTTTTTAAAATCAGAGACTCTAAACTGCTTATATTGAAACACCTTTATCTGTTTTCTATCTCACTTTCTCTCCAATTCTTTTTAACTATTTGCTTTTCTCATTTCTATCCACTATATCCATTATTGTATTCAGTATAAATTCTATCTTGTCACCTTCCAAATCTGTCTTCCTTTCCGTGATCTATTTAAATTTTACTTCTACTATTTTCTGATTCTGAAAGTACATGTTTAATGCAACTCAACTCCTTTTGTTGTCTTATCATCTCTTCACTGAGTTCTTAAATTTGTGCTTTATAGTAAAGCTATTGTTTCATTTAATTTTTTGAGTGGTAGGAAATTTAGTCACAATTTTCATTAGTTCTGTGGCAGCACTTTTCCATTAAGTGCTCTCCAGTCATTAAATTCTGCTGCTCTCTTCCTCTGTTTTACTTAAATTATCTTCTGTGCCAGTTTCCTTTTTTAAAAGTCATTATTGAATGAGCTAAATTTTCCTGGACCAATTCTTTGTACCAAGTTCTTAATGGGGATAAAAGGGAGGTCTTGGGAGACAGCAGAGGAAATCCGTCTGAGCTCTACTCCCCAAATGGTTCTCTCCTTCTCTGCTAGAGAAAGACTGCTTCTTAGGATCATGCCTCTGCTATTTCTCTAAGCCATACTGGGCCCAAAGAGACTGCACTGGACCCTGTTTAACCCAGATCCTAGACCAGATGTGGAAAGTGAAATATTTAGCTTTGTACTTCAGCCTGAGCTCCCCACCCTCACCCACCCCTAAGCTTTAAAAAAGAAAAATTAAGACTTCTTTGTGTCCTAATATATGGTCTATTCAATGTGCCCTTGAGAAGAATTTGTGCTCTGCTGTTGAGTGCTGTGTCTGTTACCTCTAACTGGATTATAGTGTTGCTCGGGTGCTCGATTTCCTTATTACTCTTCTATCTGATTGTCCTATCCATTATTGAAAGTGGGGTATTCAAGTCCTCATTATTGTAGAATTGTCTCTCTCTTAAATTCTGTCAAATTTTGCTTCATATATTGTGGATATTCATTGTTAGATATATGTATGTGTTTATAATTATTATATCTTCCTGCTGGATTGAAACTTTTATCAATATACAATGCCCTTTATCTCATAACCTTTTTTTCAAAACTTAAAGTGTATACTGTCTGCCAATAATAATATAGTCACCCCAGATCTCTTTTGGTTATTATCTGTATGGTATATTATATTAGGGTTCTCTAGATTACTTCTGTCCCTCTAAAGGGGAGTTTATTAAGTATTAATTCACGTGATCACAAGGTCCTACAATAGGGCGTCTGCAAACTGAGGAGCAAGGAAAGCAAGTCTGAGTCCCAAAACTGAAGAACTTGGGAATCTGATGTTTGAGGGTGGGAAGCATCCAGCGCAGGAGAAAGATGTAGGCTGGGAGGCTAGGCCAGTCTAGTCTTTCCATGTTTTTCTGCTCGCTTTATATTGTAGCTGCACTGGCAGCTGATTAGATGGTGCCCCCCTCAGATTGAGGGTGGGTCTGCCTTTCCCAGCCCACTGACTCGAATGTTAACCTCTTTTGGTAACACCCTCACAGACACACCCAGGATCAATACTTTGCATCCTTCAATCCAATCAAGTTGACACTTAGTATTAACCATCACATATCTCCTTTCCCATTCTTTTACTTTCAGCCTCTTTGTGTCCTTATATTTAAAGTGAAGTGAATCTCTTTAATACAGCATACAATCTTTTCTCCCCCCCAATCTGCCCATCTCTGCCTTTAAAGAGAAAAATTTAGCTGGGTGTGGTGGTGCATGCCTGCAGTCCAAGAAGCAGAAGTTGCAGTGAGCTGAGATTCCATCACTGCACTCCAGCCTGGGCAACAGAGTGAGACCCTGTTTCTCAATGAATAAATAAATAAAAATAAAATAGAGAAAAATGTAATCCACTGACATTTAATGCAATTTCAATAAAGAAGGATTTACTTCTGCCATTTTGTTATACATTGTCTTCTTTTTTTTTTTTTTGAGACAGAGTCTCACCCTGTCGCTCAGGGTGAAGTACAATGGTGTAATCTCAGCTCACTGCAATCTCTGCCTCCTGGGTTCAAACCATTCTCCTGCCTCAGGCTCCTGAGTAGCTGGGATTACAGATGCCCACCACCATGCCCAGCTAATTTTTGTATTTTTAGTAGAGATAGGGTTTCACCATGTTGACCAGGCTGGTCTCGAACTCCTGACCTCATGATCCACCCGCCTCGCCCTCTCAAAGTGCTGGGATTACAGACATGAGCCACCATGCCTGGCCACTATTTGTCTTCTATATGCCTTGTTTTTTGTTCCTTAATTCTTCCATTAGGCCAGGTGTGGTGGCTCACGCCTGTAATCCCAGCACTTTGGGAGGCTGAGGCGAGTGGATCACGAGGTCTAGAAGGTGTGAAACCCCGTCTCTACTAAAAATACAAAAATTAGCTGGGCGTGGTGGCATGAGCCTGTAGTCCCAGCTACTTGGGAGGCTGAGGCAGGAGAATCACTTGAACCCGGGAGGCGGAGGTTGCAGTGAGCCGAGATCGTGCCACTGCACTCCAGCCTGGCAACAGAACAATACTCCATCTCAAAACAAACAAACAAACAAAAACCAACTTCCATTATTGCCTGTTTGTTTGTTTGATTTATTTGAGACAGAGTCTTACTCTGTTGCCCAGGTTCGAGTGCGGTGGTGTGGTCTCGGCTCACTCAACCTCTGCCTCCCAGATTCAAGTGATTCTCCTGCCTCAGCCTCCCGAGTAGCTGGGACTGACTACAGGTGCGCGCCACCACGCCTGGCTAATTTTTATATCTTTAGTAGAGATGAGTTTTCGCCATGTTGGCCCGGCTGGTCTTGAACTCCTGAACTCAGGTGATCCACCTGCCTCAGCCTCCCAAAGTGCTGGGATTACAGGCGTAAGCCACCATGCCTGGCACATTATTGGCTTTTAAAAATTTAGTTGATTGTGTGTGTGTGTGTGTGTGTGTGTGTGTGTGTGTGCATCATTTTGATTCCCTTCTTTCCTGTTTTGTGTATTTTTTAATTTTCTTTGTGGTTACTCTGGGGATTACAATTAACACCTTAAACTTATAAAGACCTAGTTTGAATAATACCAATTTAATTTCAATAGTATACAAACACTGCTCCTATGCATCTCCAATCCTCCCCCTTTCTATTGTTATTGCCACAAGTTACATCTTTATATGTGTGTGCCCATTACCACAGACATAATTATTGTTATATGTATTTGCCTTTTAAATCATATAGGAAGTAAAAGAGATGTTATAAACCAAAAATACAATATTGGTTTACATATTTACCTGTGTAGTTACCATTACCAGTGTTCTTTATTTCCTCTTATGGCTTTGGGTAACTGTTAATACCCTTTTATGTCATCATAAAGAACTCCATTTAGCATTTCTTATTCTCTTTGAAATGGAGATCTCACCATGTCACCTAGGCTGGCCTTCAACTCCTGAGGTCAAGAGATCTTTCCCTAGCTTCCTGAGTAGCTAGGATTATAGGCATGTGCCACTGTGCTGAATCTACCATTTTTTTGTAGGACAGGTCTACTGGTAATGAACTCCCCCCAACTTTTCTTTGTCTGGAAATAAGTTAAACTCCCCTTCATTCTTCAAGAATAGTTTTGCCAAATATAGAATTCGTGGTTGACAGTTTTTGTTGTTTTCAGGTTGACAATATGTTATTTTACTCCCTTCTGGCCTCCAAGGTTCTTAATGAGAAATCAGTGATTAATCTTATTGAGAATCCCTTGTACAAGACCGTTGCTTCTCTCTTGCTGATTTCAAAATTCTTACTCTTTTGGTTTCAACAATTTGACTACAGTGTGTCTCAGTGTGGATTTCTGAGTTTGTCCTGATTGGAATTTACTGAGCTTCTTGGATGTGCATATTCATGTCTTCATCAGATTTGGGAAGTTTATTTCTTCAAATATTTTTTTCTGCCCCTTTTATCTTTCTGGGATTCCGGTGATTCACGTATTGGTACACTTGATGGTGCCACCAGTCTCTCAGGCTCTGTTCATTTCTCTTTTTTTTTTCTTTCTACTCCTCAGAATGGACAGTTTGAATTGTCTTCCCTTCAAGTTTGCTGATCCTTACACTTCTCCCTGCTCAAAGGTTTCAACAGCAGATTTTTCCTTTCAGTTATTCTACTTTTCAATTCTAGGATTTCTGTTTGGTTCCTTTTTACAATTTCTTTCTCTTTACTGAGATTCTCGTTTTGTTCATACATTGTTTTCCTTATTTGTTTTTAGTTATTTGTCGATGTTTTCTTTCAGTTCAGTGAACATTTAAGATAGTTCATTTAACATCTTTGACTAGTAATTCCAATGTGTGGGCTTCCTTCGGGGTGGTTTGTATCAAATTCTTTTCTTTCTGTGGGCTATATTTTCCCGTATGTTTTGTATTTTTCTGTTGGAAACTGAACATTCCAAGTGTTACACTGGGGAAGCTCTGGAAACTTAATTATTTTACTACTCCAGGATTGTTTATTTTTAAAACTTTGCTGGCTTATGATAAAGGATATTTCGAGGAAACAGATAAAGAGATGTATAGGGCAAGGTACGGGGGAAGGGGTGCAGAACTTCCATGCCCTCCCTAGGCGCACCACTCTCCAGGAACCTGCAGGTGTTCCGCTATGTGGAAGCTCCCTGAACGCAGTGCTCTTGGGTTTTTATGGAAGCTTCATAATGTCAGCATTCCTTCCCCCAAGGTATAGGGCAAGACTCTCTCTGGGGAAGGTCTTAGGATCCACAATCAGAAAAGTGGGGAAACATTAGAGTCCTACCTTGGGGCAGGTGAAAGGAGGGCAGGAGAAGGTCAGAGAAATTGTATTTCCTGAGGCCTGACACACTCAACATTACAACAAAAGACTGTAACAAGGGCTATGGAAGTTATGAGCCAGGAACTGTGGGCAAAAATATATAATATTGCAGGCCATCCCCTGGTTTTCAAACACAGATCCTTTACATCAAAAGAATATATACAATTATTAATAACTAGTCCAGTCCATCACAGTGCATGACTGTCTCCCAGGGTGAGGCCACACAGGTTTGTAGGCTTTTTTTAAGATCTTGTCAGGTTCCAAAAGTAGCAGTAGTTTGGCAAACATACAGCATTATCCTTTCAGGCACCTGGAATAGCTGAGCTGAGCTAATGTTATCTCTTGTTCCAATACTTTGTTTTGTTGTTGTTGTTGTTGTTGTTTTGTTCAGACTGAGTCTTGCCCTGTTGCCCAGGCTGAAATGCAGTGGCACAATCTGGGCTCACTGCAACCTCCGCTTCCCAGGTCCAAGCGATTCTTCTGCCTCAGCCTCCCGAGTAGCTGGACCACAGGCGCGTGTCACCACGCCCGGCTAACTTCTGCATTTTTAGTAGAGATGGGGTTTCACCATATTGGCCAGGCTGATCTCAATCTCCTGACCTCATGATCCGACCCCCTTGGCCTCCCAAAGTGCTGGGATTACAGGCATAAGCCACCGCATATGGCGAACTCCAAGACCTTTAATGTAATATTTGATTTCCCTCAATTTATAACCCATTTATTCATTTATTTACCCTCAGTTATTAGTCCCCCTTTTTTCCACTTGTCATTTATTTTTACTCAAACGTTTCCACATTTGGAAGGAGCATTAAGTTTGGTCTCTGTGCTAGTCCAGATTGCTGGTTTTCATACTAGTCTAGCAAGTGCCTTTCCCTCTGTCCATTCCCATTCATAAAGGGTAGGGTTACAAAGATTCTGAACTAGTGAACCATTTTTACCACTAGGCAGTAATAGGTGTGTTCATTCTCAGCCCCAATTTTGCCAGATGGGGTGAAGGCACAACCCACCCCCCTCAGGCCCTCAGGAATTCTGGCATAAGGCTTAAAAACAGTTATATTTTCTTGCTTAGAAATAATCCTCGCTTCCAGCACTTGTAGTCCTAGGACTACTGTATCAGGTAAGGGGAAAAATGTTTTTAGGTGATTTGGGGAAGAAAAAAAAAAACCAAAAACCATAGTTGTTATACCAGTGTACTTCTCCCTTGGCAATAATTCATAGTCATTTCAGCATCCTCCCCAAACCCTCTTCACCAGATCAACCAGAAAAACAGACAAAAATCTTGTGGGGACACTCCTTTAGTCCCACTCATGCTGAATGTGAGCACACACTCAGGATGGTGAGAAAGCCAGCCCTTCGTGCTTTCATCTCCCTTTCTTATGGACAGTGTTTCAATTGCCAGTTCTACTTATCTTTCAAACTATACTCTGAGGAGCTTATCTGTCTGCCCAGTGCTGGCCATTATGGGCTGTACAGTATGTTCCTCGGTCTGACAACAGTTGGCCATCCAAATCCATGCGGTACCTTCTGTTCTAGCTCTTTAATGGCACTCTTAAGCATTTGCATCTTCCACAGGTAAGCAAAGCCCACTCCAGAATCAGGTCTATCCCGCGTGTAGCCCCCCAGGGATACCAGCATCAGTCTCACTTGCCACCTATGTTCAGGGCGTTCCTACCATGGAATCTGTCCCATAGCCATAGGCAGCCTCTGTCTCTCTTGAGGAGAAACAGAACTGTTCTTACCGTCATTATGTGTCTGAGTGGGGGCAAAAGGAACATGTCTTGATTCAGTCCATCTCTACACTGCTGCAGTGCCCCCAGATCCACTCATTCCATGGACCTGAGGGAGGCACTTGCTTGCATTTTACGTCTTTTCCAAATTATTTTTGCCTTTGCTTGTCTGTTTGCCTTTTTCTATTCCTTGTATGTAATCACGGAAGTTTCTGTTCCATTATTTCTGCAGTTAGCCAGTGATCTGGCACAGATTTCCTTAAGTGTCTGGCTCCAAAATGGGGGTGAGGAGGTCGGGAGAGTACTATCTCCTTAAATCTCCTGATAAGATGCCACTGGGGGAAACCCCTGAGGCCAAGAGGGCCAAATCTTGGGAAAACATCTGCATCAGTCCCTTAGGGATCCACCAGAATGACTAGAACACCAAGGTCCCCACTGCCCACCCTGGCTTCAGCCAGATACTGCAGGCATATGGGCCATATCCGCACAGGCCACAGGGCTGAGGAATGGGGGGTGGTTACTGGTTCACCCAAGCTGTCCTGCCAAAACACAGTGGCCACTCCCTTCAACAAGTACTCTCTTGGTGGCTCTAAGTGTCCAATCAGGGCCAGAGTGCTGAAATAGTTGATTCTGGTCATTTTTTTCTACTTGGGTAGTTGTTTCATTGGAGAGATAAACCCCTGGAGGTTCTTACTCTGTCATTTTGAACAACATTCACCCCTTTCTTTTAAAGGGGGTTTTTCCTAAAGGTCCTTTCTGGGATGAGACATCCCAAACCCTCTTTTGCTCAGCCTAGGTTTGAAAATGGGGAAAGGCTGCACGTGAGAGCTTAACTGTCTAGAAACAACCATTGTTAACACCCTGGTACTCCAGATTTTTTTTTTTAAGAATTATTTTCTATACATATATACATATATAATTTTTCTTTCATCTAAGAAAGTTAACACTATTTTTTTCACATAAGAATTTATCAGTTGGGCACAGTGGCTCATGCCTATAATCCTAGCACTTTGGGAGCCCTAGGCAGGCGGATCACTTGAGGTCAGGAGTTTGAGACTAGCCTGGCTAATATGGTGAAATTCCGTCTGTACTAAAAATGCAAAAATTATCTGGGCGTCGTGGTGGGCACCTGTAATACCAGCTACTTGGGAGGTTGAAGCAGGAGAATCATTTGAACCTGGGAAGTAGAGGTTGCAGTGAGCCATGATCGTGCCACTGTACTCCAGCCTGGGCAACAGAGTGAGATTCCTCAAAACAAAACTAAACAAAACAAAAATTTATCTATTATCTTTTCATGTCAATAAATATATGTGACATCACTTTTACTAGCCATGTATTAATCTAATGTATGAAATTATCATCCTTTACTTAATCTTTTTGCTGTAAAACTGTTTCAAACTTTTATTTTGCTTACAAACAATTCTGCAATAAAGATCCTTATAACTAAATTTTTGTACACAACCTAATAGATTCCCTTAGAATAAATCTTCAGGCCGGGCGCGGTGGCTCAAGCCTGTAATCCCAGCACTTTGGGAGGCCGAGATGGGCGGATCACGAGGTCAGGAAATCGAGACCATCCTGGCTAACACAATGAAACCCCGTCTCCATTAAAAATACAAAAAAATTAGCCGGGCGTGGTGGCGGCGCCTGTAGTCCCAGCTACTCGGGAGGCTGAGGCAGGAGAATGGCGGGAACCCAGGAGGCGGAGCTTGCAGTGAGCCGAGATCGCGCCACTGCACTCCAGCCTGGGTGACAGAGCGAGACTCCACCTCAAAAAAAAAAAAAAAAAAAAAAAAAAAAAAAAAGAATAAATCTTCAGAAGTAGAACAAGGAAGAGGAGTGCACTTCAGTAGTGTCTAAAACCCTTGCCAAACTGGAGACTAAGTTCTAAAAAAAATTAGAGAGATTTCCAGAACTGTCCTAGAATCGCTTCCAAAATATGATCTAAGAAAAGGGATCAGGAACTATAAATCAAGGATAAAACATAATGAGATCACTTTAAGACTGTTAGAAATTTTTAGTTTCTTCATGTTTACTCCCCGCCCCCATACCCCTCTCATCACACAGACACTGTTTTCCTAAAGTAATTACATTTAAAATTCTTACTTTGGAAAAGCCTATAGACTCCTATTACGGGGAAAGGAAGAAGGGTAGTGCTGGGAAGGCTGCACCCAGATGTTCTGTCAGTGGGTTGGCGAAACCTGAGTGAATAAAGCAAATAGAGGCCACCACAGACAGGAAAGGATACCAAGCTGAATAATTAACATCATTTAGGAATACAGGAGAGAGGATACATAAGGAACTGGGAACAAGAGTGACTATGAGAATTTAACTGGTACTTTCATCTGAACAATTACTAAAAAGCTCACCCTCTGGCTTTATTACACAAAATCTGACCCTCTTACCAATATTCTTTTTTTTTGAGACGGAGTCTCGCTCTGTGGCCTAGGCTAGAGTGCGGTGGTGCAATCTCAGTTCATCACAACCTCCGCCTCCCAGGTCCCGGTTCAAGCAATTCTCCTGCCTCAGCCTCCCGAGCAGCTGGGATTACAGGCATGCACCACCACGCCCAGCTAATTTTTGTAGTTTTAGTAGAGATGGGGTTTCACCATGTTGGTCAGGCTGCTCTTGAACTCCTGACCTCGTGATCCGCCCACCTTGGCCTCCCAAAGTGCTAGGATTACAGGCATGAGCCACCGCGCCTGGCCCTCTTACCAATATTCTCATGAGCTCACTCCGTAACATGAGACAAATTATTTATTTCACAGCATAATACACAATAGATTAAACTTGCCTTTATTAACGCTCCGCTTCCATCAAGCCTGTACTATTTATTTTAAGTCCCAGGCTTGTGCTAGTTTACATGGTTACCTACATTCCAATCCAGCTTAGAAAGCCAACAGGGCTCAGTGAATTAATCAAGTTACTATTAAAGAGCAGTTGGCTTTGCTGGCTCTTTTCTAAAATATCACATTACCTCACTATGTGACCATGAACAAACTACCAGCCTCCACCAAAACTAAATGAACACTGTGACTTACTGATTACAGATATTACTTCCAGTTAATCATTCTTAGCTTCTCTAAGCCAAATCACAAAAAGTGGGATAGCAGACGAATGTAAATGACATGGTTTTCTCTTGCTTTTCCTTCCTCATATTAGAAAGTAGACAGGAAATACAAGCCCCAGGTCAAGGAAACAAAAGGACTGGAGAACCAACACAACCGGAGCAGTATTACTCCTAACTTTTCCACAGATTCTTTTCTATCACCCAAATCTTATGTTTTCCTACAACCAATGTCACAAAAGAGGCCTTTAACAGAAAAGCCTCTGGCTCTTGAGACCCGACCACTACTTGCTATAACAGTCCACGAGAGGGAGCCCTGCAGCCACAGTATCTGCCACCTTAACAATCACGTAGATACCAATCATGAATTACCCATGGAGATTATAGTTTAAATTTTTTTTAAAATTCAGTCCTATAAGGTTTTAACTCTAATCTAGGGCAAGGTCGTGTTGAATGGCGCTGCTATTAAAACAAACCTGAAGACGTTCTATATTCTAACCTTCTCTTTCTTTCTCTTGATTTCCTTCAAAAAGAACAAGAGGTATCTAAAAGCCTATTGTTAACATCGGGTAATTACATTTATCCTACATCTACAAGACACATTTTCTTGGAAAAAATTTTACATTTAGCGTAAACGAATGGATGGAGGAAAATTAGCTAGGTGTCTGCAGCAATGGTCATTAGTAGAGCGGCATGTGCTGACACGGAGAGGCACAGCAGCAAAGTACGTGAGAACACAGGGGTCTAGGAATTTAGTCGCATCTGAGTTTGAATCCCAATTCTGCCACTTTTACTAGTTTTGTGACATTAAACAAGTTAGTTAAGGTCTCTAATCCTCAGTTTCTTCATCTGTAAAATAGGCCCCACAAGACTGTTATAAAGATTAAATGAGATAATATATGCAGTATGTCTTTGCACATTTTTGGCAAAGAAAAAGCCTTAAAATTAATAGACATGGTCATAATTATGAATATCAAATATTTTTAAATACTTCATACCTTTTTTTTAAACAAATCCAGACTTATTTTTCATGACAGTATAACTTCATCCTGAAAACGAATGTGCTAGAGAAATAATTGGAAACATTTAAAATATTTCAAAATATGAATACAGTCTCATTACCATAATACAAATATATAGGCCAGGTATGGTGG
The DNA here is from genome assembly GCF_024542745.1 of Macaca thibetana thibetana. Classification (NCBI taxonomy): domain Eukaryota; kingdom Metazoa; phylum Chordata; class Mammalia; order Primates; family Cercopithecidae; genus Macaca; species Macaca thibetana. The sequence goes on along the minus strand of NC_065585.1, from coordinate 78,908,591 downwards.
CTCACACCTATAATCCCAGCACTTTGGGAGGCCGAGGTGGGAGGATTGCTTGAGTCCAGGAGTTCGAGACCAGCCTGGGCAACACAGTGAGACTTCATCTCTTTATATTTATATAAAAACAATATGTGTATGTGTGCGCGCGCGTGTGTGTGTATAAAATGAATATACAGCTTCAACTTCAGTATGAACCAAAGAAATAAACTAGCTACTTGTAACCTAAAAATTAGATGAATGTTATATGTATAACCAATATTCCCTCCCAAAAGAATTGTTTAAGGGACGGAATATTTATTATACATATAACATTGATCTAATCTTTAGATTATGCAGAATTCAATGTTCACTTTGAAAAAATTTAATAAAATAGGGGATATGGGAGATATAAAACCCTATAAAAAGGTTACTCAGCCAGGTATGGTGGCTCATGCCTGTAATCCCAGCACTTTGGGAGGCTGCGGCGGGCGGATCACCTGAGGTCGGGAGTTCAAGACCAGCCTGACCAACATGGACAAACCCTGTCTGTACTAAAAATACAAAATTAGCCAGGCGTGGCGGTGCAGTTCTGTAATCCCAGCTACTTGGGAGGCTGAGGCAGGAGAATCACTTGAACCCAGGAGGTGACGATTGCGGTGAGCCGAGATCGTGCCATTGCACTACAGCCTGGGCAACAAGAGTGAACTCCATCTCAAAAAAAAAAAGATTGATTACTCTTATTGTTATGGATTAGGCATATTTTTACTCTTCAGAGCTGGGATATGAGATATGCTGGATCCCTCTTATGCTGAGACTCAGATGCTGAACATAGCATAGCTCCTCAGTCATTAAATTCTTAATTCCCTTATTAAAGTAAGCTGAGAAAGAAAGACGAAAAAGAAAGTACACAGTCTTAATGCAGTTCCTTCAAAACTTATCATACAAAATAAAGCCTTAAGCTGAATTTCCAATTTTACCAACTTGCCAAAGCACAAGTAAATTAAACTACCATTAAACTGTATTAAGATTAAAGTCCAATACATATCGGTCAATTCCCTAATTTATGCTATCGAGTTAGGGAAGATATTTAGGAGACAGAACATTCTGTTCCTTCAACTTTAGGGCAAACAAGAAACAAAGATTAGTGGTTCTTAAATGTAGGTACTTCTGAATCACCTGGAAACTATGTAAAAGTTTTAAAAAACTACACATACATGGGGCAGAATCCTCTGTTTCCTAATGCAATTCAGTACAGCAGTGCTAATCTCTACAAGCACCACTTTGTAAGGAATTATAATAGAAAGGACAAAGGAGCATGGGTGATAGAAAAGACAGGAAAAAGGGACATGGGATTATTGTTTCCTGGGATATCGCCATGAACTATTAAAGAAATGTGGGCTTTGAAACAACCTGATATGACTTCCAACAAAAATGAACGATTGGGAAGAAACTAAAATTTAATAGACACACCAGACAAATAAGACCTTAGTCTACAATACCACAGCTACAAGCACAGGCTGGCAAACTCGAGTGTGAATGAGAGACTAAATTACAAATGATGGATAGCTGCTTTCGCAGACCAAAAAGATAATGGTTGGAAAAAAGTATGCTTGTGAATAGGAAACTAATGATCATGTAGTACAGTATGAAAGTTAGATAAGAGAAAAATACTATAATGAAGAAAACTGCATGGCTGAGGGAAATGCTGAGCAAACTATTTGTACACCTAAAGGGGAAAAGCACTAAAAGCTTCCAAATATAACAGAATCTACCCTTGTATGGGAGTTACCAGATACTAAAGACTGAGATAAACTAAGACAATATAATCAGTACGATGTGAGCTTTTAAGAAACATGTTCTTTCATGTCATAATACAACTAAGTACGAAACTAATACAGTCTTATCAGAAAAACAGGAAACAACTCCAAATCAAATATACATGAGGAACTAAGGGAAATTTAGAGAAAATTCTGTATGCTTTCATACAGTCACTGTAATAAAGACAAGGAGACACATGACTCAACAGAAGGAAAGCAACAAGCCTGAACTTGGTTAACAGTTAATACAGATTATATGAAGAGAATTACAAACAGGCCCGTGTAAAATCTAACTGTAGGAGATACACAGCCATAGTCAATCCAATGCAATAAAAACATACTCAGTCTCTACTATCAGCCAGAAGCTGCCAGAGACCAGAAATAAAAAGATGAATAAAACCAAAAGCGTAAAGTGAAAAGCTTATAGGCTATAATGTAAATATCCTGAAAGGTCCCTCTGCTGCCCTAGCATGGGATGAAGTAAACTGTTAAAATGAATACAGAGCTCAAGATAATGGGCAAAACATACTTACATGGACTGGAACATTACTGTGTCCCAAGAGCAAAAAGAAAATGGAAAAAACTGCATTTATGTGGACATGAGAAACACTGTAAAGAAACATATTCCTTGTATTACATCTTGTCAGATGTTGGCAGAGACACCAGGCCCTCCAGTCTGGATGACGTCAATGAGCTTTGGCAAATTCCATGAAGAGAACTGTCAAGCTGACAACTTCCATTACTATTTAATAATCATGCCAGAATCTTTCAAAAGAACACATCAGACTAGAAATTCTAATGGGCATGCAGAATGGGATTATAATTATTATTTTATGTTTAAAGATACTAGTATCTCTTATAAGTTAAAAATAATGTGTAACTAAAGCATGATTTGTTAAGTTTAGAGACAAATTTAGAGCAGACAAGAGATGAATTTTTCTTTTTTTTTTTTTTTGAGATGGAGTCTCATGCTGTCGCCCAGGCTGGAGTGCAGTGGCACTATCTCGACTTACTGCAACCTCCGCCACGGGTTCACGCCATTCTCCTGCCTCAGCCTCCTGCATAGCTGGGATTACAGGCGCCCGCCACCACGCCCGGCTAATTTTTGTATTTTTAGTAGAGACGGGGTTTTGCCTATGTTGGCCAGGCTGGTCTCGAATGCCTTACCTCAGGTGATCCACTCGCCTTGGCCTCCCAAAGTGCTGGGATTACAGGTGTGAGCCACCATGCCAGCCAAGATGAATTTTTGACAAAAAAATCAATATGGAATGTACTTCATGTCCACTTAATTTAGGACTCAAAATATTTTATTTCAAGAGACCAAGTATATGGCTAATTGAACAGAGGAAAATCTTTGCAGGAATATTTGAGACTCTTACTTTAGCCGACTGAAGTTACTTATTCGAAAGAGGGAACCTAAACGAGGAGCCTCCTGGTTATCTTTATGGAGCTGAGTGAAAACAGAAACTTGAGAAAGCCTAGTAAGGAGAGGCTGCCACAGTAAAAAATGATGCTTAGGAGCAATGGAGCCTAAGTTAGAGAGACAAGCTCTGGGCATCTTTCAGTGTAAACCACTCTACAGTCAGCCCAGCACTGACATCAGTCTCTTCCTCTCTCCCATGCATCACCCTCTCTCTATTTTCCCCTCTCTCCTCTTCCTCCATTATCTTTTCCTCCCAATTTGTTGGGGCTACCCATTGCTCATTGTTATTAGGTGCCTCAAACTTAAATTTTCCCAGCATCAGTCAGGAGACCAAATAGGTTAACATTAGCTGAATGAAAGGGTATCAAGAATCAGTAATTAAATGCAGGAGGACCACAAATCTGTACCTTAATGGGTGTAATACTTCGATATAGGGCAGGTCTGAGGATTAGGAATCTTTTTAAAATGGGATGAGAGTTGAGGAAGTTTCTCAACGGTTCTTGGAAAAGTATTAATGCCAACATTTTCAGTTTAAATATTTGTCAGAAATTACTCTGTCCATTCAAAACAACACTTGGACCACTACATCCAACCAAATCTTGTTCTTTAAAAAAGGTATATATTAAATGCATCATACACTTAAAAGAGTTAGCTCCTTTATTTGTGGCTAATCTTGTAGCCCTCAACACCAACACAGGATTGCATGCACAGCTTTGTGGGACAGACACAGGGCAAAGAGGTTAAACATGAAGCATGAACCTTAGATTTTTGTTACATAAATAAATCATCAATGACCAGCATAGTATGAATGTTTATAGATTAGTTGTGATACGTTTCCAACTGCATGACCAGAGACTGTGCTTTCTGTTGTATACGTAACCACAGTCCTTCTTTCAGGTTGAATAAAAGTTTTTAACTAATGGGAGTGTAGTATTATGGTGTATATGTTGGTTTGCATCCACAGTCCGAGGCTAACTCCTATATCCCTTGTTTCAGTCTTTTGTTAAAATGTTGGGTGTGTTAAGGCTAAGGAAACAATCTCTCCGATCTTCTCCTATCCTCCTTTCACCTGTTTCAGTCTTTCCTGGCCTTTCTCACTGTGAGAGTCTTAAGAATCTCCCCAGAGAGGGTCTTGCCCCATATCCTGGGGGAATATGGGGGAAGGAATGCTGACCTCATAAAGCTTTCGTAAAAAACCAAGAGGACTGGGTTTTGGTTGCTTCCACATAGCTTAACATGTGGAGGTTCTTGGAGGGTGGTGGCCCAGGGAAGGCGTGGAAGTTCCGCACCCCTTCCCCCATACCTCACCCTACACATCTCTTCATCTGGATCCTTTGCAATATCCTTGACAATAAACTGGTAAATATAAGTGTTTCCCTGAATTCTGTGAGCTGCTCCAGCAAATTAACCCAACCCAAAAAGAGGGTCCTGGGAACTGCAAGCTGAAGCTGGTCGATCAGAAGTTCCAGAGGCTGGGACTTGTGACTGGTGTCTAGGTTTGGGGGGCTGGGAGGCAGGTTTAGGAACTGAGCTCTTAATCTGTGAGATCTGACATGACCTCCAGGTAGATAGTGTTGGAACTGAATTAGAGGACACCCAGTTGGTGTCCACTGCTTGGTATGTTGGGAGAAACGCCTCCACACATTTGCTCACAGAAGTCTTCTGTGTTGATGACAACCGTGGTGGTGTAAGAGCAGAGGGAAAACACAGTTTCAGGGTTTTTCCTACACAGTGAGCATCCACAAATTTAAACAGTATCTTTAATGAGCTAAAATATTCCCAATCTCTTAACACAGGCCACTAGTATAATTCTGATATGGTTTGGCTGTGCCCCCACCCAAATCTCATCTTGAATTGTAACATCCAATATTCCCACGTGTCATGGGAGGGACCTCGTAGGAAGTAGTTGAATCATGGGGGTGCTAATTCTCACGATAGTGAATATGTTTCAGGAGATCTGATTGTTTTAAAAAGGGGAGTTTCCCTGCACAAGCTCTCTTGCCTTGTCTGCTGCCATGTGAGATGTGCCTTTCACCTTCGGCCATAATTGTGAGGCCTCCCCAGTCAGGTGGAACTATAAGTCTAATAAACCTCTTCTTTTGTAGACTGCCCAATCTCGGAATGTCTTCATCAGCAGCGTAAAAACAGACTAATACAAATTCTTACTGATATCTGTATTCTCTTTTAATCACAAAATAGAACATTTCCTAGAGAAGAAAATACTATTTCAAGACAATACTCCAAGAATGTTTCTAGTCATCCTAAAGTAATATTAACAATGACTTCTTTATGTAAAAAAACCCCTTTCTCAAACTCATAAACTATGTAAATATGTATGATAAATATTACCTTCTGTGCTACAATAATAGATAATAAAATATATAATCAATAATAATACAAAAAGGTCAAGAATGCATCAGAAAACTTCTTTAGTGACAGATGCTATCTGAGGAGTTTTTTTATGAAGAGCCCACTAAAAGTAAGAGTCACGGCCAGGCGAGGTGGCTCATACCTGTAATCCCAGCACTTTGGGAGGCTGAGGTGGGCAGATCACTTGAGGTCCGGAGTTCAAGACCAGCCTGGCCAACACAGTGAAACCCTGTTTCTACTAAAAATACAAAAATTAGCCAGGCGTGGTGGCAGGCACCTGTAATCCCAGCTACTTGGGAGGCTGAGACATGAGAATTGCTTGAACCAGGGAGTCAGTGGTTGCAGTGTGCCGAGATTGCGCCACTGCACTCCAGCCTGGGTGACAGAGCGAGACTCAGTCTCAAAAAAAAGTAACAGACACACGCACATATTTTTTTCAAAAAATTGTTAAGAAAGTCTCTGCAAGATACAGCCATCTCAGAAATGACTTAAAAATTATAGAATTTATTGATTGAATCAGAATCGTTGCAAGAAAGCTGCCAAACTAACCATGAGAGCATATTTGTACCAGATCTTTGAGAAACACTTCTTGGCTAGAAGAATGCATAATCATCAAAATCCCTCTATCTTGTGTAACCATATATAAAAGTAAGTTTCAAAATGTCTTCCCAAAGTTTGAACTCTCTCGTTTCTTTATAAATAACCACAGAACTGGCCTAATTTCAATTAACAAATATGTCATCTAGACTGGGTGCAGTAGCTCATACCCATAATCCCAGCACTTTGGGAGGCTGAGGCAGGCAGATCACATGAGGTCAGGAGTTCGAGACTAGCCTGGCCAACAGAGTGAAACACCATCTCTACTAAAAATACAAAAATTAGCCAGGCGTAATGGCAGGTGCCTGTAATCCCAGCTACTTGGGAGGCTGAGGTAGGAGAATCTCTTAAACCCAGAAGATGGAGGCTGCAGTGAGCCAAGATTGAGTCACTGCACTCCAGCCTCGGCGACTGATCAAGACTTCGTCTCAAAAAAAAAAAAAAAAAAAAGAAGAATCCTTAAAGTAGGGATAATGGTTAGTTGGGAGAATAGCAAAACAGCCTCAGACAGTGGTGAAAAAGGACTGGTTCAAAGAGAACAAGAGATAAGGAGGCAGAAAAGAAATGAATAGAATAGGCTATGTTAGCATACAAAAACCCAAAGGATTTAATGAGACTGAATTTAAGCAATGAAAGAACAGAAAGAGACAACAATTTTACAACAGGGAAATTAACAGTGAGTTTAGGGTAAAAGTAAAGAGGTACACAAAGTAAGGGGGTTGAGGAGCTGTAAGCAGAGAACATTCTAGCTTTAATGCATTTAATACACATATCCAGAATTTTGCAATCAGAACACCTAGAAACTATTTTTATTTCGGCACGTGTGTAAATTTTTGTATCATTAGGGAAAATACTCTTATTTTTAATTCTATACAAGGTAAAGGGCACATTGTAGTCTTTCAAAGCTTCAGTACCACTGAAGGTTTAAACAGATCCTGCAAGGTTGCTTTAGTGTTTGTACCTTTGCCAAGTCCAAGATTATAGGAGGTGAATGGGTTTGTGGCATAAATCACAGGTATCCTAATCCAAGGAACTTCACAGGGAAGAAGAGGGGCAAAAAAGAACAACTTTGCCTCCACATAAATAAACTCCTGATATCTTCAACTAGTGCAAGGGAGAAAATAAATACCCCACAAGGACGAAATCTTAAGATTCATAGCTGGAAAGAAAAGAAGGATAATCCCCCTGGTCATTAAGTCCAAGGCAGCTCAACTTTACTGTGCATAAACTCAAGCCTAGGGTTAAACTGGCTGGGTGTGGTGGCTCATGCCTGTAATCCCAGCACTTTGGGAGGCTGAGGTGGGCAGATCACTTGAGGTCAGGAGTTCAAGACCAGCCTGGCCAACATGGTGAAACCTTATCTCTACTAAAAATACAAAAAAAAAAAAAAATTAGCCAGGTGTCATGGCACGCACCTGTAATCCCAGCTACTTGGGAGGCTGAGATGGGAGAATCACTTGAACTTGGGAGGCAAAGGCTGCAGTGAGCTGAGATTGCACCACTGCACTCCAGCCTGGGTGACAGAGTGAGACTCTATCTCAAAAAAAAAAAAAAAAAAAAATTAAGAAAAAGTTTTGTAAGCTAACTCTTGCAGAGAACATGTTCAGGCTAATGTTTAGGATAATCAGAGGAGTCAGTGGAAGAAGGGAAGGCCTGAAGATGACTAATAGATTTTAGTCATAGCAGGAGCATGTGCTCATTTCTCTGATTAGATCACATTTCACAAAACACACTAGATTACAATTTCAAAAAGAATTCCAAGCTGTGTGATAAGCAGAACCTATTATAAGCAGTAACGAATAACACATTTTTCTCTATTCAAAAAACCCCTCTAAATTATATTACCATGGTGGCTTAAAGAGACATATTCTTGTTTTGTAATAACTACAGGACCAATTCTATACCAACAGTTCATTTTCAATTACAACTTACAGTCTTACACATTTGTCATCTTTTATGAACAGCATGATGAGATCGAGAGGATAATCTGCTGCTCTTAACACTGAGCTGCCTCCAATGTTCTAAATACCATACTACAAAGCTTCCACATCACTGCATCAGGATATAAGTATAGATACCAAAACCTCAAGTATGGTTCTGCTTCATATTATTTTGAACCTTTTTTTTGTCATTAGGTTTCATTTATTATCCAATTTGAGTTTCTTTATCTCTTAAAAGGAACATTTAACCCATTTATCTTTATTACTAATATTGATATGTTTTGTCTTCCCTCTCTTATCTTGACTTTTAGATTTATTTTATTTGCTCCTGGTTTCCTAGTGATTTAGATAGTATACAACCTATTTTAATTTCATTAGAGATACTTCTAACAATCTAATCATTTTTAATGTCCCTCCCCCACCAAAACGTCCCATTATGCCCCCTATTTAAAACTTCTAACAATTATATTTTTCAAATTCTCTTATTTCACTAAATTCAGTGAATGTTAGGGGGTAGGCTGCAGACTCCAAATACAATTATACTTTTCTTTATATAAATACAAATATTTAGACTTAACTCTTTTACTGATTTCCTTACCCATGGCCAATCCTTATTTATTGCAACATCAAAACATATTTTTACTTAAACTTTCCAATGAGCAATACATTCACATGAGTCAAAATTCAAAAGGTCTACAACTAAGTTTCTTTCCCCTCAAGCCACCCAGTTTCCATCCTAGAAGCAACCGATGTTACCAGTTTCTGCTACATTATTGCAGAAAAACTATGTATTGAATCATCCTTGCTTCCTTTTCTGAAACAACCCCACTATGGCTGAAGTATTATTCTTTCATGCTGTTGGAAATCCTTATGCTAATATTTTTAAAAGACTTTTTAGGCCAGGCATGGTGGCTCATGTCTGTAATCCCAGCACTTTGGGAGGCCGAGGTGGGCAGATCACAAGGTCAGGAGATCGAGACCATCCTGGCCCATACGGTAAAACCCCGTCTCTACTAAAAAATACAAAAAACTAGCCAGGCGTGGTGGCGGGCACCTGTAGTCCCAGCTACTCGGGAGGCTGAGGCAGGAGAATGGCGTGAATCCAGGAGGCGGAGCTTGCAGTGAGCCAAGATCGTGCCACTGCACTCTAGCCAGGGTGACAGAGTGAGACTCTGTCTCAAAAAAAAAAAAAAAAATTTTTTGTACTGACATTTATAGTGAGAATATTATACTTATAAAAAGTTATATTTGCTTTATAAATTTACTCTGAATGGTTCCCTCTTTATAATCTGAAAGTTTAGAGAGCTTTGAAACTAATCATCAATCTTTTAAAGATCTTAAATAATTTGCCTGTAAAATCCTCTGGCCCTCAGGCTTTTAGAGAGGTAACTCTTATGCAACTTTCTCTATTATGTTAGTTTTCAGGACTCTTTCACATTCTTAACAATTATTGACAACCCAAATAACTAACTTTATATGGGTTATAGCTATCAATATTTACCATAGAAATTAAATATTTACCATAGAAATTACATTTTTAATATTTAAATATTTAGTTAATTAAAAAATATATAAAACAAAATTTGAAGACATTTAATAGCTAAATATTGTTTATTTTTAAAAAATTTATTGCTATAAAGCCGTAACATGTTAACATAAATGACATTTTTATTAAAAATAACTATATCTTCCAAAATGGAGAAAAATTTAAGGAGAAATGTCCAGCTGTTTCTCGTATCTGCTAATACACTGAATGTACTGAGACATCACACATCATGCAGCCTTGGAAAATTCCACTGTATCCTTGAGAGAGAATAAAAGCAAAAAAGGCAAATAACATCTTAGTATTACTATGAAAATAGTTTTAACCTCACAGACCCCCAAAAGGGTCTTGAGGATCCCAGACCGCACTGTGAGTACTGCTGGATTAATTTATGATTTCTACATTCAGTTCTAATAAACTGCAATTTTTAAGAAAATTTTCTGGATCATACAAGTGTTCAAATATATTTTTGGGGTCAAGCAAAAGAGTCCATTTCGATTCTTTTATTTTCTCTTTATCTGTGGTGTTTTCCCCTCTTATTTTTTGAGTATGCATGTTAGCTCCATTCAGTCTTTAAGTTAGCGAGCAATTTATCTGTTTTATTGCAAACAACAACTTTAGTTACAGAGTTCTACTTTTATTTCAGTTTACTAGTTCATTGATCGCTGTTTTTTATCTTTAACAGCTACTTTATCTTTTCTTAGGTGTATTTTGATATTATCTTTCTAACTTCTTGAGTTGGACTACTTAGTTTACTTATTTCATTCTTTCTTATTTATGAATGTAAGTATTTTTTAAGGCTATGAATTTTCCTGTAAGCACTGCATTAGCTGAATTTCATAGATTTTCCTATATAATCTTTAATTATCATCTTTTTATGGTCTACCTCTTTGACCCAAGAAGTACTTATTTCAGAATTTGGAAAATTTCCAGGTGGCCAGGCCTTTTTGTTCTCGAGCTTTGCTATTAATTTCTAGTTTCAGTGATCCCACTTCCTGTCGGTTGCCTCTCTTATTTCTTCCCTTTTCTTTGAGATGAAGTCTCGCTCTATAGCCCAGGCCGGAATGAAGTGGTGTGATCTTGGCTAACTGCAACCTCTGCCTCCCGAGTTCAAGTGATTCTCCTGCCTCAGCCTCCCGAGTGGCTGGGATTACAGGCACGCACCACTGCACCTGGCTAATTTTTACTATTTTTAGTAGAAATGGGGTTTCATCATGTTGGCCAGGCTGGTCTTAAACTCCTGACCTCAGGTGATCCACCCGCCTCGGCCTCTCAAAGTGCTAGATTACAGGCGTGAGCCACCGTGCCCAGCCTCTTCCGTTTTCTTTGCAGCAAAACTCTCTAAAAGAGTTGTTTGTACTTGCTATATCTAATTCCCATCTTTCTGTTCTCTCTTAAATTCACTTTAACTTCAGGCTTCCCCTACCAACATGTCCACATTGCTAAATCAATGTTATTGATTTAGCATTCCTCACCTTACCTGAATTATCAGCCTAATCTGGCAAAGTTAATCAATCAAAATTTGATTTTTTTAATGCATGGTGTGAACAGGGTCCAAGATTCATTTTTTTTTCCCTATATGGGTATCCACTTGATTTAGTGAAATCGCTATTTCTACCCACTGCATTATTTATCTTCTACCTAATGCATTACCACACTTGTCACAAATCAAATATCCATATATGTGTAGGTTATTTCTAGATTCTATAGTATGCCTTTATTCTATTTGTCAGTCCTTGAATTAATATCACCTTGACTTGATTATTACTGTTTATAATAAGTTTGATATCTATGGATGTATATTCCATAATTTCGTTCTTCTTCTTCCTGTCTTGGCTATTCTTGCCTTTTTCAACTTTCGTATAAGTTTTAAAATCAGCTTGTTGATTTTATTGAAAAAAAAACTGCTGGGATTTTTCATTGTGATTTCACTAAACCTATACAGATCAATTTAGGAAAGAAGAAAAACTGACATCTTCATTGAATCCTCCAATCCATAAACAACAGTATATATACTTCTATTTAAGTTATCTTTAATATTTCTATGTAATGACATAGTTTTCTATGTAGAGTTACACATATCTTTAGTTAGATTTATCCCTACATATTTGATGTTTTTTGACGCAAATTCAAATCATATATTATGTTAATTTTGTCACTGTTACTTTACAGAAATACCACTACGTACTGAAAGGAAAACTGCTAAATTCACTTATTAATCCTAACAATTTTCTAAGTACATAAGTATGTCATCCATAAAAATGATACTTTTTCTTTTCTAGTCCTTATACTTTTCATTTATTTTTCTTGCATTATTATACTGGATAGAACAACCAGCCGGTCCCTCCATTCGGGGTCCCTGACTTCCCACAACAATACTGAATAGGAAAGATGATGAAAGATATTCTTGATTTCTCATCTCACAAAGAATGTTTTAATATTGCACTATTAAATATGATGTTTGCTGTGGGTTTTGTAGCTAATGTTTCAAACTCTGCAAGTTTTTCTCTGTTCCTAGCTTGCTCAGAATTTTAAGAAAGAACAAATACTGAATTTTATCAAATGCTTTTTTTTTTTTTTTTTTTTTTTTGAGACAGTGTTTTGTTCTTGTTGCCCAGACTGGAGTGCAATGGCACGATCCCAGCTAACCAGAACCTCTGCCTCCCGGGTTCAAGTGATTCTCCTGCCTCAGCCTCCCGAGTAGCTGGGATTACAGGCATGCATCACCATGCCTGGCTAATTTTGTATTTTTAGTAGAGACAGGGTTTCACCATGTTGGTCAGGCTGGTCTCGAACTCCCGACCTCAGATGATCCACCCACCTCAGCCTCCCAAAGCACCTCCCAAAGGATTACAGGCGTGAGCCACTGCGACTGGCCCTATCAAATGCTCTTCTTAGCATTTGGTCATCTTGGCTTTTAGCACTGCCATTTCAGCATTAACATATTAACCTATCCGTAACTTTTCTCCTTTATTTTATTAATATAGTGAATTACACTGATTGATTTTTCACTGTTAAACCAACCTTATATTCCTGGAAAAATATGAATTGGGTCAAAATATATTAATTCTCCCTTTGTGTTATAGATATAATTTGATAATATGTTATTTAGGACGTTTCCTCCTTATTCATGAGCGATTTGGCTGTTATTTTTTGTTTGTAATCTAGTGTGTTTTGTGAAATGTGATCTAATCAGAGAAATGAGCACATGCTCCTGCTATGACTAAAATCTATTAGTCAAGGATGTGGATGACAACCACATCCTTGTCATGTTGTAGTATCAACATGTACTATGGTACACTTAGGTGTGATGTTCTTTTAATGTTACTCTGCTTGAGATTTATAATACTTCCTGAATCTGTGCCTTAATGTCTTCTATCAACTTCTAGAGATTTCTCAGCCATTGCTTCTTTAAAGACTGCTCCTGCTACATTTACCCTCTCCTCTCCTTCTAGGACCTTAATTACTTTTTCAAAACATTTTGTGCCAGATTACAGATGGGAGATTAAAAAGGTTTTGACCTTGCATCCCTTTGACAACCAGGGTGGAGGGAGGGCTGTGTCTTCTCTCCGCGACTCTGAGCAAGCTGTGTGACACGGCTAATCAACAGAATATGGAAATGTGATGTTATGCCAGGGTCTGGGCCCACATCTTCAGACACTATGAGTCCTCACACTTCCTCTTTCTTGAAATGTTTGCTCTGGCAGAAAGTAGCTGCCATGTAGTTAGTCCAATTACCCCTAAGACTTCCCTGAGACTGCCATTTATGGAGACAGAAAAATGTTGGCACCTAATAGTGCAGAAGCCATCTTGGAGGTTCCAGCCCTGGGAGATGACATGAGATGGACCAAGACCCGGGACATAAGGCTCCATTGCCACTATCCCAGCCATTTTTAAGCTGTCTGAACCATTCCAATCACAGACCAAGACACTGTAGAGCACAGGCAAGCCAAACCTGATACACCCTGACTGAATTCCTGATTCTCAGAATCATGAGCATTAAAAATAGTTGTTTTATGCCAGTAAGTTTTGGGGTCATTTGTTACTGGAAAGTTAATCCTCCTTGGAGGCCCCGAGGGTCCCTACACATTCTTACTGATGTCTCAAGAACACAAAGCCCTGACTACTCTTTGCCTAGGACATATCCCAGGGCTCTGTTTGCAGCTAGCAAACTTAAGGGATGAGTTACATCTCTGTCCAGCAGGTGGCTAGAAACACGAGTCACAGATCACCTTAATGTATTCGGTGAGTGAGATATTTCAAAGTTGGGATTTATTTCTAAAGCATAGCACTTTAGGATTCCAAACGAAGCCTGAATGGCTTACCAGCCCCAACCTTCCAGCCTTGCTGAGCTCTAAACACCTGTTTTTGTTTCTCTATCCCTAAGTGTCCATAAAAAGCTCTGCTCATCTTCTAATTCACCTTTCCCAGAATCAGTACATGCTACTAAGAAGAATAGTAGCCTGAAGTGCTGGGCTTATCTCTCTGCCTCAATAGCATTCAGATACATTTGAATACAACATACATGTCTTTTATATTTTGAATAATTTTTCTCATTTTTTAGATTATCAATCCAAATTACTTTAGCCAACATTACTGAAAGTGGAACTCCTCCACAAACAGATTTAATATGTTTAATACTTAAGGCGTTTAGAAGTTCTGTTTTTTCCCCTTTCCCTCCACTATAGGCTAAATCCACATAGAATGTTTGTTTTTGAACAGGCACTCGACCAGGCATCTTTAAAGGTGATACACATTTTCAAATAAACCGAAAAGATAACACTTTGCTAATCTAGTGAAACATCTTCATAAAATATCATTTGCACAAAAACATTTTATTTGAAGTAGCAAAGACAAACCATCTGGAATACAACAACTTAAAAAAAATCTTTTTAAAGAAATAAAGTAATAAATCAGAGGAGAAGAGAAAAGCTGTATCAACTTTCATATTTTAGTATCTTCCTCTTCTAATTGTCTCTTAAGTATTTACTAAGATTACCTAGAAATAGTGTCATTTACATACATGACTTAGGTTTTAAAAACATTCCAAACATAATAGATTTTTTTTCTGGTATTCTTTTTCCCTTGGAAAACTATGTAATTTTATTAAAATTTGTAGTGAAAGTCTGAGAGAAACATCATGTCTACCAACACTTACAGTGGAAAATACGAAAATCAATATACGGGTGAGAACCTCTTCTTTCTGATTCAAATCCTGCTCGGCTCCTTACACGTACATCTCCTGGACAGAATCAAGAATAAAACATAAGTTTAGAAGGTTATCGCTCAGGAAGAAGCTTCCATAAGCAACAAAGGTCCATGTGGTATCATATTCGTAAGTGACAGCCCACTGATGATATATGTGGAACAGGAAGTTAGGAGCTGATTTATTTGAAAGAGTTCACAAAATTTCAGTAATGAACTGTACGGCTGAATGAGGAGGACTTTTTAAAATCTACCCCTACAATAATTATTATAATCTATATTTTAATAAGTTAGCCTTTTGAAATAGGATTCAAGTATATGATAAGACGACCTAACATGTTATTCATATGGGCAACGTTTTTTTTTTTCTTTAAAAAGGCCATTGGGAAACAGTATCTGTTTTACAGGAGGTTGAAAATCCTCAGCACAAAACTTGAGCCGACTGTGCCTAGCACTATAGTATGGGCTAAAAGGGATATGAAAAATGGAAAATATATTACTTATTTTCAAGCAGTTTGCAATTTCATAAATGTGTAAAAACTTAAAATGTTAAAGATTTTGTTTTAAAGTCAACCTGATTAATCACTCTTTTCTCACTGACAGCAGGTACACCCAAGGCCTTTAGCTGAGTCTTAAACTTTGGTCTTTGTAAGCTCAGTGTGGTTCCTACATGTGCCCACATTACTTCCACATTTATTTTTCTATACAGCAACATAACCATAGCAACCATGGTCTAGACGCTCTTTTTTGTGTTTTGCAGGCATTATTTTATTTTCTTCTCTCGTCAACCTTCAGAGATAGGAATCTTAATCCTCATTTTACAGATTCAAAAACTTGACTTTGAGAAGTTAAATAGCATGCTCCATGCCACAAAGCTAGTACAAAGGGTGAGTCAGGATTTAAACCCAGCTCCGTGAGTTCCAAACACAGCACTTTTCCCAGTACACTTTTATAGCCTCCAAGTTCATAACCTTTAAATCTTCAGCCTCTATTCCTGTGCTCTCGCAATTTGGCTTGCTTAGAGGGCACTCCTGCTTACTCTGTTTCTCTCAGTAAGACCATCACTTCCTCCAAGGCTCACTTCATCGACTATAATTCCATCCCACAATTACTAGTCACCTGTCCTGTGGCCATTCCTTCACGCTGCAACAAACGTTAACAAGTCAAGCACTGGAAATACAGCAGAGGGCAAAATACATAAAGTCCCTTCACTGTCCTCACGAAGCTTATCTTTTTGTGTGATGACACAAATAATAAATACCAAATTTCAGTGGAAGATGATGAGTTACATGGACAAAACTAAAGGTAAGAGGAATAGCAAGAGAGGAGCAGGGGAGGGTGACTCATTAGTGCAGTCAGAGAAGGCCTCACTGAAAAGGAGGCGTCTGGGCAGGGACCTGAAGGAAGCGAGGCAGGAGCCAGGGAGGAAGAGGCTTCCAGGCATGAGGAAGAGAGAGCATAAAACTCCCCGAGACAGAAGCATGCTTGGCAAGGTCAAGGGCAAGCCAAGAGGCCGGCGCAGCAGGAGCAAGGTGAGTGAGGGGAACCGGTGGGGGTGGGGTGGAGAGGCAGTGGGGTCAGATCGTGCTAGACATTTGCGGCCATCAAAGACTTATGAATAGAGAAGTCAGATTATGTCTGAAAAGGTTCCCTCTAGGTGTGATGAGAACAGAGTCAGTCAGGGAACACAGGTAGACACAGGGCCTCCAGTTAAGGAGTAAGTAATAAATGTGGTGGTAACAGCATTGGTGTGGTGAGATTTGAGTGTATTAAAGGTATCAACCAGTAGGATCTGCTGATGAATTCAATATGGAGTGTGTAAGAAATAGGAAGTAAAAAATTGAGGTTTCTGACCTGATGACAGGAAGAATGGAGTTATATTTACTGAGATGGCAAAAGACTGCAGAACAGACAGACATGGGGAACACAAATGTTTTGCTTTAGACATGTTAAGTTTGAGATATCCATAACATTTACATGGAGATGTTTTACAAAGTTAAAGAAAATATGAATGCAAAGCTCTGTCTTAAGGACAGCGGAATCCTGAACATGTTTATTAGAGAAAGATGGAGACAGCAAGGAGAAAAAGGCTGTGCATTCGTGGGGGGAAAATATGTACTGGAATAGAAAAGAACTGAGGCAGGTAAGATACACAAGATAAAATAAAGAGGACAAAAAGGAATACGAGTTAAAACAGAACCTTGGGGAACATTTCAGCTTAAAAGTATGAAAAGGAATTAGTGAAGGTGGCAAAGGAGAAAACAAAAGTAGGTGAAGAATAAGGATAGATCAGTATCATAAAGTTGAGGGAGGAATTCTGAGCTGAGGAGGAGTCATAGGAGAGTCTTCTAACAAAAAACGAATAAATGTGCCTGTTGGAATCTTAATATGCATGTTTAATACTATGAGTTGAAGTGCAAGGATGAAGGAGACATGGATGAAGACAGAAATCTGGCACAGAGAAAAAGAGAAAAAGAAAATTAGAAATATATACGCACATATCTAAATTCATTTCACCTTGTGGAATTGACTAATACATAAAAAATTTAAGCACCAGAACTAGAAGTCAAATGGTCTTCCTTGCCAGCCAGCTGAGAACAAAATACATCTAGTCACAGGATGATCTGAGCAGGTATTTCATGGCCTCACCTTTGTCCATGCTGGCATTCATCTATTTGGTATTTAGCCACTGTACAAATCTAACACTATTTTCTATGAAGAATGTTCAAGATGCAATTTGAAACTGTGTACTAATGACAGTGTCCCAGTTATTAGGCCAAAGATTTCTCAATTATCTGTAACTCTAAAATGCTTCTCTTGATTCACATCACATTCAATATTTGTTTCTAGACTCTAAACTCCATGAATAGGTTATTTCTGCTACAAACAGCAATGAAAAGCTACCTAATGAAAGATACCTCAAACTCAAATAACAACAGATAATAACAAAATTAACTGATATTGGTATAAAATAAATAATGCTTACCTAGCATACGAATGTATAATGCAGTCTGATCAGAACTGTCATAGGAAATAGCTCCACGCCTCTAGAAAAAAAAATATGCATTATAATACATGACAATTAAATATGATATAAAATTCAACTCAACAAACATGTATTCATCATTTATTATTTGTGAAGCACTGTGCAAGAGAAGCTGGATATACAAAATGAAATTAGATATGGTACCTGTTCTTGAAATCTCTGGGGAATGGGGACAACAAATAATTCTAATACAGTATGGTTAAGAACTACCATAAAAATGGATACAAAGAGAGACACATGCAGCCTCTCTTTGGAAATTTAATCTGTTTGAGTAAGTCGGTAAAGGTTTTGGGGTGACATCTGTGTTGACTCAAAAGGGATCAATAGGAGTTGCCAAATATTAATAGAAAAGAAAGGAAAGGACAATCCACTGGCTTTCCTGCTGCATCTCTTTGGATCCCAGTCCACGCTTCATATAAGAGCAAAAGTAAGCACTTCAGCTTCTGCTCAAACTCCTCCAAAGGCTCCCCATCACACTTGGGGCTCCCCAAGCTTTACTTTCGAGAGTCCTCGGTGACCTGCCTACCTCTGTGCCCTCTTGTACTGTGGCCTCCCCCACTGCTAGGAGACAGCCAAGCTGGCCTCCTTGCTTTTCCTCATCTACACCAAATATACAGCCTTTCCAATTGCTGTTCCCTCGTCCTGGATCACTGCTTCACTATTCCCTTCTTACCTTGCAGCTTCTAGACAAAGCGTCATCTCTTCAGAGAGAGATTACCTGACTATGAAATCTATAGCCACCTAGAAGCCACCCTCTTCCAAAGCTCCCTACGTCAGTCCTCTGTGTAGCATGCGGCTGAAGTTGTCTTGTCTGCATGTTACTAAAAGCTCCACAAGAGCAGAAACTTTGTCTATCTTAGTCATCACTGCATCCCTGGTCTCTAAAACAGGATCTATTATTTAGTAAGTTCTAAATAAAAATTTGGTAAATGAATGACTAAATGGACTTACTACAAATAAATAACTAATAAATATATTGATGAATAAATTAGTGACTAACAGAATGGATATAAGTGAGGATAGATTTAAAAATGAGGAAGATAAAATTGACCAAACCACAGTTTAGACATAGAATCTAAGTTCTGTGGAGGCAGGGTCTTCAGTCACTGCTATTTTCCCAGATCTAGGATAAATCTCAACATTTAGAACAGTCCCTAGCATGTCAAAAGTGATCAGTAAAATCAGTTGAATTAACAAGCCAAAAAAAAAAAAAAAAAAATGTTTAAGTAGTAATAGGCCAGGCATGGTGGCACACACCCATAATCCCAGCTACTTGGGAGGCTGAGGCAGGAGGATCCCTTGAGCCTAGGAGTTGGAGGCTGCAGTGAGCTATGATGGTACCACTGCACTTCAGCTTGAGAGACAGAGTGAGACCCTGTCTCAAAAAAAAAGGGGGAGGGTGGGAAATGGACTAGCACTATGGGATATGAACAAAATAGTGTGACATTGCAAAGAAACAGAGAAAATAATCAATAGAGACTCTAGAAGCAAATCCAAGAGTACACAGTGATTCTGTATATGATAAATACAGGACTTAGAATCTGTGGAGGAAACATTGATTTTTAATAAATAATGTTAGATTAAGTGGTGCTATCTAGAAAAACATAAAGCTACATTACTACCTTTCTGCTCCAAAACATATTACACATGGAACAATGTTTAAATGTTAAAAATTAAAGCATGAAAGTATTAAAAGAAAATAGGACTATATTTGTAAAAGTCTTAAATAGGAAGGCCTTTCTAACTATCCTATAAAAATCCCTAAGTCAGGAAACACTGACAAATTTGGCCACTTAAAAGTTAAATTATGATGGTAAAAGATACCATTAACAAAGTAAAGGATAAACTTCAAACACAGAAACGTGAGTTCAACTGATATGACAAAGGGCTAATTTTCCTCTACTATCTCCCCACCAAAAAAAAATTTTGTCTTACAAATCTAGTTAGAAAAAGACTAAAGAGCTGTAGAAAAATAGGTAGGACATAAACATACTATTCACAAGGGAAAAATAAATAAATACAAAAAAATGCTTGACTTCATTAACAAAAGAAATACATATTAAAGCAATGAGATTGTATTTTTACATATCAGATTAATGATCGTGTTCCCTCACAAAATTCTGGCATGGGATTTACAACTCCTCAACACATACCTACAAATCTCAAAAAAAAAAAAAAAAAAAAAAAAAAATCACATTTTTTACTCTCATCATATTGAAAATTTACTTAAAGCCCTCACTTGGATTTAGTGTGCAACAACTACCCAAAATATTAAGTTATTATATCCTTAATGCTTGACTTTTAAGAGAAAAATATCAATTAAAATCTTACATGATTTCACAAGTCCTTAAAAAAACACAGTTCATGAAATATAAGAGGAAAAAAAATTTCAAACAAAAATAAAATTCTAACTATCACCACTGGGTGTCTCCAAGGAGGCTGAGGGATACAGAGGTAGGAGAGGGGCTTTTCAATGTTTATCTTTGTACTTTTTGAGTCTTGCAGTGTGTGTAATTATCATATATTCACAAAATAAAATTAAAATTGAAAAATAAAATAAAAATCTACTACAAAGAAAAGCATGATCTTAAATCCCAAGGGACCAAATCATATAGACTACACTCCTGGTATCATGCTTAAAGTGTCTTCCACTAATAGAATATCCTAAGGAAGCCTCCTGCAGTGTTTCATGTTATTTATTCTGGAGGAAACAGCCACTGTTAAAAGGCACCACTCACAGCGACTGTGAGAATCCCCTCCCCAACATATTTAGCTTACTAGATTACAGGTCTCTCCTCAACACCACCAATCTAGGGGTAAACCTAGTAGCCTAGGAAGGGCATATGTGGCAATAAATATTTCTATCAGCTAAAGCAAATTAATGACTGCAGATACTATGTAATAACTTGTCATGACCTATCAATTTGATAGTGTCCAGTAACAACTCAGATAAATAACTTGTTAAAATAAATTTTAAGGTGTTATCTCCAACAGTTCTCTTTAGGAGGGGAGTTGACATTATTATTATGTTGTTGTTTTTTTTAATGTAGGAAGGGTATTTACTATAACAGTTGCTAGTTAGAAAGGTAAAATATGTATCACTTCACACATTAATGATTGTGAAAGACTGACCAATATTATTGGCACTCTGTTAAACATCACAAAATAATATTAAGTCAAAAACTGGGTAATGCACATAGTCTAGATAACACCATGGCATATTAAACTTATTAAGGTAATCATTTTAGCCTCATTTATAGAAGCACTAATTTAGATATTAAAATGGTAGGGTCTGTATTAATCTTAATTTATTAAGCAAAAAAGGCAGAGTTTAATTTTAAAATAGATACAAATTACACAGGGCTGTGCAAAATATCCAAGTTTTTCTATTCATTATAAGGTACTAATTTAAGTAAGGCTAGTCTACAAATACTTAGCTTAAATGCTATACTGAACCACAAGACATAGCTTTTATGAAATAAATCCAAATGAGACCAAAACTGTTTTTAAAGAATGGATTTTAAAATATATATCTGAACCCATCAACAAATACATCCTGAGTGATAATTCATTCACCTACCCACTTAAGAATTAAAATTAAAATGAATATTAAGCTCTCTCACTAGGTAGAATAATCTAAAGTAGGTAGGTAGAATAATCTACAGTAACTCATTTTGGAAAAAAAACTATAAATTATGAGTTCTAACAATAAAAATTTGACCTCGGTGTTAGAATCATGTTGTTTTAAAAATAATTATATCTACTTTTATATAAGACTGCTGCACATGTAACAAAGATTTCTTTAAAGATTATCATTTTGAAAATCATATACTACTAGAATTTTCTTTTTAATTACAGTAAAACAAATTTCATCAAAATCCTGTGTCACACTGTCAGTCATAAAACTCTCAGAGCTATCACCCACATTCCCACCTCAGTTCACCAGTGAATGGAAATAACTGAGAGGCTTCTACTCGTGACTTTTCTAATTTAGCCATCCTGGGAACAGCTTGTAAAGCAAACTAGTATAGGTCAAAACATGGGCGAGGCTGAGCTAATCAGAAACTGACAGCAGTAGCACAAACAAGTTAAACTGTAAAGCACCAAAGGACCCACTGCCTCACTAACAGGAGTTCTGAGTGCCCTGGTAAGACTCACCTTGAATTAGGGTGAATCATGCTTCCACAAAAGATTTGACTTGAAGGTAAATGATAAAAGGTGTAAAAGTTGTTCCCAATATTAGTTAATACATAACTTTTAAAGACAGACATGTTTTAAAACCCAGCAAAGATATTTTAAGTGCCATTGTTTTTATTCTGTTCCAAGTTTTCCACTAAATGATTTATTAGCAAAAGCAAGTGCATTTCCATTACATGGTAAGAGTAATAATATATTAACTAACACTTGCTGTGCTCCTTGTGCCAAAAAAATGTTCCAAGTGTTTTTCACACAAAATCTCACTTAACCCACACAAGATCTCTATAAAGTAGGCTTTATTAGTTCCATTTTGCAGATTCATAAACTGATGGTTAAAGGGCTTACACACAGGAGCACTGAATAAAATTTTTGGCAACACTAGCAAAAAAACAATAATATAGCAAAAGATGAAGCCCAGCCAAAGTTGTGAAGTCAATTTCCTCTGACATAGCGAAATGAGCTTTTTCAGAGTAGTCATCTTACATATGCTAGAAAAACACGCTTGTATTTGAGTGGCTAAAGTATTCAAATATTGCACTGATCTACCAAATAGTAGCCTTCCCATTCTTCTTTCTTTTTTCACCATTTTTTTTAAAAAATAAAATATTAGCATTCTTTCTGTTTAAAAACAACGTGATTTTTTGGTGGTCATTAAAACGGTAAAGTCTAGAGGCCAGGTGCATTGTCTCACATCTATAGCCTCAGTTCTTTGGGAAGTTGAGGCAGGAGGATTGCTTGAGCCCAGGAGTTTGAGATCAGCCTGGGCTACAGAGTAAGACCTCATCTCTACGGGGGGCGGGGGGAAGTAAAGTCTCTGAAAACACCCACAAGACAACTAATGCATTATTAACATTAACTTGACCTTCATTCAACAACTTGGCAAGCCAATCCTTTAAAAACAAGAAAATAGCTGTCACTGCAACAAAATTAATTCTTAACTTTTAAAACACAAAGATTTTTAAATCTGAATACATTATTTTTCTTTAAGAGATTTCTTCAATCTTATTCACTAAGAAAAGAAGACCAACTTAAGAGATAATTATGCTTAAAATGTTATGTTTAAACGTGGAAAATTACATAGCGGGTATTAAAATCTTGCTTGAGAAAAAAAATTAACTTTATAGAAGCTCTGTTTCTCAGTTAAGTGATAGCCTTAAAAATTCAGTTTCTCAATCTAGAAAGAAAAAAAGCTGTGTGGTGGATGAAAGATATAATCACTTTTATAGAAGAATAGAAAAAAATAATTTCAAACAGTATAATTTTAAATATTTTTTATTTTAGTTTTAGACCCTTGTCCAGATGGCAAATGGCTAGCTAGCATTCTATCAAGAATTTCTCAAGCCTGACATTTAGAATTCAACTTCAAAAACAACATATATGTAATCCTACATTTATGTCAATATATTATAGCTAAGGCATGTATTTTAGCAGTAGTAAGACCTTAAGAGAAAACATGATAGAGGGTGGTTTTTCATTTTTAAAAAGTTTATAATTGTTTAGAAATCCTCAACATTACACTTTAAATACGCAAGTGTCATTAAATTTTCTCCGAGAGAATGTTTAAAATATATACACCAAAAGTATAACTTAATTTCATAATCTTAAAAGTTAAACTTCTTTAGTCATAAAAACTTCTTTAAGGCAGTGATACTGAGGAATGTTGCTTTGATATTGGGGAAAGATGCTATAAAAAGCCCTTAACAAGAAATAATGTGGGATAAGAATAAAAACTACAAGTAGTAAATTTAAGTGCTTTGGCCGACCGATGAAACTCACAGCTCTTTTAATCAGAGAATAAAAACTGAGGCAAAAGGGGGAGAAAATCGTCGAGCTATTTAATTCCTATCAAATATGTAAACTAATAATGATGAGTGTCACCATCCTAAAAATAAAGATGGCCTACCTTAGAGGTGATCCACTTGATAAGAACCAAGGCCAGACACCAGATCAATGTAATTCCCATTGGATCAATCAAAAGCCCGCTGCATAATCTCTCTCTTCTACTAGGGAGCAAGGAAAACTTCTTAGGAGTCTGATAAATAACCAGCTGTCCCGAGGCAAAAGAGAGGGGACACTGACTGCCTTGGACCTCAAGCAGCTGCCTTCCAACAGTGATCACCTGACTCCTCTGGGAATGCACTACCCAGCCAGCCTTCTTACCCAGCGCATGCTTCATGCCACAAACCCAGGGTTGGGGTAGAACTGCCTAAGTAATGTTGGAAGAGGGGAGGGAAAAGACTTTAGTGAGGGCTGACCTAACAGTCTAACAAAATGTAGGCAAAAAGAGGACTCAGGCCAGCCCCAAACACTTCTACGATCTTAATACTAACAGAGTGCCTTAAAACAACTTTCAAAAAATATGTGGCAGTACTAAAAATGTCTTCATTCTTTTCACATAGAACGGTTTCACAAGCACAGTGTTCAGTGACATTTTAAAATATTAATGCATTTTATTCCATCTTTTCAATTTTTAATTGAAATTTGTTCTTATTATATAACTTTTTATTTCTTTTAGGGATAGAATTACTTTATGAATGTTAGAGGCTGTCATATTATCTGTGCTTCTTAACATTATAATTCACTCATTTTGGACTTACTGAAAAAAAGCTAGTCTAATAGCGCATTTTCAAATAATTAAGGACATATTATTTTCAAGCCCTAACTGCAATCTAACTTATATTTTTGGTACAGATCTTGTTCTCTTGGCTGTAAGTGAGCTTTCTAATAACAAAGTATGCTTCTATTCATCCGTCTTCATAACCAAGAGGCTGCAGATAATACTGCTGAGAAAATGCCTTTTATGAAACTTTCATTCAAGTATTCGGCAAATACTTATCAAGCTGCTAATATGTACCAGGTTCTGTACCAGATGGCAGGGATATAAGCATCAAGTAAAAGCAGACAAGGTTCCTGCCCTTGTGGTGCTTGCAATTTGGTTGGAGTGAACATTAATCAAATTATGTAAATAAACACAAAATTGTAACTGTAACAAGTACAATGAAGCAGAGGTAGGAAATGCCAGCAAACCTGAATCTGACCTAGTTAAGAGGTGAAGGACTTCTTCCAGAATCCCTGAAATGACCCTGAGATGAAGTGTGATGGCCCAAAAATGTGAAGACGGAAGACAGATCGTGCAGACAGAAGAACAGGCGTGAGGGCCAAAGGGTGAGACAAAACCAAGCCAAGCAAGTCTGAGAGACAGAAAGACCAGAGCGGCTCAAGTGCAGGGAGGAGGAGTCAGATGACACTGCAGCCCTGGGGAGTAGAGGCCAGGCCCTATATGGGCCACCTGCGGGTGTCTTGTCTGAATTTCAATCTACTGAAGTACTGTAGCAGATTTTGCTTTTTAAAAAGACCATTTTGGTCAAGTATAGGGAGGTGGGTAGGGGCTGGATGGGCAGTCAGGCCACCACTGCAGAGGTCCCGGAGAGAGGTGAAGATAGCTTGGCCTGACTGAAGAAACACTCAGGAGGTGACTGCAGTCCAAGACAAGACAACGTCATCTGATTATCAATGTACACAAATGATCCTAAAATATTTAAAAACAACCAAAATAGTTCAAATAATAATATTATTTTCATTATCTAATCCTCAGTACAAAGAGCTTATTTAAAAGAGAAGTCAGTTCTAGGCTTGTCAAAATGAAGTGTAAATTAAATTTATAGGTGTAAATCCAAATTTTCCTAACTTGAAACCATTCTTAATACATGGCCATAAACTTTTCACTTCTTGCTATGGAACTAACAAGTTATAATACTCATATTTGCACAAATCCAGATAACATTTTTATTTCTGCCATGAGACTAGCTTTAATATGAGACTGTCAAGGTCTCTGATTACTCTGCCTTCCAATAAGGTTCTAGCAATGAAACTTGAAGGATGCCTAGGCATGAGTCAGAGCAGCAGAGTGTATGTATCTTAGGCCAATGCTCAAGGGAAACACTGGCGGTCATCTGTAAGAGGCTGTGCAGCCTGGGCCCCGGGCTTCGAGGTCATTCTCTGCCACTCTGGCCTGGGCTATCCACTCCAAATCAGCCTACTATCTTGATGCTTGGCCCAGTGATGCTACCCTTCCCACCTTCACATTTCTCTTCCAATCAACTGCTCAAAAAGAGTCAAGTTTTGAAAAGCAAATACAAGATGGCTATTTTTGGTACAATACTTAGAAAATCATAACTGAGATGATTTAAAAAGACGCAGTAAGAAAGTTCTAAAAGTTGTCTCACTGAAATGAATTTCTATCTAGATTATTTCTACCATCTCAAAACTCTACTGGGCTTGAAGTTGAAAGCCTAGATTTATTTCCCAGCTTTACTGCCAAGAGTAAATCACCACTTCTCTGTGCCTTATTTTCCTCCCCTTCATGGGAGGTAAGTGGTATCCATAAATAGCCAGCTCGTAGTCGACTCCCAACAAATTTTTGTTAAATCAGAATTAAACTCTACTGTATTTAAAACCTAGAAATGAGAATGCCCTAACCACTCTAGCTTCACCTTAACTCAACTTAACTGCAATCACAACGGTCCATGAAGAGAACTTGCACTGTGTTTGCAAGTGCCCCGAGAAACCTTCTCTGATTCTCAGCAGGACGAGGCTCTTGGCTTTCGTTTCTCATGCTAGTTAATAGGTTGGCTCCCTAAAATGGTTCCCCCAGCATCCACTTCCTAATTTCTACTAACGTCTGACACGGTAATACAGAGATAATCAAGACACAATACTCCCCCAGATCAGAAAATTTCCTATTAGAGCAGAAAAGGCTATTGAGTTTATGCCTAAAGTCATAAAGCTTTCATTGCTAATGACACATTTACATCACTCAAATCTTACAAAAATCTCAGGCAACACAGTTTTTCTTAAAGTAGTAATCTAAACTTTCTCAGTGTCATAAACCTAATGGCTATAAAACTTTTTCTTATTTTGAGATACATTTAGGACTACTTATCTTGGTGATTTATAATTAAATTTTAATAATAATAAAATTTCAATAAGATGAAATAAAACAAATGCTGTTTCAAATTAATATAAAATCTCTTTTACAATAAATATTATGCTTATACCTTAGATAATTCTCCTAAAAGTTTATTTTTCCAGAGTTGGATCATGTAGTTTATCATTCTATAAAGCTACCTCTTTTACACTAATAGCAAATGTATTCTTTTACATTAACTGTTTTCGTAGTTGTCTCAAATCCTTAGTGAAACATGGCAAAGTAATACATCAGGTGACTATTCTAGAAAAATTAATGCATAGGATACACTTAAAATTTTCAAAAACAGAATCTGATACTATAAGAAGAAAGTATAAAACTTTTTACCTTTCTGGGGTTTATAAGGCTAATATCAGAAAAGCTGAGTTAAAAGTAGACCTCACTATTTTATGAGTGTGATCAATAGAAAAGAAAATATGACTTTGTTCATTGTTTCTTAGAGAAGTAATCCAAGAGAAAATTTTATCCCTGGGGCTCTCTGACACTCACAGGACACCTGTCAATCTTGGCAATAGCCTTCAGCTATCCATACAGAGACTCAGCGTGTCCCTCTCTTGCCCAAATTAGGCTAACCTCATCTGCATTGACATCAGTGTCTATAATTTTGGAATCCCATGGACAGAAATAGTCTATCACAGAGTTCTTTATACAAATGTAGTGTCTGCAGAAAACTATAACCAAATTTATGACAGAAAAGATGTGAACACTATAGTAAAAACCCTCCAACTGTGCGCTCATCATTTTGAATTCCAGCCCACTTTAATAACAAGTAATAAATCAGAGTAAGGTTTTGGTTTATTTCTTTTACTAAAAACAAAGGCTTTTTATTCTTCAAATGGTATGAATTTTAAGTGACATGAAACTAAGAAAAAAGATTCCATAACTATCAAAAACTTATTTAAAAGCTATGGTACTATGGGAGTTTTGCCATTCAATTAAGACCTTTCTGTAATACTGACTTAGAGCTCTGAACTTTTTGTCATGTAGTATTTGAATATTTGATGAAAATGGCATGTGATTCCTCCTAGTATAAAGAAGTAAAAAAACCCAAAAACCTTGACACTTTACCAATAATTCAAGGCTTCAGGTCCCAGAAAACATCATCTTATGATACTAAAAGCACTTAAAAAGTCTCTGGTGACATTCTTAAGAACCAAACAGACAAACAGAGCCCCATGCTACAATTAGGCACACTCCTAGCTGAACAAACACACCCAGAGATAATGTATTTGGGCGGAAATACTTTCCCACCCAATTCTTCAAACTAGTGGAAGAATTCTAGAAGTAACCAACAGGACTCTTCATTGGATCTTGTCTTGTTCCACAGTTTATTTACTGGCGTGTAGATCAGAAAAACACATAGCAAATCTGCATATAAAACAAAAGGTATATCAGC
Organism: Macaca thibetana thibetana; assembly: GCF_024542745.1. Lineage (NCBI taxonomy): Eukaryota > Metazoa > Chordata > Mammalia > Primates > Cercopithecidae > Macaca > Macaca thibetana. The sequence continues at coordinate 78,880,097 of NC_065585.1, read as the reverse complement.
ATGCTGAATTACAAAATTAAAAAAAAAATTAAAGGTATGTCAGTATGCTGAATTTCAAAAATTTTAAAAAATTGTCTGCATTTGATATAAAATAAATTGCATACCTATAAAACAATGAAAATAAGTTTTAAAAGTTTTCTTAAAGGCTAAGATGTTTAAATTCTAAATTAATGAGAGATAATAAGTGAAGACAATCTTAGGAGAGACAATGAGATCAGGTACGTTTCCAAATCAAGGATGTTCCACTATCAATACAGGTCACATAAGAAGAATGAATTCAGTTCTGAATACCACTGCAGATGATACATGATTACATGACATATTTTAATGTCGACAGGGATACAATACAAGGAATAGTTTTACAACTGAAGCTTCAGGCAAAGAAACATAAACAAGGACAGAATAGGTGTTAAACTGTTGTAATATAAAATAACCTAAGGAGAAGTTTAACTTTATGTTGGGAAATTACATAAGGCAGAAGTAGGACCATGGGCACAAGTTTGTTAAAAACAGAATTTGACTCTTACTTCCTAAGAACTTTCTAGAGTTTATTACAACTTTCTACAATTAAAATCATGTAAGTATTTGCCTCAAACTAGTCTCTGTTCAGGGGCTTTTCGGCTAGGCTTGAACAAATGACTTTCAAGGTCTCTGCCAGTTCTAAGGCTCTACAGTACAACAACTGACAGCTCATAAATGCTTATAGGCCAACAGTTTTAATTTTAAATTTTAAACTTAAGGCAAACTTGAACCAAATCATGACAAATTTTTGTGCTAGTCATCTGAAAATGCTATCACTCACAACTCTGTGAAATGAAAAATGGAAACATTCTTTTTCCATAGACAAAAGATAAATAAGATTAGCACATCATGGATGTATCTTCTTCAATTTAATAATGAAAGAAGTCTTTCTAAGAAAGCTACTGTTATCAAAGTCTCCTCAATGGGACAGTGCACCCACCACCACACCCCAAAAGACCAGGCCACATTAACTTCCTCAAAACTACTATGGCAACTAAGTGGTTACAATGTTTATCTTGAAAGATACTTTTTTTAATGAGACTGATTTGTAGGTGAGGGAAAATAAAAAACTTCACCTATAAGTAGTATTATAAACAGACCAATACTTGTAGGCAAATATAAATTATAACAGACATTAAGGAGAAAAACACCAATCTTGGCAGAAATAGGATACATTTTAAAAGAAGGCTTCTGAATAAAAGAATGACAACTGTCCATAATTGCCTCCCTCTCCAAACCAGCGTAGAAGTCCAGAAATTTTCTAAAGTATACTTGAGGCACTTGGAATTGAATAGTACTTCTTCATCTCCACATGTAACACTGCAAAAGGGAGACACACACACAGAGATTGAGATCTTCACTGTGTTAGGCACAAGGGAAATAATGTGAACGAGGCACAGTCCTTCCCCTTACACAGCTTAGGTTTTCGTAGGGGCTACAAACAATCAGCATAACAACAAGTAATTACAATTACATGTAAATCCAGAGTACTATAAGTACCAAGTAGGACAATTAACCCAGGATCTGGTAACATCAAAGAAGACTACCAGGAAAAATGCCACAATGTAATTTCATCCTTAAAAATGATGAATAAGAGCTTGTTAGGTACAGGCAGTGGGGAAAAGCGCCCCAGGCAGAAAAAGCAACATGTGCAAATTATCAGAGGTGAGCTAAATCTTAGCCAATGAAAAACATAAACAAGGTTCAATAAATTATAAGGTAACTGGTACTGGACTAGCTCTTCCATTATATAAACAACTAAAAAGTTAAGTTTTCAATATGAGATACATGAAATATTGTTTTCAGATGTTAGACAGCAAGTACTGCAGGACTTTGATCCCTGAGAGAATGGAAAAAAACAAGGTAAGCCCTAACATTGCCCAGGCTCCTTCCTATAGGCAGTGGCCCAACCTGAAAGCAAGGCAGAGCAATCCTGCAGAGCGCAGAGGTCTCACAAAGCTAAGAATACAGAGACTGCAGCTCAGGGAGGCTGAGGTACCTGGAATTTGTAGGGCTGAATGCCAGAGAGGAGGGAGCAGTGAGAACAAGGAGCTCCAGAAGTCTGAGGGTGGATCCCCTTCAATCTTTGGCTGAATACTAAGCTGAGTATGTGCAGGATGAGACTCCATGAGGCCAGAAAAATAACTACCAGGGAAAGAGCAACTACAGGAGAGTTCAGAGTCCCAACGAACCACAGAGAAGAGACCTCAGGGAATATCTGGGACAGTCCATGGAGATTCCAGAAATGCCCTACCTTAGGAGGTACTGACAAGTGAAAATGTGCTAGCAGCCCTCACTCTTTCAGCGCCTCCTCAGTCTCTGGTCTTGGCGTCCACTCTGGCGGGGCTTGAGGATCCCTGCAGCCCGCCAAGGCACCGTGGGATCCCCTCTCTGGGCTGGCTGAGGCCAGAGCCTCCTCCCTCTGCTTGCCGGGAGGTGTGGAGGGAGAGGCAGGGGCGGGAACCGGGGCTGTGCGCTGCGCTGGCGGGCTAGTGTGAGTTCCAGCGGGCGCCAGCGCGCTCTCGGCTGGCCCCGCACACGGAGTGACTGGCCGTCACCGGCCCAGGGCGGTGAGGGGCTTAGCACCCAGGCCAGGCAGCTGCGGTGGTTGTGCCGGGTCCCGCAGCAGTGCCAGCCTGAGGCGCTGCACTCAAATTCTGGCCAGGTTTGGCTGCCTCCTGGAGGGGCAGGGCTCTGGACCTATAGCCCGCTGTTTCTGAGCTCCTCCCCCTGTGGTGGGCTCCCGCTGGGTCCAAGCCTACCGGACAAGTGCCGCCCCCTGCTCCATGGCGCCGGGTCCCATCCACAGCCCAAGGGCTGAAGAGTGCAGGCACAGCTTGGGACTGGCCGGCAGCTCCGCCTGCAGCCCTGGTGCAGGATCCACTGGGTGAAGCCAGCTGGGCTCCTGAACTGGATAGGGACTTGGAGAACTTCTGTATCTAGCAGGAGGATCATATGTGCACCAATCAGCACTCTGTGTCTAGCTCAGAGTTTGTGTATACACTAATGGGTACTCTGTATCTAGCTAACCTAGTGGAGACTTGGAGGACTAGCACTCTGTGACTCTGTGTCTAGCTCAAGGACTGTAAATACACCAATCAGCACTCTGTCTAGCTCAGGGTTTGTGAATACACCAAATGGTACTCTGTATCTAGCTAACCTAGAGGAGACTTGGAGGACTAGCACCCTGTGACTGGCTGTCTAGCTCAAGGATTGTAAATGCACCAATCAGCACTCTGTGTCTAGCTCAAGGTTTGTAAATACACCAATCAGTACTCTGTGTCTAGCTCAAGGTTTGTAAACGCATCAATTGGTACTCTGTATCTAGCTAACTAGCACTCTGTGACTCTGTGTCTAGCTCAAGGATTGTAAACATACCAATCGGCACTCTGTAAAGTGGACCAATCAGCTGTCTGTAAAATGGACCAATCAGCAAGATGTGGGTGGGGCCAGATAAGGGAATAAAAGCATGCTGCCCCAGCCAGCCCCAACCTGCTCTGGTGCCCTTCCATACCGTGGAAGCTTTGTTCTTTCACCCTTTGCAATAAATCTTGCTGCTACTCCCTCTTTGGGTCCATGCTGCCTTTATGGGCAGTAACACTGCAAAGGTCTGCAGCTTCACTCCTAAAGCCAGCGAGACCATGAACCCACCGGGAAGAACGAACAACTGCAGGCACGCTGCCTTTAAGAGCTGTAACACTCACCACAAAGATCTGCAGCTTCACTCCTGACAGCGAGACCACGAACCCACCAGAAGGAAGAAACTCTAGACACATCTGAACGTCTGAAGGAACAAGCTCTGGACACCCCATCTTTAAGAACTGTAACACACACCACGAGGGTCTGCGGCTTCATTCTTGAAGTCAGTGAGACCAAGAACCCACCATTTCCGGACACAGTACTAGGCCATCAGTGTAGAAAGCTGTACTGGAAACACTAACGAAACTTAAAGTAAGCGTAAAGGGATCAGGTGGATCTGCAAGTTCCTAAACTGCCTACCAGAACAGTACTTAACATTCTTTAAAAGATGACAAATCAAGAATTACAAATTAGTAGGAAAAATAAAAAAGTCACCTCAAAATTGGGGTGGAGGGGAGTGTTCAATAAAAACCCAAAAATGATTAAGATAATAGAATTGGTAGACAAAGACTTCTTAAATGTTATGGTAAATATGTCCGAAGACCAAAGATTTAAAAGAGAACATGTACACAATGAAAGAAAAAAACTGAAACAATGGATCATCTATAGCTGAAAAATAGTGTCTATACTAAGAAATTCACAGTTGGGCTTAATAGCAAACAAAACACAATATAAGAAAAGATCAATAGAAATTACCTAACCTGATGCACACAGAGAGAAAAAAAGCCAAAACAAACAAACAAAAACATGAATCTGAACCTGTGAGCCTGCAGGACAACATAAGCAGTGGAGTAATTAGACCCTGAAAAGGAATGTAAAGGAGAGCTAACATACTTGAAGCAATAATAATGAAATATTTTTCTCATTCGATAACAACTATCAATCCATACATCAAAGCAGGTTAAACGAACACCAAACATAAAAAAAACACAAAGAAAACTATACCTAGATACATGGCAATCAAATGCTGAAAATCCAAAAGCAGACAATGACATTACAAGAAAATAAAACCATAGACCAATATCCCCTATAAACACAGATAAAACAATCATTAAGAAAATATTAGTAAATCAAATCCATTAGCATATAAAAAGGAAATACATTATGAGAAGTGGAGAATCTAGGAATCTAAAGTTGATTTAGCATTCAAAAAACAATAAATGTAATTCAACATTACTAGAATTGAGAAAAATCATACAATCAGTTCAATTGGTAAGAAAAATGCATTTGACAAAATTAAATAGTCATTTATGATAATAAACTAAGAATAAAATAAAACTTCTTCACCATATAAAGGGCATCTATTAAAAAAAATCCATAGCCATCATTGTACTTAAAATAAGACTAAATACTTTTGCCCTAAGATTACAACCAAAGTAAGTTGCTCTACCACTTCAACGTGGTATTGAAAGTCAAAGCCAATAAATACATTAAGGCCACAAAAAGAAAAAGCATAAGGCACATAAATTAGAAACAAAGAAAAAACTGTCTTTTGTGCAGACAACATGACTGTCTATGTAGAAAATCCTAAAGACCCTACAAAAGAGCTACTAGAACTAATAAAAATTAGTATGCTCAATAGACACAAGGTTGATATAAAAAAAAATCAACTATTTCTACATATTAGTAAAAAATGATTGGAAAATGAAATTTTTAAAATACCATTTGCAATCAAAACCATAAAGATAAAATACTTAAAGATAAAATTAATAGGATATATGCATGATCCACACAATGAAAACCATAAAACACAGTATGGGGTTGAATTGTATCCCCCCAAAAGATATGTCAAAGTCCTAACCCCCAGGTGCCTGTAAATGTGACCTCATTTGGAAACAGGGTTTTTGCAAATGTAATCAAGTTAAGATGAGGGCATACCGGGTTAGTGTGGGCTTTAAATCCAATGACTGGTGTCCCTCTAAGAACAGTGAAATTTGGACAGACACACAAACGCACAGGGGAGAAGGCCATGTAAAGACAGAGGCAAAGATTGGAGTGATTTATTTATAAGCCAAAGAACACCGAGGATTGCTATCAACCACTAAAAAGAAGCTAGAAGAGACAACTGCCTACTGGGAGCAAGGCCTTGCTGACAACTTGATTTCAGACTTCCAGCCTCCAGAAGTGTGAGACAGATAATTTCTGTTGTTTTAAGCCACCTAGGTTTTGATACTTTGTTTTAACAGCCCTAGTTACTAATACATGTGTTTACAGATTGGAAGACTCAATATTGTCAATTTTCCCTTAATTGTTCCATAAATTCAATGCCGTCTCAAAATCCCAGCAGACTTTTTTTAGAAATTTGATGCTCAACAAAGGCACCAAAGTCATTCAGGGGAAAGTATATACATGACACTGGAAAAACTATATAAATATTTTTAGATGAATAAAATAAAATTTAAAATGAATCTAACACTCAATCTCATGCCATACACAAAATTAAAAATGAATTATGTATTTAAACATAAAGACTAAAATAATAAAATTTCTAAGAAAATGTATGAGAATATATCCGTAATCTAGGGTTAAGTAAAGATTTATAGACACAAGAACACTAATCACAAAAGAAAAAAAATGTGTTAACTGGACTTCACTAAAACTAAAAACCTCTGTTCTTCAAAACACAGTGTTAAGATATAAAAAGGCACAGACTCAAAGAAAATATCTGTAGTATGTAAGTCTGATAAAGAACTTGTACCAAAAAAAGGCAGAAAAAAGAATTAGTATCCAGAAATTTTTTGAGATGGAGTCTCACTCTGTCGCCCAGGCTGGAGTGCAGTGCAGTGGCATAATCTCGGCTCACCGCAACCTCCACCTCCCGGGTTCAAGCAATTCTCCTGTCTCAGCCTCCCAAGCAGCTAGGACTACAGGCATGCACCACCATCCCAGGCTAATTTTTGTATTTTTACTAGAGATGAGGTTTCACCATGTTGGTCAGGCTGCTCTCGAACTCCTGACCTCAGGTGATCCACCCGCCTCGGCCTCCCAAAGTGCTGGGATTACAGGCGTGAGCCACCTTGCTGCCTGGCCATATTTAAAAACTCAAAACTTAATAAGACAACCCAATTTAAAAATACAAGCTAAATATTTAAACAGACAAGTCACAATAGAAGATATACATATAGCCAATATGCATATGGATGCTCAACATGTTTATTCATCAGATAAATGCAAACTAATGTAACTACAAGATACTATTACCCACAAGAATGGCTAAAATTGAAAACTGACAATATCTAGCGTTGACAATGATGTTGAGCAATTAGAACGCTCATGCAAATTAAAATGTGTATCTGAAAAACAACTTGAACACAAATGTCCATACCAGTTTTATTCCTAAAAGTCAAAGCTGGTAACAACATAAGCATTCATCAACTGATGAATGGATAAGTAAACTGTGGCATATCCATACAACAGAATATTACTCAGCAATAAGATAGGGCAAACTACTAATACATGCAATGAAATAAATAAATATCAGAAACACTGAGCTAAGTGAAAGAAGCCAGGGAAAAAGAAAGTATGCTCTATGATTCCATTTATATGAAGTTCTAACAGGCAAAACTAATCAATAGTGATAGAAGTCAGATCAGTGGTTGCCATAGGGGGAACCTATGGCAAAGGGCCCCAAAAGAACTTTTTGGAGTAACTAAAGAGTACAATATATTGATTGGAGTACTAGTTGCATGAGTGTACCTGCTTGTCAAAATTAATCAAACTGTGTGTCAATTATCCCTCAAAAAATGGAATTTCAGAAAGAGGAGCAAAATCCATCCCATCCCCACCTCCCAGAGGAAATTTAGCATAATTACTAATAGAATTTAAAGTTAAATTGGAAGCAACAAGAGGGTTGAGACCACAGGAGTAATCAAAACTATCAACCATAATAAGGAATTTGAATTGCATGCAAAGACAAAAGGAAGTCACCGAGAGGTTTCATCCAGGAGATTAATACACATTTTAGAAAAAATACTCTAGGTCCCAGAGTGGAACGGATTAACACAGTGGAAGGCTTCACTCTTCAGGGAGATCTGTAAGAAAGCTATTGCCTTAATCCAGAAGAGAAGATGGTCTAGACTAGGGTAGTAGACAGGAGAATAGAGAAATGTGATGGGATTTAAGAGGTTGATTTGTTTTAAAACATCAGGAGAGGTTAAGTGTTTGGATACTACAGACAACTAAGTGGAAATGTTCACTCGTGGCTGGGTATGGGTCTCAAGGCCTTGAAAGAGAGCTGGGCTAGAGAGAGGGACTTGGAGTAATCTTCTACCAATCAAGACTGGTAAGTAGGATTACCCAAGGAGAGAAGTGAAGATAGCTAAAACCAAAACCTTTAGGCTCAGAGACAGAAAAGGACTAGGAGGGCCAAAGGCCAAAACTCACAAATGGTAACTATTTAAACTAAATAGCAGTCCCCAAAGATAGCTGTTTTTTGAGACAGAGCAGGGACTCCCTTTTTTAGGGACTCACAAAGGAAAATCCTTAAGTTCCTTCAATGGAAATTCCAGGCATCTAGCTAGCCCCAGAGGTAGCTACTTAACCAGAACAAGAAGGTAACAGTAGCCTAAAACAATATCCAAAGAAGTTAAAGCTCCAGAGATGTTTGCTTTCCCTATAGAAACTAAAAATAACGTCTGAACATACGTCCCTGAATTGTCTTTCAGAGGCTCAGACCCCCACCTAACAGATGAACTGACACTTGGAGTCCAGATAAGGGGACAGTGAAAACTAAACTTTATAACTCACTTTTTGTTCTAAGTTTCTTCCTGCAGCGCTTGGAGAAAGTCACACCCCCTAACCAGTTAACATTTTTCTACTGACCATAAATTTTTAAACAAAGCTTCTCTTCCTTAACTAATGGCAAATCAGAAGATCTTTGAATCTACCTACAACATGTAAGCCCCTGCTTCAAGATATCTCAAACGTTTAAACTTAAACCAATGTGTAATCTCCCTGTATTGATGTATGATTTTGCCTGTAGTTTCTGCTTTCCTGAAACTCACCCCTGCATTTAAAAATCCTTGCCTGCAAGTCATTGGGGAGGCCAGGATTTGAGCATTTAGCTGCCTGTCCTCCCTGCTTAGCACTCTGCAGTAAACACCTATTGCTATGTTCCTCTGTGTGGGTATTTAGTTTTACTGTGCCAGGTGAGTAGGCCCCAGTTTGGTTCTATAACATTCTCTCTCACACACATACATAGCAGAACATTCCTCTCCCTCTCACACCTCAGTAAGGTTAAAACCAGAAAGAAGCCACTTTGAATACAATATAAAAATAAAGTGACAAGAAGGCTCTTGCTCAACAAACATCAAACAGAATCTCCTTTTAGGGCTTAAAGTTTCTTCTGGTGCTAGGCTAGAAAAAGAACATTAGGTTCAAACCCTCTCCATCTCCCCCATCTGCTCCTTTAGTACCTTCAGAAGATGAAAGCAAGCTATTGCAGCTAACATCAAAAATTCTTTCATTCAGGTCTAAAACAGACACAGAACAGACACTGACTTAGTAGTCAAAAATACACAGTGGCAGAATCAGGTAGAGTCATGCACCCCTTTTGGCCCATCAACTCAGGAGATTGAGGCAGGAGGACCATTTGAGCCCAGAAATTCAGGCCTATGATCGCACCTTTGACTAGCGACTCCACTCCAGCCTGGGCAACACGGTGAGACCCCCAAATGCTACAAAAAAAATAAAAATAAAAAAAGACTCCAAAACAAAATCTGTGTTCCTATTATTATTATTAACTGGGTGGAGTGAATGAATCTGTTTAGCAAAGTCTCTAAGAATACTTCCATTTCCAACAATGGACTAGTTTAGAGACCCAACTCTACCACTGAAAACAACTAAAAATGCTGGGAAATACTGAAAATATCTTCTGAAATGAATCCACAAACAGTTAAGAAAATAATTATTCTGGCAAAAACAGTAAAAGAAGGAATGCAACAAGTAATGAAGCTGGCTTTCAACTCAAGGTCAAATTAAAGTGGGTGAGCCTGAGTTTTAGGATTTTCACAACCTCATGGGTCAATGGAACAAAAACTGACAAAGCCAAGGATCTGGCCAAAGTATAGAGCACCTCCCAGTAACTCTCACTAATGGAATACAATAAGCAATAATTACATTCTACACTCATTTTAAAAAATAGCTTGAATCAAAAATAAATAAAGAGAAAGAAATAATAGCTTGAGTCAAATCATGTGCAATTTGATAACCATCAGCTAGGAGAACATGATACAAATTTATGCAGGCTGGCAAAAAGATAGTCATCTCTTGGATTTGTTACCCATTTTGATGAGCTTAATTGCAAAGGCAATTAAGACTAACAGCAATGCAACTTAAGGAACTCTAACTAGAACAGCGTATAAAAAGCGTTTAGTAAGGTTCAGAAAAAAACTATTTTCTCTTAACACCATTTGTTTACATTTAATAAAGTAAGAGAACACGAAGCCTTCTGTATTTAGCATATGTAATTATAACACTTTGTTTAAAATAGAAGAGACAAAAAATTAAGAAGGCAAAAATAACTTAATTTGCATTGAAGTACATGGTACTTCTTGTTCAAAAGAAATTCATTTATGATCAACACTCTACAAAGAAATTTAAAAGTTAAGCCATATCATCTAACATCAACAAAACTTTCTCATTAAGAAAATACTTTGTTCACAGACACAGAAAGTAGAATAGAGGTTACCAGAGGCTGGGGAGACAGGGAATAGCAAGTTATTGTTTAAGGGGTACAGAATTTCTGTTTGGGATGATGAAAAAGTTCAGGAAGCAGATAATGGTGATCACTGCACAACACTGTGATTGTACTTAATGCTACCAAAGTTGTGCACTTCAAAATCGTTAAAATGGCAAGTTTATGTTAGGCATATTTTACCACAATGAAAAAAAAAAAAGAAAAAATATTTTCATGTAATTCATTGAAGTTAGGAATTCTCTCTAGTCTGAAATTCATGCAAACAAATATGCTCTTAAAATTGGACCAGGAGAGCACTAGCTTTTGTTCATCTGATCACTGATTCAAATCCAGTGTTGACTCTTCCTAACTTCAGAGTCTTCATACAAGTTATATTCTAAACCTCAGTTTTCTCCAACATGATAATGGGAAGGTACTTGCACACAGTTGTTATAAGGATTAAAACAGATACTGATGGTATTCATAAAGATAATCCAGGAAAATAAGGTGTTTTTATCCAATTCTCTTGCAAGTCCAAATAAAGTCATCAACTAAAATTTGCAAACCTTAAAATCATCTATCTTTACCTAGTATGATACAGTCTGGATATTTGTCCCTGCCCAATCTCATGTTGAGATGGAATCCCCAATGTTGGAGGTGAAGCCTGGTGGGATGTGTTTGGATCATGGGGTGGATCCCTGATGAAAGGGTCTGGGCCATCCCCTTGTTGATAAGTAAGCATTTTGGGTTCACTCATCTGGTCGTTTAAAAAGTGTGTGGCACCTCCTCCTCCCCACACTCTCACTTGCTCCTACTTTTGCCACATAATGTGCCTGTTCCCGCTTTGCCTTCTGCCATGATTGAAAGCTCCCTGACGCTTCACCAGAAGCCAAACAGATGCCAGCACCATGCTCCCTATAAAGCTTGCAGAACCGTGAGCCAAGTACACCTCTTTTCTTTATAAATTACTCAGTCTCGGGTATTTATTTGTAGCAAAGCAAGAATAGCCTAACACACAGTGCTCTGATAATATATTCAGGCATATCGATGACTTGATTCAATCTTGAAAATGAGTTCTGCCTCTCTACAGAGCAGACATTACTCAACCTTGTTCCCATTGCTCCCATTTAAATGGCCAGCTTCTCTAAGTTACAGCAAGAGACAGACATGGTACTTTAAAAGGAAATAAACTGAAGATTCATTATCAAGTGAAAGTTTGACCATAGTGCTCCCCTTTTCAAGTTTTGGCTAGCCAGCACTCATGGTACTCAACGTAATAGTCAATTTTCAGTCATCTGCATCAATAATCAGGTGTACATTTAACAATGTTAAACCAGTCAGAAATTTTCCCAAGTGTTTGAGAGTCTAAATCACAAATTTACTTTTAGGAGAGAAGACATGGCCTGCATCGGTGGTGTTTAACCTTTTGAAGAATGACAAACCCCCTTTAATGGCAAAATAGTTTGTACACACCCACAAGACAGGCCTTTTTCTTCTAGTATCCACTGACTGAGAAAAGTACAAAATAACATAACATTATTGTGAGATTTATGTTTAAATGGATTTAACTTATCACAGCAGTATTTATATTTGAAATATGCTTATATATATATATATATATATATATGTAAGAGAGTTTTTAAGTTTACTTTTTGAAATACACATGGATTCATGAAGCTCCTGTCAATTCCCAAATCCTCCAGTCTCTCAGCCTCTCGAGAAGCTGAGGTCACAGCTGTGTACCATCATGCCCAGCTAATTTTTGAAAATTTTTTTTGTAGAGATGGAATCTCCCTATGTTGCCCAGGCTGGTCTGGAACTCCTGGACTCAAGCAATCCTCCTGCCTCAGCCTCCCAAAGTGTTAGGATTACAGGTATAACACTGTGCCCGGCCAAAGCTGAAAGTTTTAATTCACTGTATGAACAGTTAAGAATCACTTGGGTATAGTACAAGCAGTTCACGGCTGATGACTAATATATATTTAAAGAGCCCCTTATTTAGAACCTGGGATACAAACTGGTACCACGGTAGCTTTGCTTATTTGAAGTAATGTTTCAAGTACGTTTGATTTTAAAATTATGACTCATGTTCACTGAAAAGTTTCTAAAGTGTTGGGCAGAACACAATTTTCAAAAGTAGTCAAGTAAACATTTAATTGAGCAGCAGAGACTACCCTATATAAAGAAAATGAAATATGGTGCTGTAGAGGTTAAGGCAATTCCATCTTGGATGCTAATCTACCATGTTGACTTCTGATGAACCTGTTCTGGGAAGGCCTCTAAGATTCCAGTTTATCTATTGTTTCCTGTGTAACAGCACGGACTTACCGTCAATCTTGCTCTTAGGTCAAAACAACCTTCACGTTATCGTTTTTCAGTTGTCCTACACATTCCTTCTGAATCACGTACACCCCTTCCCTATGGTGTATAAGCCCTGGTTTGAGGGGATAATGGTGCTGCGGATTCACCCTCGTGTCTTGCTGCTGCCTAAGACACAGGCATGGCTTCTGTTGGAAAGTCCCTATCAAATGCTTCTTTCTGAGAAACTGGATATGTTAGCCACTTTCTCAGCTCTCTCAAACTTTGGGCATAGGTTTGCACAGACCTGCCCACCACAGAACAGTCACTTACTGTATTATTATATTTTAAAACTTATATGATTCTTACATCACTGTTTGAGCAAACACTGGTGCAAACTTCTGGAAGGTAATTTGGCCATGTTTATCAAAGACTTAAAGCTGCACCTAGCACTGTAACTAGTTACACTACTTCTAGGAATCTTTAAGAAAACAATGATGGATGAGCATGAAGATTTAGCAACAAAGATTTTCATTACAGCATTGTTTAGAATACTGAAAAACTGTAAACACTCTAAATATCCAAAAATAAGGAATGACTGGTTGCCTGATTATAAAAGTAGAAACATGAAATATTTACAATCATTTAAAGTAAATGCTGCAAAACATAAATTTTCAAACTATCTTCCAACTGATAATAATGTAATTCTTGGACGCTTTTAACTATTTTACATTTGTAGTAAAAAAACAATGTACATATTCACTTTGTAAATTCATAAAGACAGAAAGCAGATTATCAGTTGCTACGGGCTGAGGGAGAAGGGAGTGGGGAGTGCCAATGGGTATAGGGTTTATTTTTGAGGTGATAAAAAAGTTCTGGAATTAGAGTAGTAAAGGTTACACAACTTTGTGAATAAACTAAAAACTACTTAATCGTACACTTAAAAGGGTGAATTTGATGGCATGCAAATTTCTTTAAAAATGCACATATTCAAACACTTTAGAATTTTAACTTGGTGGGACTCCTACCAAAATATTAACTTACGTTGCCAGATAAATGTGTTTATATGAATCTTAAATTAGGCTGTCCCTTGGCAGCTCTGTGCATGTATGTGAATGTTTCACACATGTTACTGATTCACAAAGTTTGGGTTCTGCACTGGCCTTCATCCAGGTTGGAGCACATGTCAGAAATTCATTCCTTTTCCATGTGGCTGTCCAGTTATTTTAGCACAATTTGTTGAAAAGGATATTCTTTCCCCCATTGGATGGCCTTGGTACCCTTGTCAAAAATCAGCTGACCACAGACACATTCGTTTATTCTTCTACTCTCAATTCTGTTCCATTGATCTATGTGTCTAAGCTTATGCCAGCACCCCACTGTCTTGATTACCATTGCACTGTACTAAGTTCTGAAATCAGGAAGTGTGAGTCCTACTTTTTTTCTTTGTTTCAAGATTGTTTGTGCTATTTTGGGTCCCTTGCAATTCCATATACTTTTTCAAATCACTTTGTCAATTTCTATAGTAATCAGCTGGGATTCTGAAAGGGACTATATTGAATCTGTAGATCAATTTGGGGAGTACTGCCATTTTAACAATATTAAGTTTTCCAGTGCATGAACATGGGATATTCTTCCATTTATTTAGATCTTCAATTTCTTTTAACATTGTTTTGTAGTTTTTCAGACAATACACTTTGCACTCCCTTTGTTAAATTTATTCCTAAGTATTTTATGCTTTTTCATGCTATTAAAACTTGAGTTGTTTCCATTTCATTTTCAGGTTATTCACTTCAAGGGTACAGAAATACAAGTGATTTCTGTATGCTGATCTTGCATCCTGCAACTCTGCTAAACTCATTTATTAGTGCTAAAATTTCTTTAGTAGATTCCTCAGTATCTTCTATATAGATAATCATATCATCTGTGACTAGAGATAGTTTTACTTTTTCCTTTCCAATCTGGATGTTTTTTATTTCTTTTTCTTGCCTAAATGACTTGGCTAAAACCTTTAGTTCAATGCTGAATATAAGTAACACCAGCAGACATCCTGATCTTGTTCCTGGTCCTACAGGGAAAGCATCCAGTCTTTACCATTAAGCACAACATTAGCTGTGGGTTTCTTGTAGATGTAGCCTTTATCAGGCTGAAGAAGTTCCCTTCTATTCCTAGTTTTCTGGGTGGTTTTATCATAAAATGATGTTGGATTCTGTTAAATGCTTTTCCTGCATCTACTGAGATGAGCACGTGGCTTTTTTCTTTTATTCTACTGACATGTTGTATTACAACAATAGCAAAAGAGACAGAACATGGGTCAGTGATGATGATTCTGAGCTGCTGAATTAACCATATCTGGAGCCACTAATCCCTGGGTCTTCTAGGTAAATCTTATTGTATAAAATAATTTGGAACAAGTTTTTTGTTTCTTGCCACTAAAGAAATTCTGGCTGATACAACGAGTGACATGCTGCAGCCTGCTCATATTGGTTCAGGACAGCCAGTTCTATACATGTCTTCCCCACCCCCATTCAGTGATACTGCACTGACAGCTTCAAATCAGCCATGGTAAGAAGATGTACACTATTTAATCTTTATTGAAGTATAGAGAAGACTGGAATAGGAACATTCAGTGCTGGTAGTTAAAATGAGCAGAAATTGGTAAGCACCATTTTTCTTTCAGAGGTCCAGTTGCTACACATTTACCAGCATACCACTGGATACAACTCTATTTCAAAGTTTTCTTTTCATCAGATCTACCTTTTTATTCCCATAAAAGTTAATAATAATAAATAAGTTATTAAAATAAGAATTTTACCAACAAAATACCATATATATCTGGGTTTCCAATAAGACCTTATTAGAAAAAAAATCTCCCGTATTTATTTCTATAAAAGAATATTTCAGAATATGGAAAACTACTGACATTGTAAGTTTTTTTTAAAAAGAAACTGACTATGAAACAGTACACACAGTAGGAGAATCTATTTCAATGAACAGATAATAGGACTGCTGAGCTAAACACCAATATGTTCACAATGTTATCTCTGGGTAGTAACATCACAAATGATTCTTATATTTTTGCATGTTCTTTCCCTTGATTTTTAATGATGAACATGCAAACTTATTAAGAGTAATAAAGAAAAATACAATTTGTATTTTCAAAAGGAAGAAAAGTAAAATACAGTAATTTTTGTCCATGAGCACAAAAAGACACTTTTTTTCCTTCCATTTTATCTAGGAAGAACCTATGCAATTCCTTGCAGGTAGGAAGGTAGCACTAATTCTTAACTGGGTGATTCTTTGTTGCTATTTATAATACAAAGTTATAAACTTGTTCTCTACCTCAAGAAAATGTAGTCATAAATTGACTTACCATATGCATTATAAGAAAAGTGCTGTATTCTTCACACATAATTGCTTTGAAAATAATGTGATCTGATTCATGAAATTGCATAACCTCTACTCCTAAAGAGGATATAGTAAAGTGAAGTAGTACTTGACCAAGAGTTAGAAGATTTGGTTTCTGGTTCTAGAGTTAAACCTTATTAGCCATGTGACCTCTGGCAAGGAGCAATCTCTCTGAACCTAAATCTTCTCATGTGTTAAATGGAGGCTAATAACACCCATTCCTCTTGACAGGATGAAATAAAGTATATGAAGACTATCAAATGAAAGATGGATTAAAAGCACTGCTTCATTACATAAACATTGTAAGTCTTATAACAACCGTATTTTGTTCCATTTTGATACAAAAAAAACAGCTTTATAATCAGGAAGTTATGATGCCAGTTTCTCTGGTAACAGGTTAATTTGCTCAGTGCTTTGAAGATCTTTGAATCAAAAAAATTTAAAAAATATTTTCTTTACTGCTTTACTCTTTTAAATTTACCTCAAAAAATCCAAGGATGATGTCAACAGACTAGCATTACCACAACATGACACTAGAAAAGCCAAGGAAGCTATAGATTGATTTCAGTAAGAAATTTGGCTGTAAAAGAAACTACCATCAGAGTGAACAGGCAATCTACAGAATGGGAGAAAATTTTTGCAATCTACCCATCTGACAACAGGATAATATCCAAAATCTACAAAGAACTTAAACAAATTTACAAGAAAAAATCAAACAACTCCATGAAAAAGTGGGCAAAGGATATGAACAGACGCTTTTCAAAAGACATTTATGCAGCCAACAGATACATGAAAAAAAGCTCATCACCACTGGTCATCAGAGAAATGCAAATCAAAACCACAATGAGATACCATCTCTCACCAGTTAGAATGGCGATCATTAAAAAGTCAGGAAACAACAGGTGGTGGAGAGGATGTGGAGAAATAGGAACACTTTTACACTGTTGGTGGGAGTGTAAACTAGTTCAACCATTGGGGAAGACAGGGTGGCAATTCCTCAAGGATCTAGAACTAGAAATACCATTTGACCAAGTGATCCCATTACTGGGTATATACCCAAAGGATTATAAATCATGCTACTATAAAGACACATGCACACGTATGTTTAGTGAGGCACTATTCACAATAGCAAAGACTTGGAACCAACCCAAATGTCCATCAATGATAGACTGGATTAAGAAAATGTGGAATATATACACCATGGAATACTACGCAGCCATAAAAAAGGATGAGTTCATGTCCTTTGTAGGGACATGGATGAAGCTGGAAATCATCATTCTCAGCAAACTATTGCAAGGACAGAAAACCAAACACCTCATGTTCTCACTCATAGGTGGGAACTGAACAATGAGAACACCTGGACACAGGGTGGGGAACATCACACACCGGGGCCTGTCGTGGGGTGGGGGGATGGGTGAGGGATAGCATGAGAAGAAATACCTAATCTAAATGATGAGTTAATGGGTGCAGCACACCAACATGGCACACGTATACATATGTAACAAAGCTGCACGTTGTGCACATGTACCCTAGAACTTAAAGTATAATAAAAAAAATACTGCTGTAAAAGCCCTGAATAAAATATTAGCAAGTAGAGTCATCAATAGAACAATATTTTTTTTTTGTTTTAAAAGGACAACATATTTTAACCAAGTAAAAATCATCCTATTTTTTAAGGATAAATTAATATTAGAATATCTACTAAGGTAATTTACTGTATTAGAGCAAAGGTGAAAAACTTAAAAGTATCTCAATAAATGACCCAAAATTATGTGAATAAAATAAACAATCACTCCCATATAAATACTCCTAATATTCAAACATATTTTAAGAAACAATCATTCCCAAATAAATAATTCCTAATAAAGAAAGAAAAAGGTAAAACTGTTATTTGCAGGTGATAATGAAACAGACAAGAAAGGGGGCTGAAAAACTATTAGAAACAATAAATGTAGTATACAACTGATTTACAAAATTAATTCAAAAATTAAGTTTGCCCACATACAACCAATTAGGTAGAAAACATAATGAGGGAAAAGATTTAATTTATATCTGCAACCAAATAAAAGTAAATCTGGGTATAAACAACAAAAATTATAAAGGCCTCTATGAAGAAAACTGTAATCTCTATTGAAGGATAGAGAAGACTGAAATAGGAACATTCAGTGCTGGTAGTTAAAATGAACAGGAGGAGGAAGTGCAGAAAAAAAGGAGGAAGATGAGAGGAACTTTACCAGTCAGGTTCCCAGCAGAAAACTGATGACAAACTCAAGGAGGTAACTGAAGAGAACTTCACGGAGGGACTGTTAACTGAGGTCTGACCAGGGTGCAGCACCCAGGGGCTAGCAATAGTGGAAAGCTGTTACTACTGAACCCTAGTGAAGACTTTCACTGTGGGAGAGAAGACGAGAAGTGTGGTCTTAGGTAAACAAACATAGCCCTCCAAGGGGAAAAGCTGGGAAATGTACCCTAAACTCTCTCTCCTCCCACCCGCCCATCTCCTGCTAGGCCTCCCATTGGCCAACCCAACCAGAAGCCAGATGGCAAGAGAGGCTAGATGATTCCACAGAGGTTAGCCTCTTTTGGCAGAGAGCAAGATGAAGAGTAGAGAATATATTCGAAAGAGCAAAAGGAACATCTAGCACAGCAGCTATTCTCCTTTGACTGTTTATGCCAGGCACTGCTCTAAGCACCTTATTTGGATTAATTCTTTTAATTCTCACATGGTCTAACAATGCCAATTAACCCTAAACTACAAATTCAAACAATTCCAGTAAAAATATTTGGTGTGTAGTTAGAGGGAAGAAGGGAGTTTTTGACAAATGATAGATTCTTCTAGAATAATAAACATACATGCAAGATCAGGGAGGGGGAAAAAGAAAAACAGTCCTATCAAATACAAAACTAAATTATTAAACTATTAATTTAAATGGTTTGATACTGGAACATCAATAGACAGATCAATGGAAAAGAATAGAAAGTCCAGGCCAGGTGCGGTGGCTCACACCTGTAATCCCAGCACTTTGGGAGGCCAAGGCAGGTGGATCACTTGATCCCAGGAGTTGGAGACCAGCCTGGGCAACATGGCAAAACCCCATCTCTACAAAAAATACAAAAAATTAGCCAGGTGAGTGGCATGCACCAGTGGTCCCAGCTACTCAGGAGTCTGAGGTGGGAGGATCGTTTGAACTCAGGAGGTGGAGGTTGCAGTGAGCCAAGAATGCACCACTGCACTCCAACCTGAGTGACAGAGCGAGATCCTGTTTCAAAAACAGAAAAAAAAAAAAAGAAAAGAAAGTCCAGGAATAGAACAAATACATGCACAAGAATTTCACATGTGATAGAGGTAGTGTTTCAAATAAATGGAGAAAAGATGCAGTATTTAATAAATGATTTTGGAGAAACTGGCTAGTAAGTAGAGGAGGAAAGGCTAAATTACTGCCTTATTCCTTATACCACAATAAATTCCAGATGAAGCAAAGATCAGAACATGAGAAACAAACTGTGGAAGCAGATTCATAAAGAATAATGTAAAAGAACTGTATAAGGACACAACAATGAAAGTATTATCTTAAAGCAGAAAAGATAATATTCTAAGCATGATATAGCACCAGAAGCCTTAAAAGGGGGAAAAATATGACACATTTAATTAAATAAAACCACCACACACAAAAAATCTACCATAAAAAGTCAGATAAAGAGAGAGGAGATCAGATAAAATACTGGTAATATTGTAATAAAATCTCATTTTTCTTATATTACTCTTGCAACAAGATAATGACCAGATATATATTTTTGAAAAATAGAAATGCTATTAACATAAAAACATGCAGAGCATCACTTTTAATAGAAGCAAAACAAACCTAATGAGATAGCTTCTTATTTTAACCATCACACTGGCAAGGATTAGAAAGACTGATAATACCTCACTGCCAGTAAGGGTATGGAGATAACGAGAAAGAAACAACAGATACCCTGCATTATTGAAAGGCTCACTAGCCAACTCAGGAACCAAACACATTAGAATAAATTTTCAAATGAACCTTCATTATCTGGACTGTCCCTACACTTGCTCAGGAACTAAACAGATTTGGATAACACCATATCCCTTACCATTTGAACTCACTGTGCTAATTCAAGAAAAGGAAAATATTTGGACAAGGTAGGCGCTGTGAAAAATACAAATAAAAATACAAAACATACAGTTTTGTAGTGAGAATGTAAGTTAGCATAATCCTTTCAGAGATATCAAAGTTATAAATGCACACAGCTTCTGACCCAAGTTCTACCACTTCTAGAAATGAATGTCACAGATATATTAGCATAGGAATGTAAATATGTATGCACAGGATATTTACTGCAACACTGTTTGAAACACTATTAAAAAAAAACACACACACACAAGAAACCCAACAACCAAAAAACTTAACAGCCTAAGCATCTTCATTAGTAGTGACCTGATTAAATTACAGTCCATTTACAGAAAGTTATGAAATCCTAGTTTTTCAAAGATGATTGGTATGTACTGGGAAAAGACCATTTAGTGAATCTTCTTAGACCAGGAACCAAAATGTAATGTAAATATTGAAAATGATAGTTGATTTTCAAATTTTGACTTGAAAAATGAGATAAAAATACACAAGTTTAAATTATTTTATATTTGACAAAATTTGTTATAATTTCAACTGCAAAATTCTTAGACTAAAAGAATGAATCAAGCACTGACTTTATTTTTTAGTGTAATCTTTTTGACAAAATTGTACAATAACACTATTGGATATCCTTCATGTTTTTCTCTTACGGGACAATTACAAAGAAGATATTCTTGCAAAAATTCTGAAGGGTTCCATCCATTTTCCTACGGTAGTCAAATCAGGCTTCCTTACAGCATCTATTATATCATCAACCTTGATAATTTTCTCTACTTCAACTGTCAATAGCTTTGAGTTCTTTAATATCACACCCACGAACTTCATAGACACCTGCATATTTTGCAAGATGACCAATTTCAGTTTGCAAATGATTTTATTCTCTTTTATTAAAATTGTTAATAAATGGTCAGGGCAACATTTGAGTGGAAACTAATTTTAAAAGTGGTGTTTTCATTACTGAATTTTTTTTTCTGAAGACCTTGGCTTACATAACCAATGTAGTAACACAGATGCTAAGCAGGTGATTAAATGAAAATGACCTATTATACTGATATAAAGATGTTCAAGATACACTTATTTATAGAACAATATGTAGTATGATTCCATTTGCTTAAAAAGGACTTTCATATGTGTATATATAATACATACATATATGTATGAAGATATCTATCTTTATATGTGAACAGATTTTCAGAAAAAGCATTCAGGAAACTATAAACATTGCTTAACTCTGGGGAACTGCTAAGAAGAGGTTTCCTTTAATTGTATTTTATATCCTTCTAAATTATTTAATTTTGGCCAGGTGCAGTGGCTCGTGCCTATAATCTCAGCACTTTTGGGAGGCCAAGAAGGACAGATCACCTGAGGTCAGGAGATCGAGACCAGCCTGACCAACATGTAATCCCAGCACTTTTGGGAGGCCAAGGAGGATGGATCACCTGAGGTAAGGAGTTCAAGACCAGCCTGGCCAACACAGTGAAACCCCGTTTCTACTAAAATACAAAAATTAGCTGGGTGTGGTGGCGGGCACCTGTAAACCCAGCTACTCGGGAAGCTGAGGCAGGAGAACTGCTTGAAACCAGGAGGCAGAGAGGTTGCAATGAGCTGACATCGCATCACTGCACTTCAGCCTGGGTGACAGAGACTCCATCTCAAAAAAAAAAAAAATTAAATTTGCTACAAAGAAGTAATAATACACATTTACAATGATGCTGACAACAATATTTATAATAATGTATTTACAGTAATGGTATGTTGATGATATAATTAGGTTTTAAATTAAATACATAGTAATGATAGATAATCTATGATCCCAGCTTTCAGGAGTTTAAACTAAGCCCCAACTTGTAAGAGCCATTAAATTTAGAAATCTCAAATACTAATTAGTTAAACCATTTAAATTACATTCTTATGCAACGCTCAATGCAAGGCTCAATTACCCTAGCAGTTTTTTTCAAATCTAATTACTTCAGACAGAAAACCTTTGTTTACCTCTTTACACTTTAGAGACAGGATCTGGTCTCTGATTACCAAGTTGTGAAATAAAATCTGAGATTTAAGCAATAGGCAAAAGATAAGTAAAACTAACTCCCAATCATGACACAAAAAATATCTGTGCTCACTGAAGCAACTTTAACTGTTCTAAAACCTCTCCCAAGAAAAAAGAGAGATGTGTTCATTTTATACTAAAATTTCAATAAGTGTCAAAATCAAAATATAGTCAGATGATTCTCAAAGTGTGCTACAGGGAGACCTAATACCTTTTCAAAGGGTCTTAGAATTATACATTGTTAAAAGATCTCTTGACGGAATAATGGATTTTAATGTAACAGTACAAAATATTCATTGATATGGTTTCAGATCCTATGTTGTAACTAACTTTTACAAAACTATCACTTCTTGAGTTTTACTGTCATATCACAGAATATTCACCATTATATGAAAAGGCTTCTAAAATATACCTCCAACTACATCTTAGTGGGGCCTGATTTTCTTCACTTACTTCAGCCAAAGCAACACACAGCCAAAGCAACCAAGCAACACAACAAAGCAACAAATTCAATGCAAAGTCAAAAGTGAAATCCAGCTGTCTTCTATTAAGGTAGACCTTAATGAGATTTGAGAATGTAAAGCAATGCCACTCTCCTACTTCACTTTGGAAAATACATATTTTCATTTAAAACATGTTATTTATGTTAACATGTAATTGGTATTTCTTGTAAATGAATAATATTTAGCTCTTTTCTCAGTTTTAATTTCTAATACAATAAATATCACTATATAAAATCCACATAAACAAAAGCTCTTTCAAGTTCTGAGAATAATAAAAGTGGAAAGGAATCCTGAAACAAAAAGTTTGGAGAATCATTATCACAGTCTATTCTATGAATCAAAAGGCAAAGAGGTGAAAGCAATTTGCTTACAACTAGGACGAACGTGCAGAAGGTGAATGTTAGATACTAAATTTGCTTTTTAGATAGAATTCAATGCTTTTTAAAGAGATGAGAAAAAATATATTTATAGTCTTCTATATTAACCTACATATTGACATTTCCAGTGCTCTTCATTTCTTCCTGTGGATTTGAGTTTCCATCTGGTGTCATTTCCTATCAACCTAAAGAACTTAATCTTTTAGTATTTCTTATAAGGTAGGTCTGATAGCTACAAATTCCGTCTTTGTGTAGGAATGTATTTATTTCACCTTCATTTTTGAAGGTTAGTTTTGCTAAATATAGACTTCTTCACAGACAGTTTTCTTCTTCCAGCACTTTGAATATGTCACCCCACTGCCTTGGGCCTCCACCAATACTGATGAGAAAGCAGCCGTTAGTCATTGCTGATGCTTCCCTCTGTGTAGTGAGTTGATTTTCTCTTGCTGCTTTCAAGATATTCTCTTTGTCTTTCAGGAGTTTGACTACGTCTAGGCATGGGTCTCTTTGTATTAATCCTAGTCACATTCACTGACCTTCTGGATGTGTAATTTAATGTTTTTCATCAAATATGTGAAGTTGTCCAAAAGGTCATTTTTCTGACCCTTTCTCCTTTTAAGACTCTCATTACACATATGTTGTACACTTAATGTTTTTTACAGATTTCTGAGGTTCTGTTCAATTTTCTTCCGTCCTTTTCCTGTTTTCAAGATTGAATAATTTCTACTGGTCTGTTGTCCAAGTTCATGGATTCATTTTCTTGTCATCTCAAATCTGCTATGAACCCCTCCAGTGAATTTTTAATTTCAGATATTGTATTCTTCAACTCTAGAATTTCCATTTGATTTTTAAAACTTTTAACTTTGCAATAAATTATTTACAGAAAAGTTGCAAAGATACTACAGAGTGTTCCTATATATGCTTTCCTAATGTCAACATTTTCTCCTAATGCTAATTAATATCTTACATAACTGTGTTATACTTACATATCATATACATATATAGACATACATCTACAAATAAACATGTCTCTATATAACACATTTACATTAACACACATAATAATGGAGGTGTCTTACATAACCATGGTACATTTGTCAGAAATAACAAATTTCCATTGGTGCAACAAAACAAACTAAAATATAGACTTTATTTAAATGTCACCAGTTTTTCTATTGTTATTTTCTTGTCCAGAATTCAATACACAATACCACATTGCATTTAGTCATCATGTCTCTTTGATCTCCTCTGACCTGTAATAATTTCTCAATTTTTCCTTGTTTTCCATGACCTTGACAGGTTTGATGAGTACTGGACAGGTGCTCTTATGGAATAACCCTGAGTTTGGCTTTATCTGTTGTTTTCTCATGATTAGACTCAGGTTATAGGTTTTAGGGGAGAACACTACAGAGGTGAAGTCCCTCTCATCATATCTCATATCAAGGAGTGGTTTTTTTGTTATTAAAAAAATAATTTCTATATTCTTGTTGAGAATCTCAATTTGTTGACATTGTTATACTTTAAATATAATTTCCTTTTGTTCTTTTCACATATTTATAGTAGTTTAAGTCTTTACTAAATCCAGTATTTGGGGACAGAGACAATTTCTACTGACTCTTTTTTCCTTGTGTATGCATCACCCTGTTTCTTTACATGTCTTATAATTTTTTTTGTTGTTAAATCTAGGGATTTTAGATAATGTAGCAACGCAGAATTCTGACTGTTGTCCCCATTAAAGGTACTGTTGCCATTTTGTTTCTTTTTTGTTTAGCATCATGATCACGACAAATATGTGAAATCTGTCTCCTCTATGGTACACAATCATTGATATCTCTGCTCAGTTTTTTTCTTAAATATACTTTCATTTTTTATTTTTTAAGCCTGCCTCCCTAGGAGTTGTCCCTTTGCACAATTTAGTAGTCACTGTGACACTGAACAGAGATTGTGTTCAAATACCTCAAGATAGCAAGGCTTCCATCTCTGTTCATGGGCATATGTGTGGGAAGGGAAGTGCATTCAAAGTTCAGTCTGTTTTCAAGTTTGCTCTGAGTTGAACTTCCCATAGGGAGAAATTTCAAGTCTCCTATGTACAAGCATGTACCTTTGGAACCAGCCAAAAGTATGTGAATACCTTAGGCTTTCTAAGATCTCTGTTGTGCATATGCACAGCCTCATCCAGGAATATTCTTGCCCCAAACACTACTGAATCTTCAGGCTATTTGAGCTGAGCCCCTGGTCTTCCCTTATACTTCTGGAAATTCATATTCACAACATTACCTACCACTCCAAAGAACTAAGCCCCCTTCAAACTGAGGTCCTTATGCCCTGCTTCTCACTGGCAGTACCTCCATGTTAACCAAGCTGGGGCAGAATCGGGGGAATGTGAGTAGCCTCAAGCTAGAATGGCCACTGATTCCCACTGTTCTCGCTCCAAATTCAAGAGCGTAACATTTTTCAAAGTTTTATACAATTGGCCTTTAGTCAATCTCCAGAGCACTGAAATGGCTGCTTTAGAAAAGTAATGTAATGTTGGGTGTAGTGGCTCATGTCTATTATGCCAGCAACTTTGGGAGGCCAAGGTAAGGACTGGAGCCCAGGAGTTCAAGACCAGCCTGGGCAACATAGTGAGACACTGTCTCTACAAAAAAATATATTTTAAGTTACCTGGGTGTGGTGGCACATGCTTGTGATCCCAGCTGCTCTGAGGCTGAGGAGGAAGGATCACTTAAGTACGGAAGTTCAGGGCTGCAGTGAGCCCTGCCCACACCACTGCACTCCAGCCTGGGTGACGAGAGTGAGACCTTGTCTCAAAAAAAAAAAAATTTTTTTAAGAAATAAAAATTCTACTGAAATGTTCATATTGTTTGGACCAATCATTCCACTTCTATAAAAACCATCCTTAAAGAAATAACATCAAAATATAGAGAAAACTGTAATTAGCATGTCCTTACAAAGTTATTGCTAACAGCAAGAAATTTAAAGCATGTAAGTATTTAGCAGAGTTAGATATTAATAAAACCATGGTACACACATCTGATACATTACATAATCCTTAAAAGTTAAAATTACAAAAATTATTCCATTGTAAACTTCTTAATTCTTCCCATTGACAAAAGTTAGTAAGATTAATTTTATTCAAGTTGTGGCACAATACTAGTTGTCTCCCAAAACATCTATTCTCATATACTTCCTGAGCATATAATCAGTCCACACAGGCTCCATTTCCCAGCCTCCCTAATAGGTAGGCATAGCCATGTCACTACGTTCTCACCAATGATGCAATGTGAGTGAAAGAAACAGCACAACTTCCTGCTCACCTCCTCAATGGCAAACTGTACTGAATTTCCTCTTTCTCCTCCCCACAGGCTGAAGTGTGAAACTGCACAACCACGACAAGTGGATCCCTGTATTACTTCATGGAGCAGAATAGAATATCTCCACCTATTACATGACAGCAAAATAAAATGTTATCTTATTACGAAGACTAAGTAACCACAAAAATCCACATTTTAAAAAGCATTACACAGCCAGGTGTGATGGCTCACACCTGTAATCCCAACACGTTGGGAGGCCGAGGCAGGCAGATCACTTGAGGCCAGGGGTTCAAGACCAGCCTAGCCAACATGGCGAAACCCTGTCTCTACTAAAAATACAAAAATTAGCGGGACATGGTGGCACATGCTGGTAGTTCCAGCTACTCAAGAGGCTGGGGTGGGAGGATTGCTTGAGCCCAGGAGGTGGAGGTTGCTGTGAGCCGAGATAATGCCACTTCACTCCAGCCTGGACGACAGAGTGAGACCCTGATTCCAAAAAAGAAAAAAGGAATTATATCCCCCAAAGCTACAAAATTAAATGTACCAAATGATCAAAACTACCTTAAAATATGTATATAAAACATAGGAAATACATAAAAATAATATTTGGTGGTAGAATTATTAATTATTCTTTATCAGACTTTTAGGAATATTGTTTAAATTACTTGGACAATTTTAAAAGTTGAAATTCTTTTTGTTTGTTTTTTGAGATGGAGTCTCGCTCTGTTGCCCAGGCTGTAGTGCAGTGGCACAATCTTGACTCACTGCAACCTCTGCCTCCCAGGTTCAAGAGATTCTCCTGCCTCAGCCTCTCAAGTAGCTGGGACTACAGGCGACCAACACCAAGCCCGGCTAATTTTTGTATTTTTTGTAGAGACAGGGTTTCACCATGTTGGCCAGGGTGGTCTCGAACTCCTGACCTCAGGTGATCCACCCGCCTCGGCCTCCCAAAGTGTTGGGATCACAGGCGTGAGCCACCACCTCTGGCCGAAATTGTTGACTTAAACAACTGAGGATATAAATAGTAAAACAGTGAAAAGCAGTTCCAAAACAGATTTAAGAAATTTTTATCCTACTGACTTTCCTATTATAAAACGTGGGTCCTCTGGCCAATATTCCAAATCCAAGGTGCTTGGTCTGCAACCCAGTGTCATTTCCATTCTTTAATAAGAATTATCTACTCATATTTCTCAAGGACACTAGCTAGTAGCCTTAACCAGTAAGACTAACTCCATATAACTAAACAAGCCTTTTCGACTTTTGCTTTTTTAAAAAAACCTTTTTTGGCCGGGCATGGTAGCTCACGCCTGTAATCCCAGCACTTTGGGAGGCCGAGGTGGGCAGATCAGGAGGTCAGATCGAGACCATCCTGGCTAACGCGGTGAAGCCCCGTCTCCACTAAAAATACAAAAAATTAGCTGGGCGTGGTGGCAGGGGCCTATAGTCCCAGCTACTTGGGAGGCTGAGGGAGGAGAATAGCGTGAACCCGGGGGGCGGGGCCTGCAGTGAGCCGAGATCGCGCCACTGCACTCCAGCAGCCTGGAGTGAGACTCCGTCTCAAAATAAATAAAATAAATTAATAAATGAAATAAAAAATAATAGAATTTTTAAAACCTTTTTTATTTGTATATGTTTTAGAGAAAATAATGCCTCAATGCAAGGAGACATGAGAAACAGACCTAAAAAGCTTTATGAAGCTTCCCTTAACCTAAAAATCAAAAGGATGAGCGCTGTTCCCACTGTGAAAAGCATAGCTTCTCATAAAATAGCAATTTAAGGTTAAAATTCCCTCCTCCCCAAACCAAGAAACTAAAACAGCCCAACCCAAAGAAAGCAAAATAAATGTAAAAACTTTGCCATCCTCTCATATTTGAAACTATATAATCCCTCTAAAAATATAGCCAATTTATACAGTATCTTGAGGTTCCCCAAAACAATTGTTTTGAAGGGGAAGAAATGTGTATAACCCTGTAATATATTGCTACTGCAAATCAGTCTAATTATATAAGTGGTACCCCTGACTCCCTAGCAATATGTACCGTAAATGTCCATTTTTAGAGCTGTGCTGTCCAGTGAGAATCACTAGCCATCTGTAGCTATAGCATACTTGAAATGGTGATAGTCAGAATCAACATGTGCTCCCAGCAGACAACACACACTGACTTTTGAAGACTTATTATCTAAAAACTATAAAATATATACCTTTGTAATTTTGATTACATGTTAAATTGATAAAATTTTACACGCAGTGAGTTAAATAAAATTAATTTCATCTGTTTCATTTTACTTTTTAAAATATGGCTACAACAAAATTAAAAATTACCTATGTGGCTCACAGTATATTTCTACTGGACACCAATGGTGTCATACCTGAATGAGCTGATACAGTTTCTAATAGGCAGAATTTCACAACCATTGCCTTTTGGCTTAGTACTCTCTAGTTGCATACTTTTATGTTGAAAACAAAAAGGGTATGTTGACCTGGGGTTATGTCCCACAGATTACTAAAGATAAGGGCTGCCTACAGTCATCCCACTACTCAACAGGGACCAATCTGTTAGAATAAACAAGGCCCCAGGAGAAATCCAGAGACCTCTGTAAAGTCTTCAAGGGCTGGAAAACTGCCCCTCATTCTGACCTTGCTGTCCATCAGCTTATATGAGAGACTGTGAATGCTATACCACTTCAAGAAGCTCTCCAGAAAACCTTTGTCATCCTAAGAAAAAACAGTAGCCACCTTGAGATGGCATATGGTACTTCAGAACAGAAATGACTGAATGCCATGGCAGAGAAAGGGGTGGCATTGTGGGAAGGAGAAAAAAGGAGGAAGTGTGGGTAGAGCGGACAGCTGGACTCTCTGTAGTACTAGGTCACTGACAGGACTTGGTAACGGTTTGATTCACTTTCTACGTTTGCTGAATACCTACTTTGCGTGAAGCACTGGGCTTACGAAAGTGAAATAAACAGTATCCACTCTTAAGAATCACATATTCTAACCAAACATACTGAAATCAGAACAGAGCAGTGGACAAGGTCAGCTGTGCTAAGAGTTAATCCTAGGCTGTAACCTTAAAGACTGAAACCAGAGTTCGTTAATAAAGTCAAATAAATCAGTAGAGAAAAAGCTGAGGGCAACTGGACTCAGGAAGCAAAGAAAGTTATGGATACATGGTATCCTAGGGGTATGATGAGTGCACTTCAAGAACCCTTTGAAGTGTTACAAACATTTCTACACAGGCTCCCCCACTCCCATGTTTGGAGGAGGTGGAAATAATGCATAGTAATTAACAGATTATCTGAGGCAGTAGTCTCCAAAATTTTAATGTATTTATTATCTTATCTATCTCATTATCTATTATCTATCTATATATACATACACAAACACTCTATGGAAAATAAATAAAACTAGGATCAAAAAAATTAAAGTTAAAAATAAATACAAGTAAAATCCTCAAGTTTCATTTTTCTATTTCCAGTGGTTCTTCTTGCACAGCCCACTTGAATCTTGCTCTAAGGTGTCCTAACATTAAAATAAAGACATTTAAAAATACCACTGATGGGGAGAGGAGGGTGGAAAACCTCTAGAAAATTTGAAAAACCACACCTCAAATAGAAATGAGCTGAGGCCAACCACAAAAATCCTTAAAGTCACTTCCAGAAAGGTTTTCTCCAAAAATGAATTTGGAGAATTTTCATTGTGAGACAAAGAAAACATTAAACTGAACAATGATGTTTCTACAGATTTCAGGTAATCTGTGTTCTGTTTTTACCTTCAAATTGTCCTCTTGTATGTTAATATTATTAAAAAATCCCTTTAAATGTTTCCAAGATATATAAATTCTCCTTAAAAACTTAAAAGTTTTAAAAAAGTAATCTGTCTAAAATGGGTCTTATTTTCTATTTTTCTTACTATAACATCACAAAATTAAGAATACTTGATTTAGGGGGAGACTGTGTGGCAACTTCTTTAACCCTGAGAATGCTTCTGTAGTACATTCAGTTACATGCATAAAAAATTTTCCTCCCATTCCACATTCTTAGGTCTAGAAAAATATTTATCTTGTCACCTTTATCATATATTAAAAACATGAAGAGATAACTAGTCATTAATTACTGACAATTAGCTATGCAATATATTAAGATCTTTATCAAACTAATATATTGACGACAAAAAGTTTACAAGTGGGAGATTTATAAAATACTAAAAACTTTTATTAATAATGAACTTACCCCTATTATTACATCATTACAGCAACTAAAGACTTACCAGTTAACATTTGGCAGTACAGGTAGGACATTAAAAATAAGGCAAAAAAATGGAAAGTTTCCCACAAATATGATAGAATGTTCATTTTCAATAGAAAATAATTCAAAAATTGATATAAAATATACTAAATTGACAACAGAAAAACAAGAGCCAATAGAAACAACTCACAGAAGATACAGGCATACCTTGCTTTATTGGGCTTTTCATATACTGCATTTTTTTTTTTTTTACAAAATGAAGGTCTGTGGCAACTCTGCATCTAGCAAGTCTACCGGCACCATTTTCCCAACTGCATCTGCTCACTTCTTATCTCTATGTCACATTTTGATAACTGTCACAATATTTCAAACGTTTTATCATATTTGTTATGGTGATCTGTGATAGTGATCTTTAATGATACTATTGTAATTGTCTGGGGTGCCATGAAACTTGTCCATATAACACTCAAATTTAATGAGGAATTGCTTCTTACTGATGAGCAAAGAAAGTAGTTTCC
Organism: Macaca thibetana thibetana; assembly: GCF_024542745.1. Classification (NCBI taxonomy): domain Eukaryota; kingdom Metazoa; phylum Chordata; class Mammalia; order Primates; family Cercopithecidae; genus Macaca; species Macaca thibetana. Next base: position 78,848,897 of record NC_065585.1, on the reverse strand, counting down.
TGAGTTGAAATTTACTCCTGGTGAAGATGCTGTGAACACTGCTGAAATGACAACAAAGAATTCAGGATGTTACATAAACTCGGTTGATAAAGCAAGGTTTGAGAGGACTGACTCCAATTTTAGAAGAAGTTCTGCCTATGGATAAAATGCTATTAAACACTATCACATGCTACAGAAAAATCTTTTATGAAAGGGAAAGTCCATCAATGCAGCAAATGTCATTGTTGTCTTATTTTAAGAAATTACCACAGCCACCCAACCTTCAGCAACTCCCACCCTGATCAGTCAGCAGCCATCAACTGAGGCAAGACCCTCGACCAGCGGAAAGATTACAGCTTAATGAAGGCTCAGATGACTGTTAGCCTTTTTTAGCAATAAAGTATTTTTAAATTAAAGTGTGTACATTGTCTTTATTAGACATAATGCTACTGTACACTTAATAGACTACAGCGCAGCGCAAATATAACTTTTATATGCATGGGGAAACCAAAAGACTCACGTGACTTGCTTTATTGTGTTATTAGCTTTATTGTGATAGTCTGAACCCACAATATCTGAGGTATGCCTATAGACAGAGCAGGTAATTAATAACAAACATATATTACAAGTTTAATATTTAACAAATTCCAGAAATGGAAACTAAATATATTGGAAATATAAATTGGCATCACCTTTCTGGAAACAAATTTGACAATATGCTTTGATCTAGTAATTACATTAGGAAATGATTTCAAAATTCAAGATTTATGCATAAAAATCATCACAATATTTCTGCACAAAAAATACTTGATTAAAATATTCTAAAATGTTAAGAGTGGTTATCTCTCAGTGGAAGAACTATGGATGGTCTTTACTTTCTACTTTATATTTTTTCATATATTCCATGTATTTTATAACAAGCATACATTAACTTTAGTCCAAAAAAAAATTCAAGTTACTTTTTAAAGGTTCTTTTAACAAATATCACCCAGTTCTTCTTATAGAAACAAATAATGAATGTTTGCTATTTCTATTCCAATGGACTGGGCTCCTATTCTAATTCTGGATTTATACCTCCCACTTACCAAGAACATCAGCCTCCACAACAGCACAGCAGAGGAGCTTTAGTTAGAGACAGATCTAAGTTTAAATCCTAGAAATACCACTTATAGCTGTGTTACTTTGGGTACCTTACTGTTCTAAACTTCAGTGTATTCTTAAATAAGACTTGCATATATTATACTTATATATTTAGAGATTAAGATAGTTCCAATATTACAAAGGGCAATTCAGAAAGGGTATAAAGATGAAGGTGGAATCTTGGAGGAGGTAGGTGGGAAGAATACAATTTGGGATTCATCCAGAGGAGAGTTATGGTAACGTATGTTCTGACATGGTAAGCATGAGACTAAATGAGTAAGTTTTTCTTCATTCTTTTGTAAAGAACACTTACTATGTGATATACACTAGGGACAGAGCAGTCAATAGGATAAATAGGATTCCTGTCTGCTGACCATATATTCAATGGCGGTGAAGGTAGGGGGTGAAGTGGAAGTGAATGCCAGGCAGAGACATACAAATCAAATTAGTGAGGTGTGTCATAAATAAAGTGTAACAGGTAATGGGATAGATGGGGGATGGGAGCTATTTTGAAGGGGATGGCCAATGAAGGCTCCTCTGCAAAGACTGAGCTGATACTTGAATGACATGGAACTATGGGAAGAGCTTGAGTCTGAGAAAACAGCCAGGGCAAAGACAAAGACGAGAACAAAGCTGGCATGTTCACAAACAGCAGGGAGACCACTGTGAAAGGAGAAGAGATTGAAGAGGTAGCAGGGATCAGATCATGTGGGGCCATATCATGAAAAGGAGTTGGAATTGTGTTTTACTGTGATGAGAACACGCTGATGTTTTGAATAGACTGACACAATCTTACTGCATCTTAAAAATTACTTCAACCAAACAGTGGAGGCAGAATTCTAGTGACAGGAGGCTACTGCAGCCGGCTAACTACGCTTTGAACTAGGTAGGACTGATGGCACTGCAGTGGCAGAATAAAACAGAATTCCCATGGAGGCTGATTTCAACTCTATCTTTGAAACCAAACACAAAGATCTCACTTCGTAAAAACTTTCCAGGTTCTCCTACCTTCAGGTGCCATCACTTAACTTCATATACCATTCTAGTGAGAACATGTATCAAAATGTATTGTAATTGTCTATTTACAAAGCTACTTTTTCTACTGGGTCAAATTCCAAGAATGAAGGCAGGAACAATGTCTTATTTATCTCTGTAATGCCTAGCAGAGTGCCTGGCATATAATAAGTGCTCAATAAATCTGACTGAAAAAATGAACAAATAAATTTGAAATAATCAAAACCATCTGTAATAGTTTCCTAGGGCTGTAACACAGTACCATAAATCAGGTGGTTTAAAACAACAGAAATATATCATCCCATAGTTCTGAAGGCTGAAGGTCCAAAATCAAGGAGTCAGCAGGACCATGCTCCCTTTGAAGGCTTTAGAGGAGAATCGTCCTTGCCCCTTTCTAGTTTCTGATGTCTCCCAGCAATCCTTGGTGTTCTCGGCTGGTGGCTGCATCACTCCAATCTCTGCCTCCATCTTCACATGATTTTCTTCCTTGAGTGTGTCTGAGTTTCTGGGACTCCAGAGATACCACTCATTGAATTCAGGGCCTGTCCTAATCCCATATATTCTCATCTTAACTACATTTGCAAAGACTCATACTCCAAATAAGGTCACATTCTGAGATTCCTGGTGAACAAGAATTGTTGATAAATACTATTCAACCCCACTACACCATTAAACACAATGCATTGCCTTATAAAGTGGTAATCTGCCCGTTCCAAAAGTGTTCCATAAGGATAAATAGTCAAAATCAGGAACATGCAACAGAAGAGATTTCTGTAATGACTTTGTGTGTCCTTTAACCTCTCTAGTTTCAGCTTACTGATCTGTATGTTATGGGAACTTTACAGTACTTTCTAATAGTAATAGTCTATGATCTTAAGTCATAATTTTTCTTGATAACATTATAGATTTTTCAAATATATTAGGCATATAGAGACCCTCAAATATTTTAGTTAATTTAAATGATAGCAGAAAGTTTACTTTCTTAGCTTTGAAGTAGGTAGAATGTTTTTTGTAAACTATCCACTGTAACACTTACTTTAATTTTCTTCATTTTTCATTAAGAATGCAGCGTATTCCTCCAAACATTATAACCCTATATAGTCATGTGCCAAATAACCACATTTTGTTCAATAATGGATAGCATGTATAACAGTGGACCCATAAATTTATAATACTGTATTTTTACTGTATCTTTTCCATGTTTAAATGCACAAATACTTACCATTGTGTTACAACTTTCTACATATCTAGTACAGTAACATGCGGTACAGGTTTGTAGCCTAGAAGCAATAGGCTATACCACACACCCTAGGTGTGTGGTAGGCTATGCTATCTAGATTTGTGTAAATATGATGTTCACACAACGATGAAATTGCCTAATGATGCATTTCTCAGTATGTATCCTCATCGTTAAGTGACACATGACTCTACTTTCATTTTAACAGACTATACCCTCTGAACACCTTCTACATGCCAAGCACACAGGGATATGGCAGTGAAAACCCACTTCCAACTCATATACTTGTAACTTATTTAAACTATTAACTAACTAGACCTCAGTCTCTTCATAATTTAAAAATTCCACTTATATGATATTCTGACTAACAGACATGTTACTTTTTTAGTGGGAAGATTTCAAAAAATAGCTTTGTTGATTTCTGAAATGGGTATATTTTCATTGTTTAAAAAAAAATCACATAAGTACGAAAATGGTAAAAATTATCAGGAATCTCACTACCCAAAGATAGCCACCGTTAACATTATATTGAATAACCTTCCAGATTTGGATGTTTTCACACATTGATATATAATATCTTACATTATTTTATCCAAAAATACAGATGTAGAAAGCTGCATTAAATGGCATGTCTGTTAGATTGACAGGTATGCCATTTGGCAACTAGTTTTTTCCCCCAAAATCGTTATGCCTATGTTTCTATGACAAATATGGCTATTTGGCATTATTTTATTGGATACAGAGTTTTCTGTTGAATTAAAATACCCATAATTTATCCTATCTCCCCCCCCTCAGAGAAGCACTGAAATGAATTAAAATATCTATCATTACCAATGTTGCAAATTGTTACCAAAAATCTGTATACATATATCTTAGCAAAGTTTTGCAATTGCCCCTTTGGACAAATTCCAGGTCTGCAGAAAGGGCAATATTCTAATTTAAAATTTTCATTTGCATAGCTAGACCTTCTGTCCTCTCAAAAGGTTGATTCCAATGATACGCCAACTCTACATATAAAATTACTCATTTTTTTATATCCTTCCCAACAGTGGATTTTGTCAGTCTTCACCAATATGAAGGTACTCTTCTGCCAAAACAAAACAAAGCCAACCCATCTTTTACTTGCATTTCCTTTATTACTAGATAAGCTATACATGTTTTGCTACATTTATATTTCTTCTCGGAACTGCTTGAGTCTTTTGCTAATTCTCTACTGAGTAGTCTTATACTCTTGGGGATTTGATTGTATTATCCTTGTTAAAAGTAAAGAATCTTTTCATTTTACTTTTTAGAAAAACTTCATTGTTTTTCTTAAAATATATATTCACTATGAAGAATTCACACAAAAAGTAAAATTTTTAAAAATTTAAATTACTAAAAACTTCCACTACTCACCATTTCATACATAACACTGCTAGAGAGTGAGCTTGTTGTATGTTATGAATGTTAACTTTTGTTCCCCAAGGTGAAAAAGGCTTCATTCATAAGTTAATTTTTAAAGGTGAGTGAGATACGTCTTTCTTTATAAAAGGTTAAGTTGCACATAAATCACATTTCAACAAATCAAATGCTATCTTCCCAAATGACCTATTATACTTTTGATAATGACTTTGCTTTACCTCTGATTATATGTTAATTAAAAGTAACTCAGATATTTTTAGAACTGAGTGTGTTTGTACTCTTAACTTTTTCACATGATTACTGTGCCACAAACTGTTTCAGTGTATTAAAGAAGATATGCCACCCAAATAACGTCCATTAAAGAAAGACGGCAACTAAAAGAACTCCTACAGCTCAATCCTTTTATAAGGAAGCAGGGAATATAGCGAGAAAAGTAACAGATTAAAAGTTGGAAGAACTAAATTGAAAGCCCTAACTTCTCCACTCTCTTACTGTGTGATCTGGGGCAAATCACTTCATCTTCTGAGCCTCAGCTGCTAAATTTCGGAAATGTTGAGAATGGAATTATTTATAAAGTCCCTTTCAAGCACTGACATTCTGATTCCATAGAGTACTGAAGTATGGAAACCCAGAACTAGCAGCAATCAAAAACCTAGAAAAACAATAACAGATGTATAAGGTATTATTTCTGAATAGCTATGGAGAGCAGTAAAATACAGCAACAAGGTAGTAACAAGTAACAAAGAGAATACAGTAAACCAGCAGTCTACAAATTGGGTCATGCATACCCCTGGAAGTATACGAGCACGGAGAGTTTCAAGAGAACTGATGATTATATTCTCAATTTCCATCTGTACAGTTTTCTAGAACCATTCTGCTGACAACAGCATGTCTGTTTTCCTTTACTTCCACTTCCTCTTTCCCTTTACCTCTTTCCCCTCTGCCACTTCATAAAAGAAAACTGTAACTCTCACACTTTCTGAAACTTGCTGTGGAGTACTGTCTTTGGGCTAAAAACATCCAGGTGGCCAAAAGGACATTTCAATATATTCATGTTGAGAAAGTTAATTACTCTAAAAACACTGATACCTTTCTTTTTCTTTTTTTAACATTTATTTTAAGTTCAGGGTTCTTTTTCATATCAAGGTGTCACCACTTCCATGAAAATGAAAGGAGAATCAAACCCAGTTGCTACCTAAGTATTAAAAATAATTTGATTATGGATTATTTTGTTTTATGCATACAACCTAGAAGAATGGGTAATACTACTAATATAAAGCAATATAAAGCACTTTTTAATAACCATCTACTAAATTCATAAGTGAGGTTTCTCAATACTTTCAAATATTAAAGTAAAAAAGGAACAGAATCAAGCAGAACCCCATCTTTTCTAATAATATTTATAAATAGATAAAATAATTGAAATAAACCAGCCCCATCTATCCCACTGAAAGCGCATTTCTGACAAAATTTTACTTTAATACTTATTAAAATTTGTAATGAAGTGATAACTCAGTCCAAAATAAATTTGACACAGAGCATTATGGACATACACAATTTTCCTATTTTTGTATTATAACTCTCCATAGAACTCAAAACTGAGGGACCATTAAAATAAAGCACTTTTTATTCCCCTCTACTAAATTCATGAATGAATTTCCTTTTGTTGCAGAAAAATATCACATAACGGATAAAAATGCTTTCTAGCATAAAAGAATATATTAGGATAATATGTAAAGAAAGTAAAACAAAAATGAGAGAAAATATAACATGATTTTTGATAAAAATGCTTTCCAGCATAAAGGTATATATTACGATAATAGGTAGAGAAAGTAAAACAAAAATAGAGTTCAAAGAGAAAAAAAGACTATAAAAAATTCTGTTAAAATTAAGTCTGTTCATATATTTTTTAATGAATTGTTAAAAATCCCCTCATACACATTTAAAATTGTGATTTGAACACCATCACCAGAAATTACATCATTTACAGATATTAAAACTCAGATGAAAAACTCAAGATGTGGGAGAAGGTACATAGTTTTTTGTTTTTCCAGTTCTTTGAAGGGATATATGAGCAAAATGTTTGAAAATCCTTGTACTAAAGGTCAGAATATAACATTAGTGCTAATCTTCCTACTGGACATCTTCACCTGGATGTTCAGACACTTGAACTCTACATATTCAAAGTAAACTTACGAACTCCCCTCTACAAATACACACATTTGTTTTTGAAAGAAGAAAGAAAAACAAACCTGCCTCTTCTTCCTATTTGCAATTTTGTTACTAGCTTCATCATCTACCTGGTCTTTCCAAACTAAAAAAGTAGGAATACTTTTTACCTCCCAAAGCAAATCAGTTCCTAGGACCTAACTCCTAAGTGTCTCTCTCTTCCTTCCACCAGTGCCATTGTTAAAGATCTCTTCACCTACTGTCATCAAATAGCTCTTCTCCAAAACAGTAACTACATTTAATTTTACCTCCCAGGATCTCCCATGGAAAGTAAAACTACTTTACAATAATCAGAGCTATGCAAGTGTACCTGTCATGTCATGCATATATATGACTTACCAAAAAAAAACCAAAAAACAAAAAACACAGAATCATGAAGGTGGAAGAATCAGTCACTGCCTTCAGACTATCCTTATCTAAATATCTTTCAAGCTGCTGTCTCAACAGTCACTGGTTGAAAATGTATAATCTCATGAGCTGCCTACCCTGTATGAACAGCTTTGCCAAAGATCTGGGTCCAAATACAACTCACTTGACTTATTAGTCCTAAATTAATTTGGTTAAAGAAGAGATTTACATTAACACAAGAATATCAATAAAATTACATACAATTATAAAGAAGTTAAAAATTACTTACAATTTCACCACCCAGAGATAGCTTCAATTAGCGTTCTGGGATACATCTAGCTTTTTAAAAATTTTTTGGCAAGCATGCATGGTATATAGATATATATGTATTTTGTGATTTATTTTTTTTAAACATAATTAAGATAATCTGTAGATACTCTGGGTTTTTTCCTCACTTAATTATGTTGCTAGCATTTCTTCCATGCGATTAAAGATTCTTCAAATTCTTCAAATCATTTTAGTGGGTACACAATATAGAAATAATACTAGAATCCATTGAGCCATTTGTAAACTACATTTTTATATATCATTTAAATTCTTTAAGGCATTTAAGTGCCGACATAATACAGAAATAATGAAAAATACTATACTACATACTACTATAATCTATTTAATCATTTGTAAATTATGTTTCCAGTTTTTCACAGTGATAATGGGATGAATAAACTTGAAGATTAACCTTTATCTACATTTTTAATCATGTCCTCAGAATAGATTCCCAAAAGCAAATTATCAAGCAAAAATACTAAGTATTAATTTTTAAAATCTTACTAATATTGTGCATGTGTAACCTTCAAGCTATAAACTCACTTTAGCTGCAGTGTAGTGTAGCGTGATCACAACTCACTGCAGCCATGACCTCCTGGGCTCAAGAGATCCTCCCACCTCAGCCTCCAGCTTAGCTGGGACTACTAGCACTTGTCACCATGCCTGGCTAATTTTTTAATTTTTTTTTGTAGAGACAGGATCTCTCTGTGTTGCCTAGGCTGGTCTCAAACTCCTGAATTCAAGCAACCCTCCCACCTAAGCCTCACAAGTGTTGGGATTATAGGCATAAACCACCATGCCCAGCCAGTATCACATTTTTTAGTATGCATTTCTTTGATTATGATTTAGTATGGTTAAACACAAGATCTCCTTATTTCCCTACTGTTCCTAGCTACTGGTACTTATTTTACCCTCTGAAGTAACGTCCTTTTCCCATGTGGCAAAAGGAAGTAGAAGAGAGTACACAGGCTTTAGAATCAGCATGAACTAGAGTTTAACCCATTTCCACTACTTAATTGTGTTACCTTGGACAAATGACAGCTTTAAACTTATATCTTCTCCAATTAGAGACCATTAACACAAAGTAGGAACAGTGCACAGCAATCAAGAACACACAACCAATCAAAATCTATAACATATTAACCCTCTTCTTCCTTTTATTCACATGGCAGTCCTTTAAACCCTGGAAGACAGCAATACTCTGTCACCTCTCACCAGCTCTCCATCTCCATCCATATCCCTGCTGGCTAAAATCTGAGACTTCTTTCCTCCAGAGAAATGGTTTCAAATCACCTTACCAACCTGCTCATTATCTTCAGAGATCAATTTAGCTGAGTTACAGCCTCCTAGAACATGGCATTTAGAACAAAATAATCCAGATATGATTTGAAAAGATCAGAATGAAAGTTATTTCTTCAAATAACTAGTCAAATTTGCTCTCCTTATCCACATCCATAAGACAACAAAATTTTTAATTTGTAGACTCAAAATTCTAACTGTAGTCCACTCATCTGCCCTGATTAGGCAGGCCAGATTAAAAGTGAAGGTCTTGGAGCACAACAGGCCCTTCTGGAAGTTCATATAATACCTTGAGCAACTTAATGTCTGGAAACTCAGTTTATTCTTTGGTAAAAATGGGAGTAACTCTACTTATCTCATAGAGTTTTTGTAAAGATCAAAAACAACAACTGGGCCAGGCACGGTGGCTCATGCTTGTAATCCCAGCACTTTGGGAGTCCAAGGTGGGCGGATCACTCGAGTCCTGGAGTTCCAGACCAGCCTGGGCAACATGGCAAAACCCCATCTCTACAAAAACTAGAAAAATTAGCCAGGCGTGGTGGGGCATGCCTGTAGTCCCAGTTACTCAGGAGGGTCATTTAAGGCAGGGATGCAGAGGTTGCAATAAGCCGAGATACTGCCATTGCACTCTAGCCTGGGAGACAGAACAAGACCCTGTCTCAAAACAAAAACAAAACAAAACAAAAAAATACTACACCAATTAAAAGTATCTGCCATATAGGAGTTACTCCAAAAACAGAAACAAGTACAGTTAACAATTCAACATGAGTTTGAACTGCGAAGGTCCACTTACAAGCAGATTTTTTTCAATAAATATACTAAGAAATTTTGTGAATATTTATGAAAATTTAAAAAAACTTGCAAAGCATCACCCCTGAGACAGACCAATCCCTCCTCTTCCTCCTCAGCCTACTCAACATGAAGATGATGAGGTTCATGAAGACCTTTACGATGATCCACCTCCAGTTAACGAATAGTAAACTCTTACTTCTGATATTCTTAATTATATTTTCTTTTCTCTAGCTTACTTTATTGTAAGACAGAATATAATACATATACAAAACTTGTGTTAATCACCTGTGTATGTTATCAGTAAGGCTTCTCACCAAGAGTAGGCTATTAGTAGTTAAGTTTTTAAGAAGTCAAAAGTTATATTTGGGCCGGGCACGGTGGCTCAAGCCTGTAATCCCAGCACTTTGGGAGGCCGAGACAGGAGGATCACGAGGTTAGGAGATCGAGACCATCCTGGCAAACACGGTGAAACCCCGTCTCCACTAAAAAATACAAAAAACTAGCCGGGCGAGGTGGCGGGCGCCGGTAGTCCCAGCTACTCGGGAGGCTGAAGCAGGAGAATGGCGTAAACCTGGGAGGTGGAGCTTGCAGTGAGCTGAGATCCGGCCACTGCACTCCAGCCTGGGCGACAGAGCGAGACTCCGTCTCAAAAAAAAAAAAAAAAAAAAAAAAAAAATTAAAAGTTACATGTGAATTTTTGACTGCACAGGGAGTTGGATCCTGCATTGTTCAAGGGTCCGCTGTAATTATAATTGCTACTAAAGCAAAACTACTGCATCTTTATTAAGCACCATTTGCCAAGTACTTTATATGGTCCTGAACTACAGTTTGTTCTACTCAAAATTCCGAGAAGTAAAGCGGACTTTGCTTAAATTTAGTTATCTCAGTTAACAACTAATTTTCTCCCCCAAATTCTACCTTGACTTGCCTTGGTCTTTTCCATCTCCCTCTAGCCATCACTTTCTGAAAATGAACAGCCATCCCGACCAGCAGGTGGAGGCATGGAGCAGCAATCCAAAATTGCTACTCAAAGAAAATTATAAGCAGGAGATGCTTCTTATGTCAACCATACAATCAGTGGCACAGGTCCCTTATAAAAGGAACCTACCAGCAGCCAAAATAAAGCCCTGCAAGTTTAGAAGGCTCATCTACAAATCTAGTTTTTGTTCTTCTCCTCATATGCTGATCCTATGAACACTTACACCTGAATGCAAATATGCAAAAGTATCACTTATTTGTGAATAACCTTTTGAAAAGCATGTTTGGCAACAATATAAAAAAATCAACAAAGTCTATGTTACTTTTAGGCAAGAATAAGCCACTTAAATGTGGAAGAGAATAAAGTCTAAATTTTCTCTCAATTCAAATTAAACATAAAAGATAAGCAACTTCATAGCCAGAATCTAAAAGTTTTGAATTATTTTTAAATTAGAAGATTCAAAATGAATTGGAGCTTTTTGTAGTGAACACAGGGAATTTAAGAATGTCTAGATCTGAAAAGACTTTAGTCAAGAGACTTCTAACAAAATCAGAAATAGATTTTATATAAACACATAAACAAATGTGATCGATAAAATCAAACAAAGAAAATTAAATTCCTTAAGAGGGCCTGCATGCAGTAAGACTTCTTCATCATCTAAATTTACTAGGTCTTTAATCCAGTTAAATGACTGTTTACGATCTTAGACAAAAATGAGAAGGAAGCTAAGTTTTGTCCACTCCCCCTCTCTTCAGCTCTTCTCTTCCCAAACTTGCCCCTACATTCATCCTCAGAAAACAACGCAATTCTCTAAAACTGCTCTGGTCAATAGTGAAGGAAGAGGAGGGAAGAGAAGAAGAAAAGAGTTGAAAATTGCCTCAAAGAGAATGAATGGCAACCCTCCCTCTTCATAACTTCTGTGAAGGGCTTAATATTTTACCTCTTGCAGCCTTTTGTGTTTAAGAAGGAATTCCTGGGTAGACAGCATGTACAGCTGATGGAACTCTAGGCATAGCAACAAAGCAGTAAAATCTCAGCATATAAACAACATCTCCTAGACTGAATGTGTTCCTGACAACCTATAAACTAGAAATTTGAACACCCTGTTAGAACTATACTCCCACTCCAAATACACTATGGATTTACATTAATATTATATTTGAGCATGTATCTGAAATATAAACACATATTAGCTCAGAAGTGAAAGCTAAAGTATGGTAGTATTAAATTTAGTATGAAGAATTAAAGTATGAAGCATTTCTGAAAACAGAAATGAAGCCAAGGTCCCAACAAAACAGGTGTTTTGAGAATATACAGGTAGGAAGGTCTCATAAGTATAACCACTTCCCTTGGGGTATCCCACTCACTGGCCACACTATTCACTGTATCAGCTTCTGTATCTAAGTTTGCAAAGAGGCAACTATTATGGTAACAGTAATTTGGAATAATGCACATTTATATATTGATGTTGGGTAGACAAGAGCCCTTATAAATGAGCACGGGACATGCAAATAAAATTTCACAAAAGAGCAAATACAAACAGCACAAGCAATACTTCAGAACGCACACTTGCTTACTGCAATTTAAAACAAACTCAGTGTACCACAGTACATCTACTATAGTAGCAAAATGTTTATAAAATGTCTAATAATATATGATTGGAGATGAAACACAGAGAATCACATATTTTGGTAATATCGAAGTATAGATCCTTTTGAGAATGTCAAAAGATGTTCTTACCTTTTGACCCACCCTAGTGATTTTAAAGATTTTATCAAGCATGCATGAAGGTGTTCATTAAACGAAGTTTTGCATACATCAACAAAAACCTAAAAACAAAAAATGTTCAACATTCAGAGAATGTGTTGCTTATAGATTAACACGACTTCACTCTAGTTTATTAAGTAAGACAATACCTCTGCTCTGCCAACTAAATAGCTGCTAGCCATATGTAGCTATTTAAATAAAACTGAAGTAAAAATTCATTTCGTCAGTCATACTAGCCACATTTCAAGTGCCCACTAGCCACATAAGGCTAGTGACTATCATTGGATAGTGCAAAAACATTTCCATCATCACAGAAAGTTCTACTGGACAGCTCTGATCATATCCACATGGGCCATCCTCCTTCCTCCTCCCGCTACGTTCACTCATTTGTCTAGAAACAACTGCTTAACCTTCAGTCCTCGGCCTAAGCAAGCCTCAATGATTACGTAAGGCTAACCCTGATTTAAACCAGAAATTTAGGCATACATTCCTTATCGTCTCATAACACTTTGATAACTCCAGTATAATAATTACCCCACATATAATCATACCATTTTCTCTATCACAATTCTGTAAGTTTCCTGAAGGAGGAACCAACTTTTATCAAAGGGGCTTTGAACTATTCTGGCACTCACAGGACCTGGATAATTTGTCATATACTAAGAACACTGCTAAAGAGAGAATGGAAATAATGACTGTAGTCGAAAAATGGTTGTGTATAAGGAAGGGTATGCATACAAAGGAAAACTTGGTTAGGCTGGCAGTGTTACAAATGATTAAGACAACAACAACAAAAAACTACTACAAGCTCAGTATCACTATCCAAAATGCTTGGGACCAGGAGTGTTTTGGATTTCAGACTTTTTTGGATTTTGTAGTATTTGTGTATACATCATGAGGTATCTTGGAGATAGGACCCAAGTCTAAATACAAAGATCATTTAGATTTTATATACACCTTATACACATAGCCTGAAGGTAATTTTACACACTCTTTTATTTTGTGCATGAAACAAGGTTTGTGTACACTGACCCACCAGAAAGCAAAGGCATCTCATCACCCATGTGGACGATCTCATCACCCATGTGGTTGATCCGTACTTGTTTGGCATCACCATCATTTCTGACTCTGAATTTATATGCTAGTGATAAGCAATCACTTCTCACACTTATTCACACAAAAGAACTTAACGGTAAACAATATGACATACCATTAATACAGTGAGAAAATACTGTGTTTAGGATAACCAGGCAGCACAGTAGCAGCCCCAGAATACCTGCATCAGCTGCTCAACAGCAAAAAACAACAGCAGAATCTCTGTCTCCGTATCAGCACTCAGAAAGTTTCCATTTGAGGGCATTTTGGATTTTCAGACTAGGGATGCTCAGCCTGTAATTCCTTACATATTCTCAACACATAACACAAGGAGCCTCACTCAAAAGAAGGTATTCTATGAGTACATATTTGTGAAGTATTTCTTTAAAAAAAAAAAAAAGACAAATGCTAACTTAGAAACAATATAAATTAATGATAGATTTCTAAAAATTAAAACTCAAATTTCTAACCCATATAAGATTTGCTTCCAGTGTACAGAAAATCTGACTGAATAATTCCAACTGCAGTGCTTTGGCATACTCATCAATATACTCACTCAACTTTCACATCTACCAAGAACCTACCTATGCAAAGTACCATAGATATGATGGTGAACAAGACACAATTTCTGCCTCCACAATATTTTTTTTCCAAATATGAATGTTATTCTTAAACATGAATCTTTAAACTCAGCTCTCAACAATAGATATCCAAAAACGACAAAGAACAAGCTTCACCTACTTTATCATTCACTAATTCAAAAAACTCATATTAACCATTTGAAATAGTATACGTCCTACTTTAAAACAAAAAATTAACGCCTCATTTACTTGGCACCCTTAGAAGATCTGGTGTTCCACATAAATGAATTTTTCAGGTAACTCAAGCTTGTCCATTTCAGCACCAATACTTAAACTCTTTGGCATGGAAATCTTTTAAAAAACAAAACAAAACAAAACAAAAAACAGTACAAATCTTTCAACTTTAAAAAACAGGCGCTATTAACATTATTCTGACTGAAACTTACTGTGTTGTACAACACTCAAGCCCCTGAACTAAATGTCCCAGGGTGCTTGTAAAAGTTGCTGGCTTCGAAGAGTTTTGCTTCGAACAGTTTTTCTTCTGACCCCTGGCTTTTGGTGTGTCTGCTGTCAACCTTTGCTGCTGTCAGTGTGAACTGACTCTGGCAGCCTCCCACCCCACTTCAAATTTGCTGCTACTTGGAAAACAAGTTGTGTCAGAACTTTGCCTAAAACACACTGGCTTTGAGACAATCTCCAAATCAATGTT